>NC_060149.1:275309426-275934426 GCF_021461385.2 Schistocerca piceifrons
GTTCAAGTTGCTTGAACTTTGATCAATTATCAATCATACAAGCTTATGCAAGCACGTTAGCAAACATAAAAATGCTTGCGTCATAAGTGAAAACACTGACAGATTAGATGGTTTATCTATAGATTGTTGTCATTGTTTCACGAAACCACTGAAGTTTCTTGTAAATCAATCCATGAAAGAAGGAATATTTCGTAAATGCATATAAAATATAGGGTAATGACTCTATACAGGGAGGTCCATTGATAGTGACCGGGCCAAATATCTCACGAAATAAGCATCAAACGAAAAAACTACAAAGAACGAAACTCGTCTAGCTTGAAGGGAAAATCAGATGGCGCTGCCATAGGTCAAACGAATATCAACGGCATTTTTTAAATAAGAACCCCCTTTTTTTTTTACATATTCGTGTAGTACGTAAAGAAATATGAATGGACCACTTTTTTCGCTTTGTGATAGATGGCGTTGTAATAGTCACAAACGTATGAATACGTGGTATCACGCAACATTCCGCCAGTGCGGATGGTATTTGCTTCGAGATAAATTACCCTTGTTAAAATGGACCGTTTACCAAATGCGGAAAAGGTCGATATCATGTTGATGTATGGCTATTGTGATCAAAATGCCCAACGGGCGTGCGCTATGTATGCTGCTCTGTATCCTGGACGACATCATCCATGTGTACGGACCGTTCGCCGGATAGTTACGTCATTTAAGGAAATAGGAAGTGTTCAGCAACATGTGAAACGTCAACCACGACCTGCAACAAATGATGATGCCCAAGTAGGTGTTTTAGCTGCTGTCGCGGCTAATTCGCACGTCAGTAGCAGACAAATTGCGCGAGAATCGGAAATCTCAAAAACGTCGGTGTTGAGAATGCTATATCAACATCGATTGCACCCGTATGTAAAAAAGAAAAAAGAAAACATGCTACAGCAAGTAGTGACACTAGTAGTAATAGTAGTTTATTCATCCATTGACAATTTTCATTTCACGGATTTCGACAGAAAATACATAGTACACTAAATAAATAACACACACACACACACACACACACACACACACACACTCTCTCTCTCTCTCTTTTTAAGGTCATATACAGATGACATATATCTCGCAACAAGACTAATTCAACAGAAGAGTTGGAAGACAGAGTTTCACATAACATAACTTTTGAAGCTTCAGTGAAAATAACTTATTTATAAATGTTGGAAAAAAAACATACACGCAGATCAAAGAAAAAAATAGGTAAGTCAAATAACATCAGTTTGAAGACTGGGTAATCTATTCTGAATCGGGTATTTTATTTATTTATTTATTTCGTGTTCCATAGATCCATATGGGAACATATCCCTGGATATAGAACGATTCAAGGTTTTTACAGATTATTGTTTTGTAAACAGATACATTGATCTTATCATTAGATTAAAGACACTGTGAAGTTTAGCATATGCCCTTACATATTAGTTAAGATACAGGACATCTGAAAGAATATAGTCATACATAAATTTGGGTATTGTTCTTAAGTTATACAGGTGTCATATACAGACATACATAAATTTGGGTGTTGTATTAAGTTACACTGTACTTACAGAGTATGATTAATCAGTTGTAGAGGTCACACAGTAAGGTTTAAGCACACACAAGAGATTCTATGCATTTTTATTAAGAAATTCATCAATACTGTAACAAGATTCATCTAAAAGGAACTGCTTCAGATTTTCTTTAAACTTTGGCATGTTTCCAACCAGTTCTTTAATGTGTGGTGGAAGGGAATTAAAAATCTTGGTGCCACTGTATAAAACCCCCTTCTGGACCATGCTTTTCGTTCTTAGCTCATAATGGATATCCAGTTTCCTTCGGGTGTTATAACTGTGGTATGAGCTATTGATTTTGAATAAGTTGCTATTTTTTTAAACAAAGCACATCAGGGAAAAATATATTGGGCATGTGTTGTAAGGATTTGTAGAGCTCTAAACAGATCCCTGCACAAGTGCCTAGGATGTACTCCACACATAATTCGTATTGCTTGCTTCTGTGCATGGAAAACACTTTTATAAATCATTAGGCATTGGTCTTGGCAGACATGTGGCAGGGGAGAATCATAAATAGGATCTGCTTGAAATAGGAATAAGCGTATTCCTAATGAGGAAACTGTAAATGCCAGTGTTGTGCTCGAATTCCCAGACACTGAAGTGGCTAGTAATAATACAGTTAATTAGACACTCTGAATAATTAATACTTTATTAATTACAACAAAACTTATCTTTGCTTGTCAGGCTCAGCTGTAGCTATGAAACTGCACATGTGGACTTGCTGTTCAGAACACACTGTGTGAGCCATGATTACTGTGTGACAAATTGGTACAAGTTTAGAATGGTCGTACTGTGACCTCACTACAGTCACCAGAAAACACAAGTTCTTAGACACGTTGACACAGTCCTGATAGCATTGCACATAGGTACAGATCACAGGAGACGGAAGTCTTTTCCCTCCCAGATGGTTGACACGGGCTGTGTCATAGTGAGTAGGCAGCACAACGACACTACTCCAAGGGAATCTTTCAGGAAGTGGCAGGATCCGACCATGAATAGAACCGCCCTCCTGGCATCTGGCGACGCTGTTGCAGGGCAAAGGCGTGGCAGTGGCGCCTCGGAACTATAGGAGGAACAGCTTCCTCCTAGCATCACATTGGCACCTCATGATACTGCTTTACTGTGCAGTACCTTTGTGGTGGTCTTGATACTTCTTGCACTCCTTTTGATACTGAATGGCATCACATGCCTCTCTCCCAAATATCTGCTCCGGCTTCAGGTACAGAGATGGGGCATGACGGCGGGACAAAGGATGGAGTGCCAATGGAATTTCGGAGGTAGGTGCCGAACTTAAGTCTGCGCCAAGCACCCGTCCACACCCCGGCATCCACCATGGGCATGGCTGGAAACAGTGACTGGGAAACCAACCACAGGGTGCCCATCGGCGGCCTTAGGCACAGTCGCAGACGATGCGACATGCCAGTAGCTGGAGGCATCTGGGCCCTCTGGGACGTCTGGCCAGGCAACCAGTGCAACCCTGTTGCTGGCAGCTTCACGAGCTGCCAGCACGACTGTGATGCTGGCTGCAATGCCAGGTCGACGTCCATGGGCGTCTTCCGCTGCGGAGTCGACTGTGTTGCTGGAGTTGATGTCTGTGCCTGTGATGGTGGCTTCTGCACGCTCTGGTTGCGTGCTGGATCTGTGGACAAAATGGAGGCAGAAGAATCTCGTGAGTGGATTGGCAGAAGCTGGTTCCAGTGCCGCCTGCACAACTCTGTCAGACCCAGGTGGAATGGGACAGCATCTCAAATACCACACCCCATCCCTATCTGCAACCCCTGCCCAGCACACGAAAGAACACTTGTTGCTGAACTCGAAACAGTGACTCAGAAGAGGGACATAAGGTCTCTGCGGCAGACACAGCCAATGGAGCAGAGTCCTAGCGACTTTCTCTCTTTTGGCAGGGAGCGATACAACGAGAGAAAACTTTCAAAGACTGGTCCTGTGTGTGGGTGACTTGCAACTTGTTCATCTGTGATACATAACTCCTTATGAAGCGTTTCGCTTCATCACTCGACTGTAGATGAATGAGTGCTGTAAGGACATGCTGAGTACCATTGTCTGCACAAACCGATTCAAACTCACGAGACATGAACTGTGGCCCATTATCCAACACTACCACTTCAGGTAAACCTTCAATGCAGAAGAATGGCGTAGGAACTGATACTGTGCTGACTCATGTCGTTACTTTATTGGAACGACAAAGGGACACTTGCTGTATGCATCAACAAACACTAACCAGCACACGTCCAGTATGGTTCAGCAAAATCTATGTGCAGGCATTGCCAAGGCAAGTCAGTATGTGACCATTCAAAGTACTACTGTGGGGTAGCTGATTGATACTATGCACACATTGCACACTGGGGGGTCATGGCCTCTATTTGTGTTTCCTTCCTGGCCATCATGTACAATGGCACCTTGCCAGCTGCTTGGTGCAGACAATGTGCCAATTTCCTTGGTTCACCAACCAAAGAACTTCTCACTGAAGGGACTGGGGACCATTACTCTTGCAGCACCACTTTCTATATGTATAAGGATGCCCATCTGTACAGAGGTGGCACACAGATGAGCAAAGTTGCGATGAACCATCGGCTGATGGATCTCCTTCAGACTCCGTGGCCACCCACAATAAACAACTTTAACACCATCTGCAACGCCATATCTGATGCTGTCTCCTTCTGCACACAGTTGAAGGTGATCGGAAAATCTTCCAAAATCCAGATTTCTTCTGAATCACTGTGATGACAGGGAGCCCTTGGAGGAATCAAACGCAGCATCAGCGAGCCTCAACAGGAGGTCAGTGTTTGAATGTTCGGTAGTGGGCCTACATGACAACTCATACGATTAACTGGACAAGAAAAGTACCCACCATTGTAACTTCTGTGCTGTATGTGCTGGGACAGGTTGGGAGGACCTGAACAGAGCTGTCAATGGTCTGTGGTCTGTAACTAGAGAGAAGTGATGGCCTTACAGATACTGATGGAAGTGTGTGACACTATAAATGGTAGCCAATGCCTCCTTTTCAGGGTGGCTGTAGTTGCTTCAGGTCTTGGTCAATGTCTTTGACACAAACGCAGTTGGCCTGTCATTGGTCCCCACTTGGTGTGACAAGACTGCACCAGTGCCGTCTACTGCAAGAATGACAGGCTTACTGGGGTCAAAGTGGACCGAACACTGATCACTTAGTAGTGTGTCTTTCAGTTGTTAGAAGGCTGTCTGATATTTGTCAGATCACACAAATGGAACACATTGCAGCCCAACAAATTTAGAGGTGCAGCAATCTGAGTGGCATCCAAGATAAAATGGATGTAATAGGTTAGCTTCCCCATTACAGGTTGTCATTCTGATTCATTAGTTGGTGCAGGTAAGTCGCAAATGGCCACTAAGAGTGACTGTTATGGATGGATGCCGTGCCCATGAATCATGTGGTCAATATACTCAGTTTCAGTGAGAAAAAAGAAACACTTAGAAGTGTTGCTCATCAGCTCCACTTTGGACGACACTTGAAACAATGCCTCTAAATTTTGTAAGTGTTCTGTTGTCGTAAGACCAGAGACAACTGTATCATCTAAATAGAACAACAATGCACTTGCGACATCAGTTGCTTTGGGTACCTTTGGAAAACAGCTGCGGCAGAAGTGCTGCCAACTCCACTGAATGGTAACTGCTGAAACTGGAATATACTCTTATATGATCACAAAAATCTTCTTTGACTCTTCATCTAAAGAAAGTGTAGATAGGCCTCCTGGAGATCAATTTTTGAAATAAATGATCCTGGCCTAATTTTTCCATCAAATCCTCAAGGCAGAGCAATAGAAAAGAATCAACAACAGTTTGTGGGTTGATGGTTGATTTAAAGTCTGCACAGAGTCTCAACCTGCCTGCTGGTTTGGTAAGGGCCACCAGGGGTGATGCCCATTGGCTGGCCGACACTGGTTTGATGATGTTACTGCCCTGCAACTGCTGCAATTCTAAGGCAACCCTGTATCACAGTTCACTGATTGATAAGTTCAAAGTTTGTCCTGCCAATCTGACAAAACAGCAGTAAGATTAGTGGACCATTGCACAGCACTCACAACATTCACCTCATTAGAATTGCTGTCTAACATGGAATGTGATAGCTGCCTAACACCATCTATACTTAAACATACCATCTATAAGTGACCTTGTTTGCCACATGTGAAACAGGAGGCTTTGCAGCACGAGCACTGTGCCCTATCATGTTTTTGAAAGCAACCCATGCAGGACTTCCGTGATTGTGCAGACTGTGCCACAGCCTCACGATGTGACTGGTTCACACATGACCTAGGTATTGGGCAACATCTGGCCTGAGCAGGCAGGGGGGATGTTGGCCCCTTAACAGTCTTACTCTTGACAACAGATATTGTGAGTCCTTGAGAATCAAACTCATTTATTGGCCAAACTGTACTGAGGTCGGGATTTGGATGCCTTAGTATAGTAGCACGAATAAGGGAAGTAGACACATTCTGAGTAATCACATCTCTCATGATAATGTCACTGTAATTTAACCCACATGAACACTGATAATGACATTGTTTAGTAAGGCCACAAAATTCTGTTACCCAGTGTTTGTAGGACTGTCCTGCTTGCTGTTTTAATCTGAAAAACTTATAATGAGCAGCCACTACATGCACTTGTCACTTAAAATGATTTGACAGTTTGTCATCTAACTCGTCATAGGGGACCTCATGAGGTTGAGTACCTGGAAACAGTTTTGCTACCAACTGGAATATATCTGAGCCTACAATGGAGAGAAAATAGTAAATACACAGGTTACCTGTTATTGCTGTAGTCACTAAAATATGCTATCAACTGTGCAGCATAATTAGCCCAGTCTTCACGTTGCCACAGAAACTCTCTGAATTTAGGTGTCTGAACCGTTTCTTGAGTTGTTTCCAATCGAACAGATTGGGATAGTAGTCATGGTGCTGTCGCAATGCCTTGCAGTGCTTCTAATAACTATTCAATCCTTTGTTCCTGCAATGGTATATCTTGCATTAAAGACACATGTGGAAGAGACATCACAAACACTCAATATGGCATTACACACAAACAGAAATATAACATTGATGCAAGACAGGTTTAGTTACACAAATACCACACTGAGATAATCGCGAGCTGCATCCTCTGTGTCGCTTTACTTGTAGTGTCTGACCTCTTGGATGTTGAGGTGGTTAGTAATAACACAGTTAATTAGAACACTCCGAACAACAAAACTTATCTTTGCTCACCCACTCCCTGCCATAGCTATGAAACTGCACATGTGCACTTGCAGTTCAGAACACATTATCTGAGCCAGAATTACTGTGCAACAAATTGATACAAGTTCAGAGTGGCCATACTGTTGCCTCACTACAGTTACTAGAAAACACAAGTTTGTAGACACTAGTTGACACAGTTCCAATAGCGTTGGAGTGTGGTTACTGTTCACAGATGACAGAAGTCTCTTCCCTCCCCAATGGTTGACATGTGCTGTGTCACGGCACGTAGACAGCACTCTGAGAGGAAGTTCCTGGAAGTGGGCAGGATCCAACCTTGAACAGAATTGCTCTTCTGGCCTTTGGCGATGCTATTTCAGGACACAGGTGTGGCTGTGGCACCTTGGAACTATGAGAGACACAGCTTCTTTCTAGCATGTCACTGGCACCTCATGATACTGCTTTGCTGTGCAGTACCTCTGTGGTGGTTGATACTTCTTCCACCACTGTTCTTGATACTGAACAACACCGCAGCCAGTGCATGACAAAACCAAATTGTATCCCATTATGAGGACATGGAGCACAGACATGTACTACAGATTGGTAAAAATACAGAAAAAAATCTGTTATGTGCACGACTAATTTGAGAGCTAGACAGTACTGAAAAAAGTCATTCAGAGAAGTAAACGTATTGACTGTTTCTGCACTATGTATATTTTAAATTATTAAACATGTAATAGTAAGTTGTGGTGTTTTGTTCAACAGAGACATATATAAATGTAGTACAAGATGTAGAAATTATTATCATATTTAATGAAAAGGACTCCATATAGCTGGAAAGACTGTGATAAATGTTGGCAAATTTTTCCACAGCATGCTTTCAATTAGTATTACAAATTTAGAGGGGCTGTCACTATTCAGAAGCAAATTTAAATATTATTTAGGACAGTGCATCCATATAATGTTAAATGGAAATACGGAAGCGTCCGATCCCGCCCGTCTGCTTTGACCCATGACATCACAAATATGGCGGAAACGACCATAAACCACGATTCCAATATGGCGCACATAAAGTCGATTCGTACACATTATGAGGACGAAAATACATCGAAAAACAAACACACACACTTTCCACAAAAAGTCCAATGGCACTAACGGGACAAGCGCGGGAAATGGGGTGTTTTTGGGTGGGGGCAAACTAAATATAAACAAATTTAGACACCCATCCCCATGCAAAACCACACAAACCGACGAAAAAAACCGACATCACAAAACTCCCCAAATATCACTAAACACAATATCATCTGGAATCGGACACTTCCCTTGACCTATATAGCTCAACAGCAGCTCCCGATCCCATAAATTAGGACCAAACACTTCCCTTGGCCTATATAGCTCAAAAACATCTCCCGATACCAATATCAACATACACAGCGACACATTGGGATCGAACACTTCCCTTGACCTGCGCACTGTTAATTTTATGCCTCATATCCATTCCTGAACAACAACAACAACAACAGATTAATTTTACTAAAATTCCCACACGATGTACAGCGAGCAACACTAAATTAACCTTCACACAAAATTGTTAACTCACTGAAACGAACTCCACTACAAACGCAGCCAACACTCGAACAATTCTGGATAATGAGCAAAAGCAAACTGAGCCCATTACACCACACAAACGAAAACCCTGAACATACCACCAGAGAGCATAACAAACCACAACACAACATCTACAAACACGTCACACACACAAACCAAACTCCGCGCCGCCATGGCGTCACACACGTCAACACACTTACATCACGGGTTAAAGCCGACGCGTGGGATCGGACGCTTCTGTCAACCCTATTAAATAGTATACCAGAGTAAAAATTAAAGCTTTATAATAAAATTATAAAATACGTAAATAAAAGTAAGCAATGACCTGTTGTCAGATTTTTTTCTGTGGAAGAATACTTCTGTTAATTTTTTTCTGTCTGCACCTATGGAAATCGACATCCTGAGAAGGATAAAAAGGGTGAGCAAGATGTGTACCGGAAAAAACAGAAGAAAAGAATAAGTCTGAGTAGAAAACTGTGTTTCTTGCATGGTGTATAAGCGATTATTCATTTCAAAAATAATGTTCACATTTTATATAAAGTGGCATCTTGGTGTTTCTGTAGTATGGTACATGTATAACTTTCTGTATGTTTTACTTTTATGTGTAAGGTTCTTGTGTTATTGCTGCTCATTATTAGATTTATCTGTTGTTAGTATTTTCCTGAGTTGCTAACTTCAGTTTTGTTTTGTTATAAAGGTAAGAAAACTTCTGTCTTTTGCAGCGGAAATTTGTTCTTGTGTACCAGACAGGGCTTGCCTATTCTTGTTAGCATCTTCAGTGGTCTATAGTACATATAAATTATTGAATTACATATATCTTGATATGAGTTTCATAGTAATTCTTTGGCAGTTGCTTTAAATATAGCTATTTCTATTTGTAACTGCGTGGTTGTATTTTACACTTACATTAATTTTGTGTCCTATTCATGCAGCCATTTGTTTTTCTATATGTGCTAATTGCACATAGTACAGGTTGCTCCCAGCAACTATTCCTCCTTACACAATCTATATTGTATTTTTCTGCATATCGTTGCATGGCTCAGTTGCATAACTGTCTAAGGGATCATGGGACTTGCAGGAGGAGAGAGTGCAGTGTGGTATTGGGGTGGAGATGGAGGAAGGATGGGTGCTGAGAGCACTCTTGAAATTAATAACTTGTATCATGGTAATATGGTGTTTATGTATTTTGAGTTGGGTTCTGAGCATAGGTGTGCTGGATTTTTTGTAATAAGTTTTGTTTCTGTTTTTTGTGAGTATGGTTCTGACATCTTCTAATGTGTGTTTTAGTTTTGTTTAAAATCTGTTAGTTTGATCAGACTTTACTTCTTCAGTTTTATATTTCTGTACTAGTCCTTTTGTTTTATTTGTGCATTCCTGTTTATTCTTTGTAATAAACTGTTAGTTTCGTCTGCTTTTATAGCTATTGCCCCCTTTCCTGAAGTTTGTTCTTTATTGACTTCACTGTCATTTCTTTGTTATCTCTCTTTTTATTTCCATGGGTTTCCTTGTTTTTCATGTAGCCGTTTACTTGCTTCAATATCAGTTCTCTAATTAGTGTTGCATTTATGTCATTGTTTTGGTTTTTTCTTCTTGTGCTACAATATCTTCTATTTCTGTCATCTCCCAAGTTGTACAGACCGTGAGTGTAAATTTGCTCTTTTTGCTGATGATACCACTATTCTGCTCGAAAGTTGAACTAACAATGATCTAGAAAATAAATATAATGCTATACTTGTTGACATCCTACACTGGTTTAAGTGCAATGGACTAACTCTAAATATTGAAAAAACCCAGTTTATACAATTTCATATATCTCAGCAAGAAAATGAGGTATGCCACTTAAACTGTGGTAAACTGAATGTACTAAGTTGTGAATCTTCTTGTGCATTCTAATTGATGGTAAATTGAACTGGTCTGTGCATATCCTAGACCTACATAGAAGGCTCAGTATGGCAACTTATGCTCTGCATATAATCACCCCCATTGGTGACGTGGACGCTATCAAAGCTACCTACTTTGGTCATTTTCAGTATATCATGTCATATGGTATAATATTTTGGGGTAACCAACCATAAGCCAAAAAAATATTTACTGCACAGAAGAGAGCTGTGAGAACCATCCAAGATATTCTTGCAGAAATCTGTTCAGTAAGTTACAAATATTAACAGTCACCTCTCAATACATATTTTCTTTGATGATTTTTGTTTCTAATAGCCAGTCTCTTTTTAAAGCTAATAGTGACTGTCACAATCATGATACTAGGTCAAAAATGATTTACAGAGGGATCTGAAACATGTAAGTCTTGTGTAAAAAGATGTTCATTATTCTGCGACAAAAATTTTCAACTTTCTTCCTTCAGATATTAAAGTTCACATAAATTTCTTACCTCCTTTTAAACATAAGTTAAGAGAATACCTAATGGGAAATGCCTTCTACTCTCTTGAGTACCTGCCGATAAAGCAATGATTTTTTTTTATTTTTATTTTTGTAAATTGTAATACCATTGGTATTTATATTCTTAAAACTTTGTGTTATTATGTTTTGCTATAACTCATCTTAACTGTTTAAGTTGGACAATGTGCTATATTTTCTTTTTCAGTAATTGTTGTATATTACTTGAGCTATACCTTTGATTTGATTTTAACCGTCAATATTATTTACCATTTTATGGTGCAGTTTTGTCATTTTATATACATGTATTATATCTGTGTTGTGTAATCATGACTCGTTGCACATCCTGGTGATTTTCACAATACAGATTAATGGAATATGTAATAAATAAATAAAATATTATGATGTCCTTGATGTCTACATATGTGCATATCGCATTACAAAGTTTGCATGCAGAGATTTAGCTGAACATTTCAAAGTAGGGAACAACAGAAGCTAGGATTGAGAAAGCAGTTTTGGTATATTTCCCTTTTTGGAAACAATGTTACACTGGAGTCAGAATCCTATGTATCTCTAGGAATGTGATCATCCTACTATATATGAGCATCTCTAGTATTTTTGAGGAACCAGATACTGAAGGTACTTGTTTTGTAGTTATTTGGGTCATCTTTATCACCTTTCTTATATATTACTACCATTTTGCTTATTTTTAATTTTTCTGGAAATAATCCTTCTCTGAATGAGCTGTTTGCTGTATCCAAAAGAGGTTCAACTGTTTCTTCACTCGCATGCTTTATTATGTAGTTAGATATTTCATCATCTTCTGCAGGCTTCTTGGATTTTAATTTCTGAACCATTTTTATGAGTTCTGTCTTTGTTGTGGTTCCAGGAACATTGAGTGGAATGCTTGCTCAGATGTTCTAGGATGATTTGGATCCTGGTGATTTCTTTCTCCTTTTAAATTTTTCACAGCATCTGTAAAATTGATGTGAGTGTATTAGCAATTTTTGTTCCATCTGTAACTATATTGTACTCAGTTCTAATTGACTTTATCAAGTTTCTATTATTCACACTCTTTTGACCTCGTCTTTCAGTGTTGATTATGTCCCATCCTGTTTTATGTTTATGATTTGAATTTTCTATTACTCTGTTTACTGAACTGACTTTTACTTCTCTTAGTGATTGCCTGCACTTCTTTTGATACTGTTTACATGTCTCCTTGTTCCCTGTGTGAGCTCTTTCCCTCTAGTCCGAAGTTCAGTTATTTCTTTTATAATATATTTGCTACTGTGGCCTTATTTTTTCTGACAGGTCCTTTTGGGGAAGACTGCATTAAAATGATGCATTAGTGTGTTAATAAATGCACAATACTTCTCTTTTGTGCTTCGTGCTTCCAATTTTTTTTCAGTCCAATCTTCTTTCAACAGTGTTAATTTACATGTGTTCATGTATTGTGTTTGCTGTGAAAGACATATTCACTTTAATCTCACATGGTGACACAATTAACATTGTAAGAGAACAACTGATGAGAAAGCCAGAAATTCCAAACACCATTACAGAAGAACTTATACAAATCTTAAGAGTGATCACTTTCAATTTAACAATTAATTGTATTTAAAAAAAGTCTAGCAATGGGAAGCCCAGACTCATACATGTCAGCAAATAGCATAAATAATCACAACCAACACAAAATTTTTGCAGAAATAATAGAAACAAACAAAATATAAAGTAATATTATGGTGCACATATGTATATGGTATCACATGCCTCATAGATGAACAACAAGAACACATAAACTATTAATAATAATAAGCATACAGTTCTGAATCTACTTTAATTTGCATGAAATGGGTAAAAGTAGAAACCACATGTTACAAAGCAGTACTGTCATCTTCAAAAAATACATCGACAGTGTAAAAAGGATTGTTTTCTAGTAGCTTATGCAATTTGGCTTTAAAAACATTTACAGGCAATTCTTTAGAATCTTTTCTTAGTCTATCAAATGTCCTTAGTCCAAAGACTAGGTAGGAGCTCTGCAATTTACATAGTCTGTGATGTGAAATGTCTACACATGTTCTATTTCTAGTGTTATATTATAGCTATGAATATCACTCCATGATACAAATTTTGAAACATTGTTTCTAATGTACAACAGAACACTATAAATGAATCGGTTTACTACTGTCATATGTTGCAATTTAATGAACAGATGTTTACAGTGTTCTGATTTACCAGGATCAGTAATTATTCTTAATACTTTCTTCTGCAAAAGTAAAATATCATTTTTATGACAACTACTACCCCACAATAAAATTCCATTTGATATAATGCTTTGGAAGAAAGCAAAGTATGCTGATCTTACATAGTTATCTGTAATATGTCTTTTTAAATTTCTAATTAAATATATAGGGTGTTACAAAAAGGTACGGCCAAACTTTCAGGAAACATTCCTCACAACCAAATAAAGAAAAGATGTTATGTGGACATGCGTCAGGAAACGCTTAATTTCCATGTTAGAGCTCATTTTAGTTTCGTCAGTATGTACTGTACTTCCTCGATTCACTGCCATGATTTCATACGTGATACTCTACCTGTGCTGCTAGAACATGTGCCTTTACAAGTACGACACAACATGTGGTTCATGCACGATGGAGCTCCTGCACATTTCAGTCAAAGTGTTCATATGCTTCTCAACAACAGATTCGGTGACCGATGGATTGGTAGAGGCGGACCAATTCCATGGCCTCCACGCTCTCCTGACCTCAACCCTCTTGACTTTCATTTATGGGGGCATTTGAAAGCTCTTGTCTACGCAACCCCGGTACAAAATGTAGAGACTCTTCGTGCTCGTATTGTGGATGGCTGTGATACAATACGCCATTCTCCAGGGCTGCATCTCTGCATCAGGGATTCCATGCGACGGAAGGTGGATGCATGTATCCTTGCTAACGGAGGACATTTTGAACATTTCCTGTAACAAAGTGTTTGAAGTCACGATGGTACATTCTGTTGCTGTGTGTTTCCATTCCATGATTAATGTGAATTGAAGAGAAGTAATAAAATGAGCTCTAACGTGGAAAGTAAGCATTTCCGGACACATGTCCACATAACATATTTTCTTTCTTTGTGTGTGAGGAATGTTTCCTGAAAGTATGGCCGTACCTTTTTGTAACACCCTGTATAACTCCTGAAAGTCTAGCCAATATATTTTTGATGTGTGCTTCCCAGGTCAATTTGTTGTCAATAGTAACACCTAAAAATTTAACAGTTTCTAATTCATGGTGGTTAGGGATCTCACTCAAGCTAAAGTAAAGTTCCTGGGTTTTGCTTTCAGCTAGCAAGCAATGATTCTCTCTGAACCATAATGAAAATAAAGCAAGGCTATTATCGCTCAATACTTTCACTGTGGCTAGATATGATCTTTTATTTAGAAAAGTGGTGTCATCGGCATACAATATTGTGTGAGAATTTATGAATCAGGGCAGATCATTAATCATTAACAGAAACAATAAAGGTCTGAGCACTGAGCCTTGTGGCACTTCAGACCTAACATAAACCAAACTTGACTTCTCTCTGTCAAGCATGCAACTTGTTGGCAGTTCTCTAGGAAAGATTTAAACATATTACTTTATTACTACTTTATTGCTTCTATTGTTGCCATCAAAACTGTAACAGAGTAGCTTATCCAACAAAACATTATGCTTTATACGATTGAAAGCTCTTCTCTGGTCACAAAACACTGCCTGGGTCTAGCCCCTAGCCTCGAACATGTCTACGCCAAATTTTAATAGGTAATCTATTGTGTCAGTTGTGGATTTACCTTTCCTCAATCCAAATTGTTTATCACTGATTATATCTGATTTGCCCAAAAAATGGAAATGAGCATATGGCATTGTGGGCTGGGAGTCCCGCAATGGGGGAAGTTCGGCCGCGGAGGGCAAGTACTTATTGCATTCGACGCCACATTGGGTGACTTGCGCATCGGAGATAGGGATGAAATAATGATGAGGACAACACAGCACCCAGTCCTGAGCGGAGAAAATCTTCTGCCCCAGCTGGGAATCGAACTCAGGTCCCTAAGCGTGGCATTCCGCCACGCTGACGACTCAGCTAACGGGCGGACTTGATTTGCCCATGTAAACACTAACTTGATTATATATAATTGTTTCAAAAATTTTAGAAAAAACAGGAGTTATGGATATGGGACTATAGCTAGTGGGACAGTTCCTTTCACCTTTTTTATATATGGGCACAACTCTAGAAATTTTTAGTTTATTAGGGAACTTACTTTCAACTAGACATTTATTTACACGGTAAGTTAAAGGATAAATTACACAGTCAATAACATCTTTCATCAAATTACATGACAAATCATAGTAATCAACACTAGCTGAAGGTTTGAAATTTTTCACTATTTTCTGGGTAGTATTTGGTATACACTTCTGTGAAAGTGAAAATGGTCGGTAAAGGCTTTTCAAAGCAGTTGTCCGTGATACTAAGTGCACTTTTGAGAGGTTTGTTTACTGAACTACTAATTTCTTTAATGGACTGAATATAAAATTTATTAAATTTTTCTGGGGTTATGGCAATATCATCTTTTTGTTTAGTGTGGACAATAGAGTTAATTACACTCCAGGCTTTTTGCATTTGTTTTTAGACTTTTCAATGTTTACTATATTATGCAGTTTCTTTGCTTCATTGAGTGCCTGTCTGTACTTATACTTAGCCCTCACATACAATTATTTATACACTTCTGATTTACTAATTTTGTACACACTCCACATATACAGAACATTAGTGAGAGAAAATTGTCACCTCACTGGGATTAAAACAGATGTGGCAGTCTTATGCAATAACAACAAGAGGAAGGAATGCTCATTCTACAGGAAGAATATTTCATTCAAAAGGCCATAAATAAAAGTGAAACTACTCCCAACGAAAAGAGCAACAACAGAAGACCAATATTCATAGCAATTCACATAGTACAGCAAAGTAAAGAAACAGAAACAAAAATTTACATTCACACACATTCTGTGTCCCACCACCCAACTTTCCCCCACACCACTCTCCTCTTCGAAAACTCCCATGGTCCCTCAATCTGTCATTTGACTACCGTATTTACTCGAATCTAAGCCGCACTCGAATCTAAGCCGCACCTGAAAAATGAGACTCGAAATAAAAGAAAAAAAAAATTCCTGAATCTAAGCCGCACCTGAAATTTGAGACTCGAAATTCAAGAGGAGAGAAAAGTTTTAGGCCGCACCTCCAAATCGAAGTAAATTTGGTCCATTGTAATATGAGACACAATTTAGGTCGAATGAATGACGATACAGCTACAGTAGTTTGGTTCGAGTCGTAAGCTTAGCAGTTAAGCTTTATCAGGTAGCCATTACTATGCGTTAGGCGCTCCGTCCGTATTTATACGGGTACCCTTTCTTTTTTCACGTGCTTCATCTGGTTTGAATCGATTGCTTATTTTCCTTTGATCTGATAAGTGCCGTCTTCTTTGTTGTAGGTGTTTACGTCACTCTAAGCTGAAAATGCATTACTATACTGTTTCAAGCATTGTTTGTCG
This sequence comes from Schistocerca piceifrons, assembly GCF_021461385.2. NCBI lineage: Eukaryota > Metazoa > Arthropoda > Insecta > Orthoptera > Acrididae > Schistocerca > Schistocerca piceifrons. Next base: position 275,325,812 of record NC_060149.1, read on the forward strand.
CATTCTGATAGTGCGTGTTTACAGCCTGTCACCGCTCGCGGGATGGCTTGCTTTTGTGCGCGCTACCGCCGCTTACAATTTTTTTTTAAAAAAGACAGGAATCGTCTCATTAGCGAAACAATGGCAAGAGACTGCTATTTGTTGTTACTTACACTGCTGCTTTCTTTGATAATGATCAACAAGAACCAAATAATAGACTGCGTATGATAGAACATGTTCTGAACGAGAGTTGGGCGAAAATTTTTCACCGTTTGAAAATCTTTGCGGCCGCTTCTTTAGTACATCAAATTCTGCATACAAATTGGAGTCATCTTAGATTTAAAAATCTAGTCAGTTGCTGTGCTTCATTTCTGACTGTTTCACTATTACGCATAAGAATAATACGAATATAAACATGACACGATACGTATATTCTTCCGCGTTTGCTGTTGTCTCACTCTAGTTTCGTAGTTTATTAGGCAGACAGGATTTAAATGAGATAGCAGCAAACACGCAAGAATACATGGCAAAATGTTTATATTCGTATTATTCTTATGGTGAAGAGCATACTGCATGTGATTCACATTTCATCAGGTTCCTATTAGCAACCATCTCTTCTCACTGGTAGGAAAAAAATTCAGAACGTAGAGTTGGCCATATTGACAAACATCCCAAACAATCTTGCCAGCCGGATTTTCGTAGTACATTGAAATTCTGCTACATTCTAAGATGAACAATACGGAATTTGTATTTACTTCGTTGGATAATGTATGAAAATGCAGTGGTCAAAACTCGGGGCAGAGAAAAAAAAGCTCGTCTTCTACCTTTTCTTTTAAATTTATTTACTGACGCAGAGGTTTTGGCGCCAGTGTTTATCTTTGTGCCTACAAAACATGCCTGTGTAGCGCTACAAATATTTGACGGCAGAAGTTAGTTGTGGAGGGACCTAACAACATTTTTCCGAACTTCCGCTTGCTTTGCACTCGATTCTAAGCCGCAGGCGGTTTTTTGGATTACAAAAACCGGAAAAAAAGTGCGGCTTAGATTCGAGTAAATACGGTAATCACAGCAAACATGTGCAGCTTAACACAGTATAGGTTATGTGAAAAGAAGTATTTACTTGTAGAAACCTGTACTGTGTGTATTCAGCACATTTAGAACAACAAATAGTTGCATGAGCAGTACACAAAATAAGTGTAAGTAGAAAAAACAACCACATAGCTATAAATGAGTAGGACACAAAATGAATTTAAGTAGAAAACACAACCACATAGCTATAAATAGAAATAGCTAGATTCAAACAAACTGCCAAAGAGTCACTACAAAATTAATATCAAAATATATGTAATTAAATAATTTTGTACATGTTGTAGGTCACTGAAGATGCCTAACATGTATAGGTGAAACATGTATGCTATGCAAGAATAAAGTTGAATTGGAAACAATAGAAGTTTTTTTTATGTGTGTGATAAAACATAATTAGTATTTATCTTTGTAAAAATAGTTATTTATCAATGAAAAATTATTTTTCTCATGTTTCTGTTTGTAAAATCAATTTGTAAACAAATTGCTTATTTTTTAGAAACTGTGTGAACCTTATGTGTTCAGTATCATTGCAAAATATGCTCCATGGAGATATAAACCACTACTGGGAAACCATGCAGTCTGACGCATCTTGTCACGGATTGCGCGTCTCCCCCCCGTCGGGGATTCGAGTCCTCCCTCAGGCATGGGTGTGTGTGTGTGTGTGTGTGTGTGTGTGTGTGTTGTCCTTATCGTAAGTTAGATTAAGTAGTGCATAAGCCTAGGGACCAATGACCTCAGCAGTTTGGTCCCATAGTCCTTACCACAAATTTCCAAAACTACTACTACTACCACTACAACTACCATTGAAACTATCAAAATTCAAAGCACTCGATCCTGTCACACACCAACATATCTTTATTAAAAGACATAAAGTCTCTCACAACCAACTACATGCAAGGGAAAAGGTATGAATGAAACACATTTTATTTCTGAAGCCATAAGAGATGAGATATACAGGGTGTTCATTTTAAGCGAAGACATTGAAATATCTCGAAAACTACACATTGGATCAAAAAAAAATTATGATTCCAATTTTTTTTGCCTTATAGAGAGGCATCCAATAATACCACACTCGACTGCCCACCCCATCCTGTGCGTGGGTGGCAGGGGGCAACTTTGAAACCTTCAACAAGTACCCCTGTTTTTAGTGGCAGATTACGATTCTATGGCAAAATCTGCATATGTCTTGTCTGAATCATTTTCTTCATTTCGCCAAAGATGTAACTGGAGGAATATAAATGGGTACACAATCGCAATTTATGACATACTACTCAATTGCCCTTGAATGTGTAATGGCAAATGCAACCCCACCTCTATGCTGCGAGTGCAGGACAGGCCAGGATTTCATCACTTCTAATTGGAAACCCAATTCACAATTGTGTTCCTCCAAACTATCGAATAGGAGAGTATTTGATGCCCCGCTGTGGCCATGTAGTGAACTATGACGTATTGTAATAAGCAGAATACTGTGACTGGAGCTCACATATTGTGCAGATGTAGAATAGATAGTTGCTCTAAATACTACAATACTTTCAAATGATGCTAACTTATAGAGAATGTAGGAGAAATGTTGAGGGTGCTGTTGCCTTGTGTGCCATGTGTTTTTCAGAGGAAGCTCGCTCACATAATTCTTTTACAATGCTGTGAACGCCTTTATGTCTGATGGCAGCATACAGGTGGGCAAAAGGAAACGAAACAAATGTGTTACAGGAGAAGCTCGGGAAATAGCTGTACTATAGTGCGCGTCATTTACGACAGCCGCCGAGTTTAGGTTCGTTCTGCGCATCTGACGTCACAAAACACAGTCAGCCAATGAACAGAGAACGACGTTGCCAGACCTCGACTGCAGTGCAGAGCACAGACGAGTGTCTTCAGTTTTAGAAACGTTCAGTCATAAATAAAGTAATTGAAAAAAAGCAATGTCTTGATAGCAGACTTTCTTTTACAGAAAGTTTGGAAAAAGCATTCTTTATACCAATTGCTTCATATTCTATTAATTAATTAATCTAAGCAAGCAATAAGCCTCCTTATTCAGGCGATAGCAAGGAAAGGTGTTTGTATCATTCTCACTAACCGATTTTTCGCAATAAAGAACAGCTGTAATTGTTTATTTCCTATTGTACTTCGACGAAACGTGAGTAATTCATAGTCATACCAATAGTGTTTGTCGGTATTTTGCATAATATTTTAGAGTCCTCAGGGAGTCCTATTAACTGACGAGCTGTGTTAGCGTAATGGCTAAGGGGTTTCTCTGCTAAGCGAAAGATTCTGAGTTCACACCTTGTTTGGTGCTTAATGTTTTGTTAGTGTTAAAAACGATATTGAAGTGTCTTACTTCATGAATTTTATTCGTTTGAATGTAATTTTTTGAAATTTCTAGTGCTTTGTCTCTTCATTATAATCATAATAAGTTTTCGGTTATTCTAATTTTGTCCTTCAATATTTCTTTTCACAGCAATTAAAAACAATGGAAAAGAACACATACAGTATTCATGTTATCTGTTTTCTTTGTATATCTTCCCTTCCGCAGTCGCTGCTTCACTATTCATATTGAGATATATTCTTTTGCGACAGTATTAAAAGTATTATTTAGAGCAGAATTTCGGCTCGTACGTTGCCGAGCTACTTGATTGTCTGACGCAATTCTTTGCTTCATTACCTTGGCAACATCATCACATTCAATGTTTTTGTCGACTGATCTATTTTTTGGCAAGTATTTGCTGTCCGTTGTGACAAACACAAATTGTTTGCGCACTGCGCCTCATTGACAATATATTTTAGTTTCTATGTTTTATTACGTCCACAATTCAGTTTTGTGTACTTCGCCAACTTTGTTTTAATCAGAACTGTTTAGAAAAAAGCGAAATGACTCTGGTATAAATAAAACTTTTATTACAGTCGCGAAAGGCGGAATATTTCTCAATATTACATACGACACCTTTCTGGTACTTAAATGAGATATTGTTACAAAGTAAATTTTATATGAAATTTAGGTATCTTGTCCACATTTCATTCTCAACGTTGTGGCAACTAAAATCGACCATACGGAAAGTATACGCTATGGACTTTTACATCTGCAAATTCTTCAAAATTTCGTGCAATGGTTTACTTCACCTTATGTTGTACAATAACTGCGTTGAACTTAGAAATAAAATTGTCATTTATGGGGGGAAGGTATCAGTCAAGAAGATGTGTAAAAATCAAATTTTTGGGCCAAATAGTTCTTGTGAAATCGAATGATAGGTGTGTCAAAGCAGTCAGAACACCATGTGTCTGCACAGGCGAGCAGTGCAGTGATGACAAAATCGCGCACAGCGCCGAATGCGGGGAGCACGTCTTTATAGCATCGAAAGGGTTAATGCGGCCGTGGTCGCTTTACTTCATAAACTTCCCGCTCCCCCCCCCCCCCCCCCCTAAATGTAAGTTTGCGAACTATACTATACTATGGCGCTGCCTCTCTTGGCGCGTGCGTCGTTTGCAACTGGCAACGCAGCAATCTCCCGCGTCTGGGCGGGCATGCGCGAGCCGCCAAGATAAAAGAATTGAACTGTAGTAGCATTGTACCACAATCCATGGATAAGCACCCAACAATTACACCGCGATTCCAGTATGTCTGTAGGTAGTATTGTCACAATACAGGATTGTCATAAGTATCATCCATATCATGTGTCACTGCATAAAGAACTTCAGGGCACCGATTTCCATAACTGGGGTCCATCAATAATTGCAAACGATCTCGACGTTCTTTGCTGAGGTACTATTTTCTGATGAGTCTATATTCACAAACCATGGTAGCGTTAACCAGCATAACATGCATATTTGGATGTAGACAATTCTCACATTTCACAACTAAGTTCATCATGAGTGTCCTTCGTCAGTTAACGTATGGTGTGGCGTCATAGAGGACACACTTATTGGTCCGTATTTTATCGAGGGCATATTGAATAGCCGCAAATATGGAATGTTTTTCGAACCGGAACTGCTGGTAATACTGTAGGATGCTGCCTTGGACGTTTAATAACATATGTGGTTTCAACACAATGGTTGCCCAGCGCATTACGCAATTGAAACCCAAGAGGTATTAGACTGTGATTACGCTGGTTGGTGGATCGGCAGAGGTGGCTCTATTAATTGGTCCGCTAGGTCGCCGGATTTATTTCTGTGGGGATATTTACAAGGTAAAATGTACCAGCAAGTGCCACAGGCCGTGAAGACATGGTTGACCACATTAGAAATGCCTATTCTGACATTCTCGTAGATGTGCTTCTGTCCTGTGTATGGTGATTTGAAAACTGGGTCACTTATTGTATTGATGTTGGCGGTACTATACTCTGTTCGTCATGAGAATAAACCTCATGTAAACATTATACTATGTATTCTTCCGCGTTTGCTGGAACATTATTGGACTTCGTTTCACCTGGAGCTGACGCCAAGCTGTAACGAGTACAGTCAGATACGATAATGAGGACGTGTTGTATGCTGTGGTTACGCGTACACCGACTCAGCGATAAAAGGGGACTACAGCTTTACCAGCGCATTTAACTTGGACAGAAGTCGCCAGCTAGTTGGCCCAACTAACCATCATTGCTGTGAAAAGTTGTAGTAAAGACGTAAAACGAGAAGAGCAGAGAACAATATAACCTTAAATGTCATTTAGTTTTTGAACAGAAGGAAATAATGGTAAAACTCAGGCGATACACTTTTTAGGTGATCTGATGGAAAATATAACATGCTCTCGATCTTAGCTAATATAGTTTTTAATTAAGAGTGATGAAAATTCGTGCCTTTAACAAGGGTAATTTGTCTGCATGAGCTACGTGCGGCGTAAAAGCGCACTACTGGGATTGCACCATGTAGTTAAATATTGAAATCACTGAAGGTATTACTGTCAGTCGTCTGATAATCTCTGAACTCCTTCCATATCTGACTCCGAGGAATACGGTACATTTCAGTACCGCTAAGTTGATAACGAGGCCATCAGCAACAGAACGTCGAGCCACCAAAAAGTCCACTTTTGCTTCTCCTCTTTTACGACATGCTGTTTAGCATTTCGCCATCGTTCGGCAGTGACGTGTCACAAAGCTTCGTTCATTAGTTCCTGTACGTTTGACAGCTTAACTGTCTCTCTATTTCTCACGACAAATTTCTTAACTTGGCTCCAGATCAATCCTATTGCCCGACGCCGTGATAATTACTGTTTCCCGTGGTCCTACGACGCTTGTCACGATGGTTCGTGTGAGACTCCATCTGTCCTATACAACAATGGGCATATTCGAATAGTTTTTCATTTTTCTCCAAAAACTAATTTTGTAATGTTTTCTTAACTTCAATAATCTTTTACAAAATATTGATAAGTAAAAATGTGTATTTGCAATGAAAACCAGAAACTGGCGTGGGATATGTAATTAGAAACTAAAAGACGCGCATTTTTCTTGAAAAAAATGCTGGTTAAGTATGAGTTAATTAACATATGTTTGACTAATTTCATATTTAAATGATTTAGGTACTGAAGCAGAAGAAAAAAAAAACTTTCCGCCTCTGGTTTCTAACCGTCAGCTCCCAGCCATTTTGAATATCATGCACAGACGCTGCCTATTACACCCAGAATCAAACGTACAAAGTACTAATTGCATTGTCAACATAGTGTTTCTCGAAATAAACGTTAAAGTTGATGTTTGTCTGTCATGTTGTGAAAAACATTAAGGGGCTCTGGAGCGCCCTATACTTGCAATGTTAAAATAACGCTTATAAATTACATCTTTCCTCACAAAGTATTTGAGGTAGGTAGTTGAACTTTTTACAGATTTTTTATTGGAATATGGGCTACAACTTAACACAGGGATTTTACAAAATTTTAGTTCAGTTATTAAAGATGATTTTTTTTCAATTGTAATGAAAATTCACAACATTTTTTTGCAATTTTTTATTTATATATTAAAAAATATACAGTTTTTTGGAAAAAGGCTGTGTTAAATTATGCAGAAGGTACTGTGTAACATTTACTGAAACTTTGAAACAAATATGTTTGGAAGATCCTTAGAAAACATGTAATTAGTATGAGAAAATAAAAGTTTTGGGAATCGAGCGACAAAGATTGGATTAACTTTTTAGTGCATTCCAGGTCCATAGGATGGATTATCTTCATCCTCTGCAAACTCCTCCTCCAGTTTCCTCTTGTTCCTCCTCCTGTTTACTCTTGCTTGTATTTCTAGACTCTTTACAGCCCTGTCTGCAGCCCAAAGGCGTTCCTTGTCTAAAGCAAGCATCGCTCGTTGTTGTGTTTGTAGATTTTGCTACCATTTTCTTCAGTTGCAGTTACTGCAACACTGTTCCAAAAGGTGGTCATGTATGAACACTTATCACATTTCAGTTGTATTTCACTAGCAAGTCCTACGTGCTTTATTATGGAGAGTTCCAGACCAACTTCACTACAATGAATACATCTTACACAGTTTGAAAAAATTCCTTTGAGAACCGACATATCAAATATTTCATTCACATCCGATTCGCCCATAAAACATTCATAGTTTTCAATCATTGAACCAAGCTTCTTCTGTGAAGTATTTTCTTTCCCACTTTGACTGCTATGGGCAGGTGTACTTGAGAGGTTAGGTTCACTCACTTGGTTATCGTCTTTATTGTTTACAGTAATAACACATACCTTTGGCTTTCCAACATTTCTCCTTTTCTTAAAAGCCTTCAGAGGATTTCTAATAACTTTACTTTGACTCATTATTATACTTTAACAAAACAGAGACTCAAGAAACAGAATTAATTACGAATATTTTCGAGATAACGACAGAGTAAATAAACATGAAACAATCGACAATCACACCAGCGATATATATTGAACCATTACAGGTTAGCCACAACACATACTTTATCTCACATCACTAAAATGTACCTGATGAACACGGACGTTAATAATAACACCATTTGACAGCTGTTTAACAGCGCCACAGTGGGTCACGCCCATATAGAACACATTTCAAAAAAATTTAAAAATAGTTGTAGTTTTCGGAATTGAATAAATTATATATCTATTAAAAGGTAATTGTCTGCAGATTCAGAAAACGCAAAAAAGTAAAAGATGAACTTTTCATGATTTTGAGCGTTTCTGGAGCCCCTTAAGAACAACTTGTTTATAGCCAGTAATGGTTTCGGCGCGTCTGCTTCACTACGAAGTAGGAAGCAGGGCCATCCATTTTCGCGGTACGCATGAACAGCGAGACATTCAGAGCACAAATAAGGCTTCAACAGACAGTAACTGTACATGATTTTTGAAATAAAAATTACGTAGATAAAGTATGATTAAGAAAAACGTTGATGGCTGTTAATACATCCGAACTTCTTTAAGTTTCATTTACAGTGAGACAGTAATAAGATATCTAATAGATATGCTGGACCTACTTCCAAGAAAGCTGAAAGCTGAAAGCAAGGGGAAACTACAGCCGTAATTTTTCGCGAGGGCATGCAGCTTTACTGTATGATTAAATGATGATGGCGTCCTCTTGGGTAAAATATTCCGGAGGTAAAATAGTCCCCCATTCGGATCTCCGGGCGGGGACTACTCAAGAGGATGTCGTTATCAGGAGAAAGAAAACTGGCGTTCTACGGATTGGAGCATGGAATGTCAGATCCCTTAATCGGGCAGGTAGGTTAGAAAATTTAAAAAGGGAAATGGATAGGTTGAAGTTAGATATAGTGGGAGTTAGTGAAGTTCGGTGGCAGGAGGAACAAGACTTCTGGTCAGGTGACTATAGGGTTATAAACAGAAAATCAAATAGGGGTAATGCAGGAGTAGGTTTAATAACGAATAGGAAAATAGGAATGCGGGTAAGCTACTACAAACAGCATAGTGAACGCATTATTGTGGCCAAGATAGATACAAAGCCCACACCTACTACAGTAGTACAAGTTTATATGCCAACTAGCTCTGCAGATGACAAAGAAATTGAAGAAATGTATGATGAAGTAAAAGAAATTATTCAGATTGTGAAGGGAGACGAAAATTTAATAGTCATGGGTGACTGGAATTCGAGTGTAGGAAAAGGGAGAGAAGGAAACATAGTAGGTGAATATGGATTGGGGCTAAGAAATGAAGGAGGAAGCCGCCTGGTAGAATTTTGCACAGAGCACAACATAATCATAACTAACACTTGGTTTATGAATCATGAAAGAAGGTTGTATACATGGAAGAACCCTGGAGATACTAAGAGGTATCAGATAGATTATATAATGGTAAGACAGAGATTTAGGTACCAGGTTTTAAATTGTAAGACATTTCCAGGGGCAGATGTGGACTCTGACCACAATCTATTGGTTATGACCTGTAGATTAAAACTGAAGAAACTGCAAAAAGGTGGGAATTTAAGGAGATGGGACCTGGATAAACTGAAAGAACCAGAGGTTGTACAGAGTTTCAGGGAGAGCATAAGGGAACAATTGACAGGAATGTGGGAAAGAAATACAGTAGAAGAAGAATGGGTAGCTTTGAGGGACGAAGTAGCGAAGGCAGCAGAGGATCAAGTAGGTAAAAAGACGAGGGCTAGTAGAACTCCTTGGGTAACAGAAGAAATATTGAATTTAATTGATGAAAGGAGAAAATCCAAAAACGCAGTAAATGAAGCAGGCATAAAGGAATACAAACGTCTCAAAAATGAGATCCACAGGAAGTGCAAAATGGCTAAGCAGGGATGGCTAGAGGACAAATGTAAAGATGTAGAGGCCTATGTCACTAGGGGTAAGATAGATACTGCCTACAGGAAAATTAAAGAGACCTTTGGAGATAAGAGAACGACTTGTATGAATATCAAGAGCTCAGATGGAAACCCAGTTCTAAGCAAAGAAGGGAAAGCAGAAAGGTGGAAGGAGTATATAGAGGGTCTATACAAGGGCGATGTACTTGAGGACAATATTATGGAAATGGAAGAGGATGTAGATGAAGATGAAATGGGAGATATGATACTGCGTGAAGAGTTTGACAGAGCACTGAAAGACCTGAGTCGAAACAAGGCCCCCGAAGTAGACAACATTCCATTGGAACTACTGACGGCCTTGGAAGAGCCAGTCCTGACAAAACTCTACCATCTGGTGAGCAAGATGTATGAAACAGGCGAAATACCCTCAGACTTCAAGAAGAATATAATAATTCCAATCCCAAAGAAAGCAGGTGTTGACAGATGTGAAAATTACCGAACTATCAGTTTAATAAGTCACAGCTGCAAAATACTAACACGAATTCTTTACGGACGAATGGAAAAACTAGTAGAAGCCAACCTCGGGGAAGATCAGTTTGGATTCCATAGAAACACTGGAACACGTGAGGCAATACTGACCTTACGACTTATCTTAGAAGAAAGATTAAGGAAAGGCGAACCTACGTTTCTAGCATTTGTAGACTTAGAGAAAGCTTTTGACAGTGTTGACGGGAATACTCTCTTTCAAATTCTGAAGGTGGCAGGGGTAAAGTACAGGGAGCGAAAGGCTATTTACAATTTGTACAGAAACCAGATGGCAGTTATAAGAGTCGAGGGACATGAAAGGGAAGCAGTGGTTGGGAAGGGAGTAAGACAGGGTTGTAGCCTCTCCCCGATGTTGTTCAATCTGTATATTGAGCAAGCAGTAAAGGAAACAATAGAAAAATTCGGAGTAGGTATTAAAATTCGTGGAGAAGAAATAAAAACTTTGAGGTTCGCCGATGACATTGTAATTCTGTCAGAGACAGCAAAGGACTTGGAAGAGCAGTTGAATGGAATGGACAGTGTCTCGAAAGGAGGATATAAGATGAACATCAACAAAAGCAAAACAAGGATAATGGAATGTAGTCGAATTAAGTCGGGTGATGCTGAGGGAATTAGATTAGGAAATGAGGCACTTAAAATAGTAAAGGAGTTTTGCTATTTGAGGAGCAAAATAACTGATGATGGTCGAAGTAGAGAGGATATAAAATGTAGGCTGGCAATGGCAAGGAAAGCGTTTCTGAAGAAGAGAAATTTGTTAACATCCAGTATTGATTTAAGTGTCAGGAAGTCATTTCTGATAGTATTCGTATGGAGTGTAGCCATGTATGGAAGTGAAACATGGACGTTAAATAGTTTGGACAAGAACAGAATAGAAGCTTTCGAAATGTGGTGCTACAGAAGAATGCTGAAGATTAGATGGGTAGATCACATAACTAATGAGGAAGTATTGAATAGGATTGGGGAGAAGAGAAGTTTGTGGCACAACTTGACCAGAAGAAGGGATCGGTTGGTAGGACATGTTCTGAGGCATCAAGGGATCACCAATTTAGTATTGGAGGGCAGCGTGGAGGGTAAAAATCGTAGAGGGAGACCAAGAGAGGAATACACTAAGCAGATTCAGAAGGATGTAGGTTGCAGTAGGTACTGGGAGATGAAAAAGCTTGCACAGGATAGAGTAGCATGGAGAGCTGCATCAAACCAGTCTCAGGACTGAAGACCACAACAACAACACTTGCAAGAACAACAGTGGTGTACGAGAGCTATGCCTGCTGACCAATCATAGTGTTTGTATTTGGTTGCATCAGGTTTATTCTTATGATGAACGAAGTATAGTTTGCAAACTTCCTCTAAATGGAAAAGTAGAGTAGTGTTCGCCTAAAGCCACGACCACAGTGGCGCGTTCAGAGGAAGACAATATTGTGAATGGGGTTTTCAATTAAAGGTTATGAAATACTGGACTGCTCAACCCTTGCAGCATGGAGGTGGGGTCTCACATGCCACTGATTATATTCAAGGGCCATTGAGTAGAATATAGTAAATTACGACTGTATATCCATTTCTGTACCCCTGATTATAGCACCATCTGTGACGAAACGAAGAAAATGCATGAGTCAAAATTTATGTAGATTTTTCTATAGACTCGTAATCTGCAATACAAAGATGGGACTTCCCATTAAAGATTTCAAAGTTTCCCACCACCATCCACACGGGATGGTGTGGTGGGGAGGTCGAGTGTGAAATCATTGGATGGTCCACTCCGAGTGAAACAAATTGGAATCATAACGTTTTTTCATCTGATGTGTAGTTTCGTGATGTTTTAATGTCTTCAGTTAAAATGACCACCCTGTAAAAGTTACAACTTGTGGATATCTTCAGCTCCTGAGAAATCACAATATTGATAAAAGGTGTTTAGAGGGAGGAGAGTTTCACGCATGTTACTTCATGTATCTTAATGAAACAATTACACTAGTCACGTTGATATATTTTCAACTTAGAGAGTAAATGAGTCTCTGAAATAGTTTTAAACAATTGGAAAATCCAGGATGGAATAATGACAATATTATGAAAAGGATAGACTGCTACTCACCACATAATGGAGATGCTGAATCCATATAGGCACAACGAAAAGACTGTCAAACAAGTAAGCTTTTGGTCGAAAAGGTTTTCATCAGAATTAGACAGTGTAACACACACACACACACACACACACGAAAATGCAACTCACATACACATGACCATAGTCTGGTTGCCAAGGCCAGATGGGGACTGTGTGTGAGTTGTGTTTGTATGAGTGTGTGCATGATAATGTTGTCTAATTCTGATGAAGGCCTTTTCAGCCAAAAGCTTACTAGTTTGGCAATAATTTCGTTGTGTCAACCTGCGATTCAGCATCTCCACTGTATGGTGAGCTGCAATCTATTCTTTTCAATATTGTCTGAAATAGTGTTTCATTTCATTAACCTTTATTTGCAACAACTGTCAAGTTTCTTTTTTGTTTTGTTTCACAATGGTGAAGCCGATTAAAATAAGTAGATAATTGTTGCCTGAACTCCACACATTCAAAGCATAGAATGATTCTTGCACATGCAAGCTTTGACTATGTGGGGAATATTAAAAGAATGAGAGGTAAAATATATGAATTGCTAATATATCTTGAATATTCCATTATTTGTGTATTAGAACATTATTTACATGCCAAAAATACTACTGGTACCTGTGAACAGATACATATTATGTGATATCTATGCAAAGGGTTCATGTAGATGAGATGCATGACCAAATTTAATGTTCTGTTCTCTAATAGTTGTCATATCAAAACATTTTAATGACCAAGCTCTTGATGGTTGTGCAGGGGAGTTTGAACTTCTAAGAAAAAAGCTTTTCACTGTAGGCCCCCACATCCTCCCATTCAGTCTACAATGTTTAATTATGTGTTCATAATTAAAGTTTCAATTTCAAAACACTTTCTAAAGAGAACCACCACTCAGAATGACGTCAAATTTGAACAGCGTATTATGGACACGGGGGAAAACGTCATGGAACAAAAAAAATTCACGAAAATTTTACCAGTCGATGACACTGTAAGCGTCTTAACGTAAATGGGGTCAGTTATAAATTATAGATGACTCCCAACACAGTGACTATGGTTCGAGTTGTACATTACACCTTTCATGCTGTTCAATGTGCATGACTGCACAAGTTCGGCAGTCTACAGTTGTAGCACTGTTAGTTAGGTAAGCTATCCACCACAGCAAGTTCGTATGACATCAGATAGATAAAATCGGTTTTCAATTATCTTGAAACCGAAAACCGCATAAAAAGCAAAATGACATCGATTGTTAATTGTCATGGGACCAAAAACCACATAAAAAGCAAAATGACATTGGTTTCAAACTCTCGTGAGACTGGTACAAGACGTGTTCGATATCCGATAATAACATGTCCCACAACATATCAGAGTGTCTCGGGGGCCATGTTCAGAATTTGTTGTGCAATGCATGCCTTCAGTTCAGCTGTGTTTGTAATGCCTTCAGTTCAGCTATGTTTGTAACTGGAGGACTGAACACAGCCTCTTTCAGATAACAAGACGGAAGTCACACGGATTAAGATCAGGTGATCTGGACAGCCAGGCTGTAGAGAAATGATGACTGATAATTCTAGGATTTCCGAAATACCTCGGAACAGCCACTTCATCAGCTGTGCAATGTGTGGAGTAACGCCATCTTGCATAATAATCTTAACCACCCATCCACGCTGTTGAAGGGTTGGAATGACGTTTATGTGCAAAAGACTCTTATAGCATTTACCAGTGATGCTACAAGTAACAGGACAAGCAGGTCTCATCTTCTCGAAAAAAATATGGCGCTATGACAAACGATGCCATCAATCTGCACCATACAGTCACCTTTGCAGAATAAAGCGGTACCGGTTGATGCCTGTGTGGATTTTCCATTGTCTATATTCTCCATTTCTGCATATTGACATGTCCTTGCAGATGGAAATTTGCTTGGTCTGCCCACAGAATGATCCATTGCATTCAGGGTCCACTTCTATGTGGGTAAGAAATTCCAGAGTGAACATCCGTCTTGGTGGCAGGTCAGCAGGGAGCATCTTCTGAATGTGGGTGATTTTATTTTTATAGCAGTGTGGGATGTTTCACAAGATTTCATACACTATGTTAGCAGAGATGTCCAACAGTCAGGGAATTTCCTGTGCACTGCATGTTTGTGCACCACCACTTGACACTGGCAATGCTATAGCCACATCATCGACAGATATCAGATCTACTTCTTTCCTCGCACTGTCACACTGCACTCCCAAAGAACCTGTGTTTTCGAATTTTGTAATCATTTTCTCCAGACGTTTAGCAGACATACGACCAGGGCCTTTTTTATACCGTTTAGTGACCAGAACGTCTGCAGGGCTACTGGTATACATACCCTTGTAAATGAGCTTCACTGGCAGTGTGTGATCTTTCATGGAGTCAGTCATGTTGGGCTACTCAGACGCAAACTGAGGAATAATTGTGTACTGCACATCTGTTGATGTGTACATTCTGACACTGACAGCGTCGTGTATTGGTCAAATTTTTCTTAATTTTTTTCTGTTCCATGACGTTTTCTCCCCCATCAGTAGTGTGCTGTTCAAATTTGACATCATTCTGAGCAGTGGTTCTCTTTTTACAGCATTTTGAAACGCGAACTTTTATGGACACCCTGTGTGTATAGATCTGTATATGTCTGCAGCTCTCTATGATTTACAATTTAAATTGATCTATAGTTATCTGGTATGCCTCTGTCACCCTTTATGAGTATTGAAAGTGTAACTAACATTCACTGAAAATGTTATCACCTAGAATTTTGTTTACAAGTTAAAACAGAGGCTTCCTGCTTTTCTTTGTTATACATTCTAGAATATAGTTATTGAACCCATAGTAGTCCTCTTTTATAGAGCTGTTCAACTTGTTTACAGGACTAGTGATGTCTGTAGTAGTAATTCTTCTCCAAGTGAGTCTTTCATTTGTTTTACTCTGTGACTTTAATAGGAAGATGTATTATCACTTTGGGATATGACAGAACTTGCAGAATTTACTAAATTTTAATTGAGTCTATTACAGTTAAATGGGGTACTCATTACTTCCTTTCCCGTATTTATTTAATTTTGCACTACCTTCTCAGCTGCTTTACACTCATTTCTAGAATTTAATATGTACACTTCATCAGCTTTGATTTATGCTGCTCTAATTTGGGATTTGTAGATTTTTTAAAGCATATGGATTACATTAGATTAGATTCAGTTTTTGTTCCATCGATCCAAAAAATGAGATGATTCTCATCGGTGTGGAACATGTCAGAAAGTATAACATAAAAACAAACTATTTGAATGTAATACTTACTATGCTGATCATTTATCAGTAGATTGTAGGAAAAGGTGAATACAATGTGGTAAACTGGAACAGCTAATATCTACAGAATTAACATAGTGTCAGAATGAAACACTGTTGTGCACTATTAATAAATTTATCAAACACAAAATACCTAATCTTTGCTGTCATGACCAAGTGCTGTCAAAACTGAAATCTAACAAACATTTTTCCTTAAGCTGGCTTAGCAGTCTCTCTTAAGATATCTTAAGATATTCATCTATAGACTAGAAGGAGTTGCCTATCAAAAAGTCTTTCAAACTTTGCTTAAACTGTGCTTTATTTGAAAGCAAGTTTTTGATGGTTGCTGGTAATTTATTGAAAATGTGTGTTCCTGAATATTGGACCCATTTTTGGACCAAGGTAAGTGATTTTAGGTCTTTATGTAGATTGTTCTTATTTCTAGTATTGATACTATGTATTGAGATGTTAGCTGTAAATAGAGATGTATTACTTGCAACAAATTAGAATAGAAAGTTCCTTGACCAGGTTTCTACAGGATGTTCTTGAATTTACACCACAAATTATTCTTATCACACGCTCTTGCATCCTAAAAACTTTTGCTCGGTTTGATGAGTTGCCCCATGATATGATCCCATATGACATAACAGAATGAAAGTAAGCAAAGTATGCAACTTTTTTATATTTATATCTCCTACAGCTGACATCATTCTCTGCAAATACAGAAGTGTTAGGCACTTAAGCAATTCTGTGGTATGCCCTTCCAAACTGAATTTATTATCGAGTTGTAACCCGAGAAATTTAACACTGCCAACCTCTTCGATCTGCATGTCTTCATATGTTATACACTGCTGGAAGGAAATCTCTTACAGGTTCTGAACTGCATATAGTGACTCTTCTCAAATTTTTATGTCAGTGAATTAGCTTTAAACCACTTATTACTGTCAGTGAAAATTTGATTAGTGGTTATTTCAAAATATATACTTAACTTGCCAAGTATTAAAATTTTTGTATCATCTGCAAATACAACAATCTTTGCATCTGGCACTGTAACAGATGAGAGGTCATTAAGGTACACAAGAAAAAGCTATGAACCCAAGATCGAACCTTGAGGGACACCACATGTAATTAATTCCCAGTCAGATGAAGACTGACTGCTTACTACACAGGTATTTTGCAACGACACCCTTTGTTTCCTATTAGATAGATAGGACTCAAACCATTTCGCAGCACTGCCGATGACACCATAATATTCTAATTTATTTAAGAGAATGCTCTGGTTCACACAGTCAAAGGCTTACTAGTTGCTCTTGTTCTAACAACTGTCAGCAATTCTGTCATTAATTAAATGTGCCCTGATTTTATTGAGCTGTGGTGTGTACCACATTTTTGTGTTGTAATTTGTGCATGTTGCTAGTGTTAGATCTTCTAGCGCCAAGGGGGCACTTACTGTGTAGTGCATGTTTCAGGACAAAAATGAATGTTGGGAAGCATTCATAAATATCTTTTTCATCTTTAATATGTTGTACTACTCCATTATGGAAGAAGTTGACACAGTCAAATTCCTAGGACTAAATGTGGACAAGAACTTCAGCTGGAATACACCTACTGACTTCCTATCAAATAAACTGTACAGTTTTGCATTTGCAATGCAAATACTAGTAAATTCCACTCAGTTTGAATTTGTTATTAGATACAGTATAATTTTCTGGGAAAGTTCAAGTAGTGTATCTTGAATACTGAAACTGTAAAACAAAATTGTCAGACAAATGTGTACTGCACAACAAACAGAGTCTTACCACCCATTCTTTCGGAAACTACAAATCCTAGCTGTTCCCTCCATATACATTTATGAAATTATAATCTTCCTCCATAAGAGACAAAATTTATTTGAGGAGAACCATTTAAACCACACACATAACGTGAGAAATAAAAATAATTGTATGCTACCCACACATACCAGGTGAAATTATATGTGCAGACTCCATAGTATATGGGGATGATAATATATGACAAGTTAATGGGCAAAAACATACATAATATGAAGCCAAGAATTTTAAAAACGAAGCTAAAGAAGATTCTGTGGGAGAAATGCTAGTATTCAATAGAAGAATTCATAGAGGATGAAATGATAATTTTAGCAAGGGGTAATTAAATGTTAGATTTTGTTGTATGTATATACACTCCTGGAAATTGAAATAAGAACACCGTGAATTCATTGTCCCAGGAAGGGGAAACTTTATTGACACATTCCTGGGGTCAGATACATCACATGATCACACTGACAGAACCGCAGGCACATAGACACAGGCAACAGAGCATGCACAATGTCGGCACTAGTACAGTGTATATCCACCTTTCGCAGCAATGCAGGCTGCTATTCTCCCATGGAGACGATCGTAGAGATGCTGGATGTAGTCCTGTGGAACGGCTTGCCATGCCATTTCCACCTGGCGCCTCAGTAGGACCAGCGTTCGTGCTGGACGTGCAGACCGCGTGAGACGACGCTTCATCCAGTCCCAAACATGCTCAATGGGGGACGGATCCGGAGATCTTGCTGGCCAGGGTAGTTGACTTACACCTTCTAGAGCACGTTGGGTGGCACGGGATACATGCGGACGTGCATTGTCCTGTTGGAACAGCAAGTTCCCTTGCCGGTCTAGGAATGGTAGAACGATTGGTTCGATGACGGTTTGGATGTACCGTGCACTATTCAGTGTCCCCTCGACGATCACCAGTGGTGTACGGCCAGTGTAGGAAATCGCTCCCCACACCATGATGCCGGGTGTTGGCCCTGTGTGCCTCGGTCGTATGCAGTCCTGATTGTGGCGCTCACCTGCACGGCGCCAAACACGCATACGACCATCATTGGCACCAAGGCAGAAGCGACTCTCATCGCTGAAGACGACACGTCTCCATTCGTCCCTCCATTCACGCCTGTCTCGACACCACTGGAGGCGGGCTGCACGATGTTGGGGCGTGAGCGGAAGACGGCCTAACGGTGTGCGGGACCGTAGCCCAGCTTCATGGAGACGGTTGCGAATGGTCCTCGCCGATACCCCAGGAGCAACAGTGTCCCTAATTTGCTGGGAAGTGGCGGTGTGGTCCCCTACGGCACTGCGTAGGATCCTACGGTCTTGGCGTGCATCCGTGCGTCGCTGCGGTCCGGTCCCAGGTCGACGGGAACGTGCACCTTCCGCCGACCACTGGCGACAACATCGATGTACTGTGGAGACCTCACGCCCCACGTGTTGAGCAATTCGGCGGTACGTCCACCCGGCCTCCCGCATGCCCACTATACGCCCTCGCTCAAAGTCCGTCAACTGCACATACGGTTCACGTCCACGCTGTCGCGGCATGCTACCAGTGTTAAAGACTGCGATGGAGCTCCGTATGCCACGGCAAACTGGCTGACACTGACGGCGGCGGTGCACAAATGCTGCGCAGCTAGCGCCATTCGACGGCTAACACCGCGGTTCCTGGTGTGTCCGCTGTGCCGTGCGTGTGATCATTGCTTGTACAGCCCTCTCGCAGTGTCCGGAGGAAGTATGGTGGGTCTGACACACCGGTGTCAATGTGTTCTTTTTTCCATTTCCAGGAGTGTATAACAGAATTGTATTATTATTATTATGTTGTTTGTTAACATCAGCTGTTGTATGTTTATGGTGAAATTTTACGGCAATTTTGACGTGTCTCCTGTACCTGAGTCTAATGATTTAGTTTATGTACGTTATGAGACTAATAAACTACAATTCGCCACATTATTCTCAATTACTTCTCCTTCTTTCAACTTTCTTTCCATTGAAAACTTTGTGTGTAGTTGGCATCTTGGAATTATCAGTGGCAGGTATCCAGTTTTGAGCCATATGCTACCATGGTCAGATTTTCATAATTTGATGGTATCACATTCAACTTGATTTTTACACACATTGTTAATTATATTGTCAAGGCATGCTTCAATCCTGTTTGTTTTATGATGTAAGCATCAAAATTCACTGATTTTAACATATGCAGTAAACAAAAAAAGTTTTCTCTTTACTCTTATGCCTAGGTTAATATTTCCTACAATTAAAATATTATAACTCTTATGTGTAGCAGTCTTGAAAATTAAATCAAAGAGTTTTTCTGCAAATGTTTCTTCATCAGGATCTGGTGTTAGGTAAGCTGATACTCTGATGCAATAATGAGTTTCTGAATGTGTAGTGGCACAACAGATGCTTCAAAAACACCTTCTACACGTAGGCTGGTGAGATGTATAGTTGAATATTCCCAATTCAAACTCTTGTTGATATAGATAGACATTTCCCCCTGGAAAATGTTTGGCTTCCAGCAACTTATTACCAGTGAGTAATCAAATGGTACAAACAAACTTATTTCTGTACTTTTAATCCAGAATTGATTTACACAGAGAATGGCACAATTAATTTCATCCCACCATTGCTGGAGTTCAGTAACTTCACTGTTTAATGACTGCACATTTGTGTATGTCAAATAATAAACATTGTTCAGAACAGGGCTTAGAAGCTTGTACAACAGGAGTAGCATTTCATAAGAGGGGAGAGTGGGGCACTCTGAACCACAGGGCACAATGAATCAGGTAGCATAATTTCAGTATAAGATGCTAAATTATTCTTTCCTCTGTGCATATGTTGTCAGTACTGCTCTATCGACCGCCATTTGTTTTCTGCAGGAACTAGTTTCCGCCATTAGTGCTGTACTGGTGATATGTTAGTTTTGCGACAGTGAAGTAATTTTTGGGGTGTAGATAGAGTGAATTTTGTTCAATCCTTTCTCAACAAATTTTAGAGAAAGTGAGTCATTGTAACAATATCCTGTTTTATATTATCAGGTTTGAAGATGGTTCGTTCTTACCGCAGGAAGACGGACAGAGGTAAAACTGACCATGATGTTATGCAAAAAGCTGTACAGGATGTTCTCAATAAGGGCATGGCGCTTCGCCAAACAGCTAAATCTCATTTAATACCTTACCCTACTCTTCGTTGATATGTTCAAAACATTAAATGTGGTTCCTGTGAAAGATTGATACCAAACCATGACAATTGTAAGGTATTTTCTGTAGAGCAGGAGAAAGAATTAGTGGAGTATTTGTTGCATTCTTCTAAGATATGCTTTGGTGTTGACACTAAAACATGCAGGCGTTTAGCAAGTGAGCTTGCTTTGAAAATGGTCTGAAATGTCCTGAGAACTGGAAAGAGGGAATGGCTGGTGTAGACTGGTTCTGCGGGTTCATGAAACGAAATCCCAGTTTAAGTATCCGAACCTCAGAGGCCTGCAGCTTATCCAGGGCAACATCCTTTAATCGATATACTGTTTCGAATTTTTTTCAAAAACTTGGAAGGCCTTTAGTGGAGATACCTTACTTTCACTAACGATACAAGGGTTTTCAATCTGGATGAAACCAGTACCTAAACTGTACCAAATAGGCTTCCAAAGGTAGTGTCACAAAATGGAAGTAAACAGATTTCTCAAGCTACTAGTGGAAATGTGGTGTCATAGTGACCTCCTGTTGCGTAATCAGTGCAGGTGGGACTTTCCTGCCCCCAGCAATGATATTTCCTCGAGTACATTTTAAACAACTTATGATAAGTGATGCACCAACAGGCACCCTGGGGTTAACAACAAAGATTGGTTGGATGAATGTCGATCTTTTTGTGGATGTCATGAAACATTTCATCCACAAATCCAGTAGTAGCAAAGACATTCCTGCGCTTCTAATTTTAGACAATTATGAAAGCCATCTGTCTATTGAGGTAACAGATGTAGCAAAAGCCAATGGGGTGGTTATGCTAACTATACCCCCACATACCTCAAACAAACTGCAGCCTCTAGATGTACGAGTGTTCTCTTCATTCAAGAGAACTTATTACTCAGCATCAAATTCAAAACTCCTACAAAGGAAAGACACTCCTCTCACTATTTGTGATGTAGCTGCATATGTCAAAATTGCTCATGACAGATCAATGACACCCACTAACATATGTTCTGCTTTCAAGAAATGTGGAATATTTCCATTTGATGAAGACATCTTCACTGACGAAGACTTTATAGTCAGCAAAGTAACAGACAGGGTCGTGGAGGCAAACGCAAGAACTTCAGATGTTAATTCTCTCCATCACATCAAGGATGCACACTCTGAAGGACAAGCCTCAGTCGATGTCAGCCAGTCACAAGATCTGCAGCAAGCAGGACCATCTGCAGTGCTTAACACCCAAACAGCTTTTCCTAATGGAGTTTCTTCTGAAATAATTCGAGGACATCCAGAGCAGAGAACAGAAAGAAGAGCAATAAATATAAGAGACGACGAAGTTTAATTTCAACTCATACACCGGAGAAAGATTTGTTGCAAGCCACAAAACATCCCAATAAAAAGGTCAACTGGAAGCTCTATGGCCAGGAATCAGATGATGACATTAGTGAGGCACATTATGAAGAGAGCGATGCCAACATGGATGTGTCTGTTGAATCTGAGTTCAACTTTGAAGACTTGGACAAATTACCAGACACAGATGATTTCGTTCTGGCCAAATCTGAACTGAAAAGCAAAACACCGGTTTACTGTATGGGGAAGATTTTGAAACCGAAGGATGACACAGGAGACTATCAGGTATCATTTTTGAGAAAAAGTGAAACAATGGGAGGGAAGTTTTATTTTTTTCAGGTAAAGGATGAAGCTTTTGTTCCAGCTAGCAACATACTTTATATGCTCCCACGACCCGGCACTGATAGTGGGACAAAGAGACAAAAATCGTATTTCAAATTTGGAATCAGCTTTGAATCCATTGATGTTCGGTAATTCCAAAATAAGTAACATGATTGTGTGCCTACAGATCTAATTATGTGATTGACACATGGAATATATGTATACATTATGTTTAAAGTATATTTAGACTTACTTTGTATGCTAAATAGGCTCTTTCAATAAACCTGTTTAAAGTGGTTCATTGTATCCCACATGTGGGGCACAATGAACCATTTACAAAATTTTATTCAAAGGCGTGCAGCTAGAAAACAATTAATGACAATGCAATCATATAAAGCCATTTGATACTTGAATGATTAAACTGTAACATCTGTATATCACAACTCTGTAATAAAATTATTGGATGAGTAACACGGAAAAGTCCTTTACAATAGTAAGAATATATGGAGCCTCTTCAGGAAACTTTAACCTCTTAATAAATAGTCTGGGATTTCTGTTGTCCCGTCTCATAGGAAAAAATAAGGAAATAGTGGATGCTGGTTTTTTTAATGTGGATTTATTGAAAATCTCTGTCAGTGGACAATTATTGCAGTCTGTAACACTGTAATTCAATTTAATTCCTACTATGAACTTGGCAACTAGGTTATGTAAATGCTCTGAGACTGCTATTCATATCTTTGTAGGCAAATCCAGGAAAAAAACAGTCATATCACAAAACCAATAGTAAATGGGCTGTCTGATCATGACATGCAGCATATTGTGTTAAATGTTGAAACTTGTGAAGATAAAAAAATGTATTAAATCTGAGTACAGAAGTGTAATATATCAGTCAAAAGTTTAGAATTTATGAAGACTGCTCAAACACATGAACTGGGTAGATTTCTCTACAAATAACTAAAATCAAATAGAAGTGTAAAAGGAAACCATGGATTACATGTTTCTGTTATTGACAGCTTGGAGTTATCAGGGTAAGTAAACAGTGCAAAGGAGTATCTGAGACCAGTCTTTAGTAATAACTTCAGTAAAAATAGAAATGACACTCACATCTCCCAAATAAGTAGCATCGATCATGAAATCCTTAAAGTCTAGGTATTCTAATAATTATTATAACATATTATCGAAGTTAATCGAAGAGTTTTCATGTGAGTTGAGTTCTGTCTTAAGTTATTTGTGTAATCAATCTCTTATCAACGAAACGTATCCAGAATGGCTAAAATATGCTGACGTTAAGCCTCTTTACAAGTAGGGGGTAAAGAGATACCATCAAGATATTCACTTTTTCCAGATTTTTCAGAAATATTTGAAAAGTTTGTCTTCAAGCATTTCCTTTAGAACCTGACAGCAAATAACATATTGTCCAAGCCACAGTTTGGATTCCTTAAGGGTTTCAATATAGAGAAAGCTATTTAGACTTTCAGTGAGAATGTACTTAATTCATTAGATAACAAATTATAGGCTACTGGCATTTTCTGTGACCTGTCAAAAGCCTTTGGCTGTGTGAATCACAGCATTCTCTTAAGTAAATTAGAATATTTTGGCGTCATCGGCAGTGTTGCAAAATGGTTTGTATTACATAACTAACAGTTAAGAGAGGGTGTTGTGAAGTACATGTGGAGTACACAGTCAATCTTCATATGATTGGGGATTAATTAGACGTAGAGTTCCTTGAGGTTCCATCTTGGGTCTGCTGGATTTTCTTGTGTACATTAATGACCTCTCATCTGTTACATTGCCACATGCTAAGTATGTTTTGTTTGCAGATGATACAATACTGCGGGATCGAAGAATATCCTGCCTAATTTCTTTCCAATTTTCAAAACATAATGGTGCACCACAAATTTGCCCTAGGTGTTTCCGTTTTCAGTGAACGGGCAATTAAAATATCATCTTCTGGATTGCTCAATACAGGAATTTAAGAATTCCCACCACAGGGAATGTGTCCCCATTGTTGTATATGCTGGCTTTGAGTGTGGCACACTGTGAGGGTGACCCCAATACCTCATATACCACCTTCACAGAACAACACACACCATATGTATTGGTGTATCATATTGTGTACACTTATGACCCAATCTTCATCGTTTTGAATAATATGTCAGCGAAAATCATGTGCAATATGCAGTGGTGTATCAGATTGCGTGTGCCTACGACCTGAGTCTAAACTGTTTCAAATAATATGTCAGGGAACATTCTGTGAGATGGCTGTCTATGAGCCCGAATAACTTGGATTGAAAGTTGCAGTGATTTCTCACACCAACATTCCTTTGACCAAATTGCAGGAAATGAGGCACTGTGTGAGAGAAAAGCTAACAGCTACCATTAGATAAAAAAGCTGAAACTCCACATTGGGATTATTGTCATCTAACTGGTAAATTCCACAGCACACAACTCATGCAAATTGAAGTAACAACTATCATGTGACATATCCGTTTTTTTCCACAATTTGAGTGAGTATGATGGTCATTTTATAGTTGAGCACTTGACTGTTATTGGCTTGTGCAACTATAAGATTAGTGCCCTGCCACAGAAAAATATATTTCATTTTGCAAGCGAATCACGATCAGCATTATGTTGCACTTCCTGGACTTGCATGAATTATGCATGCCTTGCGTCATACACTTGGTGAATACATATGTCAGGAGGACAGTCAGCTCACTCAAGCTGCATATCCTGATGATGCTAAGTTTCAGATTATGACAAAGAAAGGGTCTTGCCATACGAATCTTGAGTTGATGGAGAAATATGGTGACACTACATTGCCTGACATAGACACATTTTCCAGTAATTTTACATGTAGTACCATAATGGATGTGGAACATGAGCATGCAGTGAGTGTTTGACAGAAGTTCATTAAAAAAATTCCGAAGTGTATACATGGGAACATGCATGTTGTTTCCTGCATTCTACTACACCATGCCAGGGCTTTCATCGGATACAATGCTCAAAAGCACGGAAGCAAACATAGAACTCTTAACTGACGTGATAGTTTTCATTAAGGGATTTGTGGGGTCTTAGGCAATGTGTCCATAGGCACATCAAGGTATATAACCTATGAATAGGTGAAAAGTTCTATAAACATTTGGACAATTGAGTTACATCGTATACTCGGATGCAAATAATTTATGTGATACACCATGCACTAATCTCTAGCATGTGGAGAGCATTTTATTCAAAATAGCACAATCTCTACCTATTGAAGAGATTTGATGGCGGTCAAATTATGGAATTATAGGATTAGGTGATTTCAGAGATGTGGCATTGGATTATAATGTAGTATATGTCCATCCCACTAGTTTTCATGGTGCACACAATGATTTGCTGCTCTCTCCAGAACAGCAAGTGAAACTAAAGGGTTCCTCCACAAGCCAGTTACGACAATGGGGTCTAAAATGAGATATATAATACATTACAAAAACCTCCAGCAATGATATAGTTTGGGGATGGAACTGATCACAGTCATCTGTGCTACTAAATTCGACCAATCAAGCTGATTGAAGAAATGCTTTGACTCTAACATTGCTAAAAGGGCTTCCCCCATGTGTCATTTTGAAAAACATTTTTGAAGCTTTTGAAGAATGTAGTCTTGAGAAAAACAATGAATAATGTTAGAAATCACCATGAAATTCACTCAGTTACCTGTTAGAAGAGGAGTTACCCTGCAAAAAATTATATTGCGAAGCCAAACTTTAAATCGACCATAGTCTTCAACAAACAGTTAGTGTCTCTGGAGATGGCTAAGGTATCGGTAGATTGGACATATCCAAATTCCACATGCACCAGTTTCAATAAAAGTCTGCAAAAACTCATTTTTCAAGCCCAAAGTTACTTTGTATGGATATGGACTGCTTAATATAATAGGTAAAGGGTTGCGATCCACATGAATTTATAAGGTGCCAGGGGTGTAGGTTGCAGATTGAGAAATTCGTGCATCTTAGAATGAAAGTGTATCCATACTGTACAGTGTCATGTGCCACACAACAGCAGGCTAAGGGTGTGCCACATGTAGCCTCAATGACTATCGTGGTTGATGATTACATGGAATGCCTGCACAGTGGTGTTGGTGGTGCTCCACCTCCTTCTCCACATGTGACATGTCAACTTCAAATTCAATCATGGGACCATGTAGTACATGCTGTATCATAGTGGAAAATTGGCCAAGCATCTCACGATGGTAAGATGGTCACATGTGAGGATGGAATCAGAAACCTGCCATAAATGCACTATTCACTTGAGTAGTAGAGAGACAACAAATGTATTAACTTGTAAGTAAAAGTGTGAGTGTGTGTGTGTGTGTGTGTGTGTGTGTGTGTGTGTGTGTGTGTGTGTTGTGACTGTATGTGGGATAGTGAACACAGAACAGCTGATGTTAACAAACAGCATATTAATAATAATAATAATAATAATACAATTATGTTATATATACATGCAATTAAATCTAACATTTAATTATCCATAGCTCAAATTATCATTTAATCATCTATGAATTCTTCTATTGAATAGTCTCATTTCTCACACAGAATCTACTGTAGCCTCGTTTTTAACATTTCTGTATTCGTATTAAATATGTTTTTTGCCCATTAACTTATCATTTATTAGCCAGCCGGTGTGGCCGTGCGGTTCTAGGCACTTCAGTCTGGAACCGCGTGACCACTACGGTCGCAGGTTCGAATCCTGCCTCGGGCATGGATGTGTGTGATGTCCTTAGGTTAGTTAGGTTTAAGTAGTTCTAAGTTCTAGGGAACTGATGACCACAGATGTTAAGTCCCATAGTGCTCAGAGCCATTTGTTATTTATTGTAATCCGCTTACACTGTAGAATCCATGCTTATAGTTCCAACTAGTGTGTGGGTAGCATACAATTATTTTTATTTCTCATGTTATATGTGTGGTAAAATGATTCCCCTCAAATAATTTTTGTCTACTGTGCAGGAAGATTATAATTTCATAAATATATTGTTATTTTGTACTTGAAGCTACACACATTCTGAATGTTTGGTTTTGCAATGTACCATTTGTGTTTTTGCAATGTTGTCTTTCAACCCATTTAACTCGAACCAGTTTTCAAAGATAATCAGTGTGCTTATGACAGAGCTTGGAATTTTTTCTACATTGTCATCTTCAATTAAAACAGAAGTATCATCTGCAAGCAAAACTGATGGGGAATTTATATTTATGGATACATCATTTACATAGAATAGGAACAGTATTGGCCCTCAAATGGAGCCTTGAGGCACACCTTGTGATACTGTACTCCATTTAGGATAATAAATCGTTGCATTTGAAGTTACCACTTTTTTCCGTTCTGTAAGTATGTTGTGAGCCAATTTAGAGAACTGTCCTTAATCTCGAATTTTATAATTTGTAGATAAGCAAGTCATGCTTCACAGAGTCAAATGCTTTTATGAGATCACTGAAGATACGTGCAACTTTACTCCTCTGATCTAATGATTTGTATATCTTTTCAGCAAAGTTATTCATTGCATCTGGAGTGTTTTTTCCTAGTCGAAATCCGATATAATAATGTCATTTTCCCAATATAATTTTTGATCTGATTTGCAGTACTTTTCCTAACACTTTGACGGGTCTGGAAGAAAAGAAATTGGGCGATAGTTTCACATGTCTTCCCTCAATTCTTTCTTGATCAGATGTCTGACTTCAGTATACTTCAAAACATCGGGAAAGCATCCCTGTTCAAAAGATTGGCTGAATATTTTAGTTAGGGAAGGCGGTGTTAAGTCACACATTGTTTTAATCGTTTTGGTGGTATCTCATACTACCCAGCAGAGTTTTTATTTTTTAATGACAATATAATATTATCCACATCCTTTATTGGCACTTTTTTCTAATTCCATAACATACGCAGCTTTGTGGTTGAGTCCAAAGAGATTTACTTTACTCATACTCTGTTACATCAACATCTGACTTCGACACATTTATGAAGAATTCATTTAAGCACTCTGATATCTGAGCGGGGTGTACAATAAAACTATAGTCTACTTTAATCCTACATATTTCATTATTGCCAGCTGTAACACCCGACTCTGATTTGACAACAGAACACACTGGTTTTGTCTTACTTTTATGTTGCACAATGAACTTATTGTTTGCTATTTGTTTGGCTGCCCTCACAACTTTTAAAAATATAGTTTCATAATGACGAACATACTCAGTAACACGTCTGTTTTTATTATATTTCAGTTCATTGTGGAGTTTCCTCTTCCTGACACTAGAAATTTTTATACTCTGTGATATCCATTTAACTTTATTAGTCCATTTGATATATGTGGTTCCAAGTGGAAAAGTTTCATTAAACATTTCAAGAAAGATACTAAAACAATTGTTAAAGTTACTATTACTCGAAATACAGCTCTTGTAAAGCCATTCAACCTCTCTTAACTTATTTCTAAATGTAACTGAATTTTTTTCATTGACGTTCCTTCTTATATGGCGTTTGTTACATGAAATTTCTTTGTTAATTCTAGTAGTTCAATTAATAATGCAGAGTGGTCAGAAGTTTCTAAATCTGTTCAAAATTTATAAACATCTTAAAATAAATAATTTGTTAAAATAATATAAATACAGGCAGCTGATTGTGCATTTACTTTAGTGGGTTACATAAAGTTTATTTTTAAGCCAAAGTTTTTGATTAAGTCATTGAATTTGGACACATCATTGCTTTCAACTATGATATCAGTACTGAAGTCAGCAGCTATTACTATCCATGTCAAAATTTACAAGAATATTGTCAGGAGCCAGACTGGACCTTCAAGTTTCTCAATAAAATGACGTGAGTCTTTTATATATCAGTTAGTTTTCCAAATATATGTTTGTAAACGAGATGCCAGATATCTTGCTATTTCATATGTGGGTGAATTGATGGCACTAACTATGGGTCTCTAAGGAAAATCTATTTTATGAATTTTGCGTACACCATACAGTGTAGGACACATAGCTTCACTCTTCGACAAAGTTCTTTTATCTTTTTTTTATTAGAGGTAGATAACTTAATGAGATTATTTGTTTTTCTCAGTATGCTGGCTGTAGGATCCTTCGTAAGTTTTTTGTACTGTCCTGAAGTTAAAATGTTCAAAAAAATCCAGTCACCATCCACAACAAAAGAGGGGTGTCATTAAAAGTCTTGTCGATAGAGCCGAACGGATATGCACATCAGAACACTTGGACACTGAAATAAAACATCTGAAGCACGCTTTCGAGAAAAATGCCTATGCAGGGGAAGAGGTAAAGAGAATTTTGTGACCCAGAGACAGAAGACCAAAGTACAAAGATGAACTACAACGATGGAAAAATAGTTTCTCCTCCTTTTATGAAAAAAGCAACATATCAGGTCGGTCATATATTACTCAAACATGACATCAGACCAGTCTTTAGATCAACAAAGAAAATAAGTCAAACACTCCGATCTGAGAAGGATCCTCTGTCAACATGTAGCGGCGGTGGGGAGTCTGGTGCGTTGCATGGTACATCCCAGGTGTTATATGCTTCACCCACTGTCCCTGCTGTCGAGACCTCTTCGCGGGTACCGGGCACGGTTGGGCCACCCTTTCCCCAAGGGGAGTGGAGGGTTCAGCGGTGTTCGCAGTGCATGAGGCGGAGGGTAAATGTGGAGGCTGGCCATGTGGCATCGCCCGCTCTGCCTGTGAGTGGACATGTGGCTGCGCCTTCAGCAAGGTCCGAGCAGGCACAAGGGGGGAGGGGTTTATTAGTTATTGGGAGCTCCAACGTTAGGCCGGTGATGGAGCCCCTTAGGGAAATGGCAGAAAGGTCGGGGAAGAACGCCAGTGTTCACTCTGTCTGCTTGCCGGGGGGTCTCATCCGAGATGTGGAGGCGGCCCTGCCAGCGGCGATAGAGAGCACTGGGTGCGCCCGACTGCAAATTGTTGCTCATGTCGGCACCAATGACTCCTGCCATCTGGGTTTAGAGGTCATCCTCAGTTCGTACAGGCGGTTGGCGTAATTGGTGAAGGCGGAAAGCCTCGCTCGCGGGGTGGAATCAGAGCTAACTATTTGTAGTATCGTTCCCAGAACCGATCGCGGTCCTCTGGTTTGGAGCCGAGTGGAAGGCTTAAACCAGAGGCTCAGACGATTCTGCGGAGATCTGGGGTGCAAATTTCTCGACCTCCGCTATCAGGTGGAGAAATGTAGGGTCCGCCTGAATAGGTCAGGCGTGCACTACACGCCGGAAGCGGCTACAAGGGTAGCGGAGTACGCGTGGAGTGCACATGGGGGTTTTTTAGGTTAGAGAATTCCCTCCCAAGGCCCGATAAGACGCCTCCTGAGACGCGGCAAGGTAGGAGTAGGCAAAATGCAACAGGAAATAACAATATTAATGTGCTAATAGTAAACTGCAGGAGCGTCTATAGAAAGGTCCCAGAACTGCTCTCATTAATAAACGGTCACAACGCCCAAATAGTACTAGGGACAGAAAGTTGGCTGAAACCAGACGTAAACAGTAATGAAATACTAAACTCAGATTGGAATGTATACCATAGAGACAGGCTGGACAGTGAAGGGGGAGGCGTGTTTATAGCGGTGAGAAGTGCAATAGTATCGAAGGAAATTGACGGAGATCCGAAATGTAAAATGATTTGGGTGAAGGTCACGGTTAAATCAGGCTCAGACATGGTAATTGGATGTCTCTATAGGCCCCCTGGCTCAGCAGCTGTTGTGGCTGAGCACCTGAAGGATAATTTGGAAAATATTTCGAGTAGATTTCCCCACCATTTTATGGTTCTGGGTGGAGATTTCAATTTGCCGGATATAGACTGGGAGGCTCAAACGTTCATAACGGGTGGCAGGGACAAAGAATCCAGTGAAATTTTTTTAAGTGCTTTATCTGAAAACTACCTTGAGCAGTTAAACAGAGAACCAACTTGTGGCGATAACATATTAGACCTTCTGGTGACAAACAGACCCGAACTATTTGAAACAGTTAACGCAGAACAGGGAATCAGCGATCATAAAGCGGTTAAGGCATCGATGATTCCAGCTGTAAATAGAAATATTAAAAAAGGTAGGAAGATTTTTCTGTTTAGCAAAAGTGACAAAAAGCAGATTACAGAGTACCTGACGGCTCAACACAAAAGTTTTGTCTCAAGTACAGATAGTGTTGAGGATCAGTGGGCAAAGTTCAAAACCATCATACAATATGCGTTAGATGAGTATGTACCAAGCAAGATCGTAAGAGATGGAAAAGAGCCACCGTGGTACAACAGCCGAGTTAGAAAACTGCTGCAGAAGCAAAGGGAACTTCACAGCAAACATAAACATAGCCAAAGCCTTGCAGACAAACAAAAATTACGTGAAGCGAAATGTAGTGTGAGGAGGGCTATGCGAGAGGCGTTCAATGAATTCGAAAGTAAAGTTCTATGTACTGACTTGGCAGAAAATCGTAAGAAATTTTGGTCTTACGTCAAAGCGGTAGGTGGATCAAAACAAAATGTCCAGACACTCTGTGACCAAAATGCTACTGAAACAGAGGATGACACACTAAAGGGCGAAATACTAAATGTGTTTTTCCAAAGCTGTTTCACAGAGGAAGACTGCACTGTAGTTCCTTTTCTACACTCCTGGAAATTGAAATAAGAACACCGTGAATTCATTGTCCCAGGAAGGGGAAACTTTATTGACACATTCCTGGGGTCAGATACATCACATGATCACACTGACAGAACCACAGGCACATAGACACAGGCAACAGAGCATGCACAATGTCGGCACTAGTACAGTGTATATCCACCTTTCGCAGCAATGCAGGCTGCTATTCTCCCATGGAGACGATCGTAGAGATGCTGGATGTAGTCCTGTGGAACGGCTTGCCATGCCATTTCCACCTGGTGCCTCAGTTGGACCAGCGTTCGTGCTGGACGTGCAGACCGCGTGAGACGACGCTTCATCCAGTCCCAAACATGCTCAATGGGGGACAGATCCGGAGATCTTGCTGGCCAGGGTAGTTGACTTACACCTTCTAGAGCACGTTGGGTGGCACGGGATACATGCGGCCGTGCATTGTCCTGTTGGAACAGCAAGTTCCCTTGCCGGTCTAGGAATGGTAGAACGGTGGGTTCGATGACGGTTTGGATGTACCGTGCACTATTCAGTGTCCCCTCGACGATCACCAGCGGTGTACGGCCAGTGTAGGAGATCGCTCCCCACACCATGATGCCGGGTGTTGGCCCTGTGTGCCTCGGTCGTATGCAGTCCTGATTGTGGCGCTCACCTGCACGGCGCCAAACACGCATACGACCATCATTGGCACCAAGGCAGAAGCGACTCTCATCGCTGAAGACGACACGTCTCCATTCGTCCCTCCATTCACGCCTGTCGCGACACCACTGGAGGCGGGCTGCACGATGTTGGGGCGTGAGCGGAAGACGGCCTAACGGTGTGCGGGACCGTAGCCCAGCTTCATGGAGACGGTTGCGAATGGTCCTCGCCGATACCCCAGGAGCAACAGTGTCCCTAATTTGCTGGGAAGTGGCGGTGCGGTCCCCTACGGCACTGCGTAGGGTCCTACGGTCTTGGCGTGCATCCGTGCGTCGCTGCGGTCCGGTCCCAGGTCGACGGGCACGTGCACCTTCCGCCGACCACTGGCGACAACATCGATGTACTGTGGAGACCTCACGCCCCACGTGTTGAGCAATTCGGCGGTACGTCCACCCGGCCTCCCGCATGCCCACTATACGCCCTCGCTCAAAGTCCGTCAACTGCACATACGGTTCACGTCCACGCTGTCGTGGCATGCTACCAGTGTTAAAGACTGCGATGGAGCTCCGTATGCCACGGCAAACTGGCTGACACTGACGGCGGCGGTGCACAAATGCTGCGCAGCTAGCGCCATTCGACGGCCAACACCGCGGTTCCTGGTGTGTCCGCTGTGCCGTGCGTGTGATCATTGCTTGTACAGCCCTCTCGCAGTGTCCGGAGCAAGTATGGTGGGTCTGACACACCGGTGTCAATGTGTTCTTTTTTCCATTTCCAGGAGTGTAGTTTGTCGTACAGATGACAAAATGGTAGGTATCGAAATAGACTACAGAGGGATAGAGAAACAATTAAAATCGCTCAAAAGAGGAAAGGCCGCTGGACCTGATGGGATACCAGTTCGATTTTACACAGTACGCGAAGGAACTTGCCCTCCTTCTTGCAGCGGTGTACCGTAGGTCTCTAGAAGAGCGTAGCGTTCCAAAGGCTTGGAAAAGGGCACAGGTCACCCCCGTTTTCAAGAACAGACGTCGAACAGATGTGCAGAACTATAGACCTATATCTCTAACGTCGATCAGTTGTAGAATTTTGGAACACGTACTATGTTCGAATGTAATGACTTTTCTGGAGACTAAAAATCTACTCTGTAGGAATCAGCATGGGTTTCGAAAAAGACGGGCGTGTGAAACCCAGTACATATATTACAGTACATTGTTAAAGATTAATATTTCTATTATTTACCCAATTCCCATAAATGACACAACATATGTATACTATATTTATAGATTTATTTATTCCTATTCAAGAATTCTCTATGGTATAGAAGAAGTTGTCAAGGAGATATGATTTCAAATTATTTTGGAAGCTATTACTGCTGTCTGTCAGACATTTTATTTTATCTGGTAATTTGTCAAAAATTTTTATAACATCATATTTTACCCCTTTCTGTGTCAAAGTTTGAGTAAACGATAGTGTGAGTCTTATAATCATGAATGTCACTTGTTTTTAAACAGGTCAATGTTGTTCATTAGTGAGTAAATGTTCTGTGGGGATGTTGTAAGAATTCCCGATCATTTAAAAAGATGCCTACAAGATGTGTGACTATGAACCCCACACATAATTGTAACCACTTTATTTTGAGCAGTGAATACTTTTTGTCTAAGTGTTGAGTTACCCCAAAATATTATTCCTTATGACAGATTTGATGATGATATTGCCTTACTGGCCAAAGACTTCGCAGAGCTCCAAAACTTAGTTACAGATCTTGCATCGGAATGTCAGCTGGTTGGCTTGAACATGAACCTTTCCAAAAAAAAAGTAATATCCAACAAATGGGTCCCAGCTGGAGATGTGAGAGTCAAGGACAGTCTACTAGAAGAGGTCAGTGAATATGTTTACCTTGGCCAGATTATAAGTATGAAGGGAGACATAAGGCCAGAAACCTATCGACGCATCAAGCTTGACTGGCAAGCATTTGGGAAGCATTCAAAAGTATTCAGGTCAAAAATGCCAGTAAATCTGAAGAAAGCAGTACTTGATCAGTGCATTCTTCCCGTGATGACGTATGGCTGCGAGACATGGACACTGAACTCATTCACAAAAGGGAAATTTAGGACAGCACAGAGAGCCATGGAGAGCCATGGAGAGATCAATGCTGGGCTATACAAGAAAGGACAGGAAAAGGGCAGATGACATCCGGTCTGTGACGAAGGTTAATGACATCTTAGAGAGAGTAGGTTCCTTGAAATGGCAGTGGGCTGGCCACGTCGCAAGAAGAAAAGACAACAGATGGACGAAGCTAGTACTGGAGTGGAGTCTGAGAGAGCACCGGAGGCCTAGAGGAAGACCACCAGACAGATGGGACAAAGACATCAAGAAGATCGCTGGTAACACCTGGCAGAGAACTGCCCAAGACCGTCCCACTTGGAGAAGACTTCTGAAAGCCTACCTGAATCCACGACTCGAAGGGGCCACATCATCTAATGATTGAATTGGCTGATGATTATGATGACATCAGAGAGTGAAAGTATGCAAAGTATGTTAGCTTACTAATTTCTATACGCTCAAAATTGGCAAATTATTGTGATTGCAAAAGTTGCTGAACCTAGTCGTTTTAAAAAATTCAAAATATAAATTTTCCAATTAACATTGTCATCTATATATACACCCAAAAACTTAGTATGCTCTACCCTGTCTACTGACTTCTGTTGATATGTTATATTTATTGAAGGAACTTTACTTTTTACAGGAGAAAAATGGATGTACTGTGTTTTTCCAAAGTTTAAAGTAAGCCATTTTGTAGAAAACCAATTAATGACGTTTCAAAAGAGCTTATTTGTATCATTTTCAATTGGAGTCTCTTTTACTGGAATAATAATGATGCTTGTATCATCAGCAAACTGTGTCACTTCAGCTTCTTCTTTCAGATAAGAAGGGAGGTCGTTCACATATATCAAGAACAGAAGGGGCCCCATCACTGAACCCTGTGCAACACGTAATGTAATTTCACCCCAGTTAGATGAAGAGCAATCTTATTTAAAAATTTTACCCTTATAAAGAAATTTTTTGTTTCCTGTTCTGTAGGTATTGCTTAAACCACTTATTTGCTATTCCATTTATACCATAGAATTGTAATTTCTGCAACATAATGTTATGGTTCACACAATCAAATGCTTTGGACAAATCACAGAAAATTCCTATTGGTAACATTTTACTATTTAAAGACTCTATTATGTGGACAGTAAAATTGTATATTGCTGTCTCAGTGGAACAGCATTTTTGAAATCCGAAATGTGATTTATTAAGTAACCCCTTACCGTTGAGATGGCTAAGCACTCTTGAGTACATCAATTTCTTGAAGATTTTTGAAAATGCTGTAAGCAAGGATACTGGCTGATAATTTTTGACATCTGTGGTGTCCCCCTTTTTGTAGAGAGGCATGACAATGGCATATTTTAACCTGTCTGGGAAGTTACCTTGAGTTAGTGATGCATTACATGTGTGACTCAGAACATCAGCTTTAATTGCTCCACATTGTTTTCATATCTTATTAGAGGTGTCATCTACTCCAGCAGAACATTTATTGTTCAAAGATTTAATAATTTTACTTATTCACAGGAGGTTGTTAGGTGAAACTTAATTTGAGTAAAATTTTTTCCAAACTGACTCTTCTATGTACTGCCTGGCTTTTTCTTTTGAACTATTCTCACTAATTTTTTCTTCTAAACTTAAGAAATGGTTGTTAAATACATTAGCTACTTGTGTACTGTTGGTTAGGATGGTCTCATTCTCTTTATTAGTAATACTACCTACCCCAGTGGTTACTTTTCCTGTCTCCCTTGTAACAACATTCCACATTGATTTGATTTTGCCGGAGTTGTTAATTTCATCTCTAATATACATATTTCTTGATTTCCTTACAACTTTTCTCAGTGTGTTACAATAATTTTTGTAGCATAAACCTACTTTTGGATCTTTACTATATCTTGTTGTCTCATACAGCTTTCATTTTCTTTCTGAAGACACTTTAGTACTTGTAGTAACCCAAGGTTTCTTTGAAAAGTGTGTGGTGTTATATTTAGTAATTTTCTTTGGGAAACAATGTACAAAAGGGGATATTAATTTATCAAGAAATATGTTGCATTTATCATTAGCATTTGGCTCATTATATACATCTCCCCAATTAACATTTCTTCAACTTTCTCTGAAGTGCTCTATAGATACCGGGTAGAGCAACCTCACTCTTTTACTTAATGGTTTCTCAACTGTACACCCTGTTAGGTTTGTGAGTTAATCAGTTGTACATCATGGCCTGACAATCCATGGCAGCATATTGTACTGGACGAAGCAACACTCTTTGGTACAATGATGAGTCCTTAGTTTTATTCCTGGAGGAGGCTGAATTGATACTACAACATATACAATACAGAGCATCCCTAATTAAAGTTTCAGTTTCAGCTGCACAAATAGAAACACTGCTCAAAATGACATCATATTTTAAGAGCGTATTATTGATGCAGGGGAAATGTCACAGAATGAAAAGTTTAACCAACAGATAACGTTGTGAGCATATAACACAATTGGGATCGAATACAAATGCCAGCTGAATTGCAATACGTTGGCTATGGTTTGAGTTACAATCAACGACTCTGGAACTGTTAGTTAGGTAAGCCCATACCACAACAGATGGGGAAAATCGGTTTTCAGTTGTCCTGAGACCAAAAACCTCATAAAAAGAAAAATGGAAATCGGTTTTTAATTGCCCCGACGCCAAAATTCACATGAACATCTAAATGATGTCGGTTTCTAACTGTAGTGAGACAGGTGCAAGATATGTTCGATATCCTGTCCACTATTTTCTGTCATAAATTGAAATCGAGAGGCAGCATGTTCTACAACAGTTCGAAGTGTCTTGGTGGTTACGTTCAGAATGTGTTGTGAAATGTGTGCCTTTAGTACAGTTAAGTACATAATTGGAGGACTGAACACAACATCTTTTAGATACCCTCACAGCCAGAGGTCACACTGATTAACATCAGGTGATTTGGAAGGCCAGGCTGTAGCGAAATAGTGGCTGACAATTCAAGCGTTTCCGAAATACCTCTGCAACAGCTACTCCACTGGCTGTACATTGTGTGGCGAAGCGCTGTCTTGCATAATAATGATATTACCCACATATCCACGCTGCTGGAGGGTTGGAATGACGTTTTTTGCACAATAGGCTCTCATAGTATTTACCAGTCACAGTACAGGTAACAGGACTCACAGGACTCATCTCCTTGAAAACTACTGCCCTGTGATAAACGATGCCATCAACCTGCACTACACAATCATCTTTGCAGAATGAAGTGGTAGAGGCTGATGTGACAGAAGTGAGCTTCATCTGCCCATATGGCAATTCATTGTCGACATCCAGGAGAGCAATAAATTGCAGAGCGAACGTTTGTATAGCTGCCAGGTCAGTCTTCAACAGATGTCTCATTAACTGCATTACTCCCTCTGCCACGCTGCATATCTAAAGTACCTGTCTTTTCGAATTTTGTAATCATTTTCTCCAGACCCTTAGCAGACACTGGACCAACCCTTGGGTGTCTGGAACATCTGCAGGGGGGGGGGGGGGGGGTACTGGCGCTCAATCAACGTTCCTGTAAAACAGCTTCACCAGCAGCCTGCGATCCTTTATGGAGACACACATGTTGAGAGCCTCGTGCACAAACTGAGGAACATCTGTTGGTGTGCATATTCTGACGCTTGCAGCCCCATCTATTGCTCATTTTTTTGTTCAATGACGTTTCCCCCTGTGATAGAAGTATGATGTTCAAATTTGATGTCATTCTGAGCAGTGGTTCTCTTTCTACAGTGTTTTGAAACTGAAACTTTAATTCTGGACACCATATAGGATATGCTTTCTACAAAAATAAACTACTCTAGTAAAAAATAAGAACTATCTGGAACACAGAAAAATTAAGAGAGAGAAAACATATTAGGAAACGTTACAATTTCTTATATGTCAATAATGAGTTTGCAGAAGAATATCGTAGTAATATTTTCCCAGGCTGAACGAAATTTGTTGCTGTACTCACACTAATATCAGCATTCTTAAAGATTTTCGTTAGATTACACACAACAGAATTTAGAAACACTTAGCACAAAAAAAAACATTTTCATTGGCAGACAGTTCCCATTTCAAAATGGACTGCCAATGCTATGGGCTGTATTTACTTTGATACACGATATTAAAACCAATAAATCGTAATTTGTTACCACTGGGTTCATGTGGTGACTTACCTAATAATTCTGAATTTGTAAACAATCATATTCTAATATAATATGTTATGTAGTAGATGACACTAAGTTTGCCAGGTCATTGTTTTTATCTTGTCTGTATAATATAAAGTTTAGTATGCCAGTTTCTTAAAAGTCATCTTGTATTTCCTACTGGATACTAAAATCAACTTTTTTAGTATTTTGGTGAAATATTGAATCCTGTTGATTTTAGGGTCCGGCAGCAAACCGAATGAGACTTTGAAGGCTTATTACACCACAATACCAGAAAATTTATGAAGTGACATATAAGTCCTTTGTCCCCCACATGGCAATGTGCTTTTTCATTTTAAATCACTCATATGATGTACCACAGCCAGAAGATTCTATGTTAGGCCCTTCATGCATATTGCAAATGATACAAGGATAGAAATATTGAAGAATCCGCCAATGCATTATCTGAAGCTGGTAACATTTGCAACTACAGTTCAATTATCCTTTTAGATTTCTGGCTTTGCTAACTATTGTCAGTTCAAACTGTGGTGTACAAAAAGTAGGAAATGTCAGAGGTCCTATTAGATCACAATTTGTACTGTAAATTTCACACTCTAGATTTAAAGAAGCACTACGCTCAGCTACGTTTGCTGTATGTATGATTGTAGGTGGGAGTAGTTTAAACATGAAGAAAGTAGTTTATCTACATCATTATACTTAATGAGTTAAAAATTCATGGCTGGGAAGAAACATCTGCAGAAAAATAAAACATATTATAAAGTTTATATCAGTAGTGGGTTTTTCACTAGATCACAGATATGTCTTCAAAGAATATCGTATTCTGACAGTACATATACACATCAATTCCCTTTCTCATTGCCAATGTGGATCTTGTCTCCTAAACAAATAAGAACAGAATATCTTCTCCAAAGAGTAAAGGTTTACCGTCATAATAAATGATCACACATATTCAGAAGCATGTATTTACACCCTGCCTTATTATGTCTTTCAGGTGATACAATAGGATTTAAATGTGCATTGAAGTAGTTTCTGTAGTCCAGCTCCTGCTATTTCATTGATGAACATTTTTATAGAGACCGTGCAATTCATACGATTAGTTATGTATCCTATCCGATTCATACTGAATCTGCGGCTGTGTTAGTCCTCCTGTTAACTATGATCTGCTGTAGATCCCTCGAACAAAAAACTGTACCCAATAGCTGGAAGAAAGCACAGGTCACGCCCATTTACAAGAAGGGCAGTAGAAGTGATCCCCAAAACTACTGCCCAAAACTATAGAACTATTTGTTGCAACCTCCTAGAATATATTCTGAACTCAATATAATCAGGTAATGTGATATGGTGGGTTAAATTAGTTCTTTAAGTTTTGAATATTCTTATTGTTAGTTAGTCTTATGCGATTTTTGTATACTGCAGCCTTTCATAAGGGCCTAAAAACTATTAGTGCGAACAGCCAGAAAACAATGGAGGGCATGGTGCTTAATAGTCCTCGGTCCACAAATCGACAGTTCAGCCCGCCGAAAGTGAAACAAAGTGCTCTAACTCTCTAAGAATTACGCAGGGAATGAGGAATCACGACTACGCACACGCACAAGTAATAAGTATGAAAATTATTAAAGCATGTTCTATAGTTCTCAGATCTCGAAACAGCTCAGAGACTAAGTCTACTCTTTGATCCTAATTACGTAAAGTACTCGGCTTAAAAGTGGAGAATAATCTTGGACACTTGTCACGCGTTTTTCTCTAATATAACTGGCGGCAGACAAAACAGAGCACCGAGAACGTATCACGGCCTCTCGAGATCAATTATTAATCTAATGTTCTTCAGTTTTACACAATTTCCCAAGATATCCGCGATATGTCATTCAGCCGAAACACAAAACACTGGTGACAAAAGTCATGAGATACCTCCTAATATCGCCGGCCGGTGTGGCCAAGCGGTTAAAGGCGCTACAGTCTGGAACCGCGCGACCGCTACGGTCGCAGGTTCGAATCCTGCCTCGGGCATGGCTGTGTGTGATGTCCTTAGGTTAGTTAGGTTTAAGTAGTTCTAAGTTCTAGGGGACTGATGACCTTAGAAGTTAAGTCCCATAGTGCTCAGAGCCATTTGAACCATTTTGAACCTCCTAATATCGTGTCGGACCTTCTTTTGTTTGGCGTAGTGCGGCGTGTTATGGACTCATCGAGCAGTTGGAAGTCCGCTGCAGAAATATTGAGCCATGCTGCCTCCATATCCGTCTATAAAAGTGAAAGTGTTGCCAGTGCATGATTTTGTGCACGAACTAATCTCTAGATTACGTCCTATAAATGTTGTATTGGATTCATGTCGGACTATCTGGGTTACCAAATAATTAGCTGGACTTGTCCTGAAAGTTCTTCAAACCAATCGCGAACAATTGTGGCCCTGTGACATGGCGCATTGTTATCCATAAAAATTCCATCGTTTTTTGGGAACATGAGGTCCATGAACGACTGAAAATAGCCTCCAAGTAGCCAAACATGACCATTTCAAGTCAATGATCGATTCCGTTGGACCATAGGATCCATTCCACTCGCTGTCACGACAGCCCACACATTTGTGGAGCCACCAGCAGCTTGCACAGTGCCTTGTTAACAACTTGGTTCCACGGCTTCGTTGGTTCTGCGCTACACTCGAACCTACCATTAGCTCTTACTAACAGAAATCGCGATCCATCCGAGCAGGCCACAATTTTCCAGTCGTCTAGCGTTCGACCGATATGGTCACGAGGCCAGGAGAGGCACTGCAAATTATGTCGGGCTGTTAGCAAAGGCACTCACCCCAGTCATGTGCTGCCCTAGCCCATTAATGCCAAATTCCGCCGTACGTCCCACATTGATTAATGCTGTTATTTCACACAATGTTGCTTGTCTGTTTACAATGACAACTGTATGCGAACGTCGCTGCTCTCGGTCGTTAAGTGAGTGCTGTCGGCTACTGCATTGTCCGTGGTGAGAGATAATTCCAGAAATTTCGTATTCTCGTCACACTCTTGATACTGTGGATCTTGGAATACTGAATTCTCTAACGATTTTCGAAATGGAATCTCCCATGTGGCTAGCTCCAAATACTGTTCCGCGTTCAGAGTCTGTTAATTGCTTTCATATTGTCATAATCACCTCAGAAACCATTCCACATGAATCACTTGAGTACAAATGATAGCTCCGCCAATGTACAGCCTTTTTTACCTCGTCTGCGAGATACTACTGCCATCTGTATATGTGCATATCGCAGTTGCGTGCCTTCAGTCACCTCCGTGTAATGTCAATTATCTTCAAAGTCATCTGAGGCTTAAGCGGCCACTATGGCGAAAAAAAAATCACGGCACATGGTGTAGCGGAGCGTAGCACCTTCCCATATGACTGACAACTATTGAATCACCTCCAGGTGCAGATACCTCGTTCTGCATACATGTTCGGTACGGACGGTGAACAAAGCAGTCACTCCAAAATCGCTCCCTGTGTCGACAGCAGTTCCCAGTTCGTACCCTTTCTAACAACAAAATTATTTATATCGCTGTTATTTAAAGACTAACAACGTTCCCAATGTTTCTCTAAGTGAAGCTATAGTTTGTTTACATCCTATAAATTCCATAGCCCGGTAATTCTTAAATTTTGAACTCCAGAATTTTTCAAACTGAACTGAGTGTAGATGGT
This sequence comes from Schistocerca piceifrons, assembly GCF_021461385.2. Classification (NCBI taxonomy): domain Eukaryota; kingdom Metazoa; phylum Arthropoda; class Insecta; order Orthoptera; family Acrididae; genus Schistocerca; species Schistocerca piceifrons. The sequence goes on from NC_060149.1 coordinate 275,368,397, forward strand.
GGCCCATGACCTGTCTCTGTTTTAATTCCTGTACCTTTGTAAAATTACGATATTATATTGAAACTTGGTGCAGCTTCATCATTGCGTATAATAAATATATTGCTGTCCTCTTGGCTTCGTGTTTTCATAAGAAAAATGTTACTCAATCTGACTCGTTTACCAAATTTTAAATGCGAAAATTGATTTCTTAGTGACATAAGAAGTAGTGAGATAGCTTTCTGACAATTTCTCCCATATGTTTTTTTATGAGAAACTGAACCTAATGCCAACTCTCTAACTTCAATATTATGTGCTTCTAAAATTTCGAAGGAAAGTGGGATAATTCAAAAAGTAAAAGAGGTAACTTCATGGAAATTTCTACCATCTGTTCTTATGATAAACTGAATCTAATTCCAGAAGTATAGCTTTCTAACTTTTTTGTTATATACATATTGAAATTTTCCAAAAGTAGGATTTCTGAAGTAACTAATTAGTGAATCACATTGTGATTCAACCTTTTCAAAGTATTACATAATCTGATCAAGTCATGAAACCACATCTAAACATTTAAATTTCCATAAGTATATCGCGAACTCTCATCGTTATCGGCTCACTGTATATACTAGACATTGTTGTCTCGACCTTGCCCGAGTGACAAGAAAAAAACAGTACTTCACGCTCCTCTCAGCACTTGCTTGCTTCCCCACAGTGTCTCGAACAGAATGACCTCTTCAATGCCACCGAGCATGGATTCCAAAAACACCCACTTCTCTCACATTACATACTGAAAGCTTTGGATCAAGGCAGTCAAGAAGCATTTGACTTTATACCACATCTACGCTTATTATCAAACGTACGATCATATGGGGTAGCAAGCGAAATTTCTGAATGGATGTTTTGCTAGAGGACGCAGCATGTTATTGTGGATGGAGAGTAATCAACAGACGTAGTCCGCCTCCGGTAGCTGAGTGGCTAGCCGGCACGGTAGCTCAGCGTGTTCGGTCAGAGGGTTAGCTGCCCTCTGTAATAAAAGAACTGAGTGAATGGATCAATAATGAACTTCAACGGACGTCAGGGGACGTCCGCCACGAACAATTGCAACGAACTATAACGAACAAAATGAGATTAAAAAAAAATTTTAAAAAAGTGGTCAGCGCGACGGACTGTCAATCCAAAGGGCCCGGGTTCGATTCCCGGCTGGGTCGGAGATTTTCTCCGCTCAGGGACTGTGTGTTGTGTTGTCCTAATCATCATTATTTCATCCCCATCGACGCGCAAGTCGCCGAAGTGGCGTCAAATCGAAAGACTTGCACCAGGCGAACGGTCTACCCGACGGGAGGCCCTCGTCACACGACATTTCATTTCATTTCAACAGATGTAGAAGGAACTTCGGGTGTGCCCTGGAGAAGTGTGTTGGGACTCTTGCTGTTCATGTCGTACACGCTCTAGTCAAATTAATGTGGCCACTGCACAGATGAACAAAGGGACTACCAAAAGTGTGTCCTCAACGATTGTTCAGCGGACGTCCACGAGTGGCGACAGGCGGCCTTTTCAGATGAATCACATTCTATGCTCCATTGGTGCAGGCCGGTTTGCCGCTAGTGTGATCATGTGTGAGCATTCTCATTGGCCGTCAGTATGGTAAGCCAATCAGAATTGAGACGGTTCCCGCTCGTTGCCTGATATTCGGAGTGAGGCTGCAAGAGAGGAGTCGCTTGCCAGCTGCGGTCGCGGAAGGACATGTTAAATATGATGTTTCTCATTATGTGTAAAATGAAGGAATATTGAGCTCCTCACGTTTGATACGTGTCGTGACTAACGCTGATGTAGTTGCGGACAGTTTTGTGAAGTGTAGAAGTTCTAGAACTGTTTCATCGTCATCATCATCATCATTTAAGACTGATTATGCCTTTCAGCGTTCAGTCTGGAGCATAGTCCCCCTTATAAAATTCCTTTAATTGGACAAATATTTGTGTGTGAAATTTGGCCTTCATAGTATCCATGTGGTATGTTCCAGTATTCAACCACTGAGCATTAATGGCGAGCAGTATTCTTTTTTCAAAAATATGTAAGAAGGACCGAATGTATTAACTCAAATTAGTGGTGAAATTAACGACAGTTTTTCTATAGAACTTTATTTCATTACTAGAGTTGCGCAGCCTCAGTAATTGTAAATATTAGATGGTTTTTTTTATCAACGCTGCTTTTACATCATCTTGTAGGTGTCTGCATTGCCGAGTGAAGGGACATCGAGCAGTCGCCGTTCTGAGGTAGGTGAATTCTAATTTGCAGCCTGCACACGAAAAAAACCACACCGCCGCAATCGGTGGATCGTTTTCTGGGAAAAACAATAGTAAAGTTCGGGTGTGTAGGAACTTTATAAAAAGCGGCATTGTTTAAATGAACTCGTAAAGTATTCGCAGGCGAGTGATAAAGGAACGTTAGTGAGATAGACACGTGTGCTAATGAATTGTAGTTGGAACGCAGCAGCAAAGATCTTGGGTGCAAAATTATTAGTGAAGTGTACCATGCAGCGAGGACTGACGGTCCGCGCCAGCAGACTAACAGTAAGTGTCGACACCTGAAGATCGACAGGCGCCACTCTACAGCAGCAAACCGGGGAATGGAGCAGTTGGCAGCTGTGTATGGAGTGCTGGCCAGTAAACTGGATCGATGGTAGCAGGGCCTGGAGAACGGACCCGCGGTATCATCTCGCTGCGCAGTCATCCTGACGAGGCCAACGATAAGTATTGTTCTGCTTAAAGTTTTGTGTGTGTGGGCCAAGAAACTTTGCAGAATTGCTAAAAAGAATCAGAAAATTGCACATGAAAAACTGAAGGTAGATTTAGGTAATGTAAATTACGAAGATGATACAATGACAGGTAATTTTAATTTTGATGTATCGCAATATAATGACAGTGGATTACCTGAGTCACTGTCGTCTAACTATAGTGCAGACAATGAACTGAGCGTGGTGGAAGCTGATGCTAAATATATGCTTGTTACTGTTAAAGAAATAAAGCAAGAACCAGTGTCAGTTTATTGTGAAACAAAAGACAGTGTGTCAGGGATGTTAATGAATGTTTCGGCCAAGATGATAAGGTTGGCTTCCGAAATTAAAACGTCATTGAGTTCTGATATTGACGAAAAAATAAGTAAAATGGGTTTAAATATTGACGCTAAAATGAGTCATACAGGTTCCAAAATTAATAAAATGGGTTCAGATATAAAAAGTTTTGAAATAAATGAATTACATACTGAATTTGAACAGGGGTTTACTAACTTGTCATAATTTCTAAATTGAGGGAATCCTGTAATAATGGCATGGCTTTGTTTAGTAATAATATGAACAGTGAGGTTAATCTGGTTAGACAAGAATGTAACACTGATATTGTAACAGTGAAAAGTGAACTAACTTCACAGATTGAGCAAGTTACGGAGGACAACCAACAGTCAAAGCAACAGTTACATTTAGAATTAAACAAAGTTAATGAACAGGTTCATAATGTAGAAAAGCACTGTGAGGAAAATCACACTGTATTAGCAAGTAAAATCAAAGAAGGAAAAGATGTGTGTGCAAAATTTGGTATGCAAGTGCCTAGAAAAATTACTAACATAGAAACTAATATCTAGCAATTTAGTACTAGTGTGAATGAGCAATTGTGTGAGCATGATGGTAGACTAACCTGAGTAGAGCAAAATGTAGACAACCATAGGGGCTGTGTAGTAACTAATGGAGTAGTAGAATCATCTGAAATTGATTATGTAACATATTGCCAATTGTTCAAATTTGAGCCAAATGATAATGTTCACCCTAAGGAATTTTGGAGTGGTTTTGATCAGGTTTCCCCAAAAGTATGGAATGATAAGCAGAAGATTGGATTCATTACTTCAAATTTGATGGGAGAGGCAAGAATTGGGGGAAACTTGGCCTCAGATAAATACGACAGTCTAGTGGAGTTCAAACAAGCGTTCTTTGAAGAATACTGGAGAAAGAGGAAGCAGATGGAGGTGTTGAATAAATTTTGGTCGAGGGAAAAATACGATCCAAGAGAGACAGCATGAAAAGGTTTGTACAAAAGTGGGTGACTACCTTGTCATATTTGATTGCCAAAGTAGAAACAGAGCAAATTATTATGGGGATTGAAAATAAATTGCCCTTGTATTGGCGAAATAAGATAATTTCTGCACCCAGGGATGACACTGACCGGTTTGTGCACTATTTACAAAGATTAGAAAACATTTTAAAAGAGGAAGATAGTAACAAGAGAGTATAGGCCTCCTACTAGGTCAACTGAGAACAGAGCCGAAGTTAACGTAAACAGAATAGGCATACAGAGTACGAACTGTTATAGAGGCAGATAAAGGGGGAGAGGGGCCTGTGTTGGAAATTGTTTCAATGACTGAGTACAATACTTTGATTGCCATCAGCTGCAGTCTGATGACGTAACGGGTAGGCGCGGCCCGACAGGTGACAGAAACATCAGAGACAATGACGTCACTCAGGAGCAAAACTGTTAGCAGTCTGTAATGACGCTAGCATTTGCACACTGAAATCACGTAAGTTAAACCCGCTAGCGACGCCCTTCATCAAAAAGGCAGCTACGTAACAGCATGGAGGTAGCATAATAAAGAATAGAAGGATAGGGGAGAAAGGCACTGCAAAACAATTTGGTTATTCAGTAAAAGTAGTAGTTTTTTGTGAAAGGGAAAGCTCAAATAAAGATCACAGGAACCATATTAGAAAGGAACTAAATACAGAAAGTTAAGACTCAGATCAGGAGGTGGGGGTGAATCAGCACTGCAAAACAGATGGGAGGCCTACCAGAGACGGTGGAAGTAGCACTATTATCGGGGAAACAGTGGGGGAGGTACCCAAGGAAGAGTATAATAGAGGAGGTTATATATAGGTTGAACGAAGTAATTTCCAGCAGTGAGGAAGAAGGGACGGAAGAGGAAGAAGAAGTAAATAATTTTGACAACACCTTCTATAGGGTTGCAGATACTAAGAGTATTATGGAGGGTGAGAAGTTAGAACGGTGTGTTGATTTGTCTATAGTGGAACAGATAGTGAAAGCCGCCACTAATAATGAAGTGAAAGGGGAGCCAGTTAAGTTAAATGTACTTTCCACAGAAGGGGTAGGTTTTGATAGGCGTGAAGTAGTGCAGGATTGACTAGATGAACCTGATTCTGTAGTCAGAAAAGAATATATAGGACAACCTATAATTGACGTGACAGTGTTTGAAGAAAAGGTTCCTTGTTTAATTGATACTGGTTCAGAAGTGTGTGCTGTGTCACAGAATTTTGTAAATGCTCTCCCAAAGAATAACCAAATAGTTGTAATGCCAATGAGTGGTCTAAACATTATTGTAGCTCCTGGAAAAACAAAGAAAGTGGTTAAACAAGAAGTCCTATTACCCATAGCTGCAAGTGGGGTAGCCATAAACCAAAATTTTCTAGTTATAGATGGACACAGTGTGTAAATGTTTGTAGGTGCCGACTTCTTACATAAATATGGAGAATGGCTAAATTTTGGGTCGAATGATGTAATTATAAGAATAAGTGGAAAACTTGTAGTTATTCCATTCATTGGAAAAAGACAAAGTGTAAACGAAGAACAAAGTGACATTACAATACGATACTGTAGGGCGGCTACATTGATCGAAGGCTATAATGAATATGGTGAAAGACAGGAAGTAGATCCTTCTGAGATAGAAAATGTCAGGATTAGGATCGACAAAAAATTAGAAGAGTTATCAGCTTTGACTGACGTACAAAAGGATGATTTGAGACAAATTTTGAAGAATCATTGTAAAGTTTTTTCAGACCAATTGGGACTAGCTCGGAATTATGAGTGCTATTTGACTGTAAAAGAATATGCGCATTTTTTCCAAAAGCCATTTGCTGTTCCGGAAGTACAAAGAAGCAGTTTGAGATATGGTTCAGAAAATGCTCGAATGGGGAATCATAGAGAGGGAAATTAGTGTATATAATAACCCGTTGGCTGTAGTACCTAAGAAGGATGATTCCATTAGGCTTGTTTTGGACACCCGAGCGTTAAATAAAATTATATTGCCTGAAAGTGATAGGCCTGAGAACATAGAAGAATTATTACAAAAATTTAAAGGTGCTACATTTTTTATATCCATGGATGCAACGTGTGGTTACTGGAACCTGTGCCTTTGGCAAAAGAATCTCGAAAGTACACAGCTTTCCTGTTTAAGGGGAGATGTTATCAATATAAGGTTGTGCCCTTTGGGTTAAACATTAGCGTTTGTGCATTTGTTAGGGCCATGTCCCAGGTTCTAGGAGACCAACTGCTTAGGGGAATTACTCTTTATGTGGACGATGTATTAATCTCAACTCCCACTTGGGAAGAGAACTGTACGTTGTTAGACAAAGTATTAGATGCAAATAAAAAAGAGGGAATGAAACTGAAATTGAACAAAACGGAATTCGTAAAGAAAGAAATTAAATTTCTGGGACATATTGCTAGTGGAACTGGGATCATGCCCGATCCAGAAAAGGTAAAAGCCATTAGAGATTATGCAGCACCAACCACACGTAAAGAGTTAAAAGGTATGTTTGGCCTTTTTGGATTTTACCGAAAATTTGTACCTGGTCAGTTATTTAATGCACCTTGTCTGAGGGAACTGGTAAAGACGAACATAACTTATAAGTTGACTCAGGAGTGTCAAACCGCATTTGAAGAACTTAAAGAGGCTCTGGTGAATAGTAAAATTTTGAACCATCCTGATTTTTCTAAACCTTTTTGTCTGGGGTCAGATTTATATGGGGGTGGAATTATTCCAGATCGAAACCGTTGGTGAAGAACATGTCCACAAAACAATAGCTTTTACTAGTCGGTCATTGCAACAACCTGAAAAGAATTACAGCATTTCAGAGTTAGAAGCATTATCAATCATTTTTGGTTTACAGAAATTTGAACAGTACTTGTTGGGCCATAAAGTTTTAGTTTTCAGTGACCATAGTGCATTAACTTACCTACAGATGTGCCAACTTAAACACAGCCGACTTTGGAGGTGGGCCATGTATATCCAGCAATTTGATCTTCGCATAGAACACATAAAAGGCTCCGCAAACATTGTGGCGGATGCAATATCTCGATATGTAAAGGAGAACGAGCAGGATGGAGATTTCTCAGGAACAAGGGATTGTAATGAAGTTCTGCTAGCGGTCGTTCAGTTACTGGAAGAGGGACCAATAATACGTATTTGTAAAAATCTCAGGTGGGAACAAAACCAAGACGATAATCTTAAGTTGGTAAAAAGCAGGTTAGGACATACCGACTTTCCAAAGTTAACAGAGTATTACCAGATACGTAAGGACATATTTTTCCGACGGAGAAAGAGTACTGATGAGAATTGACGTATTTGTTTCCCAGAACGACACGTGGACTTACTTATTGATTTTATACATGGGAAATATGGACATTATGGAGAAATGTATTGCAAAGTTAAGTGAGGTAGTAGTTTTTGATAATACTTGGCGAAGAGTACAGAAGAAACTAGAATCTTGTGCCAGATGTCAAAAGGTGAGAGCAAATAATAGAATTATTCAGGGGCAAATGTATTCAGTGGAACCTCAGAAGAGGTTGGGTTTAGTAGCTGTGAACCTGTTTAGCCCTTTGCCTGTTTCCAGGGGAGGTTGCGAGTACATATTTGTGCCAGTAGATGGTTTTACTAAATACGTGAGATTTTATCCTATTAAAAAGGCCAATGCTAAAGTAATTGTGAACAAACTAGAGAAAGACTATTTCGTAAACATTGGTGTACTGAAAGCAGTATTATCTGATAATGGGCCACAATTTACTTCTAAACGATTTGCAGAATGCTTAAGAAAAAGAATAATAGAATATATAAAAATTTCTACCTATTTTTCCACAGGGGAATATGTGTGAAAGGATCATGAAAGAACTAAACCCTCTCTGTAGAACATACTGTTACAAGAAGCATTCCGCTTGGGCCAATTACTTAGAATATTTCGAAAAAGTGATTAACCATCTAAAACATGAAGGCACTGGTTTTCCTTCAGTAGTATTAATGTGTGGGATTAGACCAAATAACCTCTTATTTGACCTAATAGAGTTCCCTAAGGTTACTGAATTGGCAATGGAACATAAGAAAAAATTAGCATGAGCAAATATCAGAAGAAAGGGTCTGGAGAGGAAAAGGAGACATGATGCGAGAGCAAGTCTAACTGGTTTTCAGATCGGTGACCTAGTGCTTGTGAAAACCAACCAGAAATCAAGAAAGCTTAGGGCTGAGACGAAAAAGTTTGCTGATGAATATGTGGGACCTTTTAGGATTGTAGCCAAACCTCTTTCCAATGCTTACAAGCTAGAGTATGTAAAGTCACACAAATTATTGGGTTTAGGAAACATTGATTTAAAAAGGTATGTACTGAAGAACCATTGAATAACAGTAACTAAGAAGCCTCAGAGGGCGTTGCACTCTATGCAGTGCTAAGTGTTTGACGGACACTAGGTACTCGAGTTATTGACAATACTATTTCCCTTTCTTTTCATATTGTCAATCTTCCTCTTCTTCATTCAGAACTTTGACTGTCGTCTTTCTTTCTTCACTATCATTGTAAATAGTGTTGGAATGGAGTTTGTGGAGTAGTACAAAGTATACAGAAAGCTAGTGTCCCAGTAGAAACTAAGGGTGGAGGGCATTGCCCACTGCCGCACCGGCGACTCCCAGCGTTGTCACGAGCTACAGCGTCTGCAGGAGGCGAGCCAGGCCGGGCCTCGTTCTGTTAACCTCCTACCGCCTGTGCAGCCACTGACCAAGCACGGCGTCGCGTTCCACTGGCTGCATGGATCAGCACGTCTCCACCACGACACGAGCAGTGGGACTGAGCTACCAGAAAATGTATGGGAAGAATCAACAATAAAGAGGAAGATTGCTAAAAACAGCTTCCTCCTACCCAGCCACGTCCTACAACCTCGACCACGTCACCCACTCCGGTCATCCTATAACAAGTGGTGTGAGTCGGGCAACCTGCGCATCACACACTCCTGTTACAATTGGTGACAGCAGTGGTCTTCTCCCTGGATTTGGAGGTAATTGTGGCTGGTAATCGGCGAGGATATGAGGCACCTGAGAAGGGAACAATGGATCAGTAACCCCTCCAACATGACAAGTGAGTGCCAGTTTTTCGTTCGGTGGTTTGTCTGAACCTGTAGCATAGTCTGTCTTCCCTTCCTGTTCTTCTTTCTGGGCTTACTGTAGTCTTGATTCGGTAGCTGGTAGTGATGGAGCAGTCTGCGTCAGCTGAGGTGGTTATTCAGCAGCTACTTGAGCGAGTGTTGGAATTAGAGATAGAGCTTGCTCGGTCTAAAGAAGCGAGTAAGGAACGGTTTCCTGTTAATGCAGTAATTCTTGACACAAACGCTGCGTCTTTGGTCACCCATTTCTTGGGGAGGAGGTTATGATATTTTTTGAGAACCTTAGCACGGCCGCTAAATTGGGAAATTGGGGTACAGAAACACTTTTGCGTGTGGCTAAGTTGAAAGTAACTGGGGATGCCAGAGCGTATGTTACACGCCATGAAGAATTAAGGGATGCTCAGACATTTGAGGTATTCAAAAAAGGGTTGCTGCAAAGGTATCGGAGGAAAAATACGTCTAGATATTATCGGGAGCAATTGAATAGAATGTATCAAAGGAATGGGGAATCAATGGAAGCTTTTGTAGATCGAATTCTAAAAATTAATGTTAATACCTATGAGCTAACAGATTCCGATAGGGTTAATGAAGCCATTCTGTAGGGAGCCGAGCAGAGGGCACTAGACGCATTTTTGTGGAGAATACAACCCGAAACCTCCCGCAAGTTTACGGTGGAATTCCCTAAGACTCTCAATGAGGCAGTCAGAATCGCTGTGACGTTAGAGGAAGTTGAAGCAGTAACAAAGACGCGGGACAGGATGTTTCAGATGTGGTTGGATGGGACACATTAGACGCGATTACAAGGAAGTGCAGTGCAGGAAATGCAGACACTGGGGTCATCGGGAGCGTAATTGCAAGGGGTGCTGGCAGCAACATGATAGGAAACCGCAAGGTGGGCCTCATCCCCCTCAGTTAAACGGGGCAGGGGGTGGTGTGTCCACTGTTCAACACCCCTTGTAAGGATTAATGCTAGTGCAGAATCAGTGGCAGACTTTTTTCTGCGCAGCTTGGTGAGGGGCAGACTGTGCAAATTTTTATTGGATCCTGGGTCTCAGGTATCCGTGGTGAGTAGAAATGTACTTGGTGTTAAGTTGCGTGGGTGAGGGAAAGGTGAAGTCACTTGGATCAGCGGTGTTAAACTTCCAAGTGGAAATGAGGAATTTCCAGGTGAAAGTAGAAGTTCTTCCAGTTGTTGGCAGCAGCTATGATGTCATACTCAGATTGGATTTCCCGGTTGCACATCAGGCAAAAGTTAACCTGGAATGGCGTACAGTAGAACTGGACGGTATACGGTTTCACCTAGGTTCTGTGGCGGAAAAACTATTACTGTCGCAAGGAACCGCCCAGACGTCGGGTGGGCCACGTAAACTGTGTACAAGGTCCCTTAGAGTTAACTCGCGGGATGCTATACCGAAGGGTACAGGGAAAATAATCTGGGCAGATGTTGGAGCTATTGTGCTGGTAAATTCGTCGTGTGTCGTTGAACCTTTTTCTGAGAATGAGCCGCTGGATACAGTGAAGTGTTTTACGCGCTGTAGCGTGTCCTACGTGCGGGAGATAGAAGGAAAAAAGGTTGTGCCTGTCAGTATTGATAATTTTGCCCTTGAAGAGGTGCAGTTAGCACGGGGTACCGTAATAGTGAATCTGGAGATAATAGGGGAAGATGAACTGGATAAGGATTTTGCAGCAGATTACACAATGCCGGGAGAGTCTGTCAGCTGGTCCGCACTGAGGGGTAATGTAGCACATTTAGAAGGGCAAGACAGAGAAGTCATGGAGAACCTTTTGACAGAATATAAAGAGTTATTAATTCTCATGGTCCACTGCCCACCACCACACCGTTAGTTCAGCATTACACCCCCACTGGGAATTTAAGCACCAGTGTATAAACGTCCATATCGTGTTCCAAAAAGGTTGCAGCCTGTCATGGAAGAATTTGTTAATCAACAGCTTAGGTATGGAATAATAGAAACCAGTAATAGTCCCTCATCCGCTCCTGTCGTTATAGTGGGTAAAAAAATCACCTGATGGGGACAAGGCATATTGTTTTTGTTGTGATTATCGTTTCCTGAATCAAATAACTGTATCGGATGCATACCCAATGCCTAATATCACTGAAACTCTGGATAATTTGGGTCAGTGTCTGTACTTCTAGACCTTGGATCTTCGAAGCGGGTACCACCAGTTAAAGATCGCCCCAGAAGACCGACCAAAGACAGCTGTTTCAACATCTACAGGTCATTTTCAGTATCGGCGAATGCCTTTCGGACTCAAAAATGCTCCGGCAACCTTCCAACAGGTACTAGGTAGCGTGTTATGTGTTACGAGGGCTGAAACCTAATCAGTGTATGGTATATTTGGACGACATAATTGTTTTCTCAAAGGACGTGCAAGAACATGTGCGCCGTTTGCGTGAAGTTTTCGATCGTCTGAAAGCAGCGCGGTTATGTCTTCATATGGAAAAATGTCATTTTTTGTCACAAGAAGTCAGTTTTTAGATCATATTATAGGACCGGAGGGTGTCCGCATGGACCCAAAACTTGTAGAGACGGTAATAAATTTTCCGACGCCTACTAAAGTAAAAGAGTTGCAGTCGTATTTAGGTCTCGCCAAGTTTTACAGGAGATATATTCCAAAATTTGCGGAAATTGCAAGGCCCCTCACGCAATTGTTGAAGAAGGGAGCAAAATTTCACTGGTCACCAGAAAGTGAAGAGGCTTTTCATAAGTTAAAAAATTTGTTAACATCTAGTCCGGTTTTGGCTTTTCCGGATTTTAGTAAACAGTTTCTATTATCTTGTGACTCTAACAATTTTGCTTTGGTTATTGTATTATCTCAGGAAATAGATGGGCAGGAACACCCGATAGCATATGCTTCCAGACAGCTAAACAATGCATAAAAAAATTACTCAACAACCGAGAAGGAGTTATTGGCATTAATTTTCGGAATAACCTATTTCCGGTGTTATTTGTATGGATGACATTTCAAGGTGATTACTAAGCATGCAGCACTTAAGTGGTTGTTATGGCTTAAAGACCCAACGAGTAGATTAACTAAGTGGGCTTTGTGTCTTAGTGAGTACGATTTTGAAGTAATTCATCGAGCGGGTAAATCGCACGGAAACGCGGATGGTCTGAGTCGTAAAGTATGTGCCATGGAATGCACAGGAATAAATGAGAACAAATGGGAGGAGGCACAAACCGCTGACACAGATTGTCAACGATTTACCTCGCAGCGACAGTTCGTCGTGGAAGACGGGATATTGTACCATGAAACTAGGAACGGTCCATGCATAGTCATACCAGAAAAATTGCGAAGCGAAATTTTAAGGCAAGCACATGATTCAATGTTTTCTGGTCATTCGGGTCGAAGAGTAACGGAAAGGAGGGTAGCACAGAGTTATTGGTTGTCAATGCGTAGGCAAGATGTCAATCAGTATGTAAAGAATTGCATTCCGTGTGCTCAACGGGCAGAATTGAGTCATCAGAAAATTGTGTTGCAATGACTACCGGAAGCGGATAGACCTCTTCAGTTACTGGGCTTAGGCGTCTTGGGACCGTTTGTGCAAACACCAGCATGTAATCGCTATGTTTTAACAATAATATATCATTTTTCGAGCAACGCGTGTATGACAGCTATTCCGCACCAGCGAGCTGAAACAGTGGCTCACGCCATGGTACATCAATGGATATTGAAATTTGGAACACCTGAAACTATAATTACAGATCAAGGGTCAAACATTATGTCCGATTTAATGAAACAGTTATGCAAGTTGTTGCATGTAAAGAAATTGAGAACGAGTACGTTACACCCGCAGGCTAATGGTCAGACCGAGAGAGTTCATCATACAATAGTTATTATGTAAATTCGCAACACAACAATTGGGATACCCTATTGGCGTTTGTAACAGCGGGGTATAACTCAAAAGTGCATGAAAGTACAGGATTGTCTCCATATGAAGTACTGTTCGGTCGGAAGATGCCATCTCCGTCTGAATTGTTCACGACCCCACCATGAACCGATATTTCGGCTGTTAAGGATTTATCCACAAAGTTGAAAACAACCTGGCGGCAGGTGAAAAAAATGAACACTAAAGTGTTAGAGAGACAGGACAAAGTTCACAATAGAAAGGCAGTTTTACCCAAATATCGTGTAGGACAATGGGTGATGATGACTAATCCGCATGTGCCAAAAGGCAAAACGAAAAAAAATTGTATCTCATTATCAAGGTCCTTTCCAGGTGATCGAGATGACATCGCTGGTGAATGTAAAATTACAGCTTCCAATTCGTTCTACTGTTGTGCATGTGGGCCAAATTATGCCTTTCAAGGAGAATTTTGAGGAACTTCCTTCACTGTCTGCAGTAACTTCTAGTGGAGAGAAAGATGGCTCTGAGCACTATGCGACTTAACTTCTGAGGTAATCAGTCGCCTAGAACTTAGAACTAATTAAACCTAACTAACCTAAGGAGAGCACACACATCCATGCCCGAGGCAGGATTCGAACCTGCGACCGTAGCAGTCCCGCGGTTCCGGACTGCGCGCCTAGAACCACTAGACCACTGCGGCCGGCTGAGAAAGATGAATCTAAGAATAAGAAAGGAGTAGATAAACAAGAGAACCAAGTTAATTGTGGAAGCGATCAGACATGTTATTATGCTCTTAGGCCACATGTAAAAAGGAAGAGCTAATGTGAGTTGTTTTTCTTTTGTGTCTCAGGAGGCGTGATGTTCTGGTAAGACCAGCAGTTCCAGCGCCATGGGTTGCGCTGAAGAGGGAAGGTGAATACTATCTCTCAGCATAGTTATTCTGTTTTGCTGTTGCAACTTAACTGAAGCCTTGAAGGTACGTCCTATATCAAGTGGTGTTTTGTTCTCGCGACAAGTGGATGTAATTATGTCTGGACATCAATGGACCTTAAGGGCGGACTGTAATATTTGGGTGATTGACGACGAAATATGTAAATTAGAGGATACATTTAATGAACTTCATTCCATGGTGGCTAATCAGTCAAGGTTTAATGACACACAGGGGGAATATCAGCTTTTGTACGCTTACAAGCTCAGTTGCAGCAAACTACAGGGTTAATCCCGCACATCCATAAGAAAAGAGGATGGTTAGACACAGGTGGCCGTATCCTAAAAACTGTTTTTGGGATCGCTGATGCGGAAGATATTAAAAGTATTAATGAAACGCTATGGCAGGTACAGGATCATGTGAATAGCAACCAGGGAATGCTAGATCTTCACGAAACCCAATTAGAGAGTTTGGAGAGAGATGTAGTTAATAATACACACCAACTGCGAGCTTTGGCCACGACTTTGATGTCCCACATTAAGGCCACAGCTGACACAACCAATCATGACTTGGGTATAATCAAGTAGCGGTTGGATAACATCGATTCACAGCTGATAATCGCTAAGCTGCTCCGTTTTCTTGCTAATAGTATTACGGAAGTATGCATAGAAGCCACGGAACTACAGGAGGCTTTGTTGCATGCAATGTGCAGGCACCTAACCCCGGTATTGTTACCTGCGGAACAACTTCAGGAAGGATTACGGGAAGTTCAATCGGAATTCCCCTCATCCCTGGAGCTACTGACGACATTAACAGACGAACACTTATCTCTGTACTACAAAATGGCCACTGTTACCAGTACGCGGACGGGTATCCTGCTGAGAATTTATATCATAATTCCATTAACATGTAAGGATTGTAAATTTGAATGTTACACCTTGCATACGTATCCAGTGAAGTGGGAAATTTTGCAGAAATTCGTACAATTAACCATACGGGAAATACCGTTAGCGGCACGTAACAGACAAGCTCATACGTTCCTCACTTCACAAGACTAGCTGCGTTGTTGAACAGGTCCGGTTACTATCTGCCCCGCGAAATTGTTACACACTGTTCCCAAGTGTTGTGAGTATTCTCTATTCCGCTCTCAAGAACGAGTCGCGGAGTGCCCTAAGGAAATTCTAGCAGGCATGGTGCAGTTCTTTCAGCAAGTGGGTCGACATTGGGTATTTTCTGTAATGGAAAACACAGTCGTTATTTGCGTTTATTACGAGCAGGGTAAGCAACGGAGTACGCAAAGTACAGAATTGCATAGTCAGGGACTGTTAATTAACGGCACACAGTGTGACATTTCAGGGCCAACTTTCCGTTTACCAGCCATGATTACTGGAGCTACAATCATGAACATAACACGCACATTGATCTATGTACCCGACAAACCGGTGCAATTCGTCAAGAAAGAAAATCTCACCCTTCTGAATAGCACATTAGACCCGACTTTGCTCACCTCTTTGGACCAGATGCTAGCAGCTCAGGATGGACGTATAGCTATGGAACATCTTTTTCAACTAGTGCATTAGTACCGTAATGAGCATAAGGAATGCTTACTAGTTATTGGATCATCAACCACCGCCATCTGTATTTTTATCTTTGTCTTAGGATTAATGTACTATCGGCTCAAGAGGAAGGTAGCCCAAATCCCGCCCCTTCCAAACTTTAACCTAAGGGTCCAGACAAAATCACTAAACAGTTGTGTGGCACTGCAGCAGAACACTGAGTAATATGTATGAACAAAGATTAGACTGAGGATAGAAGTGAATGAACACAGTGTAAATAGCGAATCAACCGCATTTTGTGGTGTTTGTGAAGTGAACTGGAGTTGTTTTGACTTTTTGGTTGAATTAGGGGACGAATTCTTTACGTACGAGGGAGGACTTGTAGAGGACAAGGGATTATTTTTATGAAATATAGTGCGAAATTGTGATTTAGTGTGTTTCAGTGCGCGATGCGCCAGCCTCACGACAGACGGCGGACAAAGGCTGTCTGGCATGTTATGCAGGTGACACAGTTTCAACAAGCGGCGGTATGTGTGTACGTGCGCGGCAGCCATCAACAGCCATAATGCAGCATTAGCAGAATTACGCAGGCGCGGGCCGCATGTGGCGCGGTTGCGTTAGCCAACTCGTCGAGAACATTCTAATAAACACGGCGCCACGTAACTGGCAGATTCAGCAGCGATCTGCACTATTTAAGTGCATCAGAGGTGGGCGTCGGCATTGGTTCAACCGACTGGGCGTTCGGTCGCTGTTACGTCGTCGTCATCAAAAATGCTGTCCCCGAGGACCGGCCGGCGGAGGTCGGTGCCCACTGCTGCACCAGGGACTCCCAGCATCGTCACAAGCCGCAGCGTCTGCAGGAGGCGAGCCAGGCTGGGCCTCGTGCTGCTAATCTCCTACCGCCTGCGCAGCCGCTGACCGAGCTTGGCGTCGCGTTCCCCGGGCTGCGCGCATCAGCACGTCTCCACCATGACACAAGCGGTGGGGCTGAGCTACCGGAAAATGTATTGGAAAACCAACAATAAAGAGGAAGATTGCTAACAATAGCCACCTTCTTCTACCCAGCCACACCCTACATCCCCAACCACGTCACCCGCTCCGGTCATCCTATAACAGTAATATGAAGAGTAATACCAAAGGTTTGGTAACCTGTAAAGACGTTGCAGAATAAGAAATGTGTTTAAGGCAAGAGAGGGCCTGTTCAAGGAAGTACAGTCTAAATTGTGGTGTGATTTGGAAGCCACAGAGGTGAGCCCAAGATGTCCAATTTTCACAAAGTTTTATGTCACTGGTAAAAGTGTTATTGTAAAGGTAATGTGTTCAGAGGCAAAAGAGGATTGTCTGCCTAAAAGATTAAAAGAGGTTTTGTATTTGAGATGACTTGAAAGCCACAGAGAGGTGAACTTAAGTGTATTTAATATTGTCAGTAATGGATGTTTTCTTGAGTATACTGACTGAGATGTGTTGGAGAGCCACGTAAGTTGGTATGAGTCAGACTTAATGTTTCTCTATAAGGACCTGTTTATATATATATGCAAACCAGGTCCTTATAGAGAAACATTAAGTTATATATATATATATATATATATATATATATATATATATATATATATATATATATATCCTCCCCCCCCCACATGAGCCATGGACCTTGCCATTGGTGGGGAGGCTTGCATGCCTCAGCGATACAGATAGTCGTACCGTAGGTGCAACCACAATGGAGGGGTATCTGTTGAGAGGCCAGACAAACGTGTGGTTCCTGAAGAGGGGCAGCAGCCTTTTCAGTAGTTGCAGGGGCAACAGTCTGGATAATTGACTGATCTGCCTTTTAACACTAACCAAAATGGCCTTGCTGTGCTGGTACTGTGAATGGCGGAAAGCAAGGGGAAACTACTGCCATAATTTTTCCCGTTGGCTTGCAGCTTTACTGTATGGTTAAATGATGACGTCCTCTTGGGTAAAATATTCCAGAGGTAAAATAGTCCCCCATTCGGATCTCCAGGTGGGAACTACCTAAGAGGACGTTGTTATCAGGAGAAAGAAAACTAGCATTCTACAGATTGGAGAGTGGAATGTCAGACCCCTTAATCGGGCAGGTAGGTTAGAAAATTTAAAAAGGGAAATAGATAGGTAGTTAGATATAGTGGGAATTTATGAAGTTTGGTGGCAGGAGGAACAAGACTTCAGGTCAGGTGAATACAGGGTTGTAAATACAAAATCAAATAGGGGTAAATCAATAGTAGGTTTAATAATGAATAGGAAAGTAGGAATGCCGGTAAGCTACTACAAACAGCATTATTGTGGCCAAGATAGATACGAAGCCCACGCCTACCACACTAGTACAAGTTTATATGCCAACTATCTCCGCAGATGATGAAGAGATTGAGGAAATGTATGATGAAATAAAAGAAATTATTGAGGTAGTGAAGGGAGACGAGAATTTAATAGTCATATGCAACTGGACTCGATGGTAGGAAAAGGAACAGAAGGAAACATAGTAGGTGAATATGGAATGGGAGTAAGGAATGACAGAGGAAGCCGCCTGGTAGAATTTTGCACAGAGCATAACTTAATCATAGCTAACATTTGGTTCAAGAATCATAAAAGAAGGTTGTACACATGGAAGAAGCCTGGAGATACTGGATTTTGTGGACTGGCAAGACAGCCAATCCACAAGGACGGGAGGCCGAAGGGCACGTGTTTAAGCTCATGCAGGATGGAGTGAAGTCTGGAACAGGTCAAAGTCTTATAGTAGCAAAAATAGTACGTAGCTTCTGGAATACTTAACTTTAATCCATAATTGGTGAACATCGGTCTGACGGTACATGCATCACAAGATAAATAGCAATTGATAATGGCGCCTTGCTAGGTCGTAGCAAATGACGTAGCTGAAGGCTATGCTAACTATCGTCTCGGCAAATGAGCGTAATTTGTCGCCGGCCGGTGTGGCCGTGCAGTTCTAAGCGCGTCAGTTTGGAACCGTGTGACCGCTACGGTCGCAGGTTCGAATCCTGCCTCGGGCATGGATGTGTGTGATGTCCTTAGGTTAGTTAGGTTTAAGTAGTTCTAAGTTCTAGGGGACTGATGACCTCAGTAGTTAAGTCCCATAGTGCTCAGAGCCATTTCGTAATTTGTCAGTCCGACGGGCGAAGACGTCCTATGGTCCGGAGCGGGCAAGAAGTCCATGGCGGAGGACAACGGGTCACGGGAAGCGATCGGCGGCGCGTGACCCAGGGAGGCGCCCGGCGGTTGCAGCGACGCGTCCACTGCGGGCGTCGCCGGCGGGAGAACAGGCGGCAGCGCGTCGCCATGGGGCAAAATGGAAGGCAGCGTCGGTAACACCTGGGGATGAGGCGAGCCAGTAGATGGGTCACCAGGGCGCTGACTGGACGGCACCGTCGCTGAAAGCAGACGGGGAGCGGCAGAACCCGTGTGACGACAGAGGCGCAGCTGATTGAGATGCCGACGCACCTCACCAGAGGCCCCCAAAACCAGATACATAGCGCGGCCGAGGCAGCGAAGAATGCGCCCTTCGAGCCAACGCCGTGAACCGCGATAGTTACGATAATAGACAACGTCGCCCGGAGCAAAAGCAGGTGTCTGCCGCTGCACAGGAACCTGATACGGCGGATGTAGCAAAGACATCAAGGTGCGATGAGGGCGACCGTGGAGCAACTCAGCCGGCGAGCGACCATCTCGGGGCTGAGAGCGATACGAGGACAAAAAGAGCAATAACGCGTCCTCCCGAGAATGCGACTCTTTCAACTTCAACATCTGGGACTTGAAAGTCCTGACCAAACGTTCAGCGGCACCGTTTGACTGCGGCGAAAACGGCGCGAAAGTTACTGAATGAATCTACCACAACCAACCATCGAGCATTCCAGAATGGACCAGCAAAATCGATGTGTAAGCGTTGCCAAGGGGAAGTGGCTTTTGGCCATGCAAAGAATTTCCGCGGTGGTGCGGATTGTTGTTCGGCACACGCCATGTAAGAAGAGCACATATGCGTAACCGCAGCATCGATTCCGAACCAAGTACAGTGCTGACGAGCAAGTTGTTTCGTTCGCACTATACCCCAATGCCCTTGGTGGAGAAGCCGTAAGACAGAGGACTGTATCGAACGTGGGACCACGACCCGGGACTGATCATTATCAGAACGCAACAGCAAAACATCACGTCGTACAAAAAGTCTCTCCTTGTGAGCAAAAAATCGGCGAACCAACGGGTCCCCAATCCGTGACTTTGACAAGGGCCATTGCGTAGCAACAAAACGCAGAACGGTAACAAGGACTGGGTCAGCAGCTGTGGCTGTAGCTACGACGAAAATCAATCGGAAACGATTCGACCACGTCATCAGTTTCTGCATCAATGAACATGCAAGCAAGTTCGGAGGAATCGAATGCTCTATCCTCAGCAACAGGTAAACGGGACAACGCATCGGCGTTTCCGTGCTTAGCAGTGGACCGATACAAGATATCGTAGCGGTACTGCGAGAGGAAAATTGACCAGCGAATGAATTTCTGCGCTGTACATGGAGGTACAGGCTGGTTCGGATGAAAAAGTGATGTCAAAGGTTTGTGGTCTGTGATGATGGTAAAGTGACGACCATACAAGAAATCATGAAACTTTGTAACACCAAATACGAGAGCCAATGCTTCTTTCCCGATCTGTGAATAATTTCTTTGCACAGACGAGAGCAATTTGGACGCAAAGGCAATAGGGCGATCGTGCGATCCATCTTTGTGCGCAAGCACAGCACCGATCCCGAAATCCGATGCATCCACCATCAACAAAAGGGGCTTCCGGGGATCGAATGGCGTAAGGCAAGTATTGGAAAGCAACGCCGATTTCAACTGGCGAAAGGCGCGTTCGCATTCCGTCGACCAGACGAACGGAACACCTTTACGGCGTAAGCGATGAAGCGGAGCTGAAATGGAAGAGGCGTGGCGCACATAGCGATGATAATAATTTTTCCCAGCACACTCTGTAGCTGCTTCAAATTCTGAGGCGAAGGCAAGTCTCGTATGGCACGGAGGTGCTCCGGACGCGGATGTATGCCTTGGGCATTGAGTACATGGCCCAAATATGGTAAGTCACGAGCAAAAAACACACATTTGTCCTTCCGCAAGCGAAGACCATTTTGTCGCAAGACCTGAAATAATGTTCTGACATTGGCTAAATGTTCTTCTTCCGTCTTTCCGGAGATCACAATATCGTCCAGATAGTTTGCTGCCGTAGGGACCAACGCACAAACAGTTTGGAGATATTGCTGAAACAATGCAGGGGCGGATGCACACCCGAATGGCAGTCGTTTGAATCAGTACAAACCAAGATGCGTGTTAACCACCAAGACGCGCTGTGATTCTTCGTCCACCGGTATTTGCAAGTACGCATCTGCTAGGTCCAACTTCGAAAAGTATTTACCCGGGCACAGTTTGTCAAAGAGATCTTCCGGGCGGGGTAAAGGAAAAGTTGCAATAACTAGTTGTGGATTCACTGTTGCCTTGAAGTCCACACAAAGTCTCAATTTTCCGGAAGGTTTTGGCAAAATTATTAAGGCTCATGCCCAGAGAGAAGCCTGGACGCGTTCAATTACACCTTGTGTTTCCAAATCGTGTAATGTTCTTGTGACCTCATCACGCAATGCGTGGGCAACATTGCGCGCTCTGAAAAATTTCGGTTGCGCGTTTACTTTCAGTTCCAAATGTGCTTTATAGTTCTTAGCGCAACCAAGGCCCGGTGCAAAAATGTCTGCAAATTCTTCACATAGACGAGTAACACTTGCTGAAGGCAGAGTCTGGTTCACTGATAGGACCTGATTTACTATAGACAAGTTAAACAACTGAAATAAATCTAAACCAAACAAGTTAACTGCAGAAGAAGAACGCAGGACATACAATGACACAAGTTTTGTTTGTCCCTTGTATGTTGCAAGCAGGCTGCACTGTCCTAACACAGGGATAGCTTGTCCTGAATAACTACTGAGCTTAACATTTGCGGCACACAACGGAGGTGTGCCCAGCTGTTTGTACGTGTCTTGATTGATCAAGGAAACTGCAGCTCCGGTATTGAGCTGGAATGGGATCACTTTGCCATTAATGTCCAAGTCTACAAAAAGTTTGTTGTCCTGCTGACGACAAAACCGACTGTCTCGTGCAACGTGAACTGACACTGGTACAGAATCACTTGCGACTTGACGGGATTTCCGGCGATGTCGACGCACACTATTTGTGGGACGAACACAGTCACTGTTAGAGAGAGTGGTACTGGGCGGAGTGGAATGAACTACATGAATTTCCATGGGCGAAAGTTCACGAGCCTGAGTAATCTGGGTTCGATTCCGATTCCGGCGCAGAGCAAAGGGCCTGGAATGGTTGTGAGTGTCTGATCGGAGCTTTTTCTGGCAAACACTCTGAACATGTCCTTTTTTATTAGAGAAAAAGCAAACAGCCTGGCGTGACGGGCAATTCTTTCGCGAATGTCTAGTAGCACACCTCGGGCATGATTTTAGCACTGCATTTCCTTGCTTGCACAGCAGCTGCGCGGACGGGTGTGAGGGCTGTTTACTGTTCCATGCAGTGCGCCCGGCGGGCCGGTGAATGTGACACACGGCAGGCGAAGTTTCAAATGATTCCTGAGCAAAGTCAAGTGTGTCCTGCCGATCCAATATGTCCATCACTTGTTGAAGGGAGGGATTGACTAGTTTCAAAATCTGTTCCCGTATACGAACATCAAACGTTCTGTACAATAGCATCACATACCATAGTATCTGAATAAAGGAGTCCACATTCACACTCAAAAGCACAATCCCTAGTAAGGCCTTGCAAAGTTGCAATCCACTCCCTATTGGTCCGACCGGCCGCACGTTTTGTGTGAAAGAAGGTATACCTTTTTGCAATTACATTGACTGATTCTTTGAAATATGCATCTAATGCAGACAAAATTTCGTCGTAGGACAGAGTTGCTACGTCGCGTCGGGGAAATAATTTCAATATCACACGGTACGTCTGGACGCCTACGGATGCTAACAAAAAAGGCTGCCGCTCATTACCTTGAATTCTGTAAGCGGCGAGATGGAATCCAAATTGGCGTGACCACTCCGTCCAGCTTTCCAGTGCAGCATCAAAAGGACGAAAAGTTGGTGCAACAGCGTGTTGTGGCTGCGGTAGCGGTGGAGCGGCGGCTGCCGCATCGTTTTGCATTGCACGTTGACCCTGGACGAGCTGTCCAAGGGCATCCAATAAGGCCTGCGTCTGCTGATTCTGCAAGCGATAAAATTCGGACAGTACATTTGGAGATTGTGGCGAAGCTATGACAAGTAAATTAGGGTAGTATCAAGACAAACGCAAAATCCTCGTCGTCAACTTTTGTGGACTGGCAAGACAGCCAATCCACAAGGACGGGAGGCCGAAGGGCATGCGTTTAAGCTCACGCAGGATGGCGTGAGGTCTGGAACAGGTCAAGGTCTTATAGTAGCAAAAATAGTACGTAGCTTCTGGAATACTTAACTTTAATCCATAATTCGTGAACATCGGTCTGATGGTACATGCATCACAAGATAAATAGCAATTGATAATGGCGCCTTGCTAGGTCGTAGCAAATGACGTAGCTGAAGGCTATGCTAACTAACGTCTCGGCAAATGAGAGCGTAATTTGTCAGTGAACCATCTCTAGCAAAGTCGGCTGTACATCTGGGGCGAGTGCTAGGACGTCTCTCTAGACCTGCCGTGTGGCGGCGCTCGGTCTGCAATCACTGACAGTGGCGACACGCGGGGCCGTCGTATACTAACGGACCGCGGCCGATTTATAGGTTACCACCTAGCAAGTGTGGTGTCTGGCGGTGACAATCTATTGGTTATGAACTGTAGATTAAAACTAAATAAAATGTAAAAAGGTGGGAATTTGAGAAGATGGGACCTGGATCAACTGAAAGAACCAGAGGCTGTAGAGAGCTTCAGGGAGAGTATTAGGGAGCGATTGACAAGAATGAGGGAAATAAATACAGCAGAAGAATGGGTAGCTCTGAGAGATGAAATAGTGAAGCTAGCAGAGGATCAAGTAGGTAAAAAGACGAGGGCTAATAGAAATCCTTGGGTAACAGAAGAGATATTGAATTTAACTGATGAAAGGAGAAAATATAAATATGGAGTACATGAACCAGGCAAAAAGGAATATAAATGTCTCAAAAATGAGATCGACACGAAGTGCAGGGATTGCTAGAGGACAAATGTAACGATGTAGAGGCACATATCACTAGGGGTAAGATAGATACTGCCTACAGGAACATTACAGAGACCTTTGGAGAAAAGAGAACCACTTGCATGAATATCAAGAGCTCATATGGAAACCCAGTTCTAAGCAAAGAAGGGAAAGCAGAAAGGTGGAAGGAGTATATAGAGGGTCTATACAAGGGCGATGTTCTTGAGGACGGTATTATAGAAATGGAAGAGAATGTAGATGAAGATGAAATAGGAGATATGACACTGCGTGAAGAGTTTGACAGAGCACTGAAAGACCTAAGTCGAAACAAGGCCCCGTTAGTAGACAACATTCCATTAGAACTACTGACAGCCTTGGGAGGGCCAAGCCTAACAAAACTCTATCATCTAGTGAGCAAGATGTATGAGACAGGTGAAATACCCTCAGACTTCAAGAAGAACATAATAATTCCAATCCCAAAGAAAGCAGGTGTTGACAGATGTGGAAATTACCGAACTATCAGTTTAATAAGCCACAACACAAATTCTTTACAGACGAATGTAAAAACTGGTAGGAGCCGACCTCGGGGAAGGTCAGTTTGGATTCCATAGAAATGTTGGAACACGTCAGGCGATACTGACCCTACGACTTATCTTAGAAAATAGATTAAAGAAAGGCAAACCTACGTTTCTAGCATTTGTAGACTTAGAGAGAACTTTTGACAATGTTGACTGGAATATTCTCATTCAAATTCTGAAGGTGGTAGGGGAAAAATACAGGGAGTGAAAGGCTATTTACAATTTGTACAGAAACCAGATGGCAGTTATAAGAGTCGAAGGACATGAAAGGGAAGCAGTGGTTGGGAAGGGAGTGAGACAGAGTTGTAACCTATCTCCAATGTTATTCAATCTGTAATTGAGCAAGCAGTAAAGGAAACAAAAGAAAAATTCGGAGTAGGTATTAAAATCCATGGAGAAGAAATAAAAACTTTGAGGTTCGCTGACGATATTGTAATTCTGTCAGAGACCGTAAAGGATCTGGAAGAGCAGCTGAACGGAATGGACAGTGTCTTGAAAGGAGGATATAAGATGAACATCAACAAAAGCAAAACGAGGATAATGGAATGTAGTCGAATTATAGCGGGTGATGTTGCGTGCGGGAATTAGATTAGGAAATGAGACGCTTAAAGTAGTAAATGAGTTTTGCTATTTGGGGAGCAAAATAACTGATGATGGTCGAAGTAGAGAGGATATAAAATGTAGACTGGCAATGACAAGGAAAGCGTTTCTGAAGAAGAGAAATTTGTTTACATTGAGTATAGATTTAAGTGTCAGGAAGTCTTTTCTGAAAGTTAAATTACAGTAAGTAATTTTGTATTTGTTTACGTAATGTGTAATGATGTTTTTCAGAGCCGCAGATGGTGGCGGAGGTAACTTTGCAGGATATTTTATAATGTTGTATTTTGTTCTTTGTGTACAATAGCTTATTTGTGTGAAGGCAAGCAGTAAAATTTTGTTTTATGAAAGAGAGTTAAAAAAGAGTGGTTTTGGGAATCAGCGGATTTTGTAACAGTAACTTGCTTAATCCTTAACAGACTTTGAAAAAAGAATTCAGTGATGTCGCCAATTTTGGGGTAATGTTGATTTTTTTTTTTTTGAGGGACAGTTAATTCACTTTTTCTTGAGAGGATAGGTATTAATTGTAACTACTGTAAAGAAAATGTTAAATTGCAATGAAATATGAATTTGCCTAAGATAGAAATGTTTGGGTAAATAAGAAGTAAATTGTGGAGGACAGTAAAGTTTTCGAAAATTTTTTTTACAGAGTTCTTTGCTTTTGAATTGAGAGCAGCAATTGCTGATTAAGAGTATATAGGTGAGTTAGGGTAGGATGTATAGATTAAGAATGGACTCTTAGACGTACTGTATATTGCAGGTACCAAAATATGACAGAACCTGATACGAGATTGAGAGAAAACCCGATTTGAGACAGAGCTGGATGCTGTATCCCAGTGATGAGCCCATGATGTGACACATATGTAAGTGTTGAATAGAAGTGATACGCATCCATTTTATTCATCAGAGACAGTTATCAGAATCCCAACGTGTTGTCAAATAAATGGTAGGTAAAGAGATGACCACCATATTGAAGTGAATATACCCTGCGATAGGAAAGAACACCCTCCACAGTGCCGAAATTATATTTCTAGTCAATTTTTGAACGCTGATAGAGTGGAGTGTTAATTGATTGTTTTTACTTAAATTCATTATGAAACAGTAAGAACCTTTTGTTTGGAGAAAAAAGTTTGTAGTTTCAAGAGCAAATGTAAAATTTGTCCGATGTAAATACTTCGTTAATTCAGTTTTGAAAAAAGAAAGACTTCAAGAATAATTTTGTAAGAAAAATGTGATATGAGAAAAAGATGGAAATTTTCTGTAAATTAATTTGATTGTATACTATTTAGTCCTAGCCCTTGATATTCGGTGTAATTGTATATAATACTTTTATGTAATTTAGATATATGATTAATTGAAGAAAACAAAGTTTGATTAACAGTGTCATGCTAGTTAAAGATTCAACTTTTGGAAGCAATAGGAAGCATAAAATATGCTCAGGAGAAATTTTAGGTTCGTAGGGGGTTAATGCGCGATAACATTCGTTGCTATACAGCCCGCAATATTGGAGCCAGAGGCAGTGGAAGAAACCGCCACTTGTCTTAGCCAATGAGTCATGTAAACCTGGTACTACGGAAGCGTGAGAACGGTTCCTGTGTCACTTCTTAGCGACTGTACATTCACTACCTATAAGAACCTAAATAAATGATATTAAATATTATTCAATCATTTTCAAAATCGGTGCACTACCTTTTGTCATTCAGGAGAAGATTGTATCCAAATTTCAGCTTTGTAACTATCATAGTTTCAGAGATAAAAAAACTTGCTAAAAATCAAAAACCGACACTTAGAAAACTAAATTCAGTTTGGAAATATAATAGTTTATTTTTTGATATAGTTGGAAAACATGAGCAGAACTCTCAGTCTACAGAATTAATTGGTTGAAATTTTCATATTAAAACTTTAATTATTTTTCATTGTCACAATATAAAAATCAGACAAAATTATTATTTGTGACTAATATTGTAATGAGAGTGAATGTGAGTGAACGAGAGTGTGTACGTGGGACATTCGTCAAATTGTAACGTTGCATTATATACCGTCTTAAGTAACCTGCAAGAGTTACACAAGCCTGTCGTGGGAAATTGATCCAAGGGAAATTACCCACTTTGCTGATGACTTATGTCTAGGAGTGACTGCTATCGCAACAGAGCAGCCAGAAAGTCAGCTGGAGTAAAATCTGTATCTAAAGAATATGTCGAGAATTATTGTTTTTTTTTCGTTTTCGTTTATTTGACATTAATATTTGCATGTCAGGTTGACGAAAATGCGTCTGCGTATAAGGATTGGTGCAAGCCGGTTTGGTGCTAGTATGATCATGTGTGAGCATTCTCATTGGCCGTCAGTATGGTAAGCCAATCAGAATTGAGACGGTTCCCGCTCGTTGCCTGATATTCGGAGTGAGGCTGCAAGAGAGGAGTCGCTCGCCAGCTGCGGTCGCGGAAGGACATGTTAAATATGATGTTTCTCATTATGTGTAAAATGAGGGAATATTGAGCTCCTCACGTTTGATACGTGTCGTGACTAACGCTGATGTAGTTGCGGACAGTTTTGTGAAGTGTAGAAGTTCTAGAACTGTTTCATCGTCATCATCATCATTTAAGACTGATTATGCCTTTCAGCGTTCAGTCTGGAGCATAGTCCCCCTTATAAAATTCCTTTAATTGGACAAATATTTGTGTGTGAAATTTGCCCTTCATAGTATCCATGTGGCATGTTCCAGTATTCAACCACTGAGCATTTATGGCGAGCAGTTTTCTTTTTTCAAAAATATGTAAGAAGGACCGAATGTATTAACTCAAATTAGTGGTAAAATTAACGACAGTTTTTCTATAGAACTTTCTTTCATTACTAGAGTTGCGCGGTCTCAGTAATTGTAGATATTAGTGTTTTTTATCAACACTGCTTTTACATCATCTTGTAATTATCTGCAATGACGAGTGAAGCGACATCGAGCAGTCGCCGTTCTGAGGTAGGTGAATTCTAATTTGCAGCCTGCACACGAAAAAAGCCACACCGACGCAAATGGCGCATGTCCTGGCTGATCAACACTTCCGATCTCATGAAGAGGTCACAAATTGGATCGATTCGTGGATCGTTTCAAAAGATGAACAATTTTTTCGCCGCGGGATTCGTACTGTCCGAAAGATAGGAGAAAGTGATGGAAAATACTTTGAATGATGCGTGTAACCAATTTGTTTCATTAAAGCCTCAAATGTTGGGGAAAAAACGGCGGAAGCGAAGTTGTATACCTTGTAGATGTTTATAAGTATTTCATTTATTTCCATAAGGAGACTTTCGTGAATAAAATTGATGTCAAATTACAAAACAGTCACTAGACATATCCACATGTTACGAACACAGAGCAATAACGATGATGTGCAGTTTCGAATTACCAGAATTCTAAGGCATGCTCACAAGACTAATAAATTTATGAACTTGATTTCACTTCTCGGCTTGTGGTATTGTGACTGTATGATAAGTGGAAGTGCACGTGTAAACAAAATTCACTCGGTCACCAATTGTGAGAACGTACTACCAGAAGTGATATTACACTTTTATTTTTGGAACACCTAGGCACTTGTTTCTGCATTCTTGTGTATGACAATGGTGCTGCAATTCATAACAGCCAGCTTAAAAATGGTATCCTCTGGCCGTCATAATGCAAGAACTGCTGATTCACGATGCCATGTTGCCTAACAGCCTGTAGGGATCTCATCACCAGCCAGTACCTGTGTGTAACAGTCCAGTCCCCTTCGTAACTAAGTATATAACTAAGACAAGAGATGGAATGTTCTTGCAGTGACACATTACTGCATCGGAGATAATAAGTGTGCAAGCTGTTCTGTGTGAATGGTTAAATGTGGAGGGCTACAGTGAACACTTCATGAGCAGGTGCTGCAGCAGTTTCCCCTGTTTCTTTCTTAGCTTAACAAGAGGAGATTTGCTTACCTCGTTTCTTCGAAAGTGGACTCAGTGCCCCCACTGGGTATATTATCCATCTAACATGCATTCAACAAACAGTGAAGTTTGTGATGGCTTGTGGGGATATTTAGACGTTACTACAATGAAAATTTTGAAATACTGGGATGCAACTTGATTTATTGCTGCAATCCAAAACTAAAAAAATAAGTTTTATAATGGAAACTACTTAAGAGCCATTCTAACGTCAGTGTTTGCATCAAAGATTGTAAAGTCTAATTACAACCTGTTGAGAAACATGATAATTCACAATACTGTCTCCACGCGAATTTGCTGACTTAATGAAACTGTATATAAATGTTTTCCAAGACAATGTCAAACAGTAAATCACTTTTTAAGCGAACTGAGGAGCAATAGGCAAAAAAATGTATTTCCTGACAGAATGCTAGTCACAGAGTGATTAAAAACGTTTCCTGAGGCACTATTAACTTTCAACTTAATTTGAATAAGCTGAAATAAACGCTTGTAGCACGAGTATGTTGTCTGTAGGAATGTGAATGTTAGACTTCCTATTAAAATTTCCAGAGCTAGAATTGAGTTTTAAATTACTTTTTAGTAAATAAGATGACAACCTGCAAAGCACATATACTGTCAACCTGAAAGCTGGTTATGGACTGCTTGCGGAGCTACCACAACGCTTTGGCGCCGCCGGCCGGGGTGGCCGAGCGGTTCTAGGCGCTACAGTCTGGCACCGCGCGACCGCTACGGTCGCAGGTTCGAATCCTGCCTCGGTCATGGATGTGTGTGATGTCCTTAGGTTAGTTAGATTTAAGTAGTTGTAAGTTCTGGGGGACTGATGACCTCAGAAGTTGAGTCCCATTGTGCTCGTAGCCATTTGAACATCACACACAAAGATTTATGAGAAGGGTTATTGGAGGAGGGAATGGCATGCTGAAGCAAAATATACATCTTCTAGTCAGTATTTTCGCCAGTGTAATGGCTTTTAAGGCCAAATTTTGGCAATATCAGAGGACACATTTCAACAACGTATGCACAGACGTGACTGTCCTATGCTAAATTTACACAAGACGAAAGTAAAAGAGAGAACTGGAAAAAACACAGATGTACAACACCAAGCACAGGTGGAATTTATAGTTCAAGGCAATACACTGGAATGGAACTTCTTCATAGTTCCGAACTTCTTCATATCGATGATTTTAGGCATGGACTTCATGCAAACCAATCATGCGCTAACAAACCTAGTCAGAGGCCAGATCATCTTACAGCAGGAAATACACATACGGTTTGAAGAATATATAGTGGGGGAACGACTACTGCCAGACTGTGAAAAACCATATATCGAGTTGTAGGACAACAGAATAGACTACAAAAAAGGACAGAGAGGAGAAACGAGTTTTTTCGACGAGATCATCAAAAAACGGAAGATGAAATTAAAAAAATCACAGGAAAGGTACAAGAAATGCAATAGACTGAACAGCCGTTAAAAGCCAACCTAGAAAATATTCTAAATGACACTGCGGAAAACTTTTCTCCTAAATTAGGTAAAATGTGAAATTTGAAGTACTACTTCAGTGATGCTCCATACCAGATTTTTTGTAAGGCCAATCGCGATTCCACTGGCTTACAACAACCAGATTCATGACGAAATGTGCAGGATGATGGAATAGGTTGTGATCTACCAAGTGGTATCCTCACATAACAACCCCTTGAGAGTGGTTAAGAAAAAGGATGGAATGATTCATCTGGTATTGGACGCCAAGCAAATGAATATGGTAATTGAAATAGAGAGAGATAGAACAGGAAGTTTAGAAGAGCTGTTACAAAAGTTTCATGGCGTAAGTGTTCTCTTCCTTGGGCTTGCTGGCCAGTTACTGGCAAGCTGAACTGGAACAGTTGTGCCAACAGTAGACTACATTCTTAGTTTTTGGTTTCTGTTACCAATTTCGATGCCTGCCTTTTAGATGGAATATATCCACACTAAGATTTATCAGATTTGTATCTAAAACGATTTGCTGCAGCTCCGCATTATGCGATATGTAGATGACGCTTTGATAGCAGTATTCTTATTTGAAAAACATAATCAAACACTGAGGGATGTAATCGCAACTTTACAATAGCATGGAATAACAGACAACATTGAGAAGTTGCAATTTGGTATTGCTAGAATCAAATTCTTACGACACATAACAGATAGCAGTGGGACTTCACTGGATCCATAGAAAGTGGGGGCAATATGATGCTGCACAACACCATGGACTAAGAGACAACTGTGGGGATACCTTGGCTTCATAAATTTCTACAAGTGTTTTGTGCATCTTGAGGAGCTAACCACACCAAGACTCTGAAAGTTAACTGGAAAGAAGATGAACTGGGTTTGTAATGTGACTGCTGAGAAAGAATTCAAGTCTCAAAAGCAGGTTTGGCAATGGCAGTGATCCTGTCCCACCTGAATCCATCCAAAGATTTTTGTATGGTAACAGATAGTGCAAAGACAGGTTTAGGTGTGATTATCTTCCAAGAAATTGAAGAACCAGGAGAGACAAGATGTAAGATAATGGCATCAGCCAGTTGGGTGCTCATGAAGGAAAAAGGAACTATATGGTGATTGTGTGGGGATTCAAGAAGTAGGAGAGTTGCCTTAATTTGCTGTCAGTTCCTCACCATGCAATCACTGCATACCTACCTTATGTCTTCATGATTATTAATCATGATAAGGAACTGCCATAATCAAATTTACATCCTCTCTCATCTGTGGACCTTGCAAATGAGTAGTGATAATTATTAATGTGACCTGCCATGTACTACAGGAAATGTGATCGTGAGTACTGAACGTAAAATTCTTACAAGGTTTAATATTGCCTATTAAATAAATTCTGACTCTATTATATCCTATGACTTTGCTTCCATAGCCAGTAAACCCTATGTCATAGAAAGGCATAACAGAAGAATCAGTGAGACCCAAATCAGTATATAGTGGTTGGGGCCTATTAGAGCAGTTAGAACTATCAAAATTCCATGTATAGTTTTATTAATTAGTACTGGCTTAGTCAGATCAGATATGTGAACACGTTGCAGAAAGAAAGGGATCTTGCAGCTATTACACCTTTTAGCCTCATCTGGTTGTTCCTCTGAGTTTTGTGCATTCTTTGCTATTTGTGCCATGACAGTTACCACTCCCACTAATGAACAAATAGCTGGTAAGCCTGTAAGTGTCAGAATTAGAAATGGGATAATTCCACAAGATGTCTTAGGTATTGACAGAACCCTATGGGTTTTAGCACTTGTTCATCTCCTTAGTCCTTTCTGCTTAAAGGCACATTTAGCTCCTGCCACTGCTGATGGGCTGAAAATTTTTAAACATCTTACAGGTCTCTTCTTCTGGTTCTTTAGACTATGATAAGCTACATTCGTAAGTTGTCGGAAATTTATCCCAGCACCCAGTTTAATTTTGGCAAGCATTGCTTTATCAGCCGTGAATGATGCAGTAAATTGCCCTATGCCTGTGTTCCTTCTTCAACATATTTGCTTGACAAAGTCAACTAAAGCTCGATCTGCAACGTGATGTTTTGCCAAATCTTGATTTTCAGTATACACTAAATCATACTCCTTGCAGGCTTCATCCCCTTATCACCATGATCCAGACACATTTTCAGCTGTTTTCCAGATCCACAGTAGTTGTATCCAGGAACACACAACTCAACTGGTAACTTATGACAACTTATGAAGAACACTGCTACTATCTCTGTCGCACTTCCTATCATTCATGTCATGCTACTTCAAGGTTTGAGGTTTGTATGTCCCGTTATCTATCAGATCGTAAAAGATTTCTCAACAGTTGCGCTTTGATGGCAAACCAAGTCACTTACTAAAAAATTGTTCCCTCATCTTCCTATCACGCATTCTATGAGAAGTACGTCTGTTCAGAGCTGTGTAAAAACTACCAGCAGTATCTTCACCTTCATTGTCGTTTAATATGTAAGTTCTCGGTTTAATCTTCTGCACTTTGGAACTGTAAATATTTCTGTTGACCAGTTAGGTAGGTAAGATTTCTCAGATGCAGTTTTGTATTTTGAAATATGCACCTGAAAACCTACATTGAAACTGAATTAATGCTTGCACAGATCCAGCATCTTAATATGACTATATACTATATTTAGATGCCCATTATTAAGATCATCAGCGAATTTCATTTTCATTGTGCGTACACAGTCTGGTTTTACTGCTCAAATATTTGTGGGAGAATGTCTAGCCATTTTTCTTGTGCTTCAAGATTAAAATGGATTCGCATATGACTGTTCAAACATTTCACAATACTCGCTTTCATGTGGGAGAATGTCGAGTAATGATTTATTCCGTATAATTCAATTATCTCCTTGAAATACCTACAGTAAAATTCGCCAACTTGGATGGTTTGAAAGTTATCATGATACAAATTCGTCTCCATCTGCTGCAATGCTTCAGACACCTGTCCAACTTTCTTCCCAGTCTTTTCCTTCACAGACAGGGCCCAGGCGAACTTGGAATATCTAGGACCATTAAAATATATTTTAAAGCTTTATGTGATCATGAATATTGCTCCATATCTACAAGATCAGCCTGAAATAAATTATCCAAACCTCATATTATAAAATGCCAATGTGGGAATGTTTTGTGTGCAGGTTTGTGAAGCTCATGAATCATTGGCTCCATAATTATTAAATGATATGTCTTTCTCAGTGCTCTGAAATGACTGATATAATTTAATTCACGTGAGTTGCATTCCCTGCTGTGGCTGATGGTATGAGCAGTCATAACCACTCTACATTGAAGTGCCAAAGAAACTGGTATAGGAATTCATATTGAAATACAGAGATATGTAAATAGGTACGATACGGTTCTGCTGTCGGTAACGCTTATGTAGGACAACAAGTGTCTGGAGCTGCTGTTAGATCGATTACCGCTGCTACAATGGGTGGTTATCAAGATTTAAATGAGTCTGAACGTGGTGTTATAATCGTCCCACCAGCGATGGGGCACAGCATCTCCGAGGCAGCGATGAAGTGAGGATTTTCCTGTATGACCATTCATGAGTCTACTGTGAATATCAGGAAACTGGTAAAACATCAAATGTACGACATCACTGCGGCCGGAAAACGATCCTGCAAGAACGGGGCCAACGATGAATGAAGAGACTCGTTCAACGTGACAGAAGTGCAACCCTTCCGCAAATTGCTGCAGATTCAATGCTTGGCCATCAACAAGTGTCAGTGCGCGAACTATTCAATGAAACATCACCGATATGGGCTTTCGGATGCGATGGCCGAGCCTTGATGACAGCACGACACAAAGTTTTTCGGCTCGCCTGGGCCTGTCAACACCAACATTACACTGTTGATGGCTGGAAACATGTTGTCTGGTCGAACGAGTCTCATTTCAAATTATATGGAGTGGATGGACATGTACGGGTATGCAGACAACCTCATGAATTCATGGACCCTACATGTCAGCAGCGGCTGTTCAAGATGGTGGAGGCTCTGTAATGGTGCGGGGCGTGTGCAGTTGGAGTGATATGAGACCCCTGATACGGCTAGATACGACTCTGACAGGTGACACATACATCAGCATCGTGTCTGATCACCTGCATCCATTCATGTCCATCGTGCATTGCGACGGACTTGGTCAATTCCAGCAGGTGAATGTGACATCCCACACGTCCAGAATTGCTACAAAGTGACTTCAGGAACACTCTTCTGGGTTTAACACTTCCGCTGGCCAGAAAACTCCCCAGACATGAACATTAATGAGCATATCTGGGATGCCTTGCAACGTGCTGTTCAGAAGAGAAATCCACCCTCTCGTACTCTTACAGATTTATGGACAACCCTGCAGGATTCATGGTGTCAGTTCCGTGCAGCACTACTTCAGGCATTAGTCGAGTCCATCCCACGTCATGCTGTGGCACTTCTGCATGCTCACAGGGTCCCTACACGGCATTAGGCAGGTGTGCCAGATTCTTTGGCTCTTCAGCGTAGTATTTCATTGCGGTCATCATAGTTGATACACTTCAGAGGTAAACTGCTCATTCTTTTATGCTGAAATGAAATGAAATGAAATGAGCGCATGGCATCGTTGGCCAGGAAGGCCCATTTGGGGAAGTTCGGCAGCCAAGTGCAAGTCTTATTTCAGTCGACGCCACGTTGGGTGACTTTCACGCCGGTGATGAGGATGAAACGATGATGAGGACAACACAATACCCAGTCCCCGAGCGGAGAAAATTTCCAATTGGCCGGGGCAGACCTTTTATGCTGAATGTCAATACCTTTGCCCATGTTGTCTTCACCAGCTACAACAGGTCTAATACTATGCTTGTATTTCTCAGTTTTTGGGCTTTTTAGTCGTCCATTTGGGGAGCCGTTTCGCCTATGTACGCTAGTCATACACAATATTTCTGCATATGTTTGTATCTCTTTCTGTTGGCACTTGCCTTGGTTCTAAGTTTTTAAAAATAGCAGATCCAATTAACCTGGGGATCTTTCAAATTCCTTATTCCCAACCTGTATTACGTAGTTGGTTAAATGTCTAGGGTCCTCAACCACCATGTTCAGTTTATCCCTACTGAGCCTGTAAGTTTTGTCTAGCTCGCTATCACTTTGATGGCTAATGAACTCGGTAATAGCTTATCTTTCTTCTTTTCATCTTCTTCTTCTTCTTCAACTTTTCTGCCTCTAGTCGTAGTATGTGAGGCCTTTTCAGATATTCAGTTACTGGTTTAAACACTTCTGACAGATAATGGTCTTATTGCAACTGTCCTAATTTTAGTAATAGGAATTTCTAAAGTAGCCTTCTGTGTCTTAATAATTTTATGTTTTTTTAGCCTGTTGTTTTGCACTGGATTGGTTTTGAGATAGCATACAACTTATATATACCATGAGACTACTAGTGGTTACGGGACTCAACTTCCACAGCTATTACGTGGATAAACACAAGCGTATCTGTTAGTCTTGCATTGACTGCTTAAATTTTTCCATCAACATATAGTTCACACTGCTAGATTCTGTCATTCAGCTGCTCCAACTGGGATCATACATCTCACATTTTCTAGCTACTGCTTTGATAAGTCTGTCCAATTCTGTCAATTTTGAGTTAACTGATTAAATTTTCGTCTCAATTTATAAATGCCTGTTTGATCTGTACATCATCCTCTCGGAATGAGTGTATGACATGCCTACAAAATTGCCCATTGTATACTATTTTCTGAGTCAGTTATTTAGTGGAACACTATCTTTTAAAAATAAATTCCAGGTAGTCTCGTCTGTATCATCTTTCACACAATTTTCTAGTTTTGTCAATAACAGAATCCTGTACTACGTGTGATTCGAGCAATCTGTATGTATGGGTATAAATCCATTGAATACCATGTCGATTCCTACATTCACTTGATGGATATGGTTTAATCTCATGTTGTTCTGTTTGAAAGCGATAATAAGATTTGCATTATCCTTACAAACTGATTTGGAGTTCTGGAATATGTCTGGCTCAAATAAACTTACATATGACAACAACAAAAATATTTGTGTGTCTGATCCTGGTTTTCCACAGTGATATTGTCAAATATGAATACAATGTTTGCCTTTACTTTTTCAGGTGGCAGGATGTCACTGCTTTTGCTGGAAGTTTGGTAGATAACTACATCAATGCGATGCAAAATCTCCTGTAATAGCTTGTTCTTTTGTTAAAATAGTATATTTGTAAATATGCAGGGTGTTACAAAAAGGTACGGCCAAACTTTCGGGAAACATTCATCACGCACAAATAAAGAAAAGATGTTATGTGGACATGTGTCTGGAAACGCTTAATTTTCATGTTAGAGCTCATTTTAGTTTCGTCAGTATGTACTGTACTTCCTCGATTCACCGCCAGTTGGCACAATTGAAGGAAGGTAATGTTGACTTCGGTGCCTGTGTTGACATGCGACTCATTGATCTACTGTACTAGCATCAAGCACATCAGTACGTAGCATCAACAGGTTAGTGTTCATCACGAACGTGGTTTTGCAGTCAGTGCAATGTTTACAAATGCGGAGTTGGCAGATGCCCATTTGATGTATGGATTAGCACGGGGCAATAGCCGTGGCGCGGTACGTTTGTACCGAGACAGATTTCCAGAACGAAGGTGTCCCGACAGGAAGACGTTCGAAGCAATTGATCGGCGTCTTAGGGAGCACAGAACATTCCAGCCTATGACTCGTGACTGGGGAAGACCTAGAACGACGAGGACACCTGCAATGGACGAGGCAATTCTTCGTGCAGTTGACGATAACCCTAATGTCAGCGTCAGAGAAGTTGCTGCTGTACAAGGTAACGTTGACCACGTCACTGTATGGACAGTGCTACGGGAGAACCAGTTGTTTCCGCATCATGTACAGCGTGCGCAGGCACTATCAGCAGCTGATTGGCCGCCACGGGCACACTTCTGCGAATGGTTCATCCAACAATGTGTCAATCCTCATTTCAATGCAAATGTTCTCTTTACGGATGAGGCTTCATTCCAACGTGATCAAATTGTAAATTTTCACAATCAACGCAATTGTGCAATCACTTCATCAACACAGATTTTCTGTGAACTCTTGGGCAGGCATTGTTGGTGATGTCTTGATTGGGCCCTATGTTCTTCCACCTACGCTCAATGGA
The DNA here is from genome assembly GCF_021461385.2 of Schistocerca piceifrons. NCBI lineage: Eukaryota > Metazoa > Arthropoda > Insecta > Orthoptera > Acrididae > Schistocerca > Schistocerca piceifrons. Next base: position 275,405,907 of record NC_060149.1, read on the forward strand.
GCACGTTATCATGATTTCATACGGGGTGCTCTACCTGTGCTGCTAGAACATGTGCCTTTACAAGTACCACACAACATGTGGTTCATGCACGATGGAGCTCCTGCACATTTCAGTCGAAGTGTTCGTACGCTTCTCAACAACAGATTCGGTGACCGATGGATTGGTAGAGGCGGACCAATTCCATGGCCTCCACGCTCTCCTGACCTCAACCCTCTTGACTTTCATTTATGGGGGCATTTGAAAGCTCTTGTCTACGCAACCCCGGTACCAAATGTAGAGACTCTTCGTGCTCTTATTTTGGACGACTGTGATACAATACGCCATTCCCCAGGGCTGCATCAGCGCATCAGGGATCCCATGCGACGGAGGGTGGATGCATGTATCCTCGCTAACGGAGAACATTTTGAACATTTCCTGTAACAAAGTGTTTGAAGTCACGCTGGTACGTTCTGTTGCTGTGTGTTTCCATTCCATGATTAATGTGATTTGAAGAGAAGTAATAAAATGAGCTCTAACATGGAAAGTAAGCGTTTCCGGATACATGTCCACATAACATACTTTCTTTCTTTGTTTGTGGGGAATGTTTCCTGAATGTTTGGCCATACCTTTTTGTAACACCCTGTATATACATGCTCAAATTGGTTCCTTTCAGGGTATGTTAACAGTGACAGAATAAGATTAGTCTTCCCACAATGAGACACTCTAATAATTATAGCATGTATATTATTTGGAGTTAGCAATCCACGTTCCAACACCACTGCAGGACCAGTCAGTTACTCGAATGCCCTTGCAACAAGGGTGTTTCATCAACTCGGTTGTAGCCGTCACTGCCAAATGTAGATGTTGCCGTGCGGTGGAGGAATGTAGGATGCAGATGGAAACTGTCACAATGCGCCATATTAAAACTCGGCCATGATCTTCAAGTGTTTTATTTCTCCCAGCTACAGTGCCACGTTCCTCTCTGTCTACGTCACTGGCTCCTGCGATGCCGAGAACGCCACTTCGCTGTATGCAAAACAGCTTGTTATGGAAGGGCTACCTCAGCGGCATGTACTTACGACATATTTACTACTACTATTAGAAAACTTAGATGTGGTCTAGTCCTCTTAAACACATAACATGAGACAAAACGTAAAAATTCCTTACTAGATGACCACTCCACTTAATGCTCGATCAACCCCTTACCTATCCGTCTTACGCCCTCGGAAATCCAATCCTCAGGATTGGACTACCGTCAGTTCCCTCTTGGAATTGGCTCTCCTCTGGATCAGAATGAAAACGACACACAACAATGTTAAGGCCGCGATGGCACTTGGCACAGAGATGCTCAGACCGATCGTTACTTGTTGCCTCTCCCCATATTGAGCGACATGTCGCACTAGCTCTTCGGCTGACATAACGCCCCTGTTGCCCTGAAATGAACTGGTTTACGGATCTCAACAGATCTGACTCCAGAGTTTTATTTAACAAGGTCATATTCTGCCTTGGAAAAAACTGTAAAAATTGCTTCAGGCCAGTAGAGCTGTGGCTGTGTAACATTCAATTGTGTAACTCCTGAAATTGACGCTGGCGGATGGAAAGTTGGTCCTATTGTGTTACACGCAGTTCCATTGATTGAAACTCCGCTCCCCTCAAGATCTATACGTTTCGCTTCTGCAAGTACTCCCTGCTCAAAACAAGTTGCTCCTACTATCAAATTTTCGTAGGTGGAGAAGATCCAATGCACCCTCACCTGTTGCAAGCTCAAATTTGGCTCCATGATGTCCCTTGGACAGTCTGTTCTTTTCTCCTGGTTAAAAGTAACTGCGCCGTGAGCGTGTCCGGATTGATGCTTATCACCCTGGCTGGACATACTGCTACCTTCCCTCTATGGCAGCTCTGTAATTCCTCCCTTGTCATCTCAGCGTACTGGCTGTTAACTTCTGAGATCAGCAATACCTCCTCAGTTTGTTACTTCTACCAACTTGCTCAACGCTCCCCTTTTCAGTGACCTGAGGACAGTGGTCACCATCACCCTTCCTCCCTCTTCAAAAAGACTGCTGTTCCCAGCAGGCTCACAATACTCGAAAACACATACAACATATGAAAATACAATGCCTAATTAATCTACGTGAAACCAATTATACATAACAAGAAGACCACAATCTACAAATACTCTACTACTTTCGGGATCGCAAAACATACGGTACATTTTGCTGTACTCTATCTTCCTGGTTTTTCCTGCGCTTAACACCTCTCTCCACTCTCTCTTTCTTCCTTTTCCCTTCCTGTAACATGCCTGGAATCACATCCGGACAATCCTTAAATGGCAGTAACCACCCACTGTGTACTATCGTTGTTCTACTTGGCAGCTGAAGCTTAACATTAACGGGGGATGTTGTTTCAACTACTTGGTATGACCCTTGATACGTCGTGATGAACTTCTTCGTTTTCCCTTTTGGCGCATAGGGGCTGGATATCATTACCCATTGCCCTACTCTGTACTGCTGTAGACTTCCTTTCTGCTTCACTGCGTCTTCCTGCCTTTCCAAAGCCTTTGTATTGCCTTTTGTACCCATTTCCAAACATCCCAAATTGTCCTCGCGAATTGACGTACAGATTCACTGGTCCTTCCTTTCTGTAGCTTCACTAAATCAAATGGTGACGGCATTTTTCGCCTGTACACTACCTCAAATGGAGACAAACCGGTATTGGTATGGAGTTTTGCATTGTATGCACGTACAATATGCTTCAAATAGTCGTCCCACTGATGGTGATGAGAATCCACATAAAAACTAAGCATCTTCCCAATTGTTCTGTGTACCCGTTCTGTCCTTCCGTTCGCCTGTGGATGCAGCGCGCTCGTCCTCAACTTCTTTACGTTCAACAATTTACACAGTTCCTTCATTAAATCCGACGTGAAGTTGGTCCCTTCGTCAGTAATTATTGTCTCCGGTACACCAAACTTCAAAATCCAGTTGTTTATTAACGCTTGTGTGACCATTGTTGCCTGATGATTTGGCATAGCCACCATCTCCACATTCCTCGAAAAATGGTTTATTATTGTCACAACGAATCTTTTCCCCGATGGTGTTTGACTGAAAGGTTCTAAGAGTTCATTTCCCAACATAGAAAATGGACATGTTACTTCCAGCAATCGTTGTAGCTGTATCCATTTCCGACTCATATCTGCTCTTTGCGGACATGGCATACAGTTCTTGACATACTGATCCACATCTACTTTCCTACCCCTCCACCAATACCTCTCCACCACTCTCCTGTTCGTCGCTCTATTCCCATCATGACCAGATAACACGTGATCATGTACTTCTTTTAAAACCTCATCTCTCAGTTTCACTGGCACTAATATCCTTGGCCCTAACTTCGTTTCCCTGCGCAGAATACCGTCGTACAAGACCTGTAATTCTTGTCATACTGCTAAGCCATAACCTACGACCTCTACTTTTTCTACCTTTCTACTCAGTGCATCCGCATTACCATGCTTCTTCCCAGGCTTGTGCACCACCTCATAGTCGAATTCACTAAGCCTCACAGCCTACCTAGCGACTCTAGTGGACGGATCCTTCAAAGCCCAAAAACCACTTCAACGCAGCATGATCTGCCACTACCCGAAATCTTCTCCCACATAAATAACATTTAAAATATGTGATTCCATAGATTACGCTAAGCATCTCCCTCTCTGTTGTTGAGTAATCCCTCTCTGCTGCATTCAACTTCCTAGACACATAGGCTACAGGATGTTCTTTCCCATCAATTTCCTAACTAAGAACACACCCTAATGTTTGATTAGATGCATCACATGCTAGAATAAATTCCTTTTCAAAATCTGGAAACACAAGAACCGGACTTGATGTTAACACATCTTTCAGTTTGTCAAATGCTTTTTGACACTCTTCTGTCCACTCAAATTCCACACCCTTCTGTAACAATCACGCCAATGGCTGTGCTAAATCTGCAACACCCATCACGAACATTCGATAGAAATTGCAAATTCCGACGAATGATGCACTTCCTTAACTATTTTCCGCTTCCGAAAATCCCTTACAGCCTGTACCAACCTTTGATGTGTTCGCACTCCGTCATTACTGATGATATGACCTAAATATTTCACTTCTTCCAATGCAAAATGACACTTTTCCAGGCTCAACGTCAAACGAGCTGCTCTTAACCTCATAAGGACTTCCCTTAACTGCCGTCTATGCTGCTCCATACTACTTGAAAACACTATAATGTCATCCAAATAGACAAGACACTGCCGTGCTTTCAAACCCCCTTAACACACTGTCTAACAACCTCTGAAACGTTGCCAGAGCGTTTTTCAAACCGAATGGCATTCTAATGCATTGGTAATGGCCTTCAGGGGTAGAGAAAGCAGTTTTCGGACGATCCTCTCGAGCCACCTCCAACTGATGATAACCACTTTTCAAATCCATCGTAGAAAAGTACTGGAACTTTCCTAAGTGATCCAAAGTCTCCAATATGTTTGGAATGGGTATGCGTCCGTTACTGTCTTATTATTGAGGTCTCGGTTGTCACAACAGAACCTGTATTTCTTAGTTCTATCCATAGAATTTTTGGGCACAACGACAATGCCTGTTCCTCAGCAACTATTACTTTGCTCTATAATACCGTCCGCAAGCTGCTGATCAATGGAATCCTCCACAATCGGCTGCAAATACCTTGGTATTCTGTATGGTTTACGGTCAACAGGTGCTTCGTTCCCTGTTGGTAATCTATGTTGAACTAATGGAGTTGCTGGTAACGGCTCTCAGGGGAAAAACAAATCTTTAAATTTCCACAACAATTCTTCTATATGCTTTTTTTCTCCTCCTTTCAAATTCTTAACTTTATATGCAATGCATTTCTATTGGCAGTTAGTGGTTGATCGCTATGCCTACCTCTCAAACACCAGTCTTCATCATCTGGTACATACAAATTCGCTACTAAAACTCCTTTTCCCAAATTCACGTCTGCAGGGCTAAAATTATCCACACTCACAGGGACTACTCGCCCTCCGTTTATCTCTTTTACGTTTACAATACTACGTTTCACAAAACAACCTAATGGATCCAAAACTTCATTATCCTCCAATGGTTCAATAACACATACCATACCCACAGGTAGATTTGACTCTACACTTACCCAAAGCGACTTCCTGGTGCTACTAGACACACACTCATGCGAATTGAGCCTTAATGCTAATGTACCTGTCTCTAATGGTTTGTTCATTATGATGAACGCCCCTCGCAACAGCTCTGCATCGACAACAGTTTCCCATAGCTGAAATAACATTCCATCAAGTTCCGCAGTTCGTTGTCCAAGGTCAATTTTGGCTTGATGTAGATGCAAGAAATCTACTCTTAGGATCATGTCGTAGCCCTTGCTTACCCATGATACTACCACCAATCATGCATCAAGTTGGACTTTCCCCATGCGAAAGTCAATCGGCATTGACCCGAAAGGTGTGACCCCACTCCACGCAACCTATTACGTGGTGGGTCAAACTTCTTTCGTCCCATTACTCTTTTAGTATCCACTGACACTTGCGACCCTGTGTCCAACAAAATCTTAAACTTTTTAGTTTCTATGGATCCTACCACAGAACATTCCACCTCTGCATACATATTTGCAGCACTGAAATTAAATGGGAGCTCCCTTAGGTTGGTCTTGGGCCCGCTCTGCCGTTTAACGATTGTCCACCTCTACTAATTCCACTTCTCCATCCTCTACGCTGCTGATTTCAACCCCTTCTTCTATTCCTCGGTGACTGGGTACATTGCCTCTGCACATGTCCCGTAGGACCACACTCATAACATTTTATGCACACTGTAAACACTGTTTGTCTACCACGGCTATTTCATCACATTGGATTGCTAGCTGAATACAAATCTTTCGGAGTCCCTCCAAGCACTTTCCGCACCATATGCGCCGGTAACCCCCTCAAAAATACATCAAGTGCCCTTTGCTCGGCCTCCTGCAACAGAACACCATGTGCTTCATCGCTCTGACCCAACTAGTAAATATACTCGTTAATCTCTCTCATTCTGTCCGCAAATTTCTCAACCGTCTCCCCCGTCTCTTAGTCATAGTACTCAACCCGTCCCTAAAGCACCGACCGCTTTTCTGTTTCTTGTACCCATGTAAAAGCCCCTCCTTCAACTGCTTAAACTGTCCTGCCTTCCTTAAGGCCTGAGAGCACCTAAGATATGTCTTCGCTTCACTCGTTAATCTAATCTTGGTTACATGTAACAACTGTTCATCAGACCAACCATTTATCACAGCTTAAGTTTCCAAGTCTTCCACAAAAGAACGCACATCCTCAGATGCCTTACCCAAAAACGGACTAATCAAACTCGCAGCAGATGGATCAGTCTCCTGCTGTGGCACCCTAGGCAACAGCGACTGATCAGATGCGGTTTCCCGCTCATCCCCTATATGTTAATTCACTTCTCAACTGCGCATTGTCTGCTGTTAATTGTGCTACCTTTTCCAACAAAGTCCGTACCGCTTCTGGTTCCGACACACCTTGCGTCCTTGACTTTGCCACTGTGTTGCTTTCGTTCCCAGTTAGTCCCATTTCAACCTATAAAATCCCTCAGAAATGAAACATTTAACTACAAAACTAAACTGACTTCCTACAGCTCAGTATCTCATCTTACGTTTTAGGTGGAGATAAATAAAGCATCATACTCAACCCAGTACAAAAGTAATTAAATGCTATGAAAGAAAAAAAATTCTTACTATCTCAAACACACTGACACTTACTCTGACAACGCAAAAAAAGAAAACGTGCAACACTCAAAAAGAAAAACTGGCCAACTATCACCACATTCTGTGACTGTAATGCAGGTGGTGGGCTCGAACATGGCACTGTACAGACGACGCCCGCTATTCTGACACCAAATGTAGCCATCACTGCCAAATGTGGATGTTGGCATTCGTTGGAGGAATTTAGGACATGGATGGAAACTGTCAGGATGCGCCATATTAAAACTCGGCCGTGATCTTCAAGTGTTTTATTATTCCCAGTTACAGTGCCGCTTTCCTCTCTGTGTTGGTCATAGGGTCCCATGATGCTGAGGACGCCACTTTGCTGTATGCAAAACAGATTGGTGCAGAAGGGCTATCTCAGTGACCCGTGCAACGTACTGCAGCGTGCCAGCTATCTACAGCTGCGGAGTTTTCACGACGTCAGGATGCGCTGGCAGCTGACTCAGCAGCCTTCATTCCCATTGCCTCAGCACCGCTCATTGGGAGCTGCAGGGCAGCCCACAGCGTCGTTCTTTGCTGTCGTGGTTAAGATAGTGGTGACAACAAGTGCCTGCAGTCCAACAGCTAAATCTGTGGCCCTTGCCTCGGGATGCCTCTGGCGTTTGTTGAGAACCAACAAGACTGCCCACAGTAGCGAGCCATCGAGTGGTCCACCACTGACTGGCTACGGATCCCGCGTTGGCCTCAGAGGGTCGAACCAGCAACCCGCAGTGGACTGGATCGCTGGAGTCCCATATGCTGCTGAATGTAACCGGTAGTGTGACATGCCCAGCCATCCAGGAGAGCTGCCACACTTGAATTATCCTTGTTACAAAACCAGCACCTATTTATATGCGGCTGTGCACCTCTGTTTTGCTAACGCGCCACTCCGAGTCACGTACTCATAACACCTAGGTTGCACCAGTGGGCCTCTTCTGCCTGTAACCTGCGCCATGCAAACCGCTGTGTTTACTCTTTTCAACGGTTCAATAGCCCTGTGGCCTTCTTTCTACTTCGCAACCACTAGTCAGCGTAACTTACTGTCAACAGGCCCGCGCCTGTCTATATTGTGCGCTCGGAAATATTGACTGAATCTGACTTTCCTACACTGTGCCGCTACACAGTCATGGTGATGACTTTGTGCTGACATTAGCATGTAGGAGTATTTATAGAGAAATTAGATACACACACATGTACCTCTTACACAGTTTTGTTATTTATAAACTCTTATACACACCCAGATATATGAAGGTAGTTAAGTAAGATCATCGTTCTGTGTGTACGTTTGGCACAGCTGACTCATATTACTACTTGTATTGCACAATATGAACTGCGAAGTTCAGCACTTCTTTTTCTGACAGGTGAGGGGTTTTGTACGCCAGCTCCAGCAGATTACTCTACATTCTATTGATTAGCATTAACATACTTTATACTTCACTGTTAAATGGCTTTGTCAAATGTTCACTTTTACATCTAGAATAGGCTCCCCATCATTTTTGCTCAGATGTTGTACAGTGTTTTGTATTCTACTTGATTCTACATAATTTTCTTAGGCTGTGTTTCCTTCTTGTGTTACAGATCTGAAGATATGTTGCAGATAGCAACCGAAATTAGTTATAGAACTTTTATTGCAATAGGAAAATTGCACTCTAGGTATTAAAAGTTTTTACTATAATTTTTTAAATAATAAACCTTTACCGTGAATTGTCACTCATTGTTCAGTACTATAGTTTGGGGAAGCCCTTCGATGGCTAGAATCTGGAGTAGCATGTATAGTGTCGTTTCTGTTGTAGTGGACGTCATGTTTACCAGATATGGGTATTTGGAGAAGATGTCCACGACTATCAGCCAATTAGAGCCTAGAAATTGCTCCACAAAGCACAAACGAATGTAGTTCCAAGGTTGGTAGGGACTGGGCAAGGGGACGAAAGTTTGCAGTGGTGCTGAATCTGAATACCTGCACACAATAGTTTCTATGTACGTATTTAAGCCTGGCTAGTCAGTGTGTCGTCTGCTAGGGTTTTCATCCTTGAAATTCTCCAGTGAAGACAATGAAGTAATTGTAAAACCTGTGGCCACAGGATGGCCAGGATGATGGCTTGGTATATATCTGCCCCAGTGTCTGTTGTGTGGACATCGTTGATAGCTGCTAGACAGTGGCACATGCAGCACCAGGTCTGGAGCTCTTGATTGTTGATTGTCGAAATTTATGTGGGCAACTCATGCGTGATTTGTCATAATATTTGGTTGCGACGCATGTCCACAGCGATATGTGCAGCCATTATGGGAAATTTTCCAAAGGCTGTTCCTTTCTTTGTCTGTGTAGAAGCACAAGACTTCCTGCTGGTAAAAGACCAGTCTGGTCGTGTAGGAACACGAGATAGAATATTTAATATGCATGTTACACAGTTGGCTTGTACTCAGTTCAACTCAGAAAAAGTGCCCAATGTTAGAGGCATTGTGCTGTTCGTTCTGGAAGACTGGACGTGGCATGAATAGCATTAGCAACGGTTTATGGTCAGTGGCTAAAGTGAAGCATAGACAGTGGGTTGTTCAGCACTGTCATTGTTCCTGTGCACCAACATTTGACCAATGATACACGTTGGCCTAAACCAGTGGAAGTGTTATCAAAAATGGTGTAATGCAGAGAGCAGCATATCCTTCAAATCCCTGAAAGTGCTCACTGGCAGCCGCCACGAGTACTGAAAACGTTCTTCTGGAAATGTTTCAGTAGTTGCATGATATGGGCTGCTTGTGGTAGGAACTCTGAATAATGACTCACCTTTTCCAAAAAATCTTGCAGCTCTGGTAAATTTCGGAAGTCGAGTAGAGAGACGATACCTGCTACATTGTAATCAGGAGGATGGATCCCTTCTTTGTTTAGTAAGTGCTGAGGTTTTCTACTTGCAGCTGGAAACACTGGAATTTGTCTAGTCGGCACTTTAACACTGGGTCACAAAATGTAGTAAATAATATGAGCAATATATCTGTGAGGACTCGGGCACATGTTTCAAGTTTCTGTCAGTAGTCATCGCCACAGTGGTGGGAAATTAAAAACCCAAGATGTGGTTGGTGGAACATTTAAAAATTGGAGAGAAGGTTGAAGATCAAAGAGGACAGATGGTGGGAAGTTTAAAAAATGGCGGGAAAGTAAAAAAAACCTGAGGTGAGAGTGCTGAAAACTTTACAAATTGGCAGGAGATTTTTTAAAAAGCCCAGATTTCTGAACTAGCCTCGTTTTGCTTTGCAGCCACATGCCCCTTCTCCATCCTCATCACCCAATCAGAGCATTACATTAAAATAATGTGCAAAAGTGACATCAAGGTCAAATAAGTGTATTATTTCTGCAATATGTAGGTGTACGAACACATACATAGATCTGGCATGATGTTAAAAGATTCGTAAAAATGGCGCCAAGGTGCATTATTTCACTTGAAAGTCAAAGATAATTATGTACATATACATATTTCTGGCTTAATATTAAAATTATGTGTAAAACCAGTGTCACATTCAGAGATACACACTTATTAAGTAAAATGGATATTGAATTGCACACACGCACACACACACACACACACATACACACACACTGTATTGGGTGATGACAATCATGGTCAATTGACTGAATCTCTAACACTGAGAAAGCGACTGTAGTTAATCTTCTTTCATGAAACAGTACTGTGATAAGTCAGCAAACTAAAATACGATTACTAAGCATTATCAACAAGTTTTCTATATTGTTGTTGTTGTTTATTACATTTCCAAGGAATACAAGCTCCAGGGTCCAAGATTTTCCCATGAAAACTCAGTCTCATGGGTGTGTTTGTTGAATCTCTGGCAACAGGGGGGAACAGGAAAGTGGGCTTTTCATCTCCACCCACACAAATTTTGCATTAAAAAGTTGTCTTCCAGTCTTAATTATGAGTGCAATAATGCAAGTTCATGTCTTACAAAATAGCAACACTAGGCTGCATCGTCCTGCAGTAAGATAATGCATACTGTAAGGCATTGGCATGGAGGTAAATGCACAGATGATGCAGTTACATGCAGTGCTTCCACAAAGTTTGTGAGACGTATATTTCAACCAATAGTATGTCCTTCCGTTGAGTCATTGTAAACTTTAGGCAATAATTGAAGCTCCTCTTCGATAGACATTATTTCATTATCATGTGAATTATTGCCTGTCACTTTCAATTGGCATATTTTATAGCAAACTGCCTCTAGCAAAAAACCACAGCATGACGGCATTAAATCTGCTGGGAAGACTTCCAACGAGACATCTGAATGTCACTGAGGAATGCCAGTCCTCTTTCCCTCAATGGCTGAAGCCAGTGATGTTAGATGCTCAGGTCCAAAGCATAGGCAGCATTCTATCTAATCCTGAAGATGTTCCATTTGGGTTCAGTTGGGGACTCTTGGCAGAGCAGTCCATTTCAGGAATATTATTGACCACAAACCATTGTCTCACAGTTGCTGCTTTATGACAGTCTATTATCGCATTAATAAGAATCATGATCTCCAAAATACTCCTATGCTGTGTGCAGTGCATTATATTGTAAACTGTTTTCATATCCTTCTGCAGTTATCGTTTTTAAAGTGAAACATGAGGACCACACCCTAACCACGAAAAACAGCTTGTAACATAACACCATCACCTCCATACTTCACTGATGACAAGTAGTGCTCACCACTACAAATCACTTGTTTCCAGTCATCCACTGTCCAGTGGCGTCACTGTTTTCAACAGCTAGAGCTTTACTTAGCATTGGCTACAGTGATGTGTGGGGCTGTTCGACTGTTACACTGCATTCTTTTTATATCTGTTGTGTGTCAGAACAATTTACAACATGAAGTGCATATCTCCTTCCAAAGATTGGCTCTGATTCATTTCCACTCTTTAATCTGATTTGCAGTGTGCAACAAGGTATTTTAAAAAATTCAGTTGCCTCATTAATCAGCAAACTTCCAACAACAGTCTGTTGCCTTTTTCAAATCTTCTGCAGTCCATTTTGTAGCCACATGAAACATATAAATGGATATGATTAGTTTAAAGAATGATTACCATATGGTTTTATTTTAAACTCTGTAATAGAATGTAGGGCTTACCTTCGATTTATATTCATTTCCACTCTTTAATTCAATTGGTTCTGAGCACTAGAACTTAGAACTACGTAAATCTAATTAACCTAAGGACATCACACACATCCATGCGCGAGGCAGGATTCGAACCTGCGACCGTAGCGGTCGCGCGGTTCCAGACTGAAAAGCCTAGAACTGTTCGGCCACTCTGGCCGGCTCCACTCTTAACTTGATTTGAAGTGTGCTACAAGGTATTTTAAATTTTTCACTGGCCTTTGTAATGGATAAATCCCCAGCAACAGCCTGTTTTACCTCCTTCAAATCTTCTGCAGTCCATTTAGTTATCTCTCTCTTCCTTATATATTTTCTAACCATCTGAAGCATAAAGAAAATGGATACTATTAGGACAATGATGGAGTGAATGCCATTACTCTGAATGCAAGATTATATTCAACAACTATGCAATGTAAAGTAGGACTTTCTGTGTAATTAATAGTATGTTAACAGAAGGTTATTAATTGAGATCTGCACTATGGTTTCATACACTCTTACTCACTCAAGATCGAAACAACAACTGATAAGGTAGCTCACACTATGCCTCTTAAATGCAGAAGACGCTGCACTGACCATAACAAATGATGGCCATATGCCACTATTTATTTATTTTTCCAAACATGCTTGTAGGTTATCTTTCTCTCATGAAACGCTGGATGTGACAATACGTGGTGCATCATATTGATGGAGTCACATTGAATGAATTCTTTGAAGTTGTATTTCATGTTGATTGTATATAATACTATAAATATTGAAATTTTACTACTGGTTTGATGTGAGGTCACCATTATTATTTTTAATACTGATTTCATGTCGTTTATATATAATACAAATAATTATTGCCGTTTTAAAACTGGTTTGATCTGGTTCATGAAGATTGTTTTTTAAAATTTAATGCAGAAACTCTCCTCTACTTGAGGCTGGAGGCTGTGGTTGAGTTGCAAGCACAGCTGAGTGCAAGAAGACTACAAAAACAGTGGCACGGAGATGCGAGGCCTGCATGGCGGTGAGTGCACATTATATCAACAGTAAAGAAGGAAAACTTTGTTGTGTAGCAGAGATTTCAAGAGTGAGATTGAAACAACAGGAGAAAATATTAAACGAAACTCATGAACAAATTTTGGTCATGCAATTTATTCATCACTGTGCAAAATGCAGTGTTTGTATTGGAAGAGGTCCAAACATTGTAGCAGCACTTCACCAATGTAAGAGACTCTTATGCTCCGCACATATCATCAATACAGTGCTGGAGTACGTGACTTTAGGATATACCAATGATAAGAAGTCTGATATGTAGCAATTAATAAATTCTTTTTGAGCAATCACAAAACTGTTTAAAAGATCTGACTTCAGAACTGCCTGTAGAAGTCGATGAAAGGAGTGAGAATACATGATTGTAATTCACAGTGGTTCGAAGTTCTAGCAGTTTTGTTCAAGACAATTTAATTAGCTCAGTTGACCAAAAAGTGTTGGAAGATGTAATAAGCTTTCTGAAACCATTTAAAAATGCCTCCCTCAAGATATTTTTAGTACTCTTACTGCTCCTAACAAGAACATTTAACTCCAAAATCAAATATTACGAAACCAGATAATGATGATTCGTTAATTTCTGGTCTAAACTTTTAACACACACTGGTAGTAATTGACTATTATTCTAGAACAGGCTATTCCATCTCATGTAGAAGTGTCGCTCTCTATGAACAATGAAATCAGCAGGCACACATCAGGGGATTGTTGATTGTTGCTTGATGTGAAAAATCAGCACCACATGGTCTCTGAGCTGCTGCAGTAAGCATTCTGGAGAGCTTCTGCACTTCATTTGGCCTCCAAATAAATAACGACCTGCACCATTCTGAGAAACCAATTTCCACACTCAACTTCAGAAGCTAAAATGACTTTTCTGACAAAACTGGTGAGTTTTTCTTTTGTTATGGCTACCTTCAAATACCTGAATGTGCTGATATGAAACTTGTGGATGTGGATGCAGATAAGGATCTTGCAAATTCGGTGCAGATGCGAATATCATTTTTTGTATCTGTGCAGACTTCTGTCCGTAGCACAATTTGTGCAACTTCGGAAACATTTCTTATTACAATGTCTAAACCAGGTGTGGTCAAGCTATGGCCCACAGATGACATGTGGCCTTGGGGAGTGCTAATTTTTGATCCACAGAGTTGTTTCATGTGAACGAAAATTTTGACTTTTGTTTCAGGTACAACTTCCACAAGAGCATTGTATCAAGTGTCATTCATATCATATCCCAATTACAACAGGTATATCTCAGTTCGTTGACTCAACTATCATTATATTTCCTCCTATATTGGAATTTGAAAAAGTTCACAGTGTTGGTTTTCTTTTGAAAAGCCTGTGTGCCAACCTGGAGACATACAGCCCTTCTTGGCGATATGCAACCAACAAACAGCAAGGGTATGAATTACGGAACATTATACGTCTGAAATCTTCTGGCAGGATACATACTGCACAAGTGAGAAGAATGTGAGACATAACCAATACAGACCTCAGTTCATTTTCTGCAAACTCGCAATGCTATCTGCCATGAACTTGTTTTCTTTGACGTGAATATGTGGTGCTCATTCGATCATGATAGACCTACTATCATTTCAGGTAAGCCAAGCCAGCTTTTATCTATTTCAGTCAATCTGTGATGCTTGTCTTTAATTGTAGTTGACTTACCTTTATCTCATGTATTCATTTACGGTGACTAAGTATACCAGCCGACATTACCACTGGTTTTTTACTAATTACCTAATTCAAATTAATTATTACAAAATAAAAAGTACTTCATTGTAACAATATGTTTTACTGTTGATTTTTAAGGGTTCCAAGGTTAAAAAGGTAGAAAAGAAACCATCCTAATGCAGCTGTATCTATCAGTCTCTCTCTCTTATTTTCGACAACTAATAATACTATCGACTTGAGATTTAAAACAGTTCCGAAACAATTCATAGCAAAGGGAGCCAAAGTGGAGGTCGAAATTTTTGAAGTAAACCTGCTAGGTCAAGTGAAGCATTATATGAAAGGGATTAATTTGCTAATTTTAAAAAGGTTTTCCATTTCCTTTTATGTCACAGTTTGCAACTGATGGTATATTCTCTGTTTTAGTTCAAGACAAAAACTTGGAATGGTGTCAACTACTAGAAACACTGGACCTAAGAAGAGGAAAGTTGCAGAAGAGTTTTCAAGAGAAGTGGACTATGAACTACATTTTTGTGGTGTTCAAAACAACACATATGCTTGATATGCAATGAATTTGTCTCTGTTTCAAAAAATACGTAACATCAAAAACCATTATGACACTAATTATGTTTGATAAGTACAAAGGACAGTTTCAACATGACTGAGTGAATGACTTCAAAAAGAAACTTTCTACTTAACGACCGATATTTACAAGAGCAAACACAGAGTCAACATGCTATATAGAAGCAAGTTGTGCCGTAGTTATGATAGTGTATAAAAATCAAAGCCATATGCAGATGGTGAAATCCTTCATGAATGCTTGGAGACCATTGTTGAAATTGTGTGTCCAGAAAAGAAAGAAGATTACTTAAAAAATATTCGTATCTCGTCCAACTATTACTAGACATGTCTATGACACACGAAAACAAACTGAAGATAATTTAAAAAATCGTGCACCTGAGTTCATATTTTATTCTCTAGCGTTAGATGACTGAGCAGATATCCAGATATCGCCCAACTGTCGATTTATACCATTTTAATGAAACAGAAGAATTAGCAGCACTGTATTCATTTAAGAATACCATAAAGTCACAAGATTTGCTGGAATCAGTTACATTGACATTGAGACAGTTTTTGTTGAAATTTAACAACCTATTAGGCCTAACAATGGATGGTTCTCCAGCAATGAGTGGGAAACACGAAGGTATAGTTCGGCTGATTGAAAATGAGGCCCGCAAATTCGGCAACATATCGATGATAAATTTTCATTGCATTATCCATCAAGAGAATTTATGTGCCAGGTCCATCAAAATGGACTATGTCATTGGGGCAATTGTCAAAACAATGGGCTTGATTAAGTCGAAAGGATTAAATCACCAGCAGTTCCCAGAATTTCTCAGGTCTTTGGATTCAAGCACGATAATGTTACATTTTATGCAGAAGAGAGGTCGCTGACTCATGCCAAAATGTTGAAAAGAGTGTTTGATTTGAAGCAAGAAATACAAACATTACTCGAAAGCAAGTCAAAGAGTATCCTGGACTTTGAAGATAATGAGTGACTTTCTGATTTTGTTTTCTTGATCGATATAACTAACCACATTAAGACCGCATATACGCTCGCGACACTCATTGCTGTGAAAATTATTAACGTCTGACAGTTGCAAAGACGCTATATCCCCTAGTGGTGATTATGCCAGCTCTAAGATTAATGTTTATTTTTAACTGTTTTTCTACTTGGGGCCGATTGTACAATCTCTATTTACCAGTCATTTAAGCTCTAGTCCCATAATAGCGAGAGAAGCGCGTTGTACAAACCTGGAAAAACTCCGAGCCGGAGAATAAACTCGGGATAACTTAACAGACAGTTTCTGGTCAGCTAGCGAGTTTAACAGGGGAATAAGTCTTCAAGATGGCAGGGATAGTGACACATGCAATTACAGACAGCAGTGACAAGATTTTGTCTGAACTTTTCATGAGAATAAGGAAGGAGAAGAAAGTGAGAAAATGGCGATTCCGAATTTAGACTGAAGAGCCAAAGAAATTGGTGCACCTGTCTAATAACGTATAGGGTCGCCGCGAGCACACAGAGGTGCCGTAACACGACGTGGCACGGACTCGACTTATGTCTGAAGTGCTGCTGGAGGGAATTGACACCATGAATCCTGCAGGGCTGCCCATAAATCCGTAAGAGTTCGAGGGGGTGGAGATCTCTTCTGAACAGCACGTTGCAAGGCTTCCCAGCTATGCTCAATAATGGTTCATGTCTGGGTAGTTTGCTGAAGTGTTTGCGGAAGTGTTTAAATTCAGAAGAGTGTTCCTTAAGCAACTCTAGCAATTCTAGGCATGTGGGTGTCGCATTCTCCTGCTGGAATTGCATAAGTCTGTCGAAATGTACGATGAACAAGAATGGATGCTGGTGTAGTAGAAGTTGTAGTAGCTTTATTCATGTGTAGATCCTTTTTACAAGGATATAGGACATGTCAAAGTATTTACAAGTTTAGATCAATTTAAAATAAGCTAATTTGTATACACATATATTTACAGAATTCTAGGTAGAGGCAATCACTAGATTTACTCCTGGTATACAATACTTGCAAGTAACTTAATAAATAATGTAATGCCACACTGTTCACTCTGTTCACTCATATCTTATTATCAGTCACTGCACACACTATACACATATCGTTTCATAAGGTGATCAGACAGAATTCTTACATATGCGTCACCTGTCAGAGTCGTATCTAGCCACATCAGGGGTCCCATATCACTCCAACTGCTCATACTCTACACTATTACAGAGCCTCCACCATCTTGAACAGCCCCTGATGACATACATTGTCCACAGATTCATGAGGTTTTCTCCATACCCGTACATGTCAATCCACTCCGTATAATTTTTAACGTAACTCATCCGACCAGACAACATGTTTCCAGCCATCAACAGGGTAATGTTGGTGTTGACAGGCCCAGACAAGGCGAAAAACTATGTGTTGTGCTGTCATCAAGGCTGGGCCTTGGCATCCGAAAGCCCATATCGATGATGCTTCATTGAATGGTTCGCATGCTGACACTTGTTGATGGACAAGCATTGAATCTGCAGCAATTTGCGGAAGGGTTGGACTTCCATCATGCTGAATGACTCTCTTCAGTCGTCGTTGGTCCTGTTCTTGCAGTATCTTTTTCCGGCCGCAGCGATGTCAGAGATTTGATGTTTTACCAGATTCCTGATATTCATGGTACAGTCGTGAAATGGTCGTACGGAAGAATCCCCACTTAATTGATACCTCGGAGATGCTGTGTCCCATCGCTCATGCTCTGACGGTAACACCACGTTCAAACTCATTTAAATCTTCATAACCAACCATTGTAGCAGCAGTAACCGGTCTCACAACTGCGCCAGACACTAGTCTTATACAGGCGTTGCCGACAGCAGTGCCGTATTCTACCTGTTTACATATCTCTGTATCTGAATACTCCTGCCTATACAAGTTTCTTTGGCACCTCAGTGTGTATCCAGATTTCGGTTATCAAAGGAAGGTGTACAGCGTCGTATCAGCCATGTACTTAAGAAACTGGAGCCTATGCCATACAGATGATACTATTTTTCTGTTTTCTTAAATAATACTGTTTATTTGTAGTAACATGCATTTGATTTCTGAACTTCGTAAATTCCGTTGTGTTATTTATGTAAATTAGGCGCATTAAAATGACGATTCGCGCCAAAATAGTCTCATTTATTTGACGTGTGTTACAATTTCTGCAGTAGTGGAAAGGACTGTTTCGCTTTATTTAGCAGTGTCATTATAAACCAAACCAAATCGAAAAACCACAGCAGTTGTGGGTACTATTTGTATTAAGAGCTGTTTCAGTTTTGGACAAAAACGTTATGGTGTTTCATGTCGCAATACATTTCGATAAAGCGGTGGTGTTCCAATTTATGTCAATAGCAGAAAATATTGTTCCACTCTGTTGCCTATTAGGAATGACTCTTTTTAAAACACCACAACAGTGTCAGAACAACTTTCGCCTTTTAGTGAACATATTATGATTACAGCCCTATTAATGCTTCAGAGCAACATCATTATCTTCCACCTACCATTATTCAATGAAGCCTCTGAACTATTTGTGCTTACTCAAGCGAAGTTTAACACAATAAGATTAACAGGAAAGTTACTGTTTAAAAAAGAGGAAGGTAATGTCTCCTCAGATACAGAAAAATGCTGTTGTTTCTCAGTTATTAGTATTATCCACATAAGCCCATTTATAATTATCATAAAATAATAGCTATATAGCTACGTTATAAGCAGAACAGGAATCTAGTTAATGAATCTTCATAGTTCTAGCATATGGAACGAGTGACTGGAATGCTATGTTTTTATCTTTCCTTGAATATCAAGTTATTTTCAATGTCCTCTCTTTCAGATTATAGTTAGCTGAAGGTAAAAAATTGAAATATCTTATATTACACTTGTGTGAAGTACCATTTTTCTGAAATTGATGGCTTAAAATGATTGTTTATTGCAACACAAATTCTGATAGTACACTGATGTTCTGAGCTCACTCAGCCACATCTGTAGCAGAAAATATTGTTCACTCTTATCTCCCATTGGGACTACATTGTAGATGTAGAACTTTTCATCTGTCATAACATTAAATAGTCTACCACTTAGTATTATTCCCATATACATGTAAATTATTTTTGCTTACTCAGGGTAAGTTTAACACATTATAATTCAGAGGAAAGTCAGTCTTTTTAAAGAGAAAGCTATGGATATAGCTGTTGTGTTTCTCAGTTAATAGTATTATACACATAACCACACCCATATTTGTGATAAATGAAATGTTATCTGAGTGTTATAAGAACATAGGTACTTTTCGTTCACTGAACAGGAAACTTTAGTTATTGAATTCATGTAATCATAACACTGGAAGGAGCGGCTGACAAGTCATGTTTTTAAATTGCTCTTTAACTGTCCCACAGATTGTTTCATGTTGTTCTTTTCTTTTTTTCCGAAATGGCTCTGTTCCATCAATGAACCAGCTACTATTGACACTCAGATATTTTGCCTCTGGTTATTTCGTTCTGTTCATTGGAGATTTCACTGGTATTGGCAGGGGGGCAGCCAGCAGGATTATTAAAAGGATGTGTGTGACACTGGATAGCACGCAAAAGAGACAGCTATTTCATTATTTCAGTTGTCTGTTGTAGTAAATGAAAATAAAATAAACAAATGCATATGGACTAATATGTTTTACTTCTAAAATCATTTCTTTTAATTTTTATTTAATGATCCTAATTTTCAGTTTTTTGCTCTTTTTAATAAGTATGAGGTGCATTCAAGTTCTAAGGCCTCCGATTTTTTTTTCTAATTAACTACTCACCCGAAATCGATGAAACTGGCGTTACTTCTCGACGTAATCGCCCTGCAGACGTACACATTTTTCACAACGCTGACGCCATGATTCCATGGCAACGGCGTAGGCTTCTTTAGGAGTCTGTTTTGACCACTGGAAAATCGTTGAGGCAATAGCAGCACGGCTGGTGAATGTGCGGCCACAGAGAGTGTCTTTCATTGTTGGAAAAAGCCAAAAGTCACTAGGAGCCAGGTCAGGTGAATAGGGAGCATGAGGAATCACTTCAAAGTTGTTATCACGAAGAAACTGCTGCATAACGTTAGCTCGATGTGCGGGTGTGTTGTCTTGGTGAAACAGCACATGCGCAGCCCTTCCCAGACGCTTTTGTTGCAGTGCAGGAAGGAATTTGTTCTTCAAAATATTTTCGTAGGATGCACCTGTTACCGTAGTGCCCTTTGGAACGCAATGGGTAAGGATTACGCCCTCGCTGTCCCAGAACATGGACACCATCATTTTTTCGGCACTGGCGGTTACCCGAAATTTTTTTGGTGGCGGTGAATTTGTGTGCTTCCATTGAGCTGACTGGCGCTTTGTTTCTGGATTGAAAAATGGCATCCACGTCTCATCCATTGTCACAACCGACGAAAAGAAAGTCCCATTCATGCTGTCATTGGGCGTCAACATTGCTTGGCAACATGCCACATGGGCAGCCATGTGGTCATCCGTCAGCATTCGTGGCACCCACCTGGATGACACTTTTCGCATTTTCAGGTCGTCATGCAGGATTGAGTGCACAGAACCCACAGAAATGCCAACTCTGGAGGCGATCTGTTCAACAGTTATTCGGCGATCCCCCAAAACAGTTCTCTCCACTTTCTCGATCATGTCATCAGACCGGCTTGTGCGAGCCCGAGGTTGTTTCGGTTTGTTGTCACACGATGTTCTGCCTTCATTAAAGTGTCGCACCCACAAACGCGCTTTCGACACATCCATAACTCCATCACCACATGTCTCCTTCAACTGTCGATGAATTTCAATTGGTTTCACACCACGCAAATTCAGAAAACGAACGATTGCACGCTGTTCAAGTAAGGAAAACGTCGCCATTTTAAGTATTTAAAACAGTTCTCATTCTCGCTGCTGGCGGTAAAATTCCATCTGCCGTACGGTGCTGCCATCTCTGGGACGTATTGACATTGAACCCGGCCTCATTTTAAAACAATGCGCATGTTTCTATCTCTTTCCAGTCCAGAGAAAAAAAATCGGAGGCCTCAGAACTTGAATGCACCTTGTAGTGCAGCTTTTCCTCTCTTCTCTGCTTCTTGCTACTTTTGAAGCAGCACCATCTGCAACTCTGCTAATTCTTTCACATTTGAGAACAGGTATTTTTTTTCTGAAAACAAAGCTGACAGTTTTAAGCTGAGATGACTGTAGAAAAGAAATACCACAGTGAAGGTGTCACACCTCCAGGTGCACCATGTTCAATAATTCAGCAATGGTAATTTCTTTACAACACCCCTTGCTGCTTTAATGAATTAATCATTCTAAGACATAAGTACAACAGCAAGACAGCCAGTAACATCTCTGAGGATTGTCAGCCAAATCAATCTCAATTATGTCTGTGTTGTCACAGTTTGTTGAAGACTCTGAAAAGCCCAGATATTTCACAAAGCAAACCACATTCCACAGTTGCTTTTATATTATGTCCGTATTTGGACTGTGGCATCCTTCCCTTGACAACTTTATCAAATAGTAAGTTTCATTGTACACAAGTTCGAACTTACATTCCACGTATGGGGAGTTACCGATCTGTAGTCTCTGCTACCTTTCCTAGGCATAATATTCACGTGTTTCTTTCTTGGAAAAAAAATTGTACATCTGGCTTAGTTGCTCTGTTGATCTATGTGAAGTTGTTTATGAATGGAAACTGTTGCATATTTTTTCCCATACTTTATTTGGAAATCTAGAAAGATCTTTTACTGGTCAAACAACGAATACATAATCCTGTAACTAATTTTTCTGATGGATTGTTATCTGTTACACTTGTAAATACCCTACAAACTTAGTTAAATGTTTTGTGCCAATGTTTTCATAGGATGAGACCACAGCAGTTTTCGTGTTTTCTACTACACACTTGAACTCATGTACAGTATCTACCAGCCTTAAAAATCCTCAAACGAATAATTTTGCAAACTGGAACGCTTATTGCTCAAGTCAGACACGTAATTTCTGTAGACGACAACTAAAGTGTGAAAGACATATGCCAAAATACCCAGTGTACTGTACACTTGTTGTCAACTTAAATGGGCAGGAACGCTATTCTGGGAATGACTAACTGGGAAATAAAACAGTGTTGTACAAAGCGTGCTCCAACTTAACCCAGGGTTCTCCTATTCCTTGGTTAACTATCTCTGGATTTAACCTGAGATTGTACAGCTGGCCCTTCAGTAACGAAATAGTTATGATGTGTTTACGTTTCATGTATTAGCAAATTATCAAGAGGCATAAATGTAAAATCTCAATGCTTCAGTGACATACACTACAACTTACTTAGGAAGAGATTCTTTCGAATTCATGTAAAATTGCGGCTTACTCCGCTGAAAGCAAGAGTACATAAACACACATGAGAGCATATATTTCTGTCATTTTTTGTTCTTAATAAAAATAGGCACTTTCATTAACATGTAACACTCATGCATGCAGTCTATACTGAGTTAATACTCGACAATAAGGAAAAGATCAACTGATTACAATCATTTATGGTGTTATTCCCACATTCTAAATTAGACTTGGACTTTGGGAACAACAGTTACAAACAAAAAAATTGACTCATTTTCCTACACTGCCAAAGCAATCGGATGTCGCAGAGGTGGCAACTATTAAATACGCTTCTTTAATATTAGACTTTAAATTCGAATTCGAAGACCGATTTCAAGATTTTAAGAAACACAGTCTGCCTTTTTCTGGGTTTGCTAACCCATTCTCCTAAGACATGACTTCACTACTGGTGCATGTGCAATTGGAATGCTGTGAAATATAATGTGATGTACAGTTACAGCAGAATATTAACCAGGTAGTTTTAGGTGAGTTATACAAAAATATTTGAACAAGAAGGAATATCCTACATTTTACAAAGATGCTTCATCATTTCATTATTTGGAAACTTTTATGTGTGTAGAGGAGAGTAGTGATGAGTAGAGTTTTATTGGTCCTGGTAATCATATGGTAAACAAGTAGTACATTCTGAAGTAGGACAAGTCAATTGTATAACAAAATATAATTTAAATAACTTAAATTCAAATTAATTTCACTATTTCTACGTTAAATGATCATTAAGTTACAATATACAAAGCAAATATTGTACAAAAATATAGAGAAGATATTATAAAGCAGAAGAGCACGTACTATACTGGCAAGTTAATATTTGTGTTACAGTAACATTTACATGATAAATCATTAAGGTTCTGCTAACACTTATATGATACATCACTAAGGCAAAGACACAAATCTTTAGTGTACTACCTGAAGGAGCTCATGGAGGCAGCAGAAACAGTGATGGGTCAAATATGCCTTAGCAGCTGACTTGAAATTTACCATGCCATTTATTGATTTGATTTCTGAGGCAGATTGTTATAAAGAACTTTCTCATAACACTGTGTTCCTTGTTTATTTAAGGTGATGTTGGTGGGCTCTAAACAAAAGTTTTATTTTTACCTAGTGTTATTTAAGTGGATATTTTAATTTATTTTGGAGGAGTGTGGGATTTTCCGTCGAATATTTTTTCACAAAATCAGTTCTCTCATTCACATATATACATGGAAGTGGGAGTATTTCTAGCTTTTTAAAGAGTGGTCTAGACATTCTGTTCCATTTTACACCTTCCATTATTCTTATAATTCTTTTTTGTGGGCAAAAGAGCTTTTCGCTAAGAGAAGAGTTGCCCCAGTAAATAGTTCCATATTTCAGTAGTGAGTACATATAGGCATGATATACAGTTTTCAGACAATGTTTGTTGAGCATCCTTCTAATATTCCCATTAAGTAGCATGTAGTACTTAATTTCTTAGAGACTTCTTCAATATGTGTCCCCCATTTAAGATTATCTATGAGCCATACACCCAAGAACTTAATATTGTCTACACTCTGAAGATCCTTGTAGATCTCTGAATCTGAACAGTTTTAACACATTATTGAAATTTAGTGCCCTTGCCTTGCTTGCATGGCAAGCAAATTGTTATAACTGAACCAGTTTTCAGTATTGGTCAGTGTCTCTGTTGTAGACTTCTGAAACATTTCCATTTCTTTCCCACTCCCTAGTACAGTTGTATCATCAGCAAACTGGATGGTGTTCTCACAGAATTTGTTTAGGCCATTCACATGTAACAGAAATAGAAAAGGTCCCAGAACTGAACCTTGTGGCACTCCATATTTAATGGCTTTACAGTTTGAATAGTGTTGATTCTTTTTTCTGAAACTTTTATGTTGCACTTTGACCACTTGTTTTCGACTGCTTAGGTATGATTTTATAAAGTTGTTAGATGTTCCTCTAATCCCCATGTTGACAAGCTTAGGTGTGGTCTATAATATTAAAAGCCTTAGAAAGCACTAGACATAGTCCACTAACATTTTTGCCATTATCTAGTGTCTGAAGCACTTCACTTAACAGTTACAAAATTGCTGTATCAGTTGGTCAGCCTTTCCTAAACTCATGTTGTGCTGTTGACAGTATTTTGTGCTCTTCCAGGAAATCTACTACTCTTTTTGAAAAATATTTTCTTTGATTTTTGAGAATACAGATAGTAGAGCAATGGACCTGTAGTTAGGCACTTAATTATTTATACCTTTTTTCAATAGTGGTTTGAGCTTAGCTGTTTGTAGGCATGATGGGAAGATTCCAGTTTGAAAGGAATGATTACAGAGATGAGCTAATGGTTCAACAATGAGATCTCCACATTTTTAATAAGACTGTCTGGCATGCCATCTATTCCTGGAGAATGGTACCTTTTTAAAGTTTTGATAACTGTAAAGACTTCTTTTTGAGTTGTTGAAGAGAGAAAGAGTGAAGTAGGATTTATGTTGGTTCTTACAGATCATACTGGACAGTTCTTATTGCAAGGTTTGATGTCATAGACTAACTACTCACTTTTATTGCTGAAATAAATATTGAACATATTTGCTATTTCTTTAGCACCATTAATTTCTTTGTCATTACAATTCAATTTAATATTGGAGTTCTGAGGAGAAACATTATCAGTTTTTTTGTTTCACTATATTCCATACAGCTTTCAGTCTCTTTTTGGAGTTATTTATATACCAGTCATTTGCCATTACATTAGCTTCTTTGATGACTTTTTTAAGTATCATTTTATATTTTTCTAAATATGTAAGGAATTCATTAGACTTGGAGATCTCATATAACCTTCGCTTCTCAGCACATGACTTTTTTATACCTGTTGTCAACCAGCAATTTTTTTCTGTTAAGCCTACCACACTTTCTTTTCTGGTTTTGAACTGGAAATGACATGTTAAAATACCGTGTGAAGATATCCATGAATATCTTGAACCTCTCATCTGTGTTGAGTGTCCCACAAACCAAACATCATCAGCCCATCTTTCCTTCCTTAGTAAATTCCTGAAGTGTTCAATGTTTTGATGGCTGAAGGTTCTTCCTATTTTCATTGTTTCTGTTTGTATAATTAAATTCAGCACTGAAGATATTTCTAGCTGTGTAGTCACGGCTTTCCCTGTTTATCAGTATTGTATCAATAGTGGTGCAGGATACACTTGTAACTCTAGTAAGGGAATTTGTAAGTGGGAGCAGGTTCTGTGAACAGCTATGTGGTTGAATGAATTCCATCATAACGCAAATGAGAATACGCATAAATTAGATGTTCATCTGGAAAACTCTTAGGTTGTAGAGGCACTTTCAGTCGAAGTAAATGAGCCAAACAAAGCCAAACGTCCCACAAACATTTGCTTCATTAGCTAATAAAAAAATGTTTTCGTCAGATATGTTTTAGTTTCTTCTCATTTTACTTACTAAAATAAAAACTGGTAGTGCGGCCCGCAGGGAAATCCCACTACCAAAAATCTGGACCGCCTGCCGAGAAGTTGGCCAGACGTGGTCTACACAATTCAGCATAATGCGGGGGGGTTGCTGTCGCAGCAGCGTGCACATGGACTATAATGTGACGACAGTAGAGATACGTTGTGGATCGAAGAAGCTTGTGTTCAGTTTTACAGAGTCCCCACATTTTTCACTCTGTTGGAAAATCTAGCACTCTGAATCATTTCAGATGCAGACTGCGTATCTATAGTATGAAGCCCTATCTTCATACATGACATCAAAGATGTTCACTTGCTCAGATGATACAGTATGAGTATACCCAGTTACCCACTCCGCGGAGATTTAAAGCTGTTGGTAGTCGTAAGTGTATAATTTTGAAATGACAGCAGCTAAGGTTAGTGAGATTAAGATGAAAATATTGTAATTTGACTTGCCTACGTTCCTGTATGTGTTTGCTTGCCGAAGATCTTCAGGACATCACAGTTTTTGTAAATTCTGGTTGTGACGGTGAAAATTTTAAAACTGTAAAGCATCCCGAAATTTCGGGTGTGCTTTTGTTATCTGTGTTTATACGTTTATAAAGAATCGGAATACCACATTTCAAGTACAAATGGAGGCAACCACGGAAGCTTTATAGATTACGATTGACAGGCAAAACGTGAAGTGCTGAATCACGGGTGCAACACTGCCATACATATTAAGCCGATACGTCCGTCTGATAATGCTTAGTATTACGTCTCACGACAGCCTATTGTACGAATTCCTTATACAACCTAGTACATACTGTTCTGGGGAAACTCATGTCGTTACATCTGAAGGATCGCTAAAGTGGGTTTCCCAAAGGAAAGCTCCTGTTTGTTAACGAGATTTGTTCTTGGCCATTTTATGAAGTAGACAGCTGCAACTGTGTGTGCATGTATATAATTTTCAGGACCACTTTCTTTAATTGAAGCCATGTCTAAAATTTCAAGTCATTTTGACATGTTAGCGTAAAATCAAAATTTCACAGACTATACACAAACGTGCCTTTAACAAAACAAAGATTTACGTAATACTGAAATGAAATTCGTTCAGTAGTTGACTGTATGCCGGCTGTGAATACGTAGTTTAGATTAGATTAGATTTACTTTCATTCCAATTGATCCGTAGTGAGGAGGTCCTCCAGGATGTGGAACATGTCAGTCATTTGGAACTTTATCAGAAAAACTCAATTAAAGAAAATCGCCATTAGATGCTATTTACGAAATAGTCTCATTATTTCATCCTTCTGTTAAACACTTTTGTTTCTTTTTCTTTGTAGTACCCATAGTGATTTTACTTGTAAAAAAGACATTGTAAAATTTAAAAAAATGTTACACTGTGTGTACTGTCTCTGTAATTGCTTATTTTATTAGGCATTGTACATTTATAAGTTCAACTCAGTCTTCAGAGTTGCAGCTGAGTACTGAGGTACTTTCTTTGTGATGAGACCAAAGAGGTATCTCCTTCTGAATGTTGCTGCTCTCTTGAATATTATACAGTATATTCAAGAAAGTGGCAACATTCATGATTGTGTCCTTTGTGTTGACATGACAATGATGGCCCTTAAATACTAAACTGTGACATTGACTGATAAAATTAGCTATTGAAAGAACTGTAGATGAATAATTATTTTTATTTTAGCTTGGTTTCTACTGTGAACAGATTTAAACTTTCCATTGAGAAAAAAATTGGGCGCATCTTGCTGTCTTGAATAAGTCATTCTAATGGAACAAAAATGGAGTGTAACCCTGATCATACACAAAGTAACAGCCAATTCTTCTAATCTTCAGCCAGCCTTATCGTCATCATTATTGTCGTCTTGGTCTGTGCATTACAACAGTTTTTCTTACAGGCTTGCAGTTAATTAAATGATTTTTTCGTGTTGAGCTAGGGTATGTGCAGCAATGCACAAATAGCTGGAAATTTAATTTTCTGTTTCACCCTTTACAGGATTAAGATATTGAATATTTGAAGGGATGTTTGTATAGTGTAGTTTTTAAATTCTTCTTGAAAA
Organism: Schistocerca piceifrons; assembly: GCF_021461385.2. Classification (NCBI taxonomy): domain Eukaryota; kingdom Metazoa; phylum Arthropoda; class Insecta; order Orthoptera; family Acrididae; genus Schistocerca; species Schistocerca piceifrons. Next base: position 275,433,943 of record NC_060149.1, read on the forward strand.
ACTCCGTAGGTGTCTCGAGGGTGCTGGGTAGATAAAATTGAGTGGAATCTGTCAAGAGACAAATTGGTTTTGTTCTACAGGAACAAAGAAGTAGAACAATGTATACATCCCTCCTGCATCTGTCTGGTGAAAGGGCAATAGTAATTTATTGTAACAACAGTAACGACAGAATTTTTAAACGTGTTTGTGGTAATGCAGTGCTATTGTCCATGAGAGATACCAGCCTTTGTGTATCACATTATTCATTTAGCGTATCTTCTTTCATAAAAGGACTGATGTTTCACATCTTGTTAAACATAGTTCAGTAACATGTTGTAGGCATTTGTTACGGGAACATAGAATCATCATATAAAAATATATTTGGTTAATGGTTAGTACCCACTTGAATATTCATTGCCACAATTAATAAAAATAAACAGCTTCATATAGCTTATCTATGTTATTGCCTGCTGTTGTAATTTTGAGAGGCATTTGACCCACTGATTAGTTTTATATTGTTAATTTTGTAACACTTCCTCTCCAAGGGAAGGATATTGTTATTACTCAAGTTACAACTTTTGATCAGAAAGGAGGACAAACATGACATAAAAATAAACATCAGTTTGGTGTTGGATGATGGTTTTCTTTAAACTCATGTTTTTGTTGTATATTAACATAAATTTGGTGAAAAATATAGCTACAGCCTAGTGGCACAGGCGACACAGTGTTGTTTAGTGGTCATCCCTCCCTCCCTCCCTCTGCTGCCCCACACCCCTAAACTGATTTGGGGGGTGGGGGCTGTTAATGCCTTAAATGCTGCCCACGTTGCTCTCAGTGAACTTAGACTTGGGTTAGATAAGTAAACTGGAATGTATGCTGATGGAACTTCCGGACTTAAATTCGTTAAATGTGGTGTGTCTTAAGGATCAGTGCTTGTCACACTACTTGCCATTTTATGTGAAAGTAGGTAGATATGCTGTCATGTATACTGATGCCACTTCATTTGTTATTTGTAGTATTTCAACAGATAACTTACAAATGTAAGCTATTCTAAATATGAAAACTATGTAGAAACCATTACTTCATTGAAAATAATCTTTTTATAAATTCTAACAAAACCATCATATGCAAACATGCAAGCTAAACATCAACTTGAACAATGTTACTATCAAGTTTACAGGCTTGGATCTAAAGAGGACTGGAAGTTATAGATGCCTGGTTGCGATGGTGGATAAGTACTGGACATAGGAGAATCGCATAAGTAGCATCTGTTGTGAAATGATTTCAGGCATATTTCTGATAACAATGATGACAATAAATACACACACTACTAACAGTGTACTATGATCTAGTCCATTCACAACTATCATATGGTATCCTGGTCTGGGGTAATGCTGGATATGTGCAGATACAAGGATTACTGCAACCACAAAAGAAAGAAGTATAGCAAAATTATCTCCTAGATATTCTTGAAAATATAAATTCGGGCAACTAAAACTATTAAGAGTATTATAAGTATACATGCACAGTGGGCAGCATAAAAGTGTCTAGTATAATATTTATATTTATAAGGCGGATGTTGAATAGACCCTTGTTAACAAAAAGAACTGCCAATCACAGAAAAACTGGAAACCGTGATTTTGATGTACCAGTCAGTTGCTGACACATTTCTGCTCATGCGCATCTTCCACATGCTCTGTCTTGAGTACTTCCTTGTGTCATGTTAGAGTGGGTGAGTGAGAGGAGCAGATGTGTTTAGTGACCAGTGGAAAACACCACACAATGCTGGTCACAATAAAATGGGTGTTCATTGTCAAGTGTTATGCGAAGGACAATTTGTTAAAGTGTGTATGAAAATCTTTGCAATAAAATTTGAGAGTGGAAGTGTTTTGACAAAACTTGCCAGTAAAATGCACAAGACGGGCTCTGTAGTGAGTAAAAACTATGGGACCTTCATCTGTACCCTTACAAATGTACTGTCATGCACGAATTAAAAGTGTCTAGCTGAACTTTCATATTTGAGTTCTGCCAGTAATATCTGAATGAAGGGAATCGGGACTTTTGGTTCCTCAGTGTTTCATTTCTTGAAATGAGGCCTGGTTTATCATGTCAGGGTATGTAAACTCGGAACATGCATCAGAAAATCCCCATCAGTACTTTGAAGAGCTGTTGCATAATCTCAGGCTTAGTGCAGTTCTCTTACCAAATTTAATGCTGACCGGTATGTCCAGAAATGTAAACCACATGTAAATCAACTTGCAGAAGACAAACGACAGATAGTACGGATATTTTCAGCAAGATGAAGCAATAGCACACACTCCCTTGACGACCTTGTTAAAAGTGCACAGGGTGTTTGGTGAGGAGAGTACAATCGGCAGAGGCAATGCAACCAGCTGGACACACAGATTGCCTGAGCTCTCTGCATATGATGTTCATCTCTGGGGCAAATTGAAGGGTATGGACTGTATTGTACTCAAATAATTCTTACACGCTAAAAGAGCTATAGCAGAACATTGAAAACTCTATTGCTCAGGCAGAACTTTTATACGTCTCACATTATAGTAAATTGAGTACAATGCTGCATTGATGTCAACGGAGGCCATTTCCAGCAATCTTCTGTGATGTTCATTAACAAAGATCAGTCCCGTGTCAGTCTTCTTGTAAATATATATTTGGCCAGTTTTATTTGCTGACTATGTATGTGAAACAATTGCTTATGTAAAAATTAACCGTGCTGTATTGTTGAACAAGTGATCCATGGTTATAACACAAAAAGTAAAAATGATTATAACATTGAAGGAAATCGGCTCAAATTAACTGAAAATAGCCTGTAATTACAGGATGTTTTCTATACAACAGTTTGTTAAATTATATAGAGATGATAGAAGATGCAGGTATTTTCAAAAGTAAATTAAAATGTTACTTGGTTACAATTTGTCCGTACAGTGTTGCAAAATATTTTAAATGTAAAAATTGAAGTTGGACGTTTGTATGAATTTATACAAATATTTTTAAAAAATTCAGATAGAATCAGTTGACTATAATCATTGTTATAAAGCAATTATTTTAAGAGGTGTGCCATGTGTTTTAGGTCCATGAAACAGGCTAAAAAAAAAATCTGTGTATAAATGTGCTTTTAGGTGCTTATGTTAAGAGAATCATTCATTTCATTGGTAAATTCATGTAACAGTGTAGGAACTTTTAAAATTCATGTAAATGTGTGTCCAATGCTGTTGCATAGAATAAACCATTAGCAATTTACTGAATGATATGTATATTTTGCAAGAGGAGTTTTGAATTGTTATCCATATTGGTGTCATTGTTCTAGTTTCCTATCTCTACACCTAAACCTTACTCTTGCACAGAAAATAGCAAATTATGTAGTAGTAAAAGTAAATTACAGGTGGTGGTGGATGTGGATAATAAATGTTTCAAGAACAGATTGAAATCATTCCTGCCTTATGAGACAGTGGTAGCAACAATGATCGCCAATGTACAAAAGAGAAACTAAAATAAATATAACTAGAAAGAGGTATACGTTTAGTATACTAGATAAAGAGGCAGTAGTGACATAGGTCAAGTAGAGACTTGACAAACATTTAACTCTGGACAAGAGCATGTAGAGGAATTCTGGCTGAAGTTTAGAGGAATAATTGACTAAGAACTGCTCATGATGGATCTCTTCATGGTATAAAGTAAAAATTTGACATTTTGATCTTCGTGTGCAATAATCACCATACACTCCAAAATTACAACTTCAAGCATAATTATTGCCCTAGTCATAAAGTAAATTTCAGGCTTCCAATGCAAAGATTAAAACCTTATGTCCATACACCACTATATAAAGGCCTAAATATTTCAGGTAAACTAAAAGGCAGGAATATATTTAACTTGAAGCTCATGTCTTGGAAATGACAGCTGCACAACCTTTTAGTAGATGTATGCTACTGTTCTATAGCATGAATTATTTAGAACAGTTTGAACAAAAATACATTTCTATGTTCATTTTTTAAATGTTTTGTTTGTTGTATACAATAAAGCTTGAAAAAATTAACTCTTTGTTTTATTGTATTAATAATTTGCTCCTATATAACAAATATAAATGTAAATAGTGTGGTAGTAATTTATATAAACTAATTCCAAAGTTTTCATTATTTTTTAAAAATCTATTTAGTCTTTTGTATAAAAATGGCATAAGATGAAAATCCTTGATGTGTGTCTTGTGTAACAACTAAGACGATTTTATCATTGTACCTTGTCAGGTAGATTACATTTACTGCAAAGAAACTTCTAAAGGAACAGCAAGTACTGCATAATAGATGTATAACAAAGTACAGGAGTATAGACAGACAGATGTTAAATGACCAATTTTGGGGTTTAAAATGCATAAAGTTTCCAATGGCCACCATAGCAGAATATTATAGAAGGATCTCACACAAAATCGAAAATTGTTGCCATATGTAAAGGCTTTCAGTTGCACCAAAGTTAGTTTGAAGACTTGTATAACTTACACATGAACTGAAACTGATGGTATCTTTAGAAAGAAGACTCAAAGAGTACTGTGCCATTTTGATTCCCACACCACTGCAGTGATAAGTAATATAAACACTAGGGTCAGTAGCAATGAACAACAGCTGAAATCGCTAAAATTGAACAAAGCCTCAGGCCCCATTGGAATCACTATCAGATTCTATGTAGGATTTGTGGGGCTGGCATAGTAAATGAGTCTTTCAGTTCAGATACTTTTCCAGAGGGTCTAAGGTGCACATAAGTTGTGTCTTTACTAAAGAAAGATAATGTAGAAAATTTTGAAAACTGTAGGCCAATTTCCCAACTCTCAGCATTTTGAAAAGTAATAGATTCAGCAATGAAAGAGAAACTAATGAGTTACTTGAATAAATACAGCCTTCTTAAAATGAAGCACAGTTTGCTTTCTGAGGCAGCAGAAGTACAGTATTGGCCATAATAGTTTACAAAAGTAATACTTGAAGCTCTAAGCAGAGATGGTTGACTTAAATTATATTTTTAGACCTGTCAAAGGTTTTAGACACTGTTAACCATAAAACACTACTAACTAGATACAACAGATATAAGAGAATATGTGGTTCCAGTCATTTCTGATAATTATGTATTAAGGAGATAGATAGAGAGCGAGCGAGCGAGCGAGCGAGCACTCCCACACTTCAGATAATGCTAAATTTTTAGTGAAACAGTTATCACACTCAAAACATATTAAAATAAGCATTCATTGTGGTAGTATACTAGAACCAATCCTATTTTTAATATATGGTGTGTCATTGACTATCCAGACAGTACAGGATATGTCATGGAGAAAAAATTCTCTTTGTGATGATAGCAACATTATTCATTCCTTCACAGTAGGAAATGGTTTCAAAATATACTTAATAGTCTTGCAGGGGCATTTCATGACAAGCTACAAGTATTAAGAGGATGAATGTTAATTTATTTTTCTGACACTTAAGACTTGATGTTATTGATCTTGACCAATAGTAAGTAATAAAGGAAAACAGTTGTTAGGAAGCAGGAAACTGTCCCACCACCACAAGCCCCACATAGCCAAATGCAGGTAACTAGGGTTGTAACTGGTATGCACACACTAGCATTAGAAAGCAGATGACAGAACAATGGTGTGCTGCCTGTATCCCAGGTGTATGCCTGGTCGAAGAGCTTATAATGGCAAGCATACCCTACCAGATGCTCTTGTCAATGCCTCAGTCTTAATAGATGAGGTTTCCCATGCTGCTGCAGATATACTGTCAGCTATGGTCAGCACCTGATACCTGTTGCATAGGCTTAAGGGGCCAGCCATACAATGCTACTCGCATTCACCTTATGCTTGGAGATTCACGATCCCTCCTCTATTTGCCTTTTATCTGTGTCCATCCAGTTGGCACATTGGAAGTAACATCGGGGATCCCTCGCAATGCCAGAGCCATCAGATGTAAGGCAGCATTCATTGCATGTGTCCCTATTGCTGCTGCAGCTCAAGACAGGCAACTAATATAACTTCCTTCTTTTTCCAGACAGCATCCAGTTTCCATGTCTCTGTGCACAACAAGCACAGTTCCTATCCATTTTCCACTACGTACAACTGAATCACAAAGTGAACAGAGCAATTGTATCTGATCCACCAGATTCAATGAAGCTACTACATGAGAGTTCATTCTCAAAAATTGGTGCTGCAGCTAACCCAAAACTACACTTTAGAAGTATTAAGGACAAGGAATGAAAACAAGAATGGGACATGGCCTCTTGTAGACAAGGATAACACTATGTTCTTTTTGTGAAAGCAAAATTTAAATCAGTGAATAAGCACAAACACTGAGCATTACTGCTCCATATACTGTCAAACATTCAAAGAATTATTATTTAATCTGTGAGAATTTAACAAAGTGTTACAGGTCCCCAAGACTTTGTTGATTTAGAATAGTGCTATAATAATTAAAAAAAAAGCTCAGAAGTGATTCAATCAGTATGCACACACTTGTTTTCTGTATTCAATAACAACATTGTGGATTCGTCATTTTTAAAAGGGAGTACAAAATTTCATAGTCAAAGTTGGTTGTTGGGAGCAGTCTGCTCGCCTCCCCCCTCTCTCACCTCCCAATTTTCTTCCCACTGTGTTCTAGCTAGTCACTGCTGTGAATTAAAAGACAAAAACTGTAGTACTGCAGTATCCTAACAGAACAGCTGGGAGTTTTTTTTCCACTTAACAATTGCTGTAAATTTGGGGAGGGGATTGTGCTCACTGTGTTGAGAAACTGTGAGAGCTGTACTTGGAGAACTTGGTTAAATTATATCTGACTTCAGATTTCACAAACCCAAAGCTCATGAGCAGTGACTAGGCCAGCAATACCAATCCTCTGCAATTATAAACTCTGTGTTTGCTTCAGCAAGCAGTATTTGGTGGGAGAGTGCAATGCTGTCTTCAGCAATAAGTGGTATATTGAGTTAACAGCTCAAATTGCAGAGGAGGAGATGACAACCCCAGTCTCACAATACTGTCCAATTTGTGCTATTGGAATACCAGTTACAGTGGTTGGCATTAGTCCCCCTGTTGCTGCACTTATTGTCTTGTATATAATTGAGAGTTCTCATGTTCTTCAGTGAGCATTGTGACCATAACATTGTCCTTTCTATTTTCCTATGTTTGAGTAGCCTTTGCTGTGACTAATTTTGGGATATTGATTGCCCAGTGCCACATCCTCTTCTCAAAAGGACAGCTACTATCCAGGTAGCCTTTGACATGGTAGAGTGATGCTTGTGGGAAGAAACTCAAATTGGACTGAGTGGCATCAAGGCAGATGATTCACAATGAAATGGATCAAACTCACCCATACCAGTGGCTGTGCCAACAAGGCCAGATAGAAAACAAGATTTGAATGCAGAGGCTTACAGCCCCATGTCATTTCCGTCTTTTGCCACACCGTGGGATGAGAGTCAGACAGGTGACATTAGTGGTGGACAGTTTGTCCAATTCTTGGTGTGCTTCAGAACTGACAGAATATTTCGCAACAACAAAGCCACTGTTTTTCATTGAATTTATTAAGTACCATTTCGGAGAAGTTGCTGCAATACAGATGATGAGAAATCTATCTTTGTTGATCAAAACTTTGAGTGCTAACTAATCACGTCAATATAAATGGTCTAGTAAAATACATTGGAAGCTCTTTAAGGTTGTTTACAGGTGATGCATTTGTCTATAAGAAGGTAGCAATGCCAGAAGACAGTAATGCTTTGCAGAAAGACTTAGACTTAGGGCTGATGAGTGCAGGGATGGCCATTGACCCTGAACATAAATAAATGTAACATACTGAATGTACACAGGAAACAAAATCCACTACCACACGATAACACTTTTTTCCTTTTTTTTCCAGGATAAATTTTCAGTCATCAGTTGTCGAAACCGATAAAACATAATAAAATTTATTTGCAACTGATACTGAAAATTTATCCTGAAAAGTTACTGATAAATTACAGCCATGAATAAAATAATAAAACTAAATTATTGATGACAAATTGCTGGAGACAGGAACCACATTAAAATATCTAGGAGTATCTATCTGTAGCAACCTTAAGTGGAATGAGCACATAGAAGAAATAGGAAAAGCAGATGCCAGAGTAAGATTCAGAGGAAGAATCTTAAGGAAATGTAATTCATTCACTAAAGAAGTGGTTCACAAGGCACTTGTTCAATTGGTTCATAAGTATTGTTCATCAATGTGGGACCTTTACCAGATAGGACTGATAGAAGAGAGAGAAAAGATCCAACAAAGAGTGGCACATTTCGTCATGGGATCTTCTGCTTGACACAAGAGTATTACAGAGATGATCAAAAACTTTAATGGGAGACATTATAAGAAGAGGCAGTGTGCATCACTGAGCAGCTCACAATTGAAATTTCAAGAGTATTTTCTGGAAAGAATTGGACAACATATTACCTCCTCCCACATATGTCTCGTGAAGTGATCATTACAAGAAAATTTGACAAATTAGAGATAAGATACAGGCTTATTGGCAATCATTCTTTCCACACAGCTTTTGCGAATAGAACACGGGAGGGGGGGGGGGGGATCAGTTAGTGGTACCAGAAGTACCTTCTGCCATACACAGGCAGGTGGTTTGTGGAGTAATGAGTAGATGTAGATGTAGGCACAGGCACTTCAGACCTGTGACAAGCTCCGAGATTTACCAGTTACCATCTATCCTCATAACAAATTCAACAGGATTCAAGGTGTCGTCTTCCAGCGGGACCTAATGCTACAAACAGATGAAGAACTGCCTAGAGTCCATTTTGTTCATCTCATCCGGAGAGGACGTAAGGATAAGGGGGACAGTGAAGTGTTCACCCTGGTCTTTGATGGAAATGTTTTACCTGGGAAAGTTAAAGTGAGAATTTATAGAGGGCTTCAGTGCCAAAAGCAAGGAAACATATCCCACTGTACTAATGAGGCTACTGGCAGGACAATACACAAGGGCAGCCCTTGCGAACAACCTCCTATATATGTAAACTGCCCAGAACACCGCCCCCTCATTTGCCGACATGTTGAGATTTCAAGAGGGAGAAGAAAATGCACGAATATAAAACACTTGACTGGCTGTTTTATCAAGGTGCTAATAAAAAGTTTGAATGACTCCACCCAATCGATATGATGTCAAACCTTGCAAACATTGTATCAAAACTAACACTTTGCCTGATAAGGTCTCAAACTTAAACCCCTGACTCTCTAGTCACAAATTAGTGCCAGTTTTTCTGTCAAGGGAAGGGGCACTAGCTCTCTCGACCCCCACACCCACAGCACCAGTGGTAACCACCCCACCCCATTGGTGCAGCTGGAGTTGCCGCATCCTCTTCTGGCATCAACAGGGAAGAGCGTAACTGCCAACATGTTCCCCTCTAAGGACGAAGCAGACGAGCAGTCTCCCACTACCCACTGACTGACACAGCCACAGACTGTGGGTCATAGAAAAGAACGGTCCTTCTCTGTCCCAGAAGTCAAGACAGGAAAATCCTCACAGGGACAGGAAGGTTAAATCTAATTCTAATGCTTCAGTCAATCTGGCCCCATCACCCTGGAGGTTGAGCCTGTGAATACTGATGAAGAATTGCACATTCCAATGGGGTATAACTCTGCAGCAAAGTAGTTCATATTTCCATTTCTCCTGCGCTGCTTTTTCAGACCACAACCTGATGTTTTTTCAATGGAACTGTAGCAGCTACCATAGCCACCTGGCAGAATTCTGTAAATTAACTTACTCTGCAGTTGGCACCTCAGGAGAGACAGTTCTTAGAAACCCAACACCCTACTACAAAAAATTCCAGATTACACTACAAATTCCATTAATGCTGAGAGGGCATCTGGAGGAGTCTGCACACTCATTCGATCTGACACTTTCAGTTAACAGGTGCCATTAACTACTGTGTTAGAAGCTGTAGCTGTTTATCTGTCTATCAGTTAGGGTAATGGTATGTAACATCTATCCATCCCCAGACAGGTCTATACCATATCATGAGACGGCAGAGATAGTGCATGCACCAGCTGCCTACACCCTTCCTCCTACTTGGGGGACTTCAGTACCTACTATCCTCTGTGGGGCAGCCAAACCCTGTCTAGCAGGGACCAAGCAATAGAGAAATTAATTTCGGATCTCAAAAATTGGAAGTCTGTGTGCTTAACACTGGAGCTGCAATGCACTTCAGTACGGCCCATGGGAAAAGACTCGGCCATAGGTATTACAGTCAGCATTCGAACATCTCACTCTTAAAGCACTGGTTCATCCACGATGACCTCTGTGACAGCAGCCACATTCATATTACTCTCTTTCTTGACTCATTGACCAATGGAGCATGCACCACTTTGGAAAGCCAACTGACAAGCTTTCACTTCCTAAGCAACTTCTGAAACCAGTCAAGGTGAGGATATCAAATGAGAGGTACAAGGTGCTATTGACACAATAGTACAAGCTGCGTAAGAAATGATAACCTATTCTTTGGGCTCTTCCCATTAGACACCACTGCCATGGTGGCTGGAGCTATCAGAGAGCCTCGCAGGTCACTTCGACGATACAAGCACTCTCCCTGCATGGAACATTTAATAGCATTCAAGAGATCCAAGAAAAGGCTTGGTTTTCAATAAAGAAGAGAGGTAAGAAGTGTTGGAAACGGTATGTATCATCTATGGGAGCACACACCCCACTGTCTCAAGTATGGACTAAACTCCCACCATCCACAGTTGTTCCTGGCATCTCCCTCAATGATGACATATGTACTGATCCCACGATTATTGCTGAATGTTTTGTGGCACAATCTGCTGAAGTGTCCACATCAGGTATCTACCATCCTAATTTCCTGACCCGGAAAGGCCTGGGGCAGCAAAACTTCTTATCTGTCCATGCAGAGGGAGAGTATTATTATTCCCACCCTGAAACCGGTAAAGACCTCCAATTTTGAGTAATTATTGACCAATCTCACTAAAAAATATACTGTGTAAATTATTAGAAAGAATGGTCAACCGACGAGTGTGTTGGTGCTTGGAAACCAGAAGACATATATCACAATTTCAGACTTGCTTTTGGGTATTCCGGCCCACCACAGACCAACTGGTTCATCAGGAATCTGCAGGGCACAATGCTTTCACGAATCAACAACACTTAATTGCTGTGTTGTTTGACCTACAGAAGGTGTACGATGGTATCACACCCTGTCTACACTGCATGAGTAGGGCTTCCGTTGCTGTTCAACGATTTTTACACAGAACTTCCTATCCCTCTGGCAATTTGGAGTCCAGATAGGTTTAACTCTCATCAACCAATATGTACAGGAAACTGGCATCCCTCAGGGATCAGTTCTGAGCATAATCTCTTTGCCATTGCTATCAATGATATTGTGACTCCAGTGGGATACCTCACCATTACTGCGTGTGGACAACCTTTGCCTTTTAACAGTTCTCCATCATTGTGCACCACAGAGTACCAACTACAGGTCACCTTATAGAAAGTATGTAATTGGGCCCTTAATCATGGATATCAATCCCCTGTGAAAACTCACATCATGCACTTTTGTTGGCACTGGACTGTGCATTCCCACCTGGAATTTTACTTTGGCATTCGGGAGGGCAACAATTCAATCCAGCGTCTGGCCATCCTGATTTAGGTTTTCCGTGATTTCCATCAATCACTCCAGGCAAATGCCGGGATGGTACCTCTGAAAGGGCACGGCCAACTTCCTTCCCCATCCGTCCCTAATCCAATGAGACTGATGACTTCGCTGTCTGGTCTCCTTCCCCAAACAACCAAACCCCTGTATGCCAGCTCAAGGCAAATTACTTGAAGAAGCATAATAACGTCAGATTTCACAGCACCAACTTCTGGAATATAGTCTGCACAGTTCTTCTGTGATTTTGTAAAGCTTTAATTTTTATCCCAGCTGGACTATAGATGTGTTGCCTAAGAGTCAGCAGCACCACCAGTACTGAGCTTGTTAGACCTGGTCAGCTACAGTGGTGTGCAATAGGCAACTGGAGCCTTCCGGAAGAGTGCTGTAGACAGCCTCCTGGTGAACTACGCAGTCACAATGTCAGATACCTACCCTTCCATGTTACTTGATCATGTTTCACAACAAACTGTTCAAACTGTGTATCAATCGTACGTAAATAGGTAGACCAGCTGGATACCTTTGGGAAATTTAGGCAAGGACTGCCGACTGCCCTCTCTTGTCTGTTTTCTCAGAGTTTCCTGTCAGCACCCCTGTTGTGTGCACCCATTCCTATAATTCAATTATGATTACAACTGTGACTCAAATTTTGAAAACCTGGGACATGTGATGGCAGGCTACTTCAACCCTCAACAAGCAGAGAACAGTCACAGGGAGCACCAGGGCATGGCATACTTCTCTCCAGGACTGTTTTAAAGGTGCCATCATACTTGCTGGTAGCATATTGGCTACACCAGACTTACCCACGAGTTCCTTTCATGTGAGGAGGACTCCCCTCAATGCAGCTGTGGTAATCATCTCATGGTCACACATATTGTCGCAGTGTGTGCCCCAATGCCTAATCCGAGATGAGCAATCAACTTGCCTACCTCAGTACATCAGATACTTTCAGATGATAGGTTAGCATTTACCTGATTCATGTATTTCCTGAGGAAATGAGGATTGTATAATAAAGTTTAATGAACCTCCATGCCCAGTGTAAGGCGGTTGTGAGGGTGGTGGGGGTATCTCTTGTTGTGACGTAACAAGACTGTTACGCCACACGGTAGTAGCCAAAAGAAAGGCACGCTAAACTAACGCTGTGGCCGATAGTGCACGTTCGGCATAGAGCAGGCGTGAAGTCTGGAACATGAGAACTTATGAATGAATAAGAAGAAAAGTAGGTAGATGCTTTTTACTTATCTTTTCTTTATTCCTTGGAATACATCGCTCTTGAATACTAGTAAGCTATAGGCACTGATACAAATGGCTCCTTGCTAGTTCGTAGCCATTAACTTAGCTGATGGCTATTCTGTCTCTCGGCTAATGAGAGAGAAAGGCTTCATACAACTGGGCGATAGCTAGGTTCGCGTACAACTGGTCGGTAGCTTGGTTCTCGTACAACTGGGCGGTAGCTTGGTTCTCGTACAACTGGGGCCGAGTCCACTCTCGTATCACGAGACCTGCCTAGGTGGTGGCGCTAGGTCTGCGATCACAGTGGCGACACGCGGGTCCGACATGTACTACATGGACCGCGGCCGATTTAAGTTACCACCTAACAAGTGTGGTGTCTGGCGGTGACACCACATCTCTCACTGCAGCCTGTGTCCCTGAGTGGCTTCAGGCAACTTCCTCCTTCTGCAGTGTCATGCATTTTTAAACTCCTGTGTACATGTTTTATTTATTGAATTGTGTAAGCTAATTAGCTCTCTAGTCTGTACAGTCTGCATTTTCTCACTCCATTTTAGTTTCTCGCCCCATTTTTAGTTTTACTGATTATGGTGACACTTTTTGGTGTATCCCTCAGTGACCAGCCACAGTTTTTACTTTCTGACTAAATTCACTGTCACATACATTTTCAACCAAGATACATGGCCACAGACCTTGAAGCTGCCAATGCTTGTTTTCTTGTGTAATATCTTTTGTGTGATTTTTCTGTGAATCGAGTGAGTGCTAACGAAGTAGTTTAGTACCTTTAAACCCACAACAACAATAATAATAATAATAATAACCATCACCATCACAGCAGCTGGCACGACACACTGAATCATGTGTTCTGTAGGTGGAAAAAATTGTGCCCTTTGAATCAGTCAGTCATTAGTTGATGTAGCTCTGAAATAAAGCTGTTATTTATTGCACTCCAGTTGTGGAAATCTTATAATTCTATTTTCCTGTCAAGAAAGCCTTTGGTATTCCAGTTTGAACAGGCAGCTTCCATAATAGTAAACAAATATATCACAGACTATACCCTTATTGTTTCTAGACACACTCACATTATATGATTACCATAATAAATGGTTCAACCATATGTAGGCCATCTTCAGATTCTACAACTGGAAATGAAAAGTCAACCATAAAATTTGTAAAACTTTTGTCCAGTTCTGTTTGTAAGTAATGTAAAGTAAATGGCACTTACGATGTATAGGTATGAATCACGTGTATTTTGGCTTTCGCTTTATATTGCTTAAAAATAAAACTTACAAAAGTTTTATACAACTTAATGTAGATTTCTTTCTTCTTATCCTGTTGTTGAATCTGAAGATGGACAAAAACCTGTTAAGATTGTATCATATTATGTGATTTTATCTGACATCAACAAATCAGTAGAAATGTATAATATGTGAATCACAATTTTCCTTAGACAGAATGTCATTTTTTCCAAAATATCACAAACTGATTGAACTGTGGTGATAGATTCACATGCTCTGATGATAGTTCTAGATTCTGCAGAAATCTCTCTCTCTCTCTCTCTCTCTCTCTCTCTCTCTCTCGTGTGTGTGTGTGTGTGTGTGTGTGTGTGTGTGTGTGTGTGTGTGTGTGTGTGTGTGTGTAGAATTAAACGATCTGTCCTGGAAGTATAGGAATTGGTGAGACTGCAACCTAAACATGGATTATGAGTTTGGCTAGGGCACCCCTGCACTGCCTATGGTTCATTAGCACTCTTAGCAAAGTTGAGCATCAATGATGAAAGACAGACTGCAAATACTGGCAAGAAAATGCTTTATTTACACCCTCCTCCCCCCCCCCCCCCCCACTCTCTCTCTCTCTCTCTCTCTCTCTCTCTCTCTCTCTCTCTCTCTCTGATATCAAGATATACAATAAGGGCATGCTGAAAAGTAATACTTCCAAATTTTTTAAAGAGTTTCAAAGAAAACACATTATTAACATTCTGCACCTTTATTCTTCTTGTCTATGTATTTATTTCTCAACATAATCACAACGACCACATTGCTGCCAACGGGAGACCAGTTTGTTGATACTGTCACTGTAGAATGTTTAATTTTGGAAGTGGAGTCACAACCACACCTCTGCTTGCACTGCTTCATCACTCTCAAAGCGAAGTCTTCCAAGGTGTTGTTTAAGTTTTGGAAACAGATGAAAATCAGATGGTTTGTTGCAGGTATTGCAGGACTCGTGTGTGTGGTCTGGCACTGTCACGCTGAAGGAGAGGGTGTTCCGTGTGTGGACGGCTCTTCAAATTTGAAATTTGATTACAACACACTGTTTCTCACGCACCAGCATAGTTACACATTGCCATGTCATATGCTACAATTTGGAGCCCTGTAGCGGCAGAGGGCTGCAAATATGTAGACATGAAAAATAATAGTGATGTAGAACGTTAATAACATCCGTTTTATTGAAAAAGCGTGGAGTTTTCACATAAATAATTTGGGGGCATTACTTTTCAGCACACCTTCGTATTTACAACCACCTGTCTAATGGAGTAAAAATAAACCTAATTCTCAATGTAGTTTAGCAGAGGACATTGGTTTCTAATTGTGAATGTGACAGTGTGGGTTGTGTACACTGTTTAGTCAGTCAACATGCCTTAAAGGATCATTTCAGGCTTAGATAGTGCACTTTGCCACTTTGACAAGAAGTGTTCTCAGCATGGGAGCTTGCCCGGCAAATTGGCATTCACCAAAGTGACATCATTGGAACATTGAACTGCTGCCATTGTGAGACACAAATGGTCGATGAACTTAATTTTAATAGTCACCTGACTTCAGCAACACAACCTGATGACAGTTATCTGGAAATTATGGCTTGCAGATATGCCGAGGAGGGTGCATCACAACTGTACTCTGCCATTTTAGAGGCAGTTGGGATGGCCGTGTTAATCCAGGCAGTATGCGAGCATCTTGCACAATCAGTTTGCTCTCCAGGCATCCATTATAAACAACAGTACAATTTCCCAATGTGATGCTAAAGAAAATGGGCAAAGGAACATGTGGGAGGGAACCTGGATCGATTACATCAGTTCTTTTCATTTGTGGGTGCAGGTTTTGCCTGCCAGCTGACCATCATAGAAATATGTATGGAGATGGCACGTCTGTGGTTGGTTGGTTGGTTGGTTGGTTTGGTTTGGTTTGGTTTGGGCAAGGGGACCAGACAGCGAGGTCATCGGTCCCATCAGATTAAGGAAAGATGGGGAAGGAAGTTGGTTGTGCCCTTTAAAAGGAACCATCTCAGCATTTGCCTGAAGCAATTTAGGGAAATCATGGAAAACCTAAATCAGGATGACAGATGTGGGTTTGAACTGTCATCCTCCCAACTGTGAGTCCAGTGTGGTAAGCACTGCGCCACCTCACTAGGTCACGTCTCAGGCACGCAGTCCATGGTGTGGCTGGGAGGTGGCTCAGTCACATTTAGGATTAGTGTCCTACATGACGTAAAATGCATTGCCAAAACATTTTGTTTTTCATGCAAAATTTTCACTTAACAAAAAATGCTACGTAGCAGACAGGTCCTTTCAATCCCACAAACCAACCAACCAAAAAATGCCAACCAAGTAGATAAAGATGGATTACTTTCAAAATTTTTTTGTTGGCTATTGTTTAAGAAATTTAATAGATACATTTGTAACATTAAATTTAGAATTAGCTGATAGGAGACTAATTTAATTTAATGTAAATGCACAGTAAAGACGAAACCAAAGATATTGCATGAAAGAAGTTGTTTTCTTAAGAAACTGTTGAGTAAGTTCTTGTACTGCCTTTATATGAATTTTTCTAAATATCTCATGGTTTACCCTGCAGTTCCCTTAAGGGGCAATGAAAGATGCAAGTACACAGTGAGAAAAATATGAAGCCATTTTTGTTGCTGTTTATAGATAATTAATTAATTAAGTAGGAAGCAATTATATGAATAGAAGTTACTTATCATGTATGGATTTTTTATTTTATGCACAAATTAACTTATAACCAATTACAGAAATAGTTTTCGAAGTCTTTTGACTTGCGGGTGTTTTACTGTATATTTTGCAGGTAGAATTTGCAGTGCAAATGAAATGTGATTCATGTGTGGAGAAAATAAGGAAATGCTTGACCAATGTTGACGGTATTTCTAAGTTTGATGTGTCATTAAAGGATGAGTCTGTTGTTTTGGAAACAACCTTGCCAACCTCGGAGATTTTAGAAAAACTTGAATCAACTGGCTGTAGAGCTGTCCTGAAGGGTTATGGTGGTACGTATGACTGTAATTGTTAAATGTTGTAGGGTTACATTCTTGCCACTAATCAGGATCTGCACTGATGGGGAAACCCACTGCTCAAATAGTAATGTGATAATGGCATCAATTAGTGAAAGTGGAAAATTTATTTGAAATGATTTAGAAGCAAGTGTTTTGGTTGCAGTTCTTTAGATTATTGATAGAGAATGAGTATACTTGCCAAGGAGTGTCATTTGTGAGCTCTTCACCATTAATAAGTGAATATGATTGTGATTACGTGTAAGGATAGTGTGTGTGCAGGGTGACAATTATTGAGCTGTATGAAATAACATTGTCATAACTTCTAAATGGTTTGCGTTAGGACATCCAAACTGCATGGTTGACCTTAGGGCATGATGGGAATTATGTGCTGTATGGTTTGGTTTAGTGCGAAGCCCACTCTCATTTGGATGGTTTGTCAGCAAGCAAAATTGGCACATTTGGGGGACTGAGACTCCACATTTTGCGATTGAGAAGTCTCATCACCCTCAATGGGTGTCACTTTAGTGTGCAATGTCCAGTCACAGAATAATCGCTGTGATATTCCTTGATGGCATGGTGAATATCGAACGGTACTTAAAGATTTTGGAAGATGATTTCATCCTCATTATCCAAAGTGACCCTCATTTCGACAAGATGTGGTTCATGCAAGACGGAGCTCAACCCTGTCAAAGCAGGAGTGTGAACTCTGGGGACCGCATTCTGGCTCTGGGGTACCCAGAGGCCACTGGCATGGGCCTTGATTGGCCGCCATATTCTCCTGATCCAAGTACACGTGACTCCTTTTTGTGGGGACTATATTAAAGACAAAGTATTCATCAATAATCCTAAAACCATTGCTGAGCTCCAACCAGCTATTCAGGAGCTCAGCATCGATCTTCCGACACTTCAGCGGGTCATGCAAAACTTCTCTTTTCATCTGCACCATATTATTGCCAATGGTGGCAGGCATACCGAACATGTCATAACCTCAATCTGAGTATCTGTAGTGACATTTACATGTTGAATGAAGTGTGTGCACACTGTAGTTTGTAACTAATTTACAATTTTTCAATATAGTTCAATAATTGTCACTCTGTATTTGCTAAAAGAAAAAGAAAATGTGTTCATATGAAATACTTGCTGTTGTGTTGGTTACTGTGGGAGTCAGCACTGACACAAATGAGGAAGGAGAAAAGTTGTGATGGCCGTTGTCAGACGTGCAGTTACTTTTCCACACTATAACTACTCATAGTACACATGCTAAGTATTGTCTTCCTATTACTCAGTATTGATGCCCTCGAAGTCTGCAACTGAACTGGGCCTGAGCAGAGATGGGCAGCTTGTTAAGTCAGCATTGACAGGGGGTGTTGAACTCTGTCTTGCTGGAGGTGTGGCGCTGCCCTCTCCTTCCACTAGCACACGGGTCAGCGCCTTCTCGATGCCATTTTGTGGTGCTGCACTGGTTGATGTGCAGTTGATGCTTCGGACTGCACAACCCTCCTCTCCAAAATGTCACACTGTTGTTGCGTAGGGAGCCATCTTGCCAGCTTATGACAATGGGGAATGGGGAGGCAGGAAGCTGGGTGGCATGAGGAGCCAGGAGCCACAAGTGGGACCAATGCTGAGCCCTTGGCCAAGCCCCAACATCCGTCCTGCCCTCTGAGGGGAAAGTCAGTTGGATAACCCCCAAAAAGGTACCCACCCTCCTCTTGAGCCAGTCTGACAAAAAACAGAGGGGGCAGTAATGACAAAGGCAGTGATGATAATGACGACGATGACAGTGATGACAATGACAGTGGCGGTCCACGGCAAAGGCAACGGGTCCAACTCCTTCGATTCTGCAGGTAGTGCCGAAAAGGCACCTGGGCGCAGTCACGCCGGCTACAAGATCCTTGTAGGATGCAAGTATGGGGACAGAAAATCTACAGAAGGATCTCACAATCTACAAGCACGAATCTGGTTCTGATGGCGGTGCAGCATCCCAGCAGGACCTTCAATTAAATATATGCAAGTGCCAAAATTTCGAAGAACGTTTCCTCTCTCCCAGCATCTGATGTGACCAAAACCTCTGAAAAGAATAGAATCATTAGGGGCAGAGCAATACTTCGGAGCATGGGAGGCGCCGTATGCTGCAGTGGGTGTTGCAGCTGGAGCAGTATGTGGTGACACCGGCCATATTGAAGCTCTGCCAGCGATGGACTGTCATGGTGCTGGGAGTGATACATTACAAGGAAGAACAGCGTTTGCTCCCGTGTGTGGATGCATGTAGCTTGTTCATTTGTAGCTTGAATGTACGCACAAATCATTCAGCTTCTGTGTTTGACTGAGGATGAAATGGAGCATTGGTGAGTGATACCGTTGGCTACAAAACTGTTCAAAGTCCTGAGCCATAAACTGTGGTCTGTTGTCTGTACCCATACTTCAAGCAAACCTTCCAAACAAAAAACAGATGACAAAGCCTGAGGTGTACTGTGCGACGTAGTTAAGTTCATGAGCAGTGCAAATGGATGTTTGCTAAAAGAGTCCACAGTGATAAGCCATTGAATGTTCTTAAAGGGACCAGCAAAGTCAATATGAACTCGTTGCCACGGCAATTGAGACTTTGGCCAAGCTGAAAACATTCGCAGTTTCAGCACAAGCTTGACACTGTGACATTATCTGTTCAATGTGGGCATCCATGCCCGGCCAAGTACAGTGCCACTGTGCTATCTGTTTTGTGCGTACAATTCCCTAATGTCCTCGGTGGAGCAATCACAACACATCTTTTTGCAACACCTAAGGAATAAACACACGCAATTGTCCAGAGTCATTTTGCAATGAAATCACTCTGTGCTGGATGGAGAGGCCATGCCAGTGAGCAAAATATTGGCACACAAAATAATTCTGAATGTTCTGCACTGAATGAGGCCAAGCAATACGGATGTAGTGCAACAAAAGGTTCAAGTCCGGGTCTTCTTCTGTGGCCTGTGCAATTTTCCTGTAGTGCAGTGGAAAAGTCTGTAAAAGTTCAGTGTCCTGACAACAAGATTGACAGTAACGTCGAATTCAGAATTGGGACCAACAGTAGGCGAGAAAAGGCTTCAGCATGTGCATGCTTCAACATGGGCTGTTACAATATGTCAACATTGCAGTTTATGAGCCGTGTGTGGTGTAACAGGTTCTGACAGATGAAACAAAGACTGAAGTGGTTTATGGTCTGTCACTAGGTAAAACCTCCGACTAAACAGATAATGGTGAAACTTTGTCACACTATAGATAAAAGCAAGTGCTTCCATCTTGGTTTGGGAATAGTTACATTTAGTCGTGGTCAATAACTTGAAAGCGAAAGCTATCAGCCTGTCCTGTGAACCAAATCTGTAAGGGATCACAACTCCGATCTCGTACAAAGAAATGTCCATGGCTAAAACCACACACTTAGTGGGATTGAAATGAACAAGGCATTTATCACTCAACAAGGCATTTTTAAGTTTCTGGAATGGAGCCACAGTGTGGGATGTGTTGTGTATAAACCAAATATAATATGTCATATTTCCGAGAACTGCCTGTAATTCCATCACATTCTGCAGGGCAGGGAGGTACTGGATGGTCAGCAAATGTGACTGAAGGTGGTGAACATCTTGGCTATTAATAACGTTACCTAAGTACTGAATTTCAATCTGAAAAAAAGGCACATTTGTCCAGGTGGCATTTCAAATCTGTAGCTGAAAGCACTTGAAAAAGAGTACGAAGGTTACTGATTGTTCCTCTGGTATATGTCCTGACACCACAATATAGACAAAGTAATTTGAATAGAATGGATTTTTTACAGTAGGCTGTTCTAAGTAGCTTTGGAATATGGTAGGCGTGGCAGTGCTGCCAAAGGGTAATCACAAAAATTTGAGCAACGCTACATGTGTGTTGACCACAAACATGTTAAGACTCCTCATCTAGCAGAATTTGGAAATGTGTGTTGTGTAAGAATTTTTGAAAAATAGCAGCCTACACCAAGTTTGTCCATTAATTCCTCAGGGCAAGACAATGGACAAGTATTAATTATTTATTGTTTGTGGATTCACATTGGGTTTGAAGTCAACACAAAGACGAAGTGTTTCAGAAGGATTTGGTAAGATTGCTAAGGGAGAAGCCCATTGACTAGTTTGGATAGGAGTGATAACACTATCGTCTTGCCATTGTTTAAGCTCACTTGTAACTTTTTCTCTAAGTGCATGAGGGACAGGATGTGCCTGAAATGACTTAGTTTACGCATTCTCCTTCATTGTAATATGCACCACAAAATTATTTGCTCTGCCAAGTCCTTCAGAAAATAAATCAGGGAACTCCTCAATCGATTGTGTAACATTGTCTTTTGGGTTGAAAGCAGAAACAGAAAGTGCATTGTCCTGAATACAAAGACCAAACAAATCAAATGAATCTAACCCAAAAATATTTTCACAGTCTTGTAAACACAAAATTGTAAATGTCATCATTCTGCTGAGAGACTGGAATGTGGCAGGCAAACTACATGTATTGTACCAAGCACTGGAATGTGCTGGCCATTATACGCAGTAAGTTGTGTGCAAGATTTTGTCAATTGTGGCGATCCCAGCTGTTCATAAGTGGCATGATTAAGCAATGTAATGGAAGTGGCATTGTGTAACTGAAGTCGCACACAGCATCTGACAATGATTTAAGTTCACAAACAGTTTGTTTGACTGTCATAGCACGCAGTTGGGCAGGGTGAGGGCACATCCTGAATCTGGTAATTACTAGGACCAGTAGCACTGAGTGAGAAAGTGCTCCGTACTTACAAAAGTGAACATGGGTAGAATTATTTTTCTGTTGCAAACACACACACATACACTCTCTCTCTCTCTCTCTCTCTCTCTCTCTCTCTCTCTCTCTCTCTCTCTCTCTCTGTACATGACCTGGCTTTCTGCAAGCTGTTTTCAGTGAAGGGCAGTTTTGTCTTTTATGTGTGGCAAAGCAGTGGGGACATGATTTCACACCAGACACACACATTGACACTTGTTTACACTGCCCATGGCACGGTGGCCTGTTTATGCATGATAGTTGGGCACAAGGCCATACCTGTTTGTCACTTTGTGTTACACTGCAAATGGGAGCTACCTCAATGTTTTCCGTGGAACTATCACACGAGTCCTGATGTTCAGTAATTTGTAACACTTGTTTCAAAGTAGAATCAGAATGTTATAGAATTTGGTCATGAATTCTACTGTCTGGCACATTGTATGTAATTGCATCGCTGTAGTACTGTCCGCAGCTACAGTGAAAATGACACTGTCGTGTCAAACCCTGAAGTTCAGTGACCCACTGACGGTATGTTTGTTCTGGCTCTTTCCACAATTGAAAGAACTTGTGACAAGCAGCAGCAACCTGTATCTGATACTCATAATACTTAGTGAGGGTGGAAACTAAAACTTCAAAAACCAACAACTCCAGCCGGGAATAACTTCTGAGTGAGGAGGTCAACTCCTGTGCCGGCCATCGACAAGAAATTGAAAGTTTCACTGTATCTTGCACTTGCTGTGTACCCCTCATTCCTCTCCTCTTGTTATTCACTGAAGGCTAAGAACAGTGGAATGCATGGAGGCAGAGCCATGGATGTGACTGACTGTTGTGGCGGAGTTGATGCAGCAGTAGCTTGTGCATTAATGAGCTGCTGGACTGCCATCTTCAACTGCGACATTTGGTGGTTCTGAAACTGAATAAACTGCATTAGATCAAAGCCAGCAGTAACCGGAGGCATCGGTGCAGATGGTGTAGGAGGTGGGTTAGAGGACATTTTAATGAGCGGAGCGCTGCAACAAATTAATTATAAGCAATGCAGATACACAAATAGTTGAAGTGTTGCTGTAAGTCTGCTAGAAAGAACACAATTAGTAACAACGTTCCTCTGAAAGAAAGAGGGAGAAATATTAGTGATGCACTGTGATAGAGCGGCGAAGAGCGAAGGCAGCGTTGATTCTGTAATCCACAGTGCCAGATGTTTTGTCGGCTACTGTGGGAGTCAGCACAGACACAAAGAAGGAAGGAGAGAATTTGCAAAGGCCGATGGCAGGAATCCAAAATGGTCTGTACATAACATTTGCAGATTAATAGAACACTTTATTTCTAAAAAGGAAAGAAACATTACTTAATTTCTTGTTATGAGATGGCTTGAGGGGCTTCCTGTGCCTCCTACATGCAATTACTTGTACGCACTATTACTGCTCACGAAACGCAGGGTAAGTATAGTCTTCCTATTATTCAGTAATAATGCTCTTGAAATCTGTGACCAAACTGGGCCAGACTAGTGATGGGAGGCTGGCTAAGTCAGTGTTAACAGGGGGCGCTCAACTCTGTCTTCCTGGAGGTGTGGCAATGCCTTCTCTTTCCATTGCCGCATGGGTCAGCACCTTCTTGATGCCGTTTCACAGCACTGCACTAGTCGTTGTGCAGTCAATGCTTTAGAACTGCACACTTGTGACTGATAGTAGTCACAGATTTTTAATATTTACCAAAGATACCAGTAGGCATACAGTAAGGGGCATAAACTGATGCTTATGCAGAGTTACAGACAAACCATTTGTAGAAATCCTAGCAGTGTCTCAGGTAGTGAGATCCAGAGTTAGACAAACTGCTGAGAAGAAAAAAGAAAGTAATGACAGGAATTTCTAAATTCCATAAATTGTTTCACAAAATTATCAGTAATTGGGGGTTAACAAGGAAAATAAATATGAAAGAGAAATTTTTATTCTATAACTACCGTTCAACTAAATCCGTTTTTACAGCTACAGCAGAAATTGTAGCCCAATTAATGCCAAAGCATTTCTTTATTGTCACCTCTGAAGTCTTGTGTTGAGAAGTCAATGGAAAATCTAGGACAGATGATGTCTAAATCCAATAAAAAGCAGATCCATTTTCCAGGTGCAAACTGGAAATGTTCTGTATAACTTGAATGAAGTGGTGGTGGTGGTGTTTTGTCAGACTTGCATAGAACATTTTTCAGTGTCCTCAAAATATGGAGGTATATTTTTACACATCATAATCTGATACTAGTACTGGAGGCCATGCTTTCGGACATGGACACTTTATAGGAATTTTCTGTGAGCAATAGGCATACAATGTCATTTGATACAGCAATTTAGGTCATTGACTAGAAATTATAAAGAAACCCAGCCATACCTCTCACTCCACAGTGCTTCAGCTGTAAGGAGAATGATGTTCGTGAAGGCAATGTGTAAAGCAGGTTGTTTAAAAATATTCTTGTGACCAACCAACCTAGAATAGTGTTCAAGTATGTGGGACACATACCACTAACAGAGGTATTGAATATATACAAAGAAGGGCAGAAGAAATGTTTACATGTTTGTTTGACCAAGGGGATAGCATTGTGGATGTATTGAAATATCAGAATTGGCAGTCACGTGAAGATAGATGCCAACTAACTTGCAACATAATTTCAAGAACCAGTATGAAGTGAGGACCCTAGGAATGTACTACAGCCTCCTATATGTTGCTTTGTACAGACTACAAAGACAAGATTAGACTAATTACAGTGGACACAGAGGTGTTCGAACGATCGTTCTTCTCGCACTCCATACAAGAATGAAACAGAAAGAAACCTCATCCAGGAAGATTTTACAGACAGATTGTTTATAACATCAAAGTTATTTCTTCTGTTGCTATGAATGTAGTAAAGTAACTTGTATTGATAGTCAAGTCCAATTTTCTTCAGTTTGTGTCCTTGAAAGTAATTATGTTGACTTCCTTTGTCTTCATGCTTTCTAAAAATTTCATTGTTTGTCATCATACTGATGATGATAGAGATGATGTGGGCCTTTCTTCCAACGAACATTTTTAAATTTCAGCTTCTCTGTTCCTCTTCATTGCTTTTGTGACTCAGTTTATAGCAACTTGGTCTGAAATATGCTTGGGTAATTCACTACCTTCTTACACAGTTCTGCTGAAATGGTATAATTCTTTCCATCCTTCATTGCTGTTGAGGATTTAACATGTTACACTGTGTGGTACTGCTGTTGAGGACATGTAAAACTCTTTGCCTTGCTTCATGGACGTATCAGTCTAGTGTTAACCTTACAACTCGTTGTAAGCTTGCACCCGTTGGTGCCTCTTGTGTTAAACTAAGGAGCTCATTTAAGGCAGAGCTGTTTATTCATGAAACTCTGCGTCATGAAACTCTGCTTGTGCTATATGACCACAGAAAGTTTAGAATTGTTTCTTTCTGTCACATGCATTTATGTGTGAAGTAAATAGATAAAGGATATATTACAGTAGTATTTGATTGTAATCATCATACATGTGGACAATAAACACTGTGTAATAAAGCATCAAAACTATGACACTTATACATATCACCTAAAGGGTGGCAATGGTCATGCCTTGTGAAATTTATCATTACAACTGAAGATATCACCTTAACTTCAGTTTTATGTGTTGGTGACAATTGTTTTTTGTCATTGACATAAGTGTATGCAGAGTACAATAGTAGCACGCTCCTGAAAATTTTGGTGCAATATTAATCTGAATAGTTCATATATAATGGGATTTTGAAGTTGGGAAGGTTTGAAAAAATGGCAAGAAAAATCTTGTTTCATATTTTTAAACACTTTGAGTCAGATCATGGGAAGACCACCTACAGCAAAAACCTGTGTGGTAATAGTACTAATTGTTATCAAAAGAAAATGTTTGTTGAATGTGTCTCTTTGTTTGTTTCCTATTGTCATGGTTAAAGTTATGCTCAATAATGTTGCAGGTAAATTACTGAAATCCTGTTCGTCAAAT
The DNA here is from genome assembly GCF_021461385.2 of Schistocerca piceifrons. NCBI lineage: Eukaryota > Metazoa > Arthropoda > Insecta > Orthoptera > Acrididae > Schistocerca > Schistocerca piceifrons. Next base: position 275,459,891 of record NC_060149.1, read on the forward strand.
ACCTGGTGGTTGTAATTGAAGTGCATCTACTCACAGATGCTGTAATTTTTGTATGGCAGCAAAACTTGGTAGACGTTCTAATGCATTAATGCAGCAGCCACCAGGTGCACATCTGGCACTATACAGCATCTCCTTAATGTCTCTGGTGCACATATTGAACAAATTGTGCAAGCAACGGTTAATAACATCAACATCATGCCTTTCTCACTTGTTTGACCTTTCCCGCCCATGTCCCGTTTCTAATCCATTACATATGGAAACATTTCTGTATGTCTTTCTTGAATTCACAATGCCATATTTGCCCTTGGTGGCCAAAATTGGAACTAATTTTGTTTCATGTGTAAATATGTTCCGCATTAGAATCTCTACCAAGTTTCACTGCCATGCGATAATTACAGCCCACACTGGACATATGTGACCTGCTGCACTTTTAACATTCGGTATATACAATGTATTCAGTCACATGTGCAACACATTACTATCACATTGTATGTTTCCAGAAAGGTTAAAATATTGTATCATCACAGCCTGTTAGAAGAAACATAGAACAGTTATTAAAAATAATTACTGCCCTGTCTCACTACTTACTTCCTTGTTGAAGATACTGGAAAAGATTACGCATACAAGAGCATTACCAATTTTTCAATTACATAATCAAATGAAACAAAATTTAAAGGTGAAAGATTGTCAGCTGGTATTTCAGTGACTTGGCGAAAAAATTTGATTTTGTAGTTCACAGTATACTCCCATAGAAGCTCAAATATAATGACATTGCACGCCTTGCTGGTAACTGTTTTTCAGCCTACTTAACAAAAGATTGCAGAAAGTCTCATTAAGAAATTCGTGCAGTGCACGCAAGGAAACCATGTTCAGAGTGGAGAAAAATCACTACAGGTTTACCATGGGATCACGTCTCTTGTTACTCTTGTTATGTATGTAAATGATCTGCTGATTTTTGGCCAACAATGCAAATAGCTTAATGAAACCTAATGAAAAACTTCCACACTTGAAATTTAAATAAAATGTTCTTGAACATTATAAATTGTTCTGTATGTATTAACCGTCAGTGAACTTTTGTAAAACACAATCCCTGCAGATCTATGCTGCAGAAGGCCTGACCTCACTGAATGAAGGAAAATCTACATCTGCTAAAAGCCTAAACTAGTTACCACACGTTAAACAGCTTCTTAAATGTCTGATCCATATGAATTTTGCATTATGGGTAGTAGCAGACTTTGGAGATGAAAAATGTCAAAAAGGTCACTTACTTTACCCATTTTCATTCATTAATGTCTTATAACATCATACAGAGTGCTTAAAAAAGATTTTCCAGTTTCTCGCGATTATATCTGCTACAAGTATGAAGAGAAAAACTTGGAGTGATTTTTAACTTACCTGTAGGACTACAAAGCTTTTGTTATCAAAACAACAATCTGGTTTTAGAATAATATATCTTTTAGATGCGTGCTCATACAACCATTGGATCCTTTTTACAATTTTGTCTACGATCAAAGTTTCCATTTATGTATAATAAAAGTTCAATGTGCCCTCCACTGCATGCCTGACAGACAACATCCAGACAATAGCTGAACTCATATTACACTTTTGTGAGCATGTCTGGAGTTACAGCATTCACTTTTATTGCCATGTTGTTCCACAGTTCTCACAAAGTTGTGGGAAACAGGGCCACATAGACAAAGTCTTCCACAACCTGTAACATCCCTCTAAAAGGAAAAGACATACATACTGTGAGATTAAGTGACCTTGGAAGTCAGTGGTGCAATGTTAGATCTATCATCCCTTACAGGTGATCCATCATTGAGGCAGTTCATTGTTAAGAAATGCTCCAACAACCAGTTGCCAGACTTTATCTTCTAAGTGAAAGAAGATAGAAAATTGGGGTAATTTTAACTTATGCATATGAACTAAAAGTTTATCTTGACACCAGTTATTGCTTGTTGGTTCATGTGGTTGCCTGTAGGGGACTCCCTGGAGCACCTTGCTTGCTCACTCGCTCACTCACTCACTCTCTTGCTCATGCTAATAAATAAAATTTTTGGCATGATCTCACAATCATGGAAAAAGCCAGATCTTAAACGTATCCAGGTACACGATTCATGTTACCGTCTTTTTCACAAAGAAGAAGAGGCCTTGAATCTTTTCTCTGGAGATATTACAAAAGGTGTGAAGCTTTGGAGTCTGTTTCTTGTGCTCGAGTATGGTATGTGGCTACTCTGTTTCCCATATTCATGTTGCAGTGGTGCACTTTTCTGCTTAATTGGAATGTAGCTTCATCAGTAACCATTAAATGTGGAAGGAAACTATCTACCCTTTCCACACCCAGAATGAATTAAAAAACGACATATTCTCATTTATCACCACTATGACCACTTGTATCCTGTACAGCATGAAACACAAATGTTACTGCAAAACTTACTGAAGAGATGCTCAAGGAAAGGCTAAATCTTCGCTGGTGTGATGAGCAGATTTCTGTGGACTACATACAAATCTCTGTTGAGTGTGGTATATGTCTTGAATTAGCATGTGATGGTTACATGTGGATTTCATCTTACATAAACAACTAGTGTCTTGAAACTGTTGTTGCCATTGTTGAATGCTTTGAGCTGTAGGAGTTGCAGTGCTGTACTCTGAACAAAACTCCTTCTGCACTGTTGTATGAATTGCACCTGTTGAAGTAGAGAATATAAAAATGTATTTTGTTGCTCTGTTGTTGCCATCTCAATTCTACGCATGTTGGGTAATGAATGAGCAAGTGAGTGAAGTGCTCTAGGGAGTTTCCTACAGGCAACCAAATGAACCATCAACTTATAACTGATGTCAAGATAAATTTTTAGTTTGTATGCATAAGTTAAAATTACCCCAATTTTCTATCTACTTTCACTTAGGAGCTATAGTCTCCTGAAATTGGGTGTATCTATTTGAAGCAACCTTTAATATGGCACAACTCTTCATTGAAGAAGTGTGTGGATTGCACAGAAGTGTGCAATAATGATAATATATGGTGTTTACACTATAACCACTTGTAGATTGCTATTTAAACAGTTGTGTATCCTGACAACCACCTCGCAGCACATCTACTTCCTAATGAAGTTTACTATCAACAATTAGTCACAACATTCTTAAACATATACTAGAAGAAGTAACTTACAGTATCCACTGCTCAGGCTTAGTGTGATAAGAGAAGCCTTTTTGTGTGTATCTTTTGTATGTATGTAGATCATTGTATGTGGAAAAGAAAAAATTAAACATAGCTTACAGTTAATGTAAAAGACAATTGTGTAAGTGGCCATATTTTTCACTGAGGAAGTCCATTACAGTTGTAAATTAACTGGCATTTTCCACCCCATAGTAATACATCTCAGTTACAAGCCATGGGACCTGTAAATAACAAACAACAGATTTAATGTGACTGGACTTGAAATATTACCAGTAGGATTCAACAGAGGTTATGTGAAAGACCTTTCTCCTCTTTTAGTTGACAGACATAGAAAAAACTTCTACTTACCCAGTGATTGCAAATGTAACTGTAAACAAAATGTGATATTTCTCACTATTGTTTCTGCCATATTCTCTGATAGTGTCTGTTTTTCTCCTTCTGAGCTCTGACTCAGCTGCCCACTCTGATTCTTATAAGTTTTCAGATTTTGTTTGTTTCACGTATTTCAATATTGACTTGAATTTGCCCCATCTTTCTGTGACTTTCGCGTGGGATTCTGGATGACTTTCGTATTCAAAGTATATGTCTCATTTTCCTTTCTTTTGGTAGGTGATGGAACTTGGGTATCTTCTATTTTAAGTATCAGTTGACCCATGTCTCATGCGTACCATCCTTTGATACATTCTGGGACTAGATATCCACTGTCTTTTTTCCTCTTGAGCCTCCATGATCAGTTTACAGTGTAGTAACATATCACCTGTTCAGAGACCATTTGATGTGGTATTGGCACTGTGATGAATATTTTTATTTTGTTTCTTGAAATGTTTCATGAAACTTTCCCAGTTTTCCAGTGACTGGTAAACTTAAATGGATAAATCAATGTACAAAAATTTCTAGTGCCTAGAAGAGGCACTGAAATTTAATTAAAACAGACGTATTACTGAGTATGTTAGACATTATGATGCTACATTTAAAAAATGTTATGAAAGCAGCCAAATGAATACAAGTTCATTTTAAAACGTAAGTCAAAGCTAGTGTGGTCCATTACCAAATAAGAGTTAGAGTTAGTAGTCCTGAAATATCTAGGATTAAGGTATATAAAAGCTTTACTATAAACACAGCTTCAAATGTCAGAGTGTAAGAATTTTTCATCAATGTGTCAGATGTTGACATAGCTGAATATTAGAGTAACATAAATCCCTTTGGACTCCACAAAGAATCTGAGTATATCACAGCTTTGAAATAAGTCTCAAAAAGGATGTGGAAAATGGTATATTGTCATTAACAAGTAAAAACTCTGCTGGATGGGATGGGATAACCACAAAGTTGTGTATCTCATAGTAGCGCCTCTTTCACTTAAATAATCAACCAATTTTTCAAACAAGGATGCTTTCCTAATGTGTTAAAGTATGCCAAAGCCAAACTTGTGTTCAAGATAGTGTTGAGAGAAAACATGAGAAATTATCACCCTGTTTCTATTGCAAACCTTTCAAATTGTTAGAGAAAGTAACTGCATAACAATCAACTTATGAAAGAAGTTGACATGATCAAATTCCTTGGACTAAATGTGGACAAGAACTTAAGCTGGAATATACATATTGAATTCCTATCAAATAAATTGAACAGTTTTGCATTTGAAATGCAAGTACTAACAACTTCTACTTATGTCACTACACAAAAAGTAGCATATCATAGTTATTTTGAATCAGTCATTCAGTATGGTATAATTTTCTAGGAAAGTTCAAATACTATATCTCGAATGCTGAAAATGCAGAGGAATAGTGTCAGATAAGTGTGTATTAAACAGCAAAAAGAATCTTGCAACCTGTTATTGTGGAAACTGCAGTTTCTAACTGCTCCCTCCATATACATTTATGAGTTATAACCTTCTTCCACGGCAGACAAAAATTACTTGAGCTGTATCAGTTTAACCACACATACAACACGAGACACAAAAAGAATTGTATGCTACCTGCACACAAATTGAAATTGAATGCATGGACTTCACAGTACATGGGGATGACAGTATGTAATAAATTGATGGGCAAAAAGTATTTCATATGAAGCCAGGGATTCTATGAATAAGGCTACAACAAATTCTGTGGGAGAAATGTTCATGGAGGCTGAAACCATAATTTGAGCAATTGATAACTTAGTATTAGATTTTATTATGTATGTAACAAATCATATTATTATTAGAAGACACTGGACTCGCATTCGGGAGGACGACGGTTCAATCCCGCGTCCGGCCATCCTGATTTAGATTTTCCGTGATTTCCCTAAATCACTCCAGGCAAATGCCGGGATGGTTCCTCTGAAAGGGCACGGCCGACTTCCTTCCCCATCCTTCCCTAATCCGATGAGACCGATGACCACGCTGTCTGGTCTCCTTCCCCAAACCAACCAACCAACCTATTATTAGGAGGCTATTATTAACATCAGTTGTTCTACGTTTATGGTGAAGCTTTACAACAATATCTGATATTCTCCTATACCTGAATCAAATGATTTAGATTATGTAATGTATGAGACTAATAAATGACAGTTCACAAAGAAAAGATAAATGACAAATTTTTCTCTGGTTTTTCAAGTGCACAAGTTCATTTACATGAAATTTCTACTTTTTGTAACAACATTCAAACACTTTTTCATTGACATAAAAAAGATAGTCCAGAGATGGAAAAAACATATTTTTAGCATTAGTTTTGTGAACTCTGAAAATATAAAATAATTTGTCATGTATCTGCATAAAGTATGTAATCAGTGATTAGGCAAGGGTCCTTCTTATAATGTTGTTTGGATGTATTATATTGTTTACTATAGAGAATTTTGTGTCCTGTCCTGAGTTATTTCAGAAGATATAACTCAAAATTTAATAAATTTTTCGAGATGCATATGTTTTCAAAATGTTTCTGTGATCATAAATGTTTTTAATTTATCTGTTTGGTACGTAAACCAAGATGGCTCAAATATCCATAATATTCCAGGTGGTGTATGTAAAACTGCAGCTGTTGCAATGGTTGGAAATGACTGCGGGCGGGCAGATGGTCATATAAAGGGTGTTATCAGATTTCTACAACTTGACAATGATACTTGTGTAATTGATGGTACTATAGATGGATTGGAACCAGGAAAACATGGCATTCATGTATATGAATGTGGTGATATTTCTGATGGTTGTGAAAGGTAATTTTTAATCTGTCACTGTCAAAAAAAAGGAAAAGATAATGCACAATTGTATGGATGTGAAAATGAATTTGCTTGTATCTGTTAGTCCGGATTATTGCGCAGTTAATATTTATGTATGTTGTGTGTGAAGCTGTGTAGCAGTACATTGTTCAGTGAACTTAATTGTTAAGGTACTGTCAAAATCAGATAGATAATGTATTCTCTCTCTCTCTCTCTCTCTCTCTCTCTCTCTCTCTCTCTCTCTCTCTCTCTTTCACACACACACACACACACACACACACACACACACACACACACACACACACACACACAGAGCTGGAAAATAGCCAGGCTCGTAAGTAACGATACTATTGTTGCACAAACACAATATCAGCATTCCCACCAATCAACTTTTAATCCGCTTCCACATGAAGGATTATGCTAATGCTGAATGACATAGTAATCAGTACAAACTCACAAAACAAAGGAGTACATTAAGGCACAGTCTACCAGTGAAGTACACATTTGTCACATAAATGGTGGCACTTGCTGCGCCATCTGTGCTGATGTGAGGTGGTCTCTTTAGGCCAGCTGTGGATGTGTGCACTGTTCAATTATACATGTTCACTGTATGGGATTATAATACTCTTTCCCCCTTCGGGAAAGGTGTTCTCCAAGGAGGTGTCCATGCCTTCCTCGGAAGGGGATGACTTCTGGAGAATACAGTCTGAAATGGCGCAGGTGTGGCATCCACTCTCCTGCGAGAGACCATAAGGGAGTACCAATGATGGAGACACATGTCCACATCCTGGCAGGCACTTGGCAATGGAAGCAGCAGAGAAGACAAAGGCGACAGTGGCGGTGACGGGCTGCGTAGACAGAGGTGGCCTGGTGCTAACTATTCTGCCCGGTGGTAATGGCTTCCAGAACACAGACAGTGCAGGAGTCAGAGGGGGGTATGGACCATGCTAGGGGACCAGCGTGGATGGTGGAGGTAGACCCAGGAGTGGCAGGGTCTCCGGTGCTTGGTTGGACATTTATGGGGGTGACTGGTCTTAGTGTTGTGACACCAAGCCGTTGGAGGTGCGCACGAGGCAGAGGCAGCAGCCTCAGAACTGATGGATGATTGCTGTTATCCACTTAAAGCATCGGCCAAATCTGTGGGCCCAGACGGCGGAGGCAGGTGGAACTGCTGTGAGGCAGTTGCTGGTGGATGGCTGGGCATCAGTCGAAGCAGGTGAAGGAGTGGCAGTGGTGGCCATATAAAGCAGTTCTGCTGGGTTATGATTGACAGCTGGAGGGATCCTATATGAGTTCAAGGATCTATTGAGGGCTTCCTTGGGAGAAGATAGTGTGATGTCTTTTTTTGGCTTGAGTTTTGAATGTAATGACCAACCACTTCACCCTACCATTGGACTGATGATGAAATGGAGCAGATGCAACACGTCAGATGTCACTCTGTACAAAAATCTTTGAAATCCTGAGACACAAATTGTGGGTGTCTGTCAACAGCATATTCAGTGATCCTTACAAGGAGAAAATAATTGCGAGGGCCATGACCATAGCTGCTGTGGATGAGTATGGGAAAGGAACCACATAAGGAAACTTTGAGAAAGCATCAACTACTACAATTCAAAAGGAGTTTAGGAAGCAACCCGCAAAATCAGCATGAATATGCTTCCAGAGATGTTGGGGGGTGAGAGACAAGGAAAGAGACACCTGTAGTGCTGCTTGATGGGTGGTGCACTTCAGGCAAGCGGACACAACATGCATGATCTCATTGTCAATATCTGGCCAAAGCACACGATTGTGGGCCAAAAATTTTGTATGAGGAACACCCCAATGGTCCAGGTGGAGAAGGCGCATGAAGCCCCACGGCAATGCAGACAGGATCACTACCCTGGGCACTGACTCTTCAGTAGCTAATAGTAACACACCATCAAGAATGGAGAGCATAATAATTGCACAAGGGATCTGATGCCTGGCCCAGTGGCGTATCCGGTCAGCCGTGGTGGACAAATAGAACAACCTGACATAAAACAGGATCGACCATGACAGCCGCCAAAATCTGAGAGCTGGTAATGGGGAAACCATCCACGATGTTTTGGGCTTCAACGTATAAATGGAAACACAACAGTCCATCCTGATCAAGTTCTGGATTGGGGGCCAATCAGCAACTGAAAAACAGCATCAGCATTACCGTGTTGTGCTGTGAGGTGGAAATGAATCTTGTAGTTATAGTGTGACAGAAACAGACCTAGCGTTGCTGGCAAAGGGCTGCTTTGTCTGGAAGAGATGCTGAAGGATGAAAAAGAGAAACCAGAGATTTATGATCAGTACTCAAATGAAATTTAAAACCATATAGGAAAACAAGAGATGTTTTTAGTGCATACACAATAACAAGTGCTTCTTTTTCTATCTGTGAGTAGCACTGTAGTGCCTAATTCAGAGTTTGGAAGCATATGCAATTGCGTGCTCAGAACTGTCTGTGTATTTGTGTGCAAGAACAGCCCCACAGCCACACTGGGAGATGTCTGTGGCCAAAACAAGATCTTGGAGTGGTTGGAAGGTAACCATGCAAGGTACCAAGTGTAATTTTGACTTCATCAGGGTAAAAGCAAGCTCACAGGTGGGTAACCAGTGAAAAGGAACACATTTATGTAAGAGAGCATGAAGGGACTGAGTCACTGTGGCTGCATCAGAAAGAAATTTATGGTAGTACGCAATCTTTCTGAGAAAGACCTGCAACTCTTTGACAGTGATAGGAATGGCAAAGTGGCAATGGCATAGATATGCTGGCTTTAAAGGCTTGACACCTGCACGTGAGATTTCAAAACCTAGATAGATGATAGGCAGCTGAAAAAATTGCTGTTTGTCTAAGTTAAAATGTAACTTGGCAGCCTGCACCACTGTGAATGAGGCACAAAGATTTGTCAAGTGTTCATCTGATGGGCAACCGGAGACCACAATATGATCCAGGTAGTTAATATGTCTCGCCACAGAGACCGTGAGCTGCTCCAAAAATCATTGGAAAATAGCAGAAATGCTAGCTACACTGAGTGATAGGCACCAGTATTGGTATAACCCAAAGGGGGTATTCAGTATGAGGATGCGTTTGGAACCATCATGCAGAGGCAGTTGCAAGTAGGCTTCTGACAAGTCTATTTTGGAAAAATATTAACTCCAGGAAAGCTGTGCTAAGAGTTCATCTTGATGGGGTAAGGGATAGGTATCAATAATAGGCTATGAATTTACTGATGTTTTAAAATCACCAGAGCTGAAGGTGACAGTCAGATTTTGCAAAAATTACCAATGGAGTAGACCATTCATTAGTGGAGACAGGTGTGACAACACTGAATTATGTAAGTTGATAGAGTTCTGATATGACTTGCTCCTGTAAAGCCATTGAGTTTGAGCGGGCATGAGAAAAACAGGAGCGTGCTGTCAGTTTCATTGTGGTGTGAGCCTTGTAATTGATAGCACATCCAAAACATTCTCAAAACGGTGAGGAAAATTCCGAGCAAAGTGTGTCCAGTTCTTAGTACAGAACTTGATCTGATAGCGGATGCACTTTGTCAGAAATAGAGAATCCAGAAGTTTTGAAGGCATCTAACTGAAATACGTTTCCTCTGTTGGCATCATCCACTAGCATGAAGGTCAAAGGCTGAACAGCTGCTTTATACACTATGGGAATAGAAAACTGCCCCAGTGTGGGTATTTGTTGTTTGTTGTAACTCCCCAACCAACAAGAGACAGGGGATGACCCCGGTGATCCAAGATCAACATAGGTTTGAGAATTTATCAAAGTCACCGCCGCACCCAGGTCTACTTGCATGTTTAACATCATGTCCATAACACATACTTCAATGTACAGTTTGTTTGGGGCTTCTGTCGCGTGTGAAAAACTGTTCACATCCACATTCATGTTTGATGGAGGAGGTGGAGAGCTACTCACGGAAGCAATATGTCCCTTTCTTTTACAGTAGTCTCATACAGCCAAACACTTTGATACACAGCCTGCTCATGTTGAACCAAACAGCTAGGGCATGACGGGACAGGAGCACGCGTCCACAGTTGTGATGCTGACTGTTGTTGCTGTTTAACATGGCACTGCACCAAGCATTGTGGAGAGCACGATTTCACCACCGTGACGTCATCTTCCCCCTGTGAGCTAACTGACAGTGGCTGAGGAGGAGAAGCAATGGCAGCTACTTCAGACCAAGCGTCTGTCTGACTTTCTGCTGCTCTATACACTTCAAAAGACTAGACAATGTTCAAAACTTCTGCGAGAGAGGGATTTTCACATTGTAAAGCACATTCATGAACTTACCTGCCAGTCAGGGCCCAAGTGTGAGATAGCATGTGAGTCCCAATGAGTTTTAGTAACAAACTGGCAACTATGGCTAAGCCCATGAAGTTTCGCTGCTCAAGCTCTGTATGACTGTTTCAACTGCTTTTGACAACAGTAGAACTCGCATGAGCAGCAATAACAGTGATGAGTGATGAGCAGAGAGCAAAAGAGAGGCTGGTAGGTTCCTGGAGAGGACCTAGCTGACACAAGGAGAAATCCATGACAGAAAGAAAGCCTTACACATGTTGAGGTTGGTGACAACAAAAGCTTGGAAATGTTGCTGAAGGTGTTTTTTGTATGCATCCCAATCTTCTGCAGATTCATCATATGAAGGAAACCATGGGGGTTGCATCAACAGTATTGAATATTGGCGTGTCAGTGATGCTGCCAAATTGTTTCATACCATGGAGAGAGAGCCTGCTGTTGATTGGTGAGAGCTTGCTGCTGTTCAGCAAGGGCTTGAAGAATTTCTTCCACTGACATACTGGCCATAGTGAATTGCAAAACAAAATGTGCAGAGTAGAATACCACACTTGTCAACAGAAATATTGTAATGTTGCACAAACACAATATCAGAATGTCCACCAACCAACTTTTAATCTGCTTCTACATGAAGGAGTACACTAAGACACTGAATGACATATTAACTAGTACAAACACACGAAACCAAGGAGTACTTTTAAGGCACAGTCTAGCAGTGAAGTATATATTTGTGACATAAACATTGGAGTGTCTGAGGGCCTGGTGCGCTGGCTTGTATAAGACTGTTTCGCACACGGCGTGGCGCTTGCTGCGCTGTCTGTGCTGATGTGAGGCGGCCTCTTTAGGCTGGCTGTGGAGGTGCACGGTGTTTAATTTTGCATGCTCACTTTGTAGGATTGCAACAGATAGAATTTAAAAGTTTAAAACCCTGCTTTCAGGAAATTGAGTGTGAGCCTATTTCTTTTGAACTTGATGAGAGACTCCAAAGACCTTGTTAAGGAGCTATTACCCCAGACATCAAATTATCCTGTAAAAGGAAGAGTTACATTGAATCCAGATCTTCAAATAATAAAATGTAGGAACTTGTACCTGTTGATCAGAATTAAAAATTCAGATAGCAAAATCAAAATTAGTGAAAAACAAGAGTGTGCCAAAATCTTCAATATTTGCCATTCCTTCCCAATAAATATTTTTGCTCATATGTCTAGTTTAGAGAGAAAGAATTGTATTCTCTGTGAAAGTAACTCAGCAGCCCATTTGTGTACTATTAGACATAAAATGGAAAAATTTTATACTAATTTCTTACTGAGCTTCAAATCTTGAGGAATGGTGACACCCATTTCAAAATTAAGCTATCTGGGACTGCTTTATAAACACTAATAAATTCGTGATGAAGTGCTTACCAAGTAAATGGATGCTTAAACAGTCTTATGAGTGTAAAATGTTAATACAAGTAGTACTAATTTTCTGTCTTCCATACAGATACAATCTGAAATTACCTGACTGTAAAACTAGCCATTGTGGAGATACATTTCCATAGTATACAGAGTAATTTTTTGGCTAAATGATAATTTTTGCAGAGCTGAATAAAAGGAAATCATTTGATTGGCTTGATTAATGCCTGGCATGCCATTATTGTAGTCTTTGTGTTAGTTTTCAAGAATTTTCTTGCTGTTTTGTTTACAAACTTCAACATATTCAGCACAGTGTGCATGAAAAATGCAGAGAACTTCCCTTTTGTCCCTCCAGCTGCTAACAACTAAAATTTCATTTCTATGCCAAACCACTTGACTTTCCTTCAGTTTCAGAGTAACTAAATTGTGTGAAACAAATACTAACAAAGAGATAGAGGGGCTGGCCAGTACTTACCTCAGCTCAGTACAGCCAATAGATACACAAAAAACAGAACTGAAAATTTACGTTCCTAGCTTTTGGAACAAATGTTCCTTCATCAGGGAGGAGAGAGGGGAAAGAAAGGGAAGAAGGGAAACTGGATTCAGTTATTCACAACCCAGGTTATGAAGCAACAGGAAAGGAAAACAGGGAGGGTAGCAAGGATGGAGGCATGGAATATCTTTGGCTTCCCTCTGACAACCATGCCTCCATCCTTGCTACCCTCCCTGTTTTCCTTTCCCTGTTGCTTCATAACCTGGGTTGTGAGTAACTGAATCCAGTTTCCCTTCTTCCCTTTCTTTCCCCTCTCTCCTCCCTGATGAAGGAACATTTGTTCCGAAAGCTAGGAACGTAAATTTTCGGTCCTGTTTTTTGTGTATCTATTGGCTGTACTGAGCTGAGGTAAGTACTGGCCAGCCCCTCTATCTCTTTGTTAGTATTTGTTTCACATCTTTATATGAGATTTTCCATTAATCATTTAACTAAATTTTGTGTGTTATTTGTTATGTTGTTGCTCAATGTTCCATTAACATTGGTTTTTTGAAAGCAGACAAGTTTTTCAGAGCTACAGAATTATAAATTTGTTATATACAGCAGCATGTATCCTTAACCCAAACCATCAAACCACAAAACTTCTGACTCGTCAGTGCAGAGGTTTTTATCTGGAATTTAACTATTGCTAATAGTGCCATTGGAATGATCCACAACTGGTCTAATTTAATTGTCAATCTTTAGATTGCAGTGAATCATCTGAGAAGTGAAAATATCTGTGTCACAACTGGAATCTACTCCTGTTTGTGGCAGATTGCCAGAACTTGACAATTTAAAAAAGGAGTTGTACTTCGGTAATATTTGGTTTATGGGAAACGAGATCTCTCTTGCAGCAACAGTCAGAGAATCACTTTTCTTTCAACATCATCTATTGTGCTCCATATTGAGAGTGTAGTCATTATACTCCTCGCACATTTTTCTGTTTCCTGGCTTGTGTGTGCTATCGTCTGCATCTGAATTCACAGTAGAATGCTCACTTCAAGGTGACTGATAAATGCTTATGCCTTCTTATACCTTTTGAGAATTTTCCCATGAACCCTTCCCACTCTAATTCATTGACGTTCTACATCAGTGAGCATTACTAGTCACTTTATTAAGAAACAGGGTACTTTTCTGGCTCAATGTTATGTAAAACTCAACACCTATTTCTTTCAGGCACTTTTTATAATATACAGGGTGAGTCAAAAATAATACCACAATTTTAAAAATGTGTATTTAATGAAAGAAACATAATATAACCTTCTGTTATACATCATTACAAAGAGTATTTAAAAAGGTTTTTTTCACTCAAAAACAAGTTCAGAGATGTTCAATATGGCCCCCTCCAGACACTCGAGCAATATCAACCCGATACTCCAACTCGTTCCACACTCTCTGTAGCATATCAGGCGTAACAGTTTGGATAGCTGCTGTTATTTCTCGTTTCAAATCATCAATGGTGGCTGGGAGAGGTGGCCGAAACACCATATCCTTAACATACCCCCATAAGAAAAAATCGCAGGGTAATATCACGGCTTCTTGGAGGCCAGTGATGAAGTGCTCTGTCACGGGCTGCCTGGCGGCCGATCCATCGCCTCGGGTAGTTGACGTTCAGGTAGTTATGGACAGATAAGTGCCAATGTAGTGGCGCTCCATCCTGCTGAAATATGAATTGTTGTGCTTCTTGTTCGAGCTGAGGGAACAGCCAATTCTCTAACATCTCCAGATACTGTAGTCCAGTTACAGTAGCACCTTCGAAGAAAAAGGGACCAAAAACTTTATTGGCTGAAATGGCACAGAAAACGTTCACCTTAGGCGAGTCACGTTCATACTGAGTTGTTTCCCGCGGATTCTCAGTGCCCCATATACAGACATTGTGATGCTTGACTTTCCCGTTAGTGTGGAAAGTTGCTTCATCACTAAACACAATCTTTGAAACGAAAGATTCATCTGTTTCCATTTGAGCAAGGATAAAATCACAGAAATCGATTGTTTTAATCTTATCAGCTGCAGACAGTGCTTGAACCAATTTCAGACGATAAGGTTTCATAACTAACCTTTTTCGTAGGACTCTCCATACAGTTGATTGTGGAATTTGCAGCTCTCTGCTAGCTCTGTGAGTCGATTTTCCTGGGCTGCGAACAAATGCTTGCTGGATGCGTGCTACATTTTCATCACTCGTTCTCGGCCGTCCAGAACTTTTCCCTTTGCAGAAACACCCATTCTCTGTAAACTGTTTATACCAACGTTTAATACACCACCTATCAGGAGGTTTAACACCATACTTCGTTCGAAATGCACGCTGAACAACTGTCGTCGATTCACTTCTGCCGTACTCAATAACACAAAAAGCTTTCTGTTGAGCGGTCGCCATCTTAGCATCAACTGACGCTGACGCCTAGTCAACAGCCCCTCAAGCGAACAAATGTACAACTAAATGAAACTTTATAGCTCCCTTAATTCGCCGACAGATAGTGCTTAGCTCTGCCTTTTGTCGTTGCAGAGTTTTAAATTCCTAAAGTTGAGGTATTCTTTTTGAATCACCCTGTATATGGTTTTACAGATTTTTTGTTGATATCGGTTAATACAGCACACTTTCTAAATAAATTAGAAGTATTTTGAATATTTTTGAACCTGCTTAGGGTTATTAAAAAAGATCACAAAGAAATTTATGCAATTTTTTTTTCCAAAATGCTTCCTCAAATTGAGGTACCATTTAACCCAATGTTATACATTAGAAGGAGACCAAATTTTTACCAGATATACATTACATGATGGCTGAGGTACCAGACCTATTTAATTCTACCTATTATGTATATTACAAGGATAAAAAATATCAAATCTTACATTTTAATTTTTATAATTTTTTTCCTAATAAAAATGTTATTTTTTCTATAATTTAGTTGATTTGCAATAAAGCGTAGGTCTACTACATAAGTATGGAGGGTTGAAAGTTACAGAAAAAAATTAGAACAATGATTTATAAACTTTAGGAAATATTTGTTCCTGAATTCTGAAAAATACAATGTGTGGGAAATTGCAAATGAAGATATGAGTCCAATTAAACTGTGCCTCAGAACATTCCTGCAGCATTTCTTCATGTTCAAGCTTCCTCTTATCTTTCAGCCTCATGCACCTGTTGTAGCAATTGATCTTTCATATTAGAGCCACATTTTATGCCTAAATTTCTCATGACTCCCAACCTTCCTATCACTCCATCATTGAAACATATCACTGCATCTAGTACACCAACTTTTAATGTACTTAGTCCAACAAAAACGTTCTTGGGCAATCTTTCCCGTATGCAATGGTTCAAACTTTCATTTGTATTCTGAGTGCCCCCATGAAGACATTTACTAAGCAAAACAGGGTCACTCAGGTCTCTAAAAATTGAATTTATTTTATTTATAGCAGGCTCAGGAGGAGAATGCTTATGATGGTATATTTGACAACTTTCTTTTGCTTTTTGGTAACCACACCAAGACTCTGCTTCATTAGGGCAATGTCCATGATCCGGGTGGTCATCTGTGGACAACTTAGGAAAGTAGGTGGCCCATACAGCTTTTCTCATTGCTGTAACATCATTCAGAGGTGCAATTTGTCTAATGGCCAGTCCATAATAACTCTGAAGAAGGTTTATTTCTGTCAATCTGCCTCAGCCAGACAGAGATTTTCCATCAGATAGCAACTTTCCTTTCATTTCTCTTCGTAGCTTCCTCAGTCTAGCACCCATCCTCTTTTGCACATGTCCACAACACTCCAGTTTTGTTACTAAGGTATCTCCATAAACATTGAACTCATTAATTGTATTGAAAGCCTTAAAGTCCCCATCGCCTAGGTACTTCGTATATCTAATGTTATAAATGGGCACTGACCTGTGAAATATGTGTAGAGCTCCATCACACTCCATACTTTTGCTGTAACCATCATAATTCTTAGAACACTGATGTTCAATACATCCTTCAGTGTTACCTTGGCAGGTGTGGCAGTACTTAGATAAGCACTCAACATCAACAACTTTTCCATTCTCCAGAGAAGTAGCACTTACAACACCATTCAAGGAACAATGTCCTCGATATTGCTATATCCCATCAAGTGCAACAGCAATGTCCTTGGTTCCACTTACAGTTTCTTTACTGCATGTTTCACAGATGCTTTAGACACAACCATCAAGGCACCTAAAAGTGATTTTATGTACTTGCTGAACCTACTGGGAGGAGGAGGAAGGTCCATTAAACCACAAAACATTTGAGCAGCCTTTTTTCCTTGTCCTATTGCATGCATTACTTACACTAACTTCAAATTCATGTCATATGAATTATGCGCGATGTTTGAAGTCATTTTCGAGGTAGATTTATTGCAGGATCTACATAGAACAATGAACTTTGATGTTAAACCCTTCCTGGTACTTTGTTGTTCAGTTATTTCCAGACAAAACCTACACCATCAAATTGTTTACATTTTGCCACTTCCTTTATCAAAGAAGATAAGAAGCCCACAACAACAACAACAACAACAAATCCACTACAAACAGTGTCATTGTTAACACAAAAATTTGAATTACCAGGAGGTGTGCCATGTGGGAATTTCTTCCCTGAATAACTGATACATAGGTTACTTTCAACAGTGTGGATTGCTTTGTTTGTGAACTGGTTACCATGGAATTTCCTTTTATTGAATTTCTTGATGTGTGGCATAATTCGTATTTATTGCACACTAAAGGATATGCACTTCCACAAATATATGTAGCACTTGGGCAACAAACATTCAGTAACACATGAACAAACTGCTTCAGCAAAACAAAAGTAAATATTAGCAAAGATAATCATTTACAGACACTATAAACCTGCACTGTTACCAACATATACAATGTACCTTATGTACAATCGCTGGAAACAGAAAGTTCACAGTTCTTTTTGAAATAATACTGGTTTCTGTAACAGAAGTAAAAGGGGTGTGGCAGCATACATGATGGTAACTTTAAAATTTGGTATATATCAGTGTAATCATGAAAGACTATAGTATTCAATAAATTCATAAAAAATTTCTATTTTTCCGCCATTTATAAGTACCCTGTATCCTTAAGGTAATCAGTGAACCACCTACAATGAAAACCAGGTCAGCTACTGATGCATGTAGAACAGACATGGAATGTATTGTCAGATATGCACAGAAATACAAAATTCATCTACCTGTTGGCATCTGAGCAGAACTTTCTACTCTGTATTATTGTAACCTTTGGCTGAGTGGTGTGCCAAGGGTATGAAGGAAACACACATATTAGAGTAACAACTGTTATGAAAAGGATAGCTTGCTTCTCACCATGAAGATGACGCATTGAGTTGTAGACAGGTACGACGACAAGGCTAACACACTGAGCTTTCAGCCAAAATCTTTTTCATAAGAGAAAGGAAAACGAACACACACACACACACACACACACACACACACACAGGCAAACCTCACGCACACATGACCGCTGTCTCCAGCTGCTCTGTCTCAGACTGCAGTATCAAAAGTCACAACAGGAAATTAACTCTTGAGGCAAAAGTTTACTAGTCCAGAAATAGGAAATTAAGAAACAGTATAAGATTCTGGCTATGAAGTCTTCCATGACAGTGTCCTTGGAAAAAAATTTCTTGATAAAATTGCCACATCAAATTTGGATAAAATCCTCAGGTTTTGATGACTGTCTCCATCATCTACATCAGTCAGACATAGCCTCTGATGATAATGCAGGAGGTAGTCATTGAAACCTCGGAATTTTATCCACGTTTTATGTGGAAAGTTTACCAAGAACTTTTTACCCAGTACAACATTCTTAGGGAGAATAGTGACAACTTTATTTGAGGAGAAATGGTGTAGGCCTATTTTGTATACTTGAACCAGAAGGTCTTTTTTTCGTTTTGTGTTAACACGCACAAAAATAAATAACCCAGTTAAAATCTGGAAATTGGTCTTGCACCTTTCAACCCAAAGATGAGTGAATTACTGTATTTACCCAAATATAAGACAACCATGAATATAAGACAGTTCCCCCATTTTTTAATAGGTTGCTTGAGAAAAATTAATTTTTAACATATTCTGACTAATCAAAATTACGGACTTTTGTTGATGTAAGGTATCTGCATAAAAAGCTGCCATTACATATATTCTGAACTTACACTATGTGATCAAAAGTATCTGGACACCCCAAAAAACATAAGTTTTTCATATTAGGTGCATTGTGGTGCCACCTGGTGCCAGGTACTCCATATCAGTGACCTCAGTAGTCATTAGACATCGTGTGAGAGCAGAATTGAGCTCTGTGGAACTCACGGACTTCGAAAGTGGTTAGGGGATTGGGTGTCACTTGTGGCATACGTCTGTATGCGAGATTTCCACACTCCTAGGTTCACTGTTTCCAATGTGACAGTGAAGCGGAAACATGGAGGGACACATACAGCACAAAAGCGTACAGGCCGATCTCGTCTGTTGACTGACAGAGACTGCTGATGGTTGAAGTGGATGTAATGCGAAATAGGTGGACATCTATCCAGACCATCACACAGGAATTCCAGACTGCATCAGGATCCATTGCAAGTACTATGATAGTTAGGCCAGATGTGAGAAAACATGGATTTCATGGTCGAGTGGTTGCTCATAAGCCACACATCACGCCAGTTTATGCCAAACGACACCTTGCTTGGCATACAGAATCTAAACATTGAATGATTGAACAGTGGAAAGACGTTCTGTGGAGTCACAAATCATGGTACACAATGTGGCGATCCGATGGCAGGGTGTGGGTATGGCAAATGTCTGGTGAACATCATCTGCCAGCATGTGTAGTGCCAACAGTAAAATTCGGAGGTGGTGGTGTTATAATGTGGTTGTGTTTTTCATGGAGGGGTTTCCATCCCTTATTGTTTTTCGTGGCACTATCACAACACAGGCCTACATTGATGTTTTGAGCACCTTCTTGCTTCCCACTGGTGAAGAGCAATTCAGGGATGCTGATTGCATCTTTCAACAGGATCGAGCACCTGTTCATAATGCACGGCCTGTGGCAGAGTTTTTACACAACAATAACATTCCTGTAATGGACTGGCCTGCACAGAGTCCTGACTTGAATCCTATAGGACCCCTATGGGATGTTTTGGAATGCTGACTTTGTGCCAGGCCTCACCAACCGACATCGATACCTCTCCTCAGTGCAGCACTCCATGAAGAATGGGTTTCCATTCCCCAAGAAACCTTCCAGCATTTGATTGAATGTGTGCCTGCGGGAGTGGAAGCTGTCATCAAGGCTAAGGGGTGGGCCAACACTATACTGAATTCCAGTGTTACCAATGGAGTGTACCACAAACTTGTAAGTCATTTTCAGCCAGGTGTCCGGATACTTTTGATCACATAGTGTTTATACCATCTATTGGTTGTCTACATTTTCATAATACAAGGAGAAATAAAATAAACAAAACAAAATTGTATACATTAATTTTTATCTTCTCTGCCTCTTTCATTTAGCCTGTCATCCGTGGTGCCACTATTTTTAAGTGTCATCATCATCATCCTAACAGGACAACTGTGAATCTAATATCTTTGCTGTCAAAAATATTTTTCTGTTTCTTTTGAATATGATGTGATTTTTTTTTTTTTACACACACAGTGGATTTCGCTTCTATACTGACTTGAGAATGTTACAATGTCTTTTGCTACAAAAACATATTGACTACCTGCTGCTTCCTCATTGGCTGTGTAGAACCAGCAGCAGACACATTCCCTTTCGTTTGCATGATATGTCATGGTGAGTGTCAGCAACATTACTGCACGAAACACACAAGTACGCCACTGGGCCAGGTTTAGACTTTTAGTGTCTCCTGCAGAAATGTATGCTGATGTTGAGTATTTGGCCAATTTTAATGTCCGTTCGACTCCAAGTACAAATGGATGCAGTCAAACTGCAGTTTATACATGTTAGATGTTTATAAAAAGCCAAAGTGCACAGTATACATTACCGTGGTTGGCACGAAATGAAATTTGCTGGCCCTCGCCATTCACCTCCGTACACTCATTATAGTTCTCAGCTAAACTCATGTCACTGTTTCAGCTTAGCTCATGCCAGTGTTCCCCCTGCAAGCCTTCCATAGTGCTGTGCTTGAGCAACAGTGAAACATGGACAGTTATATCTTCTGGCATGCAAGTAATGTGTAACAACAGCAACTAATACATAAATAAAAGATTGCAGCCATGATTCAGTCCAGTCCTTGAACTTTCACTCATCCCGTGATCTAGTGTATATGTAGGTGCTAACTCCGCCACAGATCTTTCTGGTGTAATTTATTCTTGCAATAACAATTGCAGTCAGCTTACTGTGATTTGTTTCATTTGTTAGAGATTTAATTCTGGATTAATTTTCTTTCTCATTTCATCTGAATGACACCATCTTGTTCTGAAGATGATTAAAAGCTGGTAACATTTTTCCCTGTATTCTAATATGTGAACAACCAAATTTTCATTTGCAACACACTTCATGAATCATTAGTTTCTCATAATCAAATAAAATACTGACTAGGGTTCTGAATCAGGTAATGGTTTTTGAAGGACAAGATTGTCACCTTTGAATGTAACCTTTACGTAAAAAGCAGCATAAATGTATGCATGTGGTATCCATATGTGTGTGAGAACTTCTGTTGCAAACCTTTTCAAATACAACAGACGTTTGAGAGTTGATAGAATTGTTTCCTCCTATGTTGCACAAAATTGTCAATTTTTTAAGGAAAGCATTTGACTGTTGTTTTACCTAGTTCATAATTTATCACGTATCAATCCGGTGCACTAGCGCCATGAGTCAAATGTCACGCGACTGATCGAACAAGATTGATAATGTATTGAGTGCTTCGGTGTATCGGGAAATCTAGTGCCTGTTCAAATGAATGTATTGTTTGCTAAGCTCTACCCTTCAGAACTCTTCAAAAAACTCTTCAAAATGAATTTGTACAAAAACTCAATAACCAAAGTTTCATCTGTAAATTTAAGATGAAAACACTGTAAGAACATTTATCTCGGTAACAGTAGTTTAATGTGAATGTAAGGTGACCCTGTATTTTTTTAATGACAAATTTGGGAATAAAACCTCATCTTATAACCCGGTAAATACGGTACTTAGTATAATGTTTAGCTGTTATAATAATTAGTGTCCAGAAGTAAAGTGGAGCTAAGATGAATTGATTCCCTAAACTATTAAAGTGAAGTGCTAAGCATTGTCCATATTCAGTTTGGACATTTAGTCTGCATAATCCTTAGTTTCACAGTCATTCAACTGCTGGGAATTTATTTAGTTTGTTGTCAACATATGGACTTAAATTGAGTAGCATTACCCACTGAATTCTATTCAGATGCAAATGGAACACTATATATGGTAACAGTCATGATAATTCTATATATATGTTGTGGTAGCCTAAAGGAGCCATTAGTGTCCCCTATCAAATAATAAATTGGGAACAAATTGTGTCAACTGTGGTGTGCTGGGGGCCCAAGCACCTAAGTCAGCTTGGTAAACCCTTGTCTCATAATTCATGGTTTAGGTTACCAGCAATGCATCTGATCACTTCCAGGCTGTGATTTTGCCCATTACATTAGTTAACAAAATGATATCCTATGGTCCTGTGTATTCTACTCTCATTTTTGTATTTTGGTACTCCTTCAGTTTTACCCATGATCACATCACATCACATCTCATCTCTGAAGGCTGGACAGCATGAGCTGTGCATAGCATTGTGATATCTTCAGATCTACTCAAGGAACAAATGCGCTCCAGCAGCTTATTCTTCCTTCTGTTAGTGCAAGTGAGGCTTGAACACATTGTGGGAAATGTTTGGTAACTCGGTTATCATCTGCTGATTATCTGGTGTGGAGATAAATTGTTCAGCTGAATTTAGTTGTTATTCTCTTCTCAGCTCAATGAAACATTCTGAATAAATCTCATCTAAGATATGATGTATTGCCTTTATCTTTCATATAATGAACTGTTTGCCTTAACAACAATTAGAAAATTGAGGCAGTGCCCACAGCACTGAGCCACATGGTACAGTGCTCATCTGATATTGCAAAGGCTATTGAAATAGACAATTCATGTTGTGGACTGGATGTGTCCACTTATATATGAAAATCTCTCTGTCACTGAAAAAGATTAATAAAGGTATCCTGGTAGGACAGATGCGAGGATTCTAGGGCAGCACACACACAATGAAAGTAACATAGAAGGGAGAATAGTAAAATATATTACTCAACTTTGGTAACACTGGTTACAGCAATTGTAGGCTGCATGTTTAGCTTATCAGTCCTGTGTTGACTACATTTTCATGGACACACACAAAATAATGTTCTCTGAACTAAAGTCATAAGAAAACTAATCTTTTGCCTTGCTGTATTAATAGAAGAACAGATCCAAACTAACAGTACTTGGTTAACTCTCTAGGCAGGTGGTCTCTGCCCACACGTAATACTTATATTCACTATTCTGTTTCTACTGAAGGCTAACCATGGTCTATCTATTGGCCTCTGTTTCTATCTCACTCAATGACTTGAAAAAACCACGAATGTTCTGCAGCAACTGCTTAAACCATCGGCACACGGACCGTGCTGTCGAACGTTAACGTTGAGCGTGCCAAGTTCAACGTGCTGCTGAACACTCAGGAACGCTGCGACTTGTGCATACGGTACATGGGCCCCAACATGGTATACACGATCACAAAGCACTCCAGCGGTAGTTTGAGGGACGTTTCTAGTTCGTAAATCACACTGTTTACTCAATGGGCGCGCGTAAAATTCCCGCGTTAGCTCCATTAAAATGCAGATTTCCTCCATGGTCCACGAAAAGGAAAGTACCATGTCCAGTCAATAAGGATACAGGGTTTCAAATGTTCCATTATAAACAGTGCGGTACAAATTTGGAATACTTCTCCGCATAAGATAAACGTCATTTCATCATTCCCACATTTTAGTAAAACCCCAAGGTCAGTCTTACTTGATCACTGTTCCCACCCAATAGCAGAATCTTTGCAACATGTGAATTACGAAGCGTAAAAGAAAAAGGAGCAAAATACCTTTATACAAGTAGCGCAAGCTGTCCTGTAGATTAAGCCAATCGAACAAAATTCCCCTCAAAAAAAGGTGAACTTATATTTATGTAACATAAAATATTATAGTATATACTTATACTAAACTAATAATAAAGTATCAGAACCTAATAAAAACACGAATGTTAAGAAAAAAATTTTTTTTGTTTTTAAATCATTGTTTTTGATCATTGCAGACGTCACACGACATCCATTCAAGTTCGTTGTCGATCCTTTTACTCAGTTCTTTTATTACAGAGGCCAACCAACTCTCTGACTGAACACGCTGAGCTACACTAAACCAACAACACACGCCTTATATCTAAGCATATTATGTTACCCCTTGCTGAAAACCTTAATCGTAGATATGTTACTAATTGAAATTTAATTATAACAAATTGTACCAAGAACAATGCGTTTTTGGAGGATCTTCAGTTTGTCGTTGCCTTCAAATAGCCTACTCTCATGATACGCAAGTTACAATAATTCTTTTGCCACAAATATGATGTTTCTCGTTATTTTATTGGGACAAATCACACAGTTAACAACAGGTTTTCCTGTGATTCTCAATTTGCTAGTGCTCAGAAATGGCATATATACATATAGGATTGAAATGAATGCCAATATGGTGCCTCACAACTCTGTACTGAAGGGAGACGGCATGCATGTGACGTAGGTGGCATTGTGCCATCTCATTGGTCAATGCTCAGATGCACGCTCAGAATATCTGACATGCCGGATATTGCTCTGCATGTTCAGAAAGACTCCAGAACATGCTATTCCACGCTATGACGTCAGAAACTTGGCACGCTCAATGCTCAATGTTCGGATGCATGGTCCATGTGCCGGCGGCTTTAGCAAGAACTAGACTGACTTACAACTTGCAACTCACAACTACTGCTCGTGCAGGTTACTTAAGCACGCATTTCTCTTCCTGGTGGCACAGTTGTTCCAGGGGGCGCGATTCTCGCAGGCAGCATGATTGGTTTGCATGCAGCAATGTTCCTGCTGTGGACGGACATCCGCAGTACTTCTAGTACCAACTGTCGGAAACTCTTCTTGTGTGGTGGCTCAGTACACCATGGTTCAAATGCTTTTTAGGAACTAGTTTATTTCAAGTCAGTTCTTTTTTTCCTTTTTTAAAATCAAACTGTAACTGAATGTAACTAAATTCAGCAATGGTAAATCATTGGAAAGCCTTTGCATTCTTATTGTTGTGTAGACTGAATTTCAGCTTTTGACACTCCTAAAACTCTGACTGATGGATATAATCAGTTAACTATTACTATATTGTTACAATTGTCATTTCTTATAAAAGTTAGCCATCACATATCTGTGGACTAGTGCCAGAAGTTGCAGTCATTGAATTTCCAGGTTGTTGTCAGTTTCATCACGTGTGTCAGCAAAAGTGACCCTTGTTGGTTTATATCTAACTCTCAATCTTTTATGTATTTATGTTTTGTTCATAACACATAATTTTACATGCGTGGACAGTGACAACCCATTACAAATTACAGCATCATTTTCTACAATAAGCTGTGATTAAATAATAAAAACAATAGGAAAATAATTCATTCTGTAGTGCTAAGTTGGGCGATGCACTTGAGGACAATATTATGGAAATGGAAGAGGATGTAGATGAAGATGAAATGGGAGATACGATACTGCGTGAAGAGTTTGACAGAGCACTGAAAGACCTGAGTCGAAACAAGGCCCCCGGAGTAGACAACATTCCATTGGAACTACTGACGGCCTTGGGAGAGCCAGTCCTGACAAAACTCTACCATCTGGTGAGCAAGATGTATGAAACAGGCGAAATACCCTCGGACTTCAAGAAGAATATAATAATTCCAATCCCAAAGAAAGCAGGTGTTGACAGATGTGAAAATTACCGAACAATCAGTTTAATAAGCCACAGCTGCAAAATAATAACACGAATTCTTTACAGACGAATGGAAAAACTGGTAGAAGCCGACCTCGGGGAAGATCAGTTTGGAATCCGTAGAAATACTGGAACACGTGAGGCAATACTGACCTTACGACTTATCTTAGAAGAAAGATTAAGGAAAGGCAAACCTACGTTTCTAGCATTTGTAGACTTAGAGAAAGCTTTTGACAATGTTGACTGGAATACTCTCTTTCAAATTCTAAAGGTGGCAGGGGTAAAATACAGGGAGCGAAAGGCTATTTACAATTTGTACAGAAACCAGATGGCAGTTATTAGAGTTGAGGGACATGAAAGGGAAGCAGTGGTTGGGAAGGGAGTAAGACAGGGTTGTAGCCTCTCCCTGATGTTATTCACTCTGTATATTGAGCAAGCAGTAAAGGAAACAAAAGAAAAATTTGGAGTAGGTATTAAAATCCATGGAGAAGAAATAAAAACATTGAGGTTTGCAGATGACATCGTAATTCTGTCAGAGACAGCAAAGGACTTGGAAGAGCAGTTGAACAGAATGGATGGTGTCTTGAAGGGAGGATATAAGATGAACATCAACAAAAGCAAAACGAGGATAATGGAATGTAGTCGAATTAAGTCGGGTGATGTTGAGGGTATTAGATTAGGAAATGAGACACTTAAAGTAGTAAAGGAGTTTTGCTATTTGGGGAGCAAAATAACTGATGATGATCGAAGTAGAGAGGATATAAAATGTAGACTGGCAATGGCAAGGAAAGCGTTTCTGAAGAAGAGAAATTTGTTAACATCGAGTATAGATTTAAGTGTCAGGAAGTCATTTCTGAAAGTATTTGTATGGAGTGTAGCCATGTATGGAAGTGAAACATGGACGGTAAATAGTTTGGACAAGAAGAGAATAGAAGCTTTTGAAATGTGGTGCTACAGAAGAATGCTGTAGATTAGATGGGTAGATCACATAACTAATGAGGAAGTATTGAATAGGATTGGGGAGAAGAGAAGTTTGTGGCACAACTTGACCAGAAGAAGGGATCAGTTGGTAGGACATGTTCTGAGGCATCAAGGGATCACCAATTTAGTATTGGAGGCCAGTGTGGAGGGTAAAAATCGTAGGGGGAGACCAAGAGATGAATACACTAAGCAGATTCAGAAGGATGTAGGTTGCAGTAGGTACTGGGAGATGAAGAAGCTTGCACAGGATAGAGTAGCATGGAGAGCTGCATCAAACCAGTCTCAGGACTGAAGACCACAACAACAACAACAACAACAACAACAACAACAGTGCTAACTTTGTTTATATGCAATTTACTACCATACTTATACCACTGCAGGTCCAGGGGTTAGCACAGGCCCGAGGTATTTTTGTCCGTCGTAAGAAGCAACTAAAAGGGGTCTCAAATGTTTTGGCATTTCTGTGATGGTTTCCTGTAGGGTTTCACTTCCGTTCTCCAAAATTATCCCAAAGAGCGAGCCAGTTGGGGAAGGGTGCCTTTCATGGTGCATCATGGCTTTGCATTTCCATTCATTCTCCAGCTGTTGGGTGAGGACACCTTCCTGGGTGTGTTTTCCTCCATCCATTGTGCAGTGTTGTTCTGTGCCGATGATGATCATGGAGTTCTTTGCACCTCATATCCAGCACAGTAGTCAATCCATTGTGTTGGGGCCACAATGTACCTTATTCGTTGTAGCTCCCTGACTACACAGGGATAGCTCTGCTGAAGTCTGCACCATTAACTCCCCACGTATGCCAAGGAGTAGATGCCCATCTACCTGGGGCATCAGGGATCAGGGCATCAGGGCTCCCGGCAATGGCCAACCTGCCAAGTGACCTTTGCTGAGGCTGGGTGGCACCCTTTGGGGGGGGGGGGGGGGGCAAATTGCGTATCATCAGGGCAGATGAAAAGTGAACGACATCATCTCTTGCTGGTGGTCATACACCAGCAGTCTCTAAGCATTCGAGGTTCAATTTAATGCGATGAAGTATGACCCCAAATCATTCCCCTCCCTGGCCACGCCGCCGTGGGATAAACGCCAGGCTAAAGGCGGAAGCGAACATTATTCGTCCCAGTACCTCGTATGCATGAGAGCTGATGGTGAATCCTTCATGTTGATGAAGCCTCAGTTTTTTGTGGAGCATTTAGAGGACAAGTTTGTGGAGATGGAGCGATTGTTCAAAATGCGATCTGGGTTAGCCTTGATAGAAATAGCATCCTCTGTCCAGTCAAGGACTGTGACAAGCTGGAGGATGTTTGTGTTTCCATCACACCCCATAGGAGTTTAAATATGGTGCAGGGTATTGTATTTCACAGGGTCCTTCTTTTCAGATGCAGAGCGACGAGATGTTCATTTTGTCTGGCGCATCCGTAGGGGTTCAAAGGATTATCAGGTGGCCACCGGTGCCATCATCTTGGCCTTTGAGGGTGATACATTATCCGAGAAGGTTAAGGTGATGGTATACCGCTGTGATGTAAAGCCATATATCCCTCCCCGATGCGGTGCTTTAAGTGATGGAAGTTCGAGCATATGTCTTCCTGCTGTACTTCCAGCATCATATGTTGTGATTGTGGACATCCATAGCATCCCAATGCCCCATCTCCCATGTGTGTCAACTGCAGTGAGCAACATTCCTCTTGCTTGCCGGACTGCAGGATTCTACAGAAAGAAAGAAAAATCATGGCATACAAGACCCTGGACTGACTGACCTACACTGAGGCTAAAAGGAAATGTGAAAGGCTACATCCTGTGCACATGACATCCTCTTATGCCACTGCTACAACAATGGTTCCAGCTGCTTCAGTTCTGCCATTTATAGTTGGCTCTCAGAACCGCAAGACTACACCTGCCCCTTTGATGGTGGGGAGCACTCCTATTCCTGTTGCTCCCACACCACCTGCTTCAGGAGCAATGCCATCCCAACCATTGGGGACATCAGTCCCCACTTCTCAGCCAGAGAAGTGTCAGTCTTCTTCAGCTCCTCTCACCACGAAGGGGTCACTTGCTTCCCAGTTTCCTACCAGTGGGAAAGAGGACACCCTCCAGTGGCTGAAGTGCCCACAGGCACCTGGTCATAGGGCTTAAAGATCCTCCTCACACCTTGAGACTGAATCAGTGAAGCCCTCCCAGCCAGAGAAATCCAAGGAGCAGTGAGAGAAACCCAAAAATAAGACCATGCCAAGAACAAAAAAATTGCAGCGGCACCCACACCACCATTACCTACAAGCTCTGTGTCTGAGGGTAAGGTGGAGATTCTGGCATCTGCTGAGGACCTAGGTCTTGCTGGACTCCCAGACACAATGTATATAGAATGCACAGGTACTCACGTCAGTGGCAGCAGGTGGCCCTGAGGTGTAAACTGCCTCCTTGATCGCTTCATACCTTCCCTTTCTCATGACGAGATCATCCTCCAGTGGTATTGTGGTGGTTTCTTCCACCACCTGGCTGAATTATGACAACTGTTGAGCTTTACACGTGCCTTCTGCATTGCCCTCCAGGAACCCGGGTTCCCGGCAGTGTGGACCCCTGCTCTTCACAGCTATAGGGGATATTACAAAAGTTGCACAGAATACGAGGTGTGTCCACAAAGTAAGTTCCGTTTGGTTATATAAAACAAACGTGTACAGATACAAAAAAATATTTATTGTACAAAAATCTACAACTGTTAAACTACTTTTCTACATAGCTTCCGAAATTTTGTAGGCACTTGTCATAGCGTGGCACAAGTTTTTGTATGCCTTCTTCATAGGCCTGTGTATTCAACCACGTGGTAACATGTTCTTTCAGCTTGTGTTGCAGTAACCATGTGCATTGAATGTTTAGCCTTTTGGTAAGAAATAAATCAGCAAAATGCCTTTTCTGTCCCAAAAACGGTGCACATGGCTTTTCAAGGTGTCAAGATTTGCTTAGGCATAACCCCCTTCCCTGGAGCACCTAATAGCTTTTAAATGGCTCCATGCCCGTGTTCACCAGCTCATAAAAAGGCAGAAACAGGAGTGTTGGGCGAGGTATGTCTTGACCATTGGGTACCCTATGTCACCTTCACAATCTGGATGAAGATCAGATGTGTTTTTGAGTACCAGACCCCAACAGGTGTCCCTGTCATTAACATCAGTGGAGTGTTATCTACTGACGCAAATGCAATTGCCAAGCACTTTGCTGAGCACAATGCTTGAGCCTCTGTGTCAGAGAATTACCCCCCAGCCTTTCGCACCCTCAAACGGCAGATGGAAGGGAAACTCCTCTCGTTCACTGCACGCCACAGTGAACCATATAACACTCCATTTACTGAGTTGGAGCTCCTCAGCACCCTTGCACATTGCCGCAGCAAAGCTCCTGGGCTGGATTGGATCCACACTCATATGAGTCAACATCTCCTGTTGGACTGCCAGCGATATATCCTCATCATCTTCAACCGCATGTGGTGCAATGGCATATTCCCGTCGCAATGGCAGGAGAGCACCATCGTTCTGGTGGTCAAACCTTGTAAAAACCTGCTTGATTTGGAAAGCTATTGGCCCATCAGCCTCACCAACGTTCTTTCTAAGCTGCTAGAATGTATGGTGAGTCAGCGGTTGTGTTGGTTCCTGGAGTCACGGGGCCTAATGACTTCATATCAGGGTGCCCCCAAGGGGGCCCACAGTCCTTTTGTGGGTATGTGTGTGGCGCGCGCGGGGCCCCGAGCTATTGCAGTCTCCTTTCCTTTCCTTTGAAGGCTGCATTACCGTCCGTGTTTCTCTCCCTCCCTATCCTTGCTCCTTTGTCCCTGCCCCCTCTTTTCCCTCTTAGTGGACTTCTTTATGTCGACCTGGCTATCCTCCTGGCGTTGTTTTGGTCTGTGCTATTGTTTAGTTTGCTGTTTCCACGTCCTTTTCAGTGTTTTTGGTCCCCTTGGGGTTTGACCTCCATTTCCAAAATTTTCCGTTCAGTGTGAGACATTTGGGGATGAACTCCCTACCTAGCTTCCATGGTGCAGGTTCCTCTCCCTGTCCCCTCCCCTCCCCTCCCCTCCCCTTTCTCTTTGCATCCTGGCCCCCCTCCTGCTAGGTCACCAGCACGGTAGCCAGTCCGTGTGGTGGGGCTGTTAAGTACCCACTTGGTTGAGCCCCCTGAAACCATAGGGATCACACTACTAGTACCTGAGCTGTTAACACCTCGTGTATGCCCAGGAGTCAATGCTCATCATTTTGGGGCACCAGAACTCCTAGCAATGGCCGCCGTGCCAGACAGCCCTTGCTGTGGTTGGGTGGCACCCACGGGGCGAACCCCTGATCAGAGTGGGTGGTACTAGGGCAGACGCCTTGCGCATGAAGCGACAAAAGCTTCACCATCCTGGCCATTCTGTCGCTGTGTCTAAGAGTGGTAGCAGACGTGACACTCCTTCTGATCCTTCGGCCTTTCCCTCCCTGGCCACCCACTGGAAGGAGGGTCAAACTCGCCGGCTTGGGTTGAAACCTTTCCTTTGGTACCTGGTTTGTACCAGGACAGATGGCGGTAGTTTTGCCATGACCAAGCCTTTGTTTTTCATGGAGACGATTGAAGATAAGTATGGCGAAGTTGAATCGATGAGTAAAATGCGGTCCGGTGCTTTGATTATGAAGACATCTTCTGCTGCCCAATCTGACGCCCTGCGTGCTTGTGACTGTCTCAGTGATGTCCCAGTCTCTGTTACATCCCACCAATCTTTGAACTCAGTACAGGGAATTATTTTCCACCGAGATCTTCTTCTGCAAACTGATGAGGAGCTCTGTGCTAACCTTTAGCTGTGAGGGGTTCGTTTTATCCGCTGTGTGCAGTGAGGCCCTCCAAACAATCGCATTGCTTCGGGCGCCTTTATCCTGGCCTTTGAGGGGGATGTCCTCCCAGAGAAGGTGTATCGGTGGAATGTAAAACCTTATACTCCACCACCGATGAGATGTTTTAAATACTTAAGGTTTGGACACATGTCTTCCCTCTGCACCACTGGTCCCCTCTGTGGTGACTGTGGGCACCCCTCCCATGAGGGGAGTGCCTGTGCTCCTCCGCTAATGTGTGTAAATTGTAATGTACAGCATTCTCCATGCTTGCCTAGATGCCCGATGTTTTGTGAAAGAAAGGAGGATTCAAGAGTACAGAACCTTAGATTGGCTCACCTACACTGAGGCTCGTCAAAAATATGACCGGCTGCATCCCGTGTCTATGACCTCTACTTTTGCTTCAATTACGTCCATTCCCCGTTCTACCCCCTCCTCTTCCCAGCCCTACCCCATTCACCCCATGCCTTCAGCCTCCTCCCCCCCCCTCTCCCTCCCTTCCCCCTCCTCCTCCCCCTTTCCCCCTCCTCCCTCTTCCCCCTCCTCCTCCCCCCTCCTCCTCCTCCTCCTCCCCCTCCTCCTCCCCCTCCTCCTCCTCCTCCTCCTCCCCCTCCTCCCCCCTCCTCCTCCTCCTCCTCCTCCTCCTCCTCCTCCTCCTCAGTACCCATACCCACCCCTTCGAGTGCTGCTCCCCCTCCCCTGCCGGAGAAGTGCTCCCCTCCTTCAGCAGCTGCCGTTACTGGAGCTCTGTCCCAGGACTCCTCTTCCTGGCACCCCCCTGAAAGGTGATCTACTGCTCCACAACAGCAGTGTGATCCACAGCCGGTGGGCGCCGCCAAGATTGCCCGGTGTAATTCTGTGCCTGCCCTCACTGAAGTCTGCCCTTCTCTTCCTTCCCAAGAGAAGCAGCAGAAATGCAGGAACAAGGGCAAGGCCCCTCTGGTACCCCCTGAGGTGCAGTCTTCCCCTCCTACATTCAATTAACCAACAGAGTCTGACCCCACCTATATGGATGCTTATGGATGCTTATCGGTGACTGATAGCGACTCAGTGGCATGACCAACTCCAGTCCATTCGCTTCCACTTTGGACTCTGGCTTGAGAATCCTCCAGTGGAATTGTAATGGACATTTGCGTCACCTTCCAGAGTTGCAGCCCCTTCTTTCCTTCTACTCTGCTGCTAGTATTGTGCTCCAGGAGACTCATTTTGTCAATTCTTACTCACCTACCCTTCATGGGTTCCACGGTTTCTGTCGGAACCGAATTGGTCCCTTGCAGGCTTCTCGTGGTGTTTGCACCTTGGTCTGCAAGGACATTGTTAGTAAATGGGTTCCCCTCTGAACTATTCTGGAAGCCATTACTGTCAGGGTCCATCTGGCCACTCGAACCACCATCTGTAATCTCTACCTCCCACCTGACAGGCTGCCCACATTCCATGCCCTCACCACCATTCTTCAGCAACTCCCTTCTCCCTTCTTGTTATGAGGGGACTTTAATGCCCACATCCCTCTTTTGGGTAGTCATACAACTACTGCCCTGGGCAGGACAGTTGAAGCTGTTCTGGCAGAGCTTGACCTCAGTTTACTAAACACAGGCGCTCCCACACACTTTAGTCTGGCATGCGGCACTTTCTCAACCATTGACCTCACCATCTGCAGTTCTGGCCTTCTTCCCTCCATTCAGTGGGCCGTCCACGATGACTTATGTGACAGTAACCATTACCCGATTGTTTTGACCTTCCTTCAGTCTCTCTCACTCCGTCACCCTCCCAGGTGGGCCATATCTAAGGCTGATTGGGGTGCCTTCTCCTCTGCTTCCATCCTCCCTGTATTGCCACGTGACAGTGTTGATGAATCTACTCAGACTTTGACTGCCACCATCCTTTCAGCAGCTTTTTCAGCAATCCCTTCTTCTTCAGGTTCCCCCTGTTGGAAGATGGTCCCTTGGTGGACTCCGGAAATTGCTGAAGCCATAAAAGACCACTGCTGTGCTCTTCAACACTTCAGGTGGCTCCCTTCTACTGCTCTTCTTCTGGTCTTTAAACGACTCTGTGGCCGGGCCCACTACCTAATCAAATTTCAGAAACTGATTTGCTGGGAATGATATGTAGCTGCCATAGGACCCCACACCCCCTCTTCACAAGTCTGGGCGAAACTCCGGTGAATGTTTGGCCACCGTCCTCCTGCCAGGGTTGCAGGAATTTCTGTACATGGTGTTGTCTTTACCAATCTGGACTTTGTGACAGAAAATTTCACTCAACACTTTGCTCAAGCTTCGGCATTGGCTCAATATCCACCCACGTTCCTTCTCTTGAGAGAGTGTTCAGAACAACTACCTTTGTCTTTTGTTTCTCACTGCTCAGAACCATATAATTCCCCATTCAGCGAGTGGGAATTTGCCAGCGTCCTCGCCCTTTGTCCTGACACAGCTCCTGGATGGGATTGGATACATAACCAAATGCTCCAACACTTACCAGTGGCTGGCCACCATTGTATACTGACCCTCTTCAGCCGTCTGTGGGGTGAGGGGGTATTTCCTACCCAGTGGCAGGAAAGGATTGTTGTTCCAGTGTTGAAGCCAGGGAAGCTGCCTCTTCAGTTGGGTAGCTACCATCCAATTAGCCTTACTAACACCCTCTGCAAGCTCCTTGAACATATGGTGAGTCGGTGTCTGTTTTGGATCCTTGAAACCCGCAACCTTTTGTCATCGACTCAAAGTGGTTTTCGCTGTGGCCACTCTATGGTGGATAACTTGGTCTGCCTGGAGTCTGCTGTCTGGTCGGGTTTTGCTCATTGGCAACACCTCCTTACAGTCTTCTTTGATTTGGATAAAGCCTGTGACACCACCTGGCGCCACAACACCCTCAACACCCTTCACGAATGGGGCCTCCATGGTGCTCTGCCCATTTTTATCCGTAACTTCCTTTCTTGTCACTCTTTTCAGGTCAAAGTTGGTTCCTCCAACAGCTCTCCCCATCGGCAAGAAAATGAGGTTCCACAGGGTTCTATGCTGAGCGTCCCTCTCTTTCTCATAGCCATTAATGGTCCGACAGTGTCCCCCTCTTTGTATACTGACGATTTTTGTATCTACCTCACCTCCTCTGTAATGGGCGGTGCAGAACGCTGTCTACAGGGGGCAATCTGTCAGGTGCACTCATAGGTTCTCTCTCATGGCTTTCAGTTTTTGCCGGCCAAGACTTGTCATGCATTTCTGCCGTCGCCATACAGTCCATCCCCATCTGGAATTGTTCCTCGATGGCCAGCCCCTCAAGGTGGTGGACACCCATTGCTTCTTGGGTCTGGTCTTCGATGCCCGGTTGACACGCCTCCCTCACCTTCGCCAGCTGAAGAGGACGTGCTGGTCCCACCTCAGTGTTCTTAGGTGTCTATGCAATACCACCTGGGGTGCAGACCGCTCTGTTCTCCTGCGATTGTATCAAGCATTGGTCCAGTCTCGTTTAGACTATGGAAGTCCTGTCTATGATTCTGCGTTGCCTTCGACACTGCTGATACTAGACCCCATCCACCACTGTGGAGTCCAACTTGCGACTGGTGCCTTCCGGACTAGCCTTGTACTTAGCCGTCTCACAGAGGCGGGGATTCCACCACTGTGAATTTTGCGCCAGCAAAAGCTGATATCTTATGCGCTCCGCATTCACTGCACCTCCAAGCACCCTAATTATGGTCTCCTTTATCCAGACACGGAGATCACCCTGCCGCAGTGGCGCCCACAATGTGGGCTTACCATGTCTGTCCTTATTCAGTCGCTCTTTTCTGAGCTCCAGCAATTGCCTTTACCACCTCTCTTCTCCACTCATGCACGTATCCCTCCATGGTGCATCTCTCGGCTGCAGCTCTGCCTTGATCTCTCAGTCGATTCAAAGGATTCTGTCCCTCCGATGGCTCTTCGCCACCAGTTCTCCTGTCTCCTCAGTTCTTTTCAGGATTCAGAAGTGATCTATACTAATGACTCCATGGTTGCTGGCCGCACTGGTTTTGCTTACACCTATGTGCGATGCACAGAACTTTGTTCCTTGCCAGGTGGCTGTAGTGTTTTTACTGCAGAATTGGTAGCCATCTTGCATGCACTGGACCATATCCACTCCTGCTCAGGACTGTCCTTCACTATATGTAGTGACTCATTGAGCGGTTTGAGCACTATCGACCAGTACTTCCCTTGCCACCCATTGGTCATTGCTATCCAGGAGTCCCTTTCTCACCTCTCTCAACGTGGATGCTCGGTGGTTTTCATTTGTACCCCAGGCCATGTTGGGATTCCTGGCAATGAACTTGCCAATCGACTGGCTAAATTAACTACTACCAGACCATCTCTTGCTATTCCGGAAATAGACCTTCGCTCGGCATTATGTCGTCAGGTTTTGGGCCTTTGGGATGCAGACTGGATCACTCTTTCTTCTCGGAACAAGCTCAGGGCAATGTAGGATCTACAACTCCATGGCAGTCCTCCTTATGGGCCTCTCGTAAGGCCTCTGTTGTCCTCTGCTGGCTCCGCATCAGCCATACTTTTTTGACTCATGGTTATCTCCTCAGTCGTGAGGACCCTCCTCTCTGTCGTTGTGGATCGATGTTGACTGTGGCTCACATCTTATTG
This sequence comes from Schistocerca piceifrons, assembly GCF_021461385.2. Taxonomy (NCBI): domain Eukaryota; kingdom Metazoa; phylum Arthropoda; class Insecta; order Orthoptera; family Acrididae; genus Schistocerca; species Schistocerca piceifrons. The sequence continues at coordinate 275,495,900 of NC_060149.1, forward strand.
GACTGCCCCAACTTAGCCACCCTATGACGGACTTTCAGCTTTCCAGACTCGCTACCCCTGGTGTTGGCTGACAACGTTTTACGTTTTATTTGTGATGGGGGTTTTAATGCTTTATTTAAGGGAGGGTCCTTCCACCTTATCAGTGAGTGGAGGGGATGGCAGGCCCTCTTGCTCCCCCCTTCGCCCTGACTGGATTGGCTTCAACTGGGCTTGGTGGTTCATCCCGGCTCTCTGCCTTCCCACTCCTTTCATTATGGGGTCTGTTACGTCTTGAGTGTCTCTCGTCTCCTGTGCTTCTTCCTTCCCACCCCTGTCATTAGTCACTTTCTTTCCCTCACATCTTCTTCTGCCCTTTTACTTCCTTCCCTTAGTTTCTCATTTTATGGACATTGTAGTTGCTTCTCCTAATGTGGGATTTTATCGGTTTTAGTTAATCTAAGGTAGGAGGGACTGATGACCGCGTAGTTTGGTCCCTTCTACATCCAGCCAACCAATCCATACCAGGGGGGTTTCCACCAGGGTCACTCTACCACTGATAGTCCAGTGTCCCTAGACTATTCCATCCGAACAGACTTTTCCAGATGCCAATGCCTGGTTGTCATCATTTTTAATTTAAGAGAAGCTTATGACATGACCTGGCGACATCATATCCTTGCCACATATGAGTGGTGTCTCGGAGGCCCGCTTCTGATTTTCATCTAAAACTTCCTGTCGCTCCGTACTTTCCACGTCCAAGTTGATGCCTCCCATAATTCTCCCCATCCAGGAGAATGGAGTCCCACAGAGCTATGTATTGAGTGTTTTCTCTATTTTTAGTGGTCATTAATGGTCTAGCAGCAGCTCTGGGGCCATCCGTCTCACCTTATCTCTGTGCACGCAACTTTTGCATTTCCTACTACTTCACCAGTACTGGTGTTGCTGAGCGGTGCCTACAGGGAGCCATCCACAAGGTGCAGTCATGGGCTCTAGCCCACAGCTTCCAGTTTTCAGATGCAAAGTCATGCGTCGTGCACTTCTGTTGACATCGTACCATTCATCTGAAACCAGAACGTTACCTTGATGATGATCCACTTGCTTTAGTGGAGACATATTGATTCTTCGGATTGATTTTCGGCACCCAATTGACTTGGCTTCCTTACCTTTGTCAGCTTAAGCGTACCTCAGTGCCTTCCGCTGCCTGAGCAACACCAACTGGGGTGCAGATCACTGTACACTGCTGCAGCTCTACAGAGCCCTTGTTCAATCCCGCCTTCATTATGGGAGTCTGGTTTATGGTTTGGCAGCACCCTCAGCATTGCAGTTACTAGACCCAGTGCGCCACTGTGGAGTTCAACTAGCGAAGGGAGTATTTTGGATGATTCCGGTGACCAGTGTGGTGGCTGGAGATTGGAGTCCCTCCATTGCAGAACAGGCATGCACAACTGCTCACCAATTACGTCGCACACATTTGTAGCTTTCCTGACCATCCAAATTACCGTCTCCGTTTACCAACCATGGTGGTTCATCTCGTGCATCGGCGGCCGAGGTCAGGGATTATGATCGCGGTTCGTGTCGGATTGCTTCTGTGTGAACTGGAGTTCTTCCCTTTACCACCTCTACTCCAGGTCCATTCATATACACCTCCACGGTGTATACCTAGGCCGCAGCTTCTTCTGGACCTTTCACATGGCCCTAAGGACTCAGTTCCTCCCGAGGCTCTCCACTGTCACTCCCTTTTGATTCTTGACATATCCCGAGGCTCTTAAGTAATTTACACTGATTGCTTGATGGCCGATGGTCATTTTGGCTTTGTCTATTCTCACAGAGGACATATCAAACAGCACTCCTTGCCAGATGGTTGCAGAGCTGATGGCCATATCTCGTGCTCTTGAGCATATCCGTTTGTGCTCTGGTGAGTTGTTTCTTGTCTGTTGTGACTCCTTGAGCAGCTTACAAACTATTGACCAGTGGTACCCTCGCCATCCTTTGGTAGCAACCATCCAGGAGTCCATCTATGCCCTGGAACAGTCTGATAATTCAGTGGTGTTTGTGTGGACCCCAGGTAACGTTTGATTCCCAGGCAATGAACTTGCTGACACACTGGCCAAACAGGCTATATGTAAACCGCTTCTGGAGATTGGCATCTCTGAAACTGACCTCCGTTCGGTATTGCGCCATAAGGTTTTTCAGCTTTGGGAGACAGAATGGCATCACCTTGGTACGCACAACAAACTGCATGCCATAAAGTAGGCTACGAATGTGTGGAAGTCCTCCATGTGGGCCTCTCGCAGGGATCTGTGGTTCTCTGCCAGCTCCGCATCGGGCACGCTTGGGTGACCCATGGCTATGACCTTCTCCATGAAGACCCATCTCAGTGTCAGTGTGGTGGCCGGTTGACATTGGCTCATATTCTGTTGCATTGTACTACTTTGGCTGCCCTGTGATGTAATCTTTGGTTACTGGACTCTTTATCATTAATTTTAGCTGACAACACCTCATCGGCTGATTCAGTTTTATATTTTATATATTGTTCTATCTAATTTTTAGCACATGTCCTTTGTCAGTCTGTGTTCTCTACCCTAGTGCTTTTAGGCTGGAGGTTTTGATGTGTTGCAGAGTGGTTGGCTTATCCTTTTTATTCTCATGATCAGCCAGACACAGTCATCTGCTCTCATTTTAGTCCCTTCTATCTGTTTCTTGCATGTCTCTGTGGTCTTCTTGTCCATTGTAGTGTTTGTTGCCTTTCTGTCGTTCTTGTGATTTTTTTTTTCCCTCCTGGTTTTCTACTGTGAGTCTGGTTTTTTAGTCTTTCCCTTGTGGAGTTGTTTCTAGGCACAAGGGACCAATGACCAGGCAGTTTGGTCCCCCCCCCCTCCCTCCCCCCTTTCAATGAACCAACCAACCAACCAACCAATCAACTACCATACTTATATCTAGTACACGATTATTGTTTACATTATTATTCACATTAATCCTAGTTACACAGGTGTTCATGGGTAAGCGACTGCTTGGGTCACTTTTTAAAAGTACCCCCGTCAACATCTTAAGATGATTTGGTAGCGAATTATGAGGGTCAGCCCATGTGACATACAGGCTTTTTGCTTTTCATCTTCTGTTAAGTACATGAAAGTCTGTTTTATACCTTTTATCATGGTTGTGAATTTGTGTTCCTGTATGTGACCTTAGTGTCTTCTTTCACTACTATAATGGCTTGTGGCATGTACATGGCATAAACTGTGAGAATATTGAAACTTGTAAACAGACTTTTACAGGATGTACCATATTTCACTTTTGCTGCAATTCTCAAGGCTTTCTTCTGCAGTTTGAAACCATTTTCATATTAGTGTGACAGTTCCTGACCCAAAGTACTATTCCGTAAGACAAGAAAGGTTATACTAATCCAAAATATACAGTCCTTGGGGTTTCAGAATTTAGTTGAGAATTTAAAGATGATGATAACCTCTCCTTAATGCATGTAGGTGTTGTTTTGAGACATGGTCAACTTGTTGGTCCCATGAAAGTTGGTCTTATATGAATCAGCTCAAAAATTTACATTCCGAACAGGTTTTTGACAGAAACCCATCATTCGCAATATCTTGTCTGTTGGGATCACTCAGTTTAAAGTGAATAATATTTATTTGTTCTGTGTTAACTTCTTAGTTGTCTCTTTCAAAGTGAGCTGTTGCCTTTTCAATAAAGTTTTGAATCTCTTCAGACACCAGATATGTCATCAGTATACATAGCGATGAGATGCTTACTATCTAGAGAACTTGAGAAATAATTTACATAACATATGAATAGGAATGGAGCCCTGAGGAACACAGCCATGTCCTCTCCAATATTTCTCCATTATTATATACTGGGTGCACCTCCTAAGAGTCATCAGGCACATTTTCTCTGGTGTTGCAGCAGACATTTGCTATATCTCTTTTGCAATTTATAGATGGAGTCAGTCCAAACAAATGCTGCTCATCTTGTCTTTCGTGTGACGCCCAGCATTGTTGGACACATCTGTTTTTTTGCCGTTACAAAGAAAATAATTTTTAAAGTGGAATTTTACATGTTATTCAATAGGGCGGTTCCAAATTAGTTTAGTGAAATATTCGTTTATTCTGGTTCATGCCAAATGCTAGTGCCATGCAGTGGCACTGCTGAGTCACTGTTGGAGTACTGGTTATTCATTGTTTGTTACTGTCCCATTCATACATATTAGTAAAAGGAGCATCAGACTAGACTAGTGTTTTTTTTTCTAATTTAGGACTACTCTATCAAATGGGCATGTAAAATTCTTCTTTAAAAATCATTTTGTGTTTAATGGGAAACATACTGACACCTTCTGTCATCACTGGGCATTCCACGAAAACATGATGAACAGTATTTGTTTGGGCTGACTCCAGCTACACACTGCAAAGGCAAAATTGCAAATATCTGCTGAAGCACCAGAGAAAACATGCCTGACAACTCTTAGGAAGCTCATCCTGTATAATTTGCATATGCTATTGTTTGACTTTTAAATATGTTTGTAGAATTGCATTAGTTTTCCAGTGACACCACTCATTCCAAAATTTTTTTTGCACATCATGATGTACTGTATCAAGTTTTTGAGAGGTCTAGGACTACTGCTGCTGCTTGGTATTGTTAGTTTATTTTTACAAGTACATAATGGACATTTTGTACTGCTGCTGATGTGATACTTTGACTTCTTCTGAAACCGTGGTGGAAATCACTAATGTTTCAGCATTATTCCAGTGTTGCAAGACTCCTTTTAACATTATTTCCTGAATCAGTTTCCTGACTGCTGGGATTGGGGCAATAGATTTGTAGCTATATCACATCCATTGTGACAAATTAACTGGGCAGTATTGTAGTTAAGAAATGTGTTTAATGTTGAATTGTGAATGGTATCATAGACATTCAATTATTGAAGCTCAAAAAGAGTGTGTGTGCGTGCACGCGCAGCATGGTCCGTGTGTGTACACCCACTGACGGATGAAGAGAAATGAATTCAGTTGTTGGGTGTGAAAAAGTATAAGGCTAAAGAGAAGGCCTAAGAGTGTTAATTTGAATAGTACTATGCATACATACGTGTGTGCACACATGCATGTATGCACGCACAGGACCATTCAAATTAACACTCGTGGGCCTTCTCTTTAGCCCAGTACTTTTTTACACTCAACAAATGAGTTTGCTTGTGTTGATCAGTCAGTCTACAATGTAATGTGATCTTTATCATTTCCTGATTGATTGCTTCTTAGCCCTGTAGATTTGATGATAATTATTCCTTAAGGTCACTTTCTATTCATGTCCATCGGTTGAGTCTGGTAGTCATGTGTTTCAAGACTGTGTGACTCTGGTGAGTACGCCTCTTTGGTACATTCTTTGTGTGTCCCTCAAGTTCAGCTGCCCGTACATACTGTAATCAGAGTTTCTATATTTGCATATACATTTCTGCACGTGACTTGGGTAATGTATTCAGAATTTTATTCTTTGTCATAAGATTTTTCTCATAATTTTACGTTATTTTGCTTTTAATTGCACTTTAAAAATTTTTTTTTGGAAAGTAAATGTGTCTAATGTGTAGATTTATTCTGTTTCAATAACTGTTGTATGCATTAGACTTTTAGTGTAAGGACAGGTTAACTGAAATTTAGTTTCTATTTTCTGAAGTTTGACTTTTATAGAAACCTTTTTGTAAAAATTTTCAGTGATACATTTACCTAGGTATCTAGATTCTTTAATGCAGAATATTTTGTTGTTGCTAATTTTGATCGTACATGGTGTTTTGCATCAGTCATGTTTTTGTGTCAGTGGTAGTCTAATATTTCCTATTTCAAGTTTTTTTGTGCATTTGTTATGTCTTAAGCAATTAATGCCATGTCATCAGTATAGACTAGACAATATAATTTTACATATTTGTGCTTAGGTCTCAGTAAGTGTGTTGATGTTCCTGCTTTTCCCAATTCTCCTTGTCTTCTCAGGGTGCAGTCGAATAAGAATGGGATAGGGTATCACGTACTCGTGCTAAGCCCTCTCATAACTGTGTGTCTTGTGAAAAGAAAAGAGACTGAAACAACAAACAATGACACTTTGAGTCAAAACTATGATCCTGTTCATGTCCATTCAGGTGTAGACCCTCAGCAAATGCTTCCCTACTATTGATAATGGCAGTAATTTTTTTGCAGGGAAGTTTTTCACTCTTTGATGTCTAAAATATAAAAAGAACTATATTTGTATAGTATTTAAAGTTAACTTTTCTGTTCAGGGTTCCCCAACATAGATTGAAAAACTTCCATGTTGCATTTCATTTGTGTCAATACTGCACAAGAATTGGAATTTTTGCTTGATTTCTAGCTAGCATATTTTTGCACTTTCAAGTGTATGTGTATATTTTCAGGTATTGGAGTGCTGGATTAATTTTAATTTTCTTTATTCCATTAACAGCTTGGGTGGGCACTATAACCCACAGAATACAACCCATGGTGGTCCACTTGACAATGCAGGATGTCGAGTAAGTATGTAATTAAGAATGATATTGATAAATAATATTGATTCCATAACAGTATGTGGGTGCAGATAAGTCAAGTAAATGCATGTTGAGACACTACAGCAAACTAGTCAGTCATGGCTCCCCCTTTTCTCTGCGGGGGGGGGGGGGGGGGGGGGGGGGGGGGGGGGGGGGGGGCAGGGCAGGAGGCAGTGGAAAAGTAATAAGGATGAAGTAGAGGTGATGTGATACATGTGTGTATTGGGATGGCAACAAAATTAAGCATATTGTAAAACAGTAAAGTGTTCCGATTACATTATAAACAAAGAAATAGAAAAGTTATTTACACACATTGTTTTACAATAGATGGTTGTGATGATACACGGCAGTACGACTACTGTTGATTAAACTGACAGAAAAAATGGCATTCAAAATTATAAAATACATATAAAGTCAATACACATTATTCAAAACTGGCACTCATAACATCATATGCAGAGTAAAAGCAGTATTTTTATCTGTAAAATTGATAGTTAACTTAATCAGAAGTATTCCCCTGTGTCTAATTCTGTCATACCCATGATATATGTGCTGGTCATTTATCTGATGTTATTTGAGTGGCAGGTCTTGTATATGTGCTGTTCATTATTTTTAGTGAATCGGTGATAACTGTTGTTCATAAAATTAAGTTTCTAGATTACACACTGATGGATAAAAAATGTTAAGCACCCAGAAGGAGAGGGGGGGGGGGGGGGGGGGAGGAAACTTCATGTGTTGAAAGCTTATGTGATGTTATTTCAGTGATTACAAAGTCAAGTCAAATTTACAAAGAACTTGCAGTATGCGCCCACTTATTAGTATAGCATTGCACTTCCTCTGGCCATGAATGCATGCAGTGATTCAGTTGGAAAGGATGTCATAAAGACGTACCCTCTCCCTAGGCAGCTGTTGTAACTTATCATTGATATGCTAGATACTGGGACAAATTTGACATCCGAGTTAATCCCACACATATTCTATCAGGAACAGATCTGGAAATCGTGCTGGCAGTAGGAGTACCTCAACATCTCACAGACACTTCATATACACACTTCATTTGTAGAGCATTGAAAAATGGTACCACAATACTGTCACACAAGAGGATGCAGGATGTTCATGATGTACCATTGTGCCATCAGAGTTCCCCCAATCGCTACAAGCCGTGACCTGAAGTCATATCCGATGGCTCCCTACACCGTGACACCAGGAGTAACACTACCGTGCCTCTCCAAAACATTGGAAAAATAGGACCTCTTCCCAGTTTGCTGCCATACATGCCAGTGATTGTCATCCAGGGTAGTCTGAACCGCGATTAATCACTGAACTCAGTGTGACACCATTCGTCATCAGTACATACTTTCTGGTCATGGTACCACTCCAAACACAGTTTAGTCTTAATGGTACTCTTTGCGTTGGATGGGAATTCCCTAGTCCAACTGCTGCCAGTCTCCAACCAATGGTGTGAGATAAGCCAGATGGTTTCAAGAGGTCCATTCCTTGTTCTTGGATGGCAGGTGCCGATGTGAAGGCATTATGATTTGTTTAATGCACAATATAGACGTAGTAGACCAGAACCTTGATGATGAGTTTGCCTACCCTCACGTTCCCATGCAGTCCATCATCTGACCACTGTCACATCCAAATGTCCCACAAATCTGAATATTGCATGAGTCTAACAGCCAGCCAATTGGAGACTGACAGTGAGGCACATTCCAAACTGTGTCAGGTGCTGATGAAGCTGTGTACATGATAATGCAACATCTCCATGTCCTTCAGCTATCACACAACATTTGACACGGCTCACACCCCTTATTCTCCATCATTTTGACAACACTAATGCACTCTAGTGGCTGTTCTGCCGGTCACAGAAAATTGCAGCTACATCTACATCTACATGACTACTCTGCAATTCACATTTAGGTGCTTGGCAGAGGGTTCATTGAACCACAATCATACTATATCTCTACCATTCCACTCCCGAACAGCGCGCGGGAAAAACGAACACCTAAACCTTTCTCTTCGAGTTCTGATTTCTCTTATTTTATTTTGATGATCATTCCTACCTACGTAGGTTGGGCTCAACAAAATATTTTCGCATTCGGAAGAGAAAGTTGGTGACTGAAATTTCGTAAATAGATCTTGCCGCGACGAAAAACGTCTTTGCTTTAATGACTTCCATCCCAATTCGCGTATCATATCTGCCACACTCTCTCCCCTATTACGTGATAATACAAAACGAGCTGCCCTTTTTTGCACCCTTTCGATGTCCTCTGTCAATCCCACCTGGTAAGGATCCCACACCGCGCAGCAATATTCTAACAGAGGACGAACGAGTGTAGTGTAAGCTGTCTCTTTAGTGGACTTGTTGCATCTTCTAAGTGTCCTGCCAATGAAACGCAACCTTTGGCTCGCCTTCCCCACAATATTATCTGTGTGGTCTTTCCACACCCATATCACGCCCATATCACGCCCATATCAGCGCACACTCCGCTGCAGAGTGAAAATCTCATTCTGGAAACATCCCCCAGGCTGTGGCTAAGCCATGTCTCTGCAGTATCCTTTCTTTCAGGAGTGCTAGTTCTGCAAGGTTCGCAGGAGAGCTTCTGTAAAGTTTGGAAGGTAGGAGATGAGATACTGGCAGAAGTAAAGCTGTGAGGACCGGGCGTGAGTCGTGCTTGGGTAGCTCAGATGGTAGAGCACTTGCCCGCGAAAGGCAAAGGTCCCGAGTTCGAGTCTCGGTCGGGCACACAGTTTTAATCTGCCAGGAAGTTTCAATATTGGATGTAGCCAATGTTTTCTGCACATGAAAATGTGATGTGCTGGTCAGATTTAATGAGCTATGGGGTTGAAAGAGAATTGCTTAGAAACAGGGAGAAAACGGAATGCTGATGTCCCACAAAGTCCAAAATGTGAGAGACTAAACAGCTGACAAGATATGCACATATAGGAAGATATTATATGACTAACTGATTTTTCAGTTTCTACATCTTGTTTACGGATAACCAGCAACTTCTTTTTTAATACATATTTCATGAAATATATATTAATGAATCTGTCAACAGTTTGCAGTTAATGTGTTTGGTGCCTAGTTTCAAACCATCAGGTTCATTTTCAAGCCTGAGCAATCCACGTTTGCCTCTTAGCGAGTCAAAATCAAACTCGTTAAGAGGCACATGAGGATTGTGACAGTCATTCTGTGAACATTTTGTAAAGCATGTATTGCTATTTTGGAGCTTATTATTAAGATCAGGTACTTTCAGTGCAGCCTCAGCAGGCCAGACTTGAAAATTAACCAGTTGGTTTGGAACTAGTCGCCAAATATGTGTACTGCAACTGTTGATAGATGTGTTAATAAATGCTTCATAACTATATGATGTTGTTCATTACTTAAGTGCTGAATATTCAATTGCGTCATTTACTGACCAGATTCCTTCTGTGGTTGGCAGACATGCACCATTTCGAGACTGAGAAACTGACAAGTCACTACATGATCTGTTTAATGCCTCAGTCCCAGAGACCACCCAAATTGGCTGGGCAATGAAAGTTATCTACCCACATTGAACATGGAGGGAGGTTGACATGTCATTTAGCCTCACAACACATATTTGTAAAGTATACACTAGTGCATTCAGGAGAGGCCAGTGAATTAATTGGGCTGTTTACAGGCCTTGAGATCTCATTCTTCTTTGAGGCACTGCATATCCTCAGCTTCGTTACCAAAGCCTTGGCTGGTTTAATCATAGGTCCTTAATAATCTTGACACTGCTTTCAAGAGAGGACAGGAAATTAATGAGGCTATATACAGGCTGTGGTATCTCATTCTTCCTTGAGGATCTGCATCTCCTCAGCTTTCTTACCAAATCCTTGGCCAATTTGATTGTAGGCCTCTAATAATCTTGATATGACGTACTTCTTTGACATTTCTTTATTTATTTTACTCAGCATTATCCACAGGAATACAGTAAAAAGACAGCCATGGTACGTTCTGGCAACAGTTTTGCATCCATGGCCCAAGTTTCAATTAGAGCAATATACAGTATTTGAGCATACTGCATGTTTTTTGTTTGTTGCTAACAAATGTTTACAGAGATTTTTCAACAATGCTGTCTTGTTAAGTTCATACTTAAAAATTGCCATTGATTCCTGTTTGAAAGCCTCCCCCCCTCTCCCCCCCCCTACTTCTGCCTTCCACCTCTCACCTCTCCCCCTTTTTATCCTCCCCCTCCCCACCCCTTTGTCCTCTTCCCAAATGCTTTAATGTCCACATTTTAGAAAAAAAATTCTTCCAATGATTGTTTTAAGATTTTTTGATGATATCAGCTTGTAAATAACAAAACGTTAATTACAATTATTAAAACATGCCTTCTATATCACGATTTTTCCCAGGACATTCACATAGACAGGCAAAGAGAAACTCAGACATCCGGAGGGGGTGAGTGTGGGTCAAGAGGTTCTAGACAGATGGAAACATTAGACACACACACACACACACACACACACACACACACACAAAATGTGTTTGTTGTGAGTTCAAGTTCATACCTGAGGTGTAGCCCAGTGCCACATTTTTGTGATAGATGAGCTGTCAGTTGCTTGTAAACATTCCACCTTAGTAGCCCTCAGTTGCTTCAGCTACCTCACTGTTTTGTAGCTTTTCTGATATCATTGTCATAGCAATAAATAGTACACTGAAATGTGGCTTGTAACTGAAGTAGTAGACTGAATGTTCAAAAATAATTTTATGGCTTGATGACTGCTGCTGGATGGTAGGAAGATTGTAAGTGAAACAGCATTGAAGGCAATACTGTTCTGATGGTGAAACTTGAATGTACACAGCTAGGAATGGCCAGGTTGCTCTTAGCTGAAAATGGACAAAAAGGCTGAATGGGGGTCTGCTGGTTATGTCCTGGGTAAAGTAGTACAGCTCCATTTGTAGAGAGAGTACCTGTATTTTCTGTGACTAAAACAGATTTCACATTGTTGGGTGTACTGAAATTTTAGTGTTACTTGTTAGGTGGCCATCACCAACCATGTCTGGCCATCTATCATCCAAATGGCATACATCCTTGTAAGTTCCCATCACCCATGTTCCTTGGGTTTCTAAGGAATAAATTATCATTGAATCTCTAGGCTGGAGCTTGGTGTGATGGCACATTACCTTCCTGTGTTTTTACAGGCAAAATGTTTTCAGTAGGGTCCGTGGTTGATGTAAGGTCCAGGGTTGATGGCCATGTGAAATTTCAGCCAGGCTTCTACTGCCAACTTAAGTGGCTCAGTATATTCTCATAAAAAGTTTTAACGTGCTATCTTCTGATGCTGCTGAATAGTCTTGAGCGCGTGTTTCATAGAAGTCCGAACCATGCTTTCTGCATCACCATTTCCTTGTCAGTGCCAGGGGCTTTGATAAGATTTGCAATCATGTGGCTGGCATACAGTTCTTAGAGAAACCACTGAAGTTAACTGGATGCTCCATACAAACATCACAACTTCAGGCAAGATGCGTGATATCGTCCTCGATTCAAAGCAAGTAGCGATAAAGGTAGAGCAGTTACTTCATCTGTATTACATCCTAGTGACTTAGATATAATAAACAGAGAACTTTGTCAGTGTTGACAGTAATTACTCTTCGATGTCCATCCATGGGTGATTGATGGTACAAGAAGATATTCTACTTGATATTCTGTTGCACATAAAACAACTGTCTGGGGGCTGTGGCAAACACCTATCACTTTGAACGTGGCCATCCACTATGTACAAACACTTTCCACAAGACTGTGTTATTGTTGGTTTGTTGGGGGAAGATGTACACATCCACTGGGAAATTTCATACACTAGCACAATTGTCTATGTCTAAAGCAAAATATACATCATCTTCAGTTTCAAAAGCTGCATTTGGTCCTGTGGTAATTTGTTTCATAGGTGTAACCATCCTAGGTGAGTTCCTATCATCAGAGTTTTATGATCTGGAGTGTCTTATGCAGTGTTAAAACTGGTAAGCAATAGCTTACTGTCCATTATTAGGTGTAACAAATGTTAATGATACTTTAATATGAACATGATTGTCTGCTACTACTACTGCTTAATCTAAGAATAAATGCATTGGCCTATTGGAGGCACTTGCACAGACATTCACAGTAGTTGTATGTTAAATAGTAGTTGCAGTATAACTCCATGGCATTCAGTATACTAGACAGTGCCAAGGGCCTGCACTTACAGATGACTTTAGCTTTGATTTATTGATGCTACTTCCTGAACTTTTTGTAATTACATATCAGAGTTGCTTTGAATGTGTTTGCTGTAATCAGCACTTCTTCCAGTGGCTGCCAAACAGGCTGACACAACACGAACTGTACAAAATACTGAGACCACATCCGAAATGCACTTAATAATGAAGATGTTATATCACTCTCAGGACAGTTCTTCTTTGATAATGTAAACACTTCTGATCTTGTCAATTATAAGAACAAGGTGTTTTGCTGATGCTGTCCTTATAACACGTGAGCTTGAGTGTATTGGGACAAGAAAGACAGAGAGACTGTGGGATTGTGGGTATTATCTTTTCACCGTTTGCAAGAGCCTAAAAACATACCGACCATAATTTCCAGTCTGCAAGTCCACATTATTCTTCATACTCACTTAAAGAAAATGTACCTACTTGATGTTTACTCAGTAGGATCAGGAACTATGACTATAAATAAAAGTTTTGAGTTGTAACTGATTAATACATTGAGTAAAAATTCATATACACATAATATAATAACATTCCTGAGAATAATAATAATAACAATAATAATGTCCGTATCACAAACACCACTATTAACAGTTCAGAGATGATCTCTACAGGAAGTTCCAAGTAAAGTGGTCTATCACTGTGACTTCTAATCATCAAAGTTAATTGCATGCCTTGAAAGTGGACTGTAATCTCACCAATTGCAACACAGTTTTATCAACATTATGGGCGGCACACGAACAGTTACAGCCATGAAATCTAAGTGATCAAGGACGGTGTACAGTCGTCGCAAGTTCACTTCCTACCTTTTTGGTAGCTATCTGGCTGTGACGTCGTCCGAGGTACAGCATATGCAGGTGTTTGACTGACATGACTTGAATTTGGTACAGCTGTGTTATTTCATGAGTGTAATCAACTGCTGTAATTAAAATTTTCTATAACAAATACAGATGTACTTAATCTATTATGACTAAAGACTTTTTGTTCCAAATTTGGTTTTTAGTAAATAACTTGAAAACTAATAGAGGTAGCTCAATGGAGTCACAAAGTTAATGTTCTTATATGAAACTGAGGCTATTTACGAATTTTCATGTTTCTGAGTCTAATATTTAATGCCTTCAGATTTTCCTAAAGATGCCGATTTTGGCCAAAATGTTGCCCCAATCAAATTGAGACCTGTAACTTTCAATTGTGATATACATTTGCACATTCTGAACAATTTTTAGCTTTCTAGCATCATTATTTAAACGCCACTTATTTTTTTTCTTAAAATAATGTATTTAGCGGAACATATTCATTAGACCATTCTGAGATTTAACAATGTTAACATTAATATACTGAAGCATACACTGTCAAAGCCTGGGAAAGTTATTTCAATTTTTAATTTCATTCTTGGATTATGGTGCGATCCTTTGTCTATTACACACAAGCGCATTATGATGATATGGCACCGGTAGTAGTGAACTGGGGGTAAGTCCTGGCACACACACTCGCCTCTGCATCTCTCACAATGATGCAGCTCTTGTTTTGCCACATGACCCCCTGTTTATTTTTGTGAAAAGATTTATTTGTGAACAAAATTAAACGTTAGAAACTAGTGATGTTGCTGTAGCTCTTTTAAATGGAACTGCTTTTAGCTAATTTTTTCTTAATACTACACCCACAAAGTTAACCATTTACAAATCATGTGCATAAAATAACATAGTAACATGAAATAAAATTTTAGATTATTACAAAATTAATCTTGTGATTTACAGTGTTCAGTCTTTACCTGAAAGAGAAACACACACAAACATTTCACTTTTCAGTACTCACTCATTTAACCACAACTGTGGGTGCTATAGGGCATGTCCTTGTGAGCCACTTTCTCTAAAACATTAAAGATAGAGAGTGGGAAGTCACCATGTATGGCAGTCTTCATGATAATCTATTACAAAAAGGAAAAGGGGGGAGTTACTGTGGTAGGTGTCCTTGCTTCTTTCTCCATACAACTTGCAGGCTGCTTTTCAAGAAGCCTCCATGCCCCTGAGAAGCAGATAACATAGCCTAAGCTTCTGGTCTCATCTTACATCTAAGGGAGGACAAAAGACATTCTGTATTCAATTTTCCTTTTATAATTTAAATAAACAATAGAGAAGTTATCAGAAACAATTTTTCTTTTTTTTTTAATTTATTGTTTGGGAAACTATGATCAACTTGTCAACTTTTTCAAAATGATTAATGGCAATTGCTACTTCATAAAATCGTGACATTATTCTAGCTCAATTTTACTAATTGCTCCATTTTTAAGGTTGAATCACGAACTTTGCAAAATAATTTTTTTTTATAAACCATAGCTAGTATGCTCCGAAAGTCAGCATAGGTTTTTAAAATAAGTTGCATTTTGGGATAGTTTGCAGTTTACTTCATTACCTTAGATGTTTCTTTACTCAGAAAATTGAGGTACTTTTGTAAACTCTATCTTCATATGGCTCAATTATCGTACAGATCAGCATACTAAAAAATTTATTTGATTTGACAGCAGTTACTTTGCTTTGTCACACACATAATGAAAAACCAGTTTTTGTTATAACATACCTAAACTCTGCAATCTGCATTTGTGTTATTGTCTGTATGTGTGTATATTGATTTGTTAAGACCCTCTGCCTTGAGCAGAATTACATGTTTCTCAACCTTTTTACGAGACGTAAGGGAATTACTCACGAATTTTCCACCATTTTACCATATATGTCAGCCTACTGTTTCATTACTCCTCTTTCTCCCTATTTTCATTTATCCTTATATTTTGACACTTCTTTCTCCCTTTCATCTTCATCAACCTACTGACCTCATTATTTACATATCGTCGGTGAAGAAACAATACCGCGTAAGTAGCAAAATAAGAATTTTGCACGAGAGACAAAAAACTGTCTAAAATGCCTAATACATTTCACAGCGGTGCTAAATTTGCATTGTTGCGCTACAAGGAAATATTGGATCAAATAAAAATGTGGAAAAAAATGCTTTAGAAAGCTTAATTACGGCACATACGTGGAATTGTCTCGGTATTTATGCCATGATCTGCTACTTACGCGGTATTTGTTTGTCAGTCTCCCGGCACGACTTGACACATTTACGTTGGTATTTGGTGCTGAGAAAGCTAGTAACAGCACGTTTTGGAGCATTAATCATTTTTTATTGAAAGATTTCATAGAAACATTTTAAATAAATATACTGTTTACATAGTTGTGATAATGTCTGCTCATTTCTTCAAGAAAAATCCTAAACGTCACTCAAAGCACCAACAGAGAATTACACTGCACTGATACTCGTTACACAGTTACCTCCATGATAATTTTCATTCATAAGGAATGTTGTCATAATAACTATTACAATCTTTAGGAAGAACAGATTTAAGTTGTTGTAAATGATCCCATTTGGATTTCTTGATTTTCCGTCTTTCCTTGTATAGTTTCAGGAAGCAAGCATCTCCAAGAATTTTCCTTGGTCGCCTTGGTAATTCTTGCCACACCTCATTGAAAGAGCACTTGTAGTAAATAATACCATTTGGGCGGCACTGTAATGCCTTCAGATCGGTAACTGTAGGCTCATTTTTTACAGCTCTTCCAGGCCTAATTGAGTCATACAGCCACAAACTTTTTTCTACATGGTTGCTGAAAAAGGAATAATCTCGGAAATGGATTTCGTATGGCTGTGCCTTTTTTCTCACTTCTTTAGATATCATAGCATATTGGCTAGGAAGTGTAACTTCACGTCCTTTAAGCTTGCACTCAATGGAACTGTGAACTGAGTCACATTCTATCTGAGTATGGCCTTTCTCCAAAACCTTTTGTGTAATCAATACTCCAGTATCAATTGCTAATCTTAAAAGAGCATTTGATAATATCAGATTTCTGTTCTGATACGTGCAGCCGTCAGAATACAGAATGACTTGAACGGGATTTTCCTTAATCGTTCTGGATAGGGTGTCCACGATGCATGAGGCAAAACATGATGCAACCAAATCACCTTGCGTTTCTTTGAACCGGTAACATACTGCATTATGACTTTCTAAATTATACATTGTAAAGTTGTGAACAGCCAATTTTGTTTTATAATAAACTGCACTTGCACTTAAAAATGGAGCTACTTTCCCGCCCTGTAAGTCCATGGTGTACACTGAGCAGAGCTTCTGCTGGGCTTCTTTCTTGTCAGCATCTTTTTGCATCCTTGCCTGCTCTTTCCGTTCTGTGTGTTGCTTCCACACATCTTCACTCAAGTTACCAAGCCTGTAACTACAACACAAGTCGCACTTGTCTTTCTTGGGGGAAAATAAGCTAATGTTACCATCTTATAAAATCAAGTTAAAGGTAGCCCGACTTGATGGTGAAACCTTCCCCACATGACATTTTTCCACATAGATTCCATGCAGCTGTTGTTTGGATTGTAGAATATGCTCAAGGTACAACTTCGAGGAGGATTTCCTGCATTAATGTGATGGAAGTTTCGGGAGTCCAGGAATTCTTTCATGAAGGTTTTCTCATCTTTCTTCTTCATCTGTTTGATTCGAGGTCATGATGATTCTGTATCAGGAGTCATCCCATGTGTGGAATTACCCAGCCAATATCGGACTGTCCATTCTTTAATCCCAAGAGTATTGAGAAACATCTTTCTGCATACTTTATGTTTCCCCAGCTCATTTTTCGAATGATAAATGAGCATCCTTTTTCTCCTGGATTTGCCAGTGTTCTTCCCTGGATGTTTGGTAACATAAACCTTTCTCTGATCCCATGACATTGTTTCCCAAACTGTGTTAAATACTGCCTGCCTATCATCAGCAGAAAACTGATGACACCTCCTTTGAACGGATTTCTGGCACATCTTCGAAGTACATGTTGGACCTAATTTTCGTACCTCTCTTGGAGTATCATGAGTGATTTTACCAATTCGACTTCTTCTGTATCCACGCATTCTCAGAATTTTATTGGCATTTTTCTTCCAATCTTCAGGATGTTGTTTAGACTTCCTTTTCCTGTCACTGCTTACATCACCATAAAATTCTTGGCCTTCACTGTCAGCATCATTATTGCTCCCATGATCTTCCGATAATTTATCCAGAGTGTTTGGCAAACAATGAGTACCATTGCGTAGCAATGAGTGTGAAGTACTGTCGTCTCTAGTGGAAACAGTGACTGTGGTTTCATTTTGAGCATTGTTGGATACAGCCACTGAAGTTTCTAGATGGAAAAAAATTTATATATTAATTTAAGCAGACAAAGATGAAGCTCAAATTCATGTACTCATGAGAGCAACAGCATCAGTAACACTATTAACAATAATTCTAAGAAAATTTACCTGCGTCATTAGATGTTGCAGGAACAGTAACCGAGAACCCCATGTATGAAATAAATTCTTCTTCGGTAAAAGTAACTTCAGCATTACGACTTTTCTCATTTGTTGTTTGTTCTGCATTTACGGGAGATCCTACAAGAAGATGGATAGTCTAGAAATCTTTGGCAGAAATGAATAAAGCACAGAACGAGTGAAGTGGGGGTGTTCTGATTTATATCACAATGAGACACTTGCTGTGCTACTAACATTCAAAGGTGAATAATAAAACAATTTCCTTACCACTATCAGTCACTCTCAGGAACGATTCTCCGCTTTCATAAGCTGATTTCAGCTGAGAAACAATTTCTTCTTCAGTAAAAAGATCATCTATATCACTGTCCATTATCACGAATGAAGCTACAAGCATGGAACCACTTTCGAGCACTGTTAAATACGTAATAAGGCAGTAACAATGTGCTGTGGCTGCGCGCGCTTTTATATTTACGTGGTATTGTTTACAGTATCCATAGATTGTAGATACATGGTATTCAATTCTCTACAGTTCTGCTGTATTGCCATCTATTTATTTGCTGTGTCACATATGTGGTATTGTTTTAGATAATTTTTTCATGGTAAATAATTAAAAATTTGGCATTATGGCATTAAGAGCAGATGTGCGTACGGTCAACGACATCATCTGACAATTTTGAACATGGCCAATAGTGCAGCAACTGTAGATGAAATTTATAATATTACTTGAAAATACAGCTCTTCGGTTGCACAGGTAAAAATTTCCAACTTTACCTAGGTTTCAACTGCTCTAAGGCAGCCTTCATCAGAAGTAAAAAAAATTTACATTAAATAGAGTAAATAGTTATGAAATGGTTTAGAGCAACAGTGCTCACGATAAAGATAAGAATATATTTGTACATTATAAAATATTCCTAGGAATGCAACTTGATTAAGACGCGCCGCTAAGGGTCGCGTCTTAATCAAGTTGCATTCCTAGGAATATTTTATAATGTACAAATATATTCTTATCTTTAACATAAGCACTGTTGCTCTAAACCATTTCTTAACTATTTATTCTATGCAATATAAATTTATTTTACTTCTGATGAAGGCTACCTTAGAGCAGTTGAAACCTAGGTAAAGCTGGAAATTTTTACCTGTGCAACCGAAGAGCTGTATTTTCAAGTAATATTATAGACATCATCTGACTGAAAAATGAAAAATCGGCAATTTGTCAGTTACATGGTATTGTTTCTTCATCAACGATATATTTTTGGTGTGATCCTCACACCACTTCCACCCATCTCCTTTAATTAATATCAAAATGCTTTGGCTTGCCTCTAGTGGCTCCATTTTATTACCGTCTCTTACCTATAGACAATCTTACTTCCAACTGGAAATAATTAATTTATGCAGAGTTTATTGTTTCAGATTTTAGGGATTTCCAGCTTCAATTGCTTCTCTTGACACAAAGTATCTGTATTTTACTATTACTGATCCTTTTTGTGGATCTCATTTATTATTTGTTTACTTTAGCCGTTCTTTTTCTGTCGCTGGTACTCATATGTTATCCACTGTTATTTTATAACACTTAGCATTCACTATTGCAAACTATCTCTCATATTCTCTTGCAAGTCATCATTCGGGTTTAGTAATTTTTGGGTATCATTCTTATTAAATATGAATATATTACAAACTAATAGCATATGTACAACATGAAGGCGTATATTCCTTACCTACTATAGATAAGACAGAGGAAGAGAATGAAACTTGAAAGGGAAATAAAGTTTCATCCAGCTGGGTCCACACAGTATGCCAAACTCTGTATCCGTCAAAGAGTTACAAATTCCCTACAGAACTTAATTACAGTCAGTTATTAAAGTCTTCAGATCTACAGTGGTTTGTAGGCCTAGTTCTCTCTTACTTTTCTGGTATTCCGAATGGTATGCGTTTACATGAGGCTTACTTATTATCCTGAATGGTCCTTGATAAACATACATAAACTTCTTTGTTTCTGCTGAAATTTTCTTAGGTTTTCCTTTAGTTTTGACTAACACTAGTTCAGCAGTGTTAAAACTAGTGGGGGGGGGGGGGGGGGAAGATTATGCATCATGCCCTCTTTTTGTTTCCAAGGCTCTTTTATCAGAAATTTGATCTATTGATTGTCCCTTAGTCTCTATTTCTTTGAGGATGTAGTTCTTTTCCACATTAGTATCTTGCACATTATTTCCCAATTCATTATCTTCCTGCAAGTATCCTTTATTCCTCATTACTCTAATAGGCAGTTCCAATGCTTCATTATTGCTGCCCACATAAGTTTCAATGAAATGCTCTGTAATCACTTGAGAATCTGTTAAAATTGATACTAAATGGCTCTGATCAAAATCAATCTTTCCTTTATATTTCATTAAAAGATCTGTGCCAATTAACATTTCAACATTTAAACTGAGCACAATTAAAAAAGGATGGTCTATTCATGTGTTACCTATACCAGTCGGTATCGAAGCTTTGAGCAGTACTGGTCAAGAAACTTTTCCAGTAGCATGTATTATTCTTAACCCCACTTACTTTCATGACAGTTAGCTCATTCTTATTAGGAACAGAATTAAAAAATGCTTGGGACGAAGCACTTGTTTCACCACTACTATCAAGAAGACAACACATTGTTACTGCTGAAATGCTAGTTTTTATAATAGAGTGAGTTATTCTAGAGGTTCTTCATAAAAGTCTTCTTATAATTCCTTTTCAATTCATTTCCAGCTAAAGTAATTTTGTTCAGCTGCAAGTACATTTACACTCAGATTCACAGGTTCATCAACTTTACATTCGCAGCTGCCTTTTCCAACTTGTCCATCAATTTTAATTCAAAGCACTTGACAACCTCCTCAACTTTTGTTTGTTACACCACTCTACATCCCTGCACAACATTGCTATTTATAATAGTGTCGTCTGCTCTTACAGTTTGGGGCAAGTCAATACAGCTAATAGGTTCCCTGACCTCGTCTTTATTGCTACCTCCTTCATCTAACAACTCCTCACCTCCCCCCCCCCCCCCCTCCTCCTCCTCCTCCTCCTCCTCCTCCTCCTCCTCCTCCTCCTCCTCCTCCTCCTCAAAACCTTCCAAAACTGACTGTGCTTCCTCTACCGAAACTTTAGTCTTCAGATTGCCATTATTGTCGAAGATGTAAGCCTTTACTTCATCTTTGTCCTCACCTGACTCAAACCAGTTAATTTGTTCTTTGCTATTACCTGTAGCATTTTCTTTCTCCTTCTTGACCCATTTTTCTAATTTGTCCAGCATACTGTCAACTAGATAATGAGAGTGATTTAGCACATTACTGGTACTGACTGTTTCTATTTTATCATCCCTGTTATCAATTTGCGTGTGCTGACTGATTGTGGTCTGTATTCTTGTCACTGGCTGTGTTTCTGTTTGCACCTGGTGAGCACCAGTTTCTTCATAAATGGGAATTAGTTTCCTATCTGTGGCCAAGGCAGGAGTATGAAATTAGGGTTTGGTATTGCAGCTCACTAACATACATACATTAACATAGCAGTAGATAAACTATAAATTCAGGCACAAGGATAATACAGTTAACAAATGATTTTCAGTTAGTTTATTTATATAAACTATATTACTGTTTCAGCATGCTGGTGACCTAGGGAATATCAGTGCTAACAGTGAAGGCCGTGCTGTGTTTCGTTTCACTGACTCTGTACTTAAAGTGTCTGATGTAATTGGCCGATCTGTTGCTGTTACCGACTCTGAAGATGATCTTGGAAGAGGAAATAATGCAGGCTCATTAGAAGATGGCAACGCGGGAAGAAAGTAAGTGTAATCTGTATGTTGACATCATGTGTTGTAATTATATTTAAATAAAAAAATCAGATGTTTATGTATATGAGTGTAAACTTCCACAGACACTGTCAGTTTCACTAAAATGTTCTCAAGTATGTGAGCATGTTGTAGTGTTGGGTTGTTGACTGATGTTTTAGCTACTGTTGCATGTGGCCTTGATCAGCATGGTTTATTTACTGCTGAATCAAGGCAGTGTCAACTATTATATACTTGTACTTTATCCTGTCCTTATTGTCACTTGCTAAGGACAAAACAGAACCCTTCCTGAGACAATGAAAGCTGTATACCTGGGCCGGTGAAACATGTCACTTGGCAGCTCACGTGTGGTTGGCTACACTGCGATTGCGAGGCTGCAATAGCTGCCACCGCTCATGCTCATAACTCAGAAGTACGTTTTGTAAATGTAAGCTACAATCAATGTTTATACGTAAGTGCAACAAAGTACGTTATTCTAACAATGAAGAGAACGACAACAGAGACTAAGCGTTTGATAGAATATGAAACCGGTAAATAAAATACCCGAAGTTAATGACAATATCTATGAAAAGTCGTTCCAAATTGTTACAGTAATAGCTGCATGTAAAACGTCATATAATATTGTAAATCTAAGCATACCGAATAACACACTATCCGCACTCATAAAAAGAAATAAAGCAAAACAGGCATAGCCTACCCGATTGCAGAGAGAAAAAGAGTTAATTCTGTATACATTTACACTCACCAATTTACGATGTCAATGGCACTATTCCATCCAGTTCTCCTTCACTATCATTGGAATTGGCACCAAAACCATTGTTTTCATCATCATCATCATCATCATCATCATCAAGAGAAATCATTAATTGTTCGTTCTCATTTATAATGTCGTCTATAGTCTGTGCTTCTCGTATCAGTTTAGCAACATGATCCACTTTTATCCTCTATGAGGTAGCATCTACAGTAGCAGTCTTTCTGCTTCTGTTATAGTAAAAGTCTTGTTACTTCTAATGTACGCCTTGACTTCACTCCAAACCAATTCAATTGGATTAAAATGGTAGTGATAAGGCGGTAGCCTAATTACCAAGTGACAAGTGTCCCTGTTCACTTGCAATTTCATCTATGACTTGTTTAGGTGTCACAGGCTTATTTTGTTTCACGAGCGAGTATAACAGCAGCTTTGTCATGCTCCTGCCTGCAGCAATGTCTCTTGCCTGCAACCACCGCACCATAGTTCCTTTACGGTCACTAGTGGTGGGAGTTTTATCTAAAATCATGGAATGGTATGGTGCATTGCCCATCACAAAAACCGTCGGAACACTAAACTGGAGCAACAAATTTTTTAACCACTGTAGAAACCGTGGGTGGTCCATATCCTCATAATAGTCACCATTTTTTTGATTGACAAATTAGAAGTCCCTCAGGCACAAAGCCATTTGAAGATCCTGCATGGGCCACAATTAATCGGGATCCTCTTCCTGTTGGCTGATGACCGCTGCTATTCAGAGTATCATCTGTCCAGCCCTTCTCAACT
Organism: Schistocerca piceifrons; assembly: GCF_021461385.2. Classification (NCBI taxonomy): domain Eukaryota; kingdom Metazoa; phylum Arthropoda; class Insecta; order Orthoptera; family Acrididae; genus Schistocerca; species Schistocerca piceifrons. The sequence continues at coordinate 275,519,322 of NC_060149.1, forward strand.
GATTCTCCAGCATTGACCAAGGTTTTTTCTAAGCATATGTCCTTTCCTACAATTTTGTGTAAGAAAATGGTACGAGCTGCAACAACATGAGCTTTTTCTAGTAACAACTTTCGCCCATCTAACTTTTTAAAACAGAAGCCCATACTTTTCCCCCCTGAGAAAAGTTCACTTTCTTTTAAAGAAATTATCAACTTCACTATTGTGGGGTAATCTTTCCATTTATAGTATCTGTATATGTGCCGACAAATTGCATTGAATTGGAAAGACCCAATATCTGCAACACGACGAGGCTGCTTTTTTTTCTTGCCCAGGTACTTAAAAACACACTATTCCTTCCACAGGAGCTTTCTTCCACACTGTTTACTTCACTGTCTTGTAAGTCTTGAAGTAGTACTCCTTTCCTGAGTCCTAGAGTTTTTGAAGTATGCTCTAAAACTTTATCGACAAGAATCGAAGCATGCCCATAAACAGAAACAAATTCTTTTTCTTGTTCATAAAACTCATGCATCCTCTGTAGCAATTCCAAACCCTGACTATTTAATGGCACTCCACAGCACAACAGAGTGTCGCTTGGTGAACGACATAATTTTGGTGACATTGTTTAACAAACAAAAACTGTAGTTGAGGTGGTAACACAACACATTACAACAGCAGGCATTCGCACACTAACATACAATGTTTACATGGAAGCCGGCAACGTGGTAGCGTCGACACTGGAACTGACTTCTGTTCGGTGTTGTTATTGGTTCAGAAGATGTGGTGCCTCCCATTCCTCACTTGTTTGTTAGTTTTTGTTATGGTCTTCAGTCCAGAGACTGGTTTCATGCAGCTCTCCATGTTACTCTATCCTGTGCAAGCTTCTTCATCTCCCATTACCTACTGCAACCTACATCCTTCTAAATCTGCTTAGTGTATTCATCTCTTGATCTCCCTCTACGATTTTTACCTTCCATGCTGCCCTCCAATACTAAATTGGTGATCCCTTGATGCCTCAGAACATGTCCTACCATGGATTTTAATTCCTACTCTGAATTTTTCTTTTGTTTCCTTTACTGCTTGCTCAGTATACAGAGTGAATAACACCGGGGATATGCTACAACCCTTTCTCACTCCGCTCCCAACCACTGCTTCCCTTTCATGCCTCTTGACTCTTATAATTGCCATCTGATTTCTGCACAAATTGTAAATAGCCTTTTGCTCCCTGTATTTTACCCCTGCCACCTTCAGAATTTGAAGGAGAGTATTCCAGTCAGCAGTGTCAAAAGCTTTCTCTAAGTCTACAAATGCTAGAAATGTAGGTTTGCCTTTCCTTAGGGTAGTAGCTATGACAAGATGGTGTACTATGTAAATTTGGATGCTAAATACTGCTTGAAGTTATCTGTGCAAAAAGAGATTGTACTCCCTTAAGTTCCCCCCCCCCCTCCTCCTCCTCCTCCTCCTCCTCCTGCTCCTCTTTCTCCTCCTCCCCACACATCAGGTGCCAGCTGTGTGCCCGTTAACCACTATCTTGTAATTTGTGGGTATTGCTTTACCTGTGCCTAGTCATCTGGTGTCACATATTTTTGGAATCCTGTCAAGGACCTGTAGAATCCGTGCCAAGCAGAACCTCTGTTGTACTGTGTTTGAAAATTGGAACATGCTATTAAACAGGTGTCCATAATATTTTGGCTCATCAGTGTCCAGTTAAAGATCAGAACACACATCCCCAACCTCCTCCTGCTATAAATGTCAGCGACATATGACACATGGCTACCTGCTGCAACAGCCAAGGGATAAGTGATGTGTCAGTGATGTGTATCACCTGTATGTGTAATCAACACTATTTGTGTCTCCCCATTCACAAACGTATGCTACTCACATGCACAGATAGTGTGGAGGGATCTCTTATACAGTGGCTTAACTGAAGCATATTTGAGCCAATTCAGAATTTCACTGGTAAATGACTTATTACAGAAATAACTTAAGGTGTTACTAAATTCAAAAGAACACACTTTAATTTTGTTGATATTTTATCATAACCACTGGATTTTTTTATTTGGTATGTATCTTGGTAGTTTCTTAAAGGAAGTCATTTTCTTGTGTTAGCTGTTCTTTTGTTTTGAAGTAAGCACTTTATTTATTTATCATTTAGTAAAATTTACCCCTTCATGCATTATCAAGTTACAGCACAGTAAAAATTGTTATACTCACTATAGGTTATATTCCATACGTTAGTGTGTTGTGAAAGCAGCATGTGATGGTGTCCTTAATAAGAGTTTCATACAAATAAAAGAGTAGACTACACAGGAAAATGGGTGCTTGTAAGAAATTTACAGAACTTGTGGACCCATAGATAAAGGACACTTTTATGGTAGTCATCACTGCTTGTGCTGTAGTGAGAGTCATAGTTGTGTTACTGAAGTTACTTGTAAAGATTGGTCTCAGCTATTTCAAAACAACATTTACTGGACCTGACAAGCAATTGCAGTAGTTACCAAATTATAGTGCTTACCAGAAAGGTTTGCAATACTGCATACATTTATTAGCAAAATATAACCTACTCTTAAATTCTACACAGTCTTAATAACTAATGAATCAGTGAGAAACAGATAAGTATTGACAACATTTAAATATAAATTAACATATATCTTAACATCCACCAATTACAATAAGGAAATGCTATGCATAAGAACTTTGCGTGACTTGTAGTTTGTTCATGTTATGCACCATTTCCAAATTTATTATGAACTGTTGTGTGAGGGACACATTATTGTATTGTTCTTATCATTGTTCCTTCTTTAGATGTGCATCCATTTCACATCCAGTTTCATATCTATCAATGTAAAAAACACTTCTATGTATTAGCTATAGGGAATTGAAAATCACTGGCAAGAATTTGTGCAAGAAAGTTACGGATCTCTCTTTGTGAGGTTGTGTGCAGTTGTTCATAGAGGGCTATTGTTGAGTGTTCCTTTGACGGCCATACAGATGTCCTGAAAATGACATTCTTCTGAACATCTACCATCAGTGCTGCAGAATTAGCCTGCCCAGTCTCACATTTCTGAGTGCTGCTTCCAAATTTTGAACAAATATTGCAGGTATAGACCATGGCCACTCAAGAGATGAAGTTGCAGGCTTTTACAGACATCTTGTCTCTTGCTTTGCTACATTCATCCACTCACATTGCCATGTGTTCATTCTTTAGATTTTTATATTGTCTTTGCAGGATATCATGATGAATGTGATTTGAGAGGACAATAGTGAAACTGCTGTTTTTTATTGCCCCCCCCACCCCCCTGTATAAGAATTGTTATAATGTGATCATTGTCTGTGCTGCCAACCATCTGATCAAAGGGGTCTCACATCTTTTCCAGGTTAAGCTTTTGTTCAGGGGATATTTTCTCACATTAGACAGGTCTCTGTAAATACTGCATTATAATTGCTACTAGTCAAAATACCCAGTTGTAAATTTCACATGCCAATTTCTTACTGTAATTACTTTTCTTCTATGGAAAAACGTGTAACATATAGGCAGGTGCAAATTGACACATTTACCTACCAGAAGCCTGTTGGGCAATATCTTTAGTAACTACCATATCAAAATCCTATTGCAGAAAACTGGTCTGTATCTTAATAAAAGTTGGTCAAAGGAGTGCTAACTGAAATGTTGAAACTGCTGTAAATGTTACAAAACAAAGGAACATTGAATACTTCTGCCAACATTCAGGTATCCTATCAGCTCAGAGATGAGTTTATATAAATCATTATGTGAGTTGTGGTAGTTTCAGCTGCTTTTTCACATACTAATGTCTTAAGACCCTACAGGATACTCATCAGATTCTATAAATTGTTTTCATTCAGCTACTTTCTCTTTCAAGCCTTTAACAGATCAGTGTTAACACAAGGGAATAATAAATTCTTGCACACTATCCACTGCCATAATTGTGGAGTGTAGTATGCCTATCTGCTCTCATTGCACTTTGGAATCCTGGCTAAGCATATATTATTTAATGAATGTCTTGCTGGAGGGCATTTTTAGATGACAGTGGAAAGAACTTTTGTGTTTTGGTACTATAGTACTGGACCTACTTTTCCAAGCAGTTGTCATGAACTGAAGAGAAATAAGTTCTTTAAAAAAAAAATCTTAAACTAAAGCCATATCTTTTCATTCTGTCAGCTGGCGGCCTCTGTATTTATCCTAATGTACTCTTTTGTGAGAGTTCATCTTAAGGTGAACCTGCCTTAAGAACTGACAGCTATGTGAAACTGATGTAGATTCTTTTTTTTTATGAAAAACATGCTAGTCATAAACTATTTTTGTTCGTTCTTGATGAGACTTTGTGAGTGAAATGTGCTCGTTAGTCAATTAACGAATTTTTGTTTAGTCTTGATTTTCAGTAAATAAATTGTTATTGCAGGTGTTGCATTGAACACTGTAAAACTGATGAACTTTGATAATTGAAGGGTGTATTACATGTTGCACACCTGTAAAATAAATTCACAGTGATGCTAGGCTATTATGCTTACAAAACAAGTGGACCTGATGACTTTTTCATGTACAACTTTCAAGCAATCAAACTCTTTTGGTAATTGTGCAGTGGAAGGAGTAACCATAATTTATACTTGAATTAAATTTGAACTTTAGCAGTAAGAGAAAGTAACTTTAATTAGACTGTATAAATATTTTCTGTAAATTGTTGCAGGATTGCATGTGGAATTATTGCTCGTTCTGCTGGCCTGTTTGAAAATACAAAACGTATTTGTGCTTGTGATGGTGTAACTCTCTGGGATGAGAGGGATGTACCTCTGGCTGGACCTGGTCGTCGCACTGCTAAAGTTTAGGCTGTTCACATGTTTTGTGTGCATATGTATACATTTTGTAAATAATGGTTTTCTTGTGCATTTAAAATAAATTTGTTAATTTCTCTCTGATTTCAGTTTTTTTCATTCTGTTTCTCTTTTGCATGCCTCTGATACTGTGGATGTCCTTTCGGAGGTTTGGTTTATTCTGTATTGTTGGGACACAGTTCCTACATTAATGTTGTGAGGAAAGAAGGATCTAAGATAAATTGTAAAGAAATTTAATAATGTGTTGGTCACATGTGTGTAAATTATTTTCTGGTTGGTCGGCAAAAAATTAAGAGTCTGTATTATCATAAATATCTTAGAAGATTTCTTGGTTTGGTTGGTAAATTAAAAGGTGAAAGAGTTCCTCTGATACAAAAGAGGTGAGTTAACTTAAGGTGCACTACAGCCTACTAACTACACTGACACAAAAGAGCTGAGTTAACACTTACAACACGGTGCCCGTACGCCATACGGGCGCGGCCGCCCTGATGTTGGCGACGGCGTCTGTATACCGTATGGGCGAGCCTTTTATTCGGCTCCGTGAGCGCGTTTAGCGGGTCTCCGAAGCAGTTTCGTCAACTAATGTGGAGGTATTTCATTCTTCTTCTGCAAGAGGCAAGCACTTATCAGCTATCTCATCCTGGGAGCGGTTGTGAGCACTGCAAAGACGAAGTTACCTGCAGTTCATTCACAGGTGTTTACGATCATGAAAATATCGCAGAGCGAGTTGACAGAGGCAGAGATCTTAGATATTCTGTATGGAGGTGCAGGATGTGAAATTGACAATACTGACAAAGAGGATTCGTGCTCTCCAGACGAAAGTACAAGTGATGATTCAGGTATGTATATGTCTCAATTGTTTATAAAGTGGCTGGCCGCGGTGGTCTAGTGATTCTAGGCGCTCAGTCAGGAACCGCGCGACTACTACGGTCGCAGGTTCGAATCCTGCCTTGGGCATGGATGAGTGTGATGTCCTTAAGTTAGTTAGGTTTAAGTTGTTCTAAGTTCTAGGGGACTGATGACCACAAATGTTAAGTCCCATAGTGCTCAGAGCCATTTGAACCATTTTGTTTATAAAGTGAAGAGTTCATTGCCGCATTTTGTATTGTGATTAGTGTTCATTACTTCACTTAGTACCTCTTAGTACCAATCTTAGCATTATTTTTTTTTATGCAGACAGTGGTACAGACTATCAGTCACCGTCTGTGGTACCTGGTCGTGTGTGGCTCACTGAGCACAAAGAGCAAGACTGGTCGGAACTAGACGTTCAGCCAGTACTGCTGGATTTCCAGGAAGTAGTCGGCGTAGCATTGCATTTTTCAGATGCCACTGAGGAGATTCAATATTTTAGTTATTTCTTTGAAGACTACCTTATTCGGTTATCAAAAGTGAAACGAATCGGTACGCTGGTAACGTTATTACGGCAATGAAGTGCAAAGATAGCCTGAAAATAAACTCTGTTTGGCATAAATGTTCTGCAGTAAAATTGCAAGAGATTTACTGGTCTCTCAGTATTATTTTGCATATGTGCTTCGTCAAATTCCCGAAAATCAGTGATTATTGGTCAGCAGACCCGTTTTCGCAGACAGGATTTGCAAGTAAATTGTTGAGTCGCGACCGATTTTACACTACATTGTCGATGTTACACTTGAATGACAATGCTATGTTCATTAGCAGAGGCGAAGAAAAGCACAACCCACTTCATAAAGTGAGGCCTTTGTTTGATTTCTTTGTGAATAAAAGCAAAATTAGTTTTCTTCCAGGCATGAATCTGACAATAGATGAGGCAATGTGTCTCTTTCATGGTAGAACAAGCTTCGGAGTATACATGAAAAACAAATCCAATAAATATGGAATAAAGTTGTATGCTCTCTGCGATTCATCAACAGGTTATAGGCTAAACTGTGATGTATATACAGGTTCTGCAGGCAGTGCTGACAATAGTATCCAGGGCCTTGTAAAAAGGTTGTGTTCACTGTACTTTGGCAAAAGACATTGCATTTATATGGATAGGTACTACACCAGTCCATCTCTTTTGGACATGTTGTGGAAAAATAAAGCTCTTGGAGCGGGAACTGTAATGAAAAACAGGAAAGGTTTGCGACGAATATTCAAAACACTAAAACTAAAAAAAGGATAGTTTTTCAAAGGAAACATCATCTCTTGGCTGTGAAGTGGAAGTCGAAACGAGATGTTCTTTGTCTTTCCACAAAACATAAGTCTACCAGCACTACTATTCAACTGAGGGCCAGGGGTGGAATAGCAGAAATTTTAAAGCTAGACATTATTATTGATTACAATAAGAATAAAGCTGGGGTTGACAGAGCACATCAGTTCTCCAGCTATTATCCGTTTGCCTGAAAAACTTTGAAGTGGTGGAAAAAGCTGTTTTTCCACTTGTTTATCGCGTCAACTGTCAACAGCTTTATTTTATATAAAGAGAAGACTAGGAAGAATGTATCCCTAGTAGACTTTATTCGCAAAGTGGGGAAGAAATTGGCTGAGAAGGGCGGAAATATTTTTCAGCAACAAGCCGCTTCATCCTCACAAATTGAGATGGCATTTGCAAGGCAGTTTCCAGAGAAGGTCCCACCCACTACAGACAAGGTGAATACTACTAGGTATTGCAAAGTATGTTCAGACAGGGGGAAGAAAGAGATGGGTAAGCGCATGAGGAAGGAAAGTAGACGGTGGTGCAAGGACTGTGGCGTTGGCCTTTGCGTCCCACAGTGTTTCCAGAATTTTCACACAAAGGCTAACTACATCTGAACTATTAAAATACTCTAGTTTACAGGTACCTGCAGTTAAACAGTCCAGTTATAATTTTTTTAAAATTAGATACAGTAATAATGGCATTACTCAAGAGAGAGATCATGTAAAACTTTTTTATCCACGACATTTTCGTGTTTTCTTTTTTTTAATTATAACACCCATTTGTATTTTATATTGTAAAATAAACTTATATTCATGTAAAGCTCTTACTTTTCCTTTTAAATGATGCAAGAAACATATTCCTATCATTTTTCTGTTCTTTGCAATCTAACTTCAAACATCCATTGAATGTACCAGTTCACAGGCAAGTGCCGAGTGTAAAGAGGGCAGTGTTGAAAGTGTTAACCTGAGGTGCACTACAGCCTACTAACTACAGAGTAGTACACTATTACTAAGCAGAACAACCTGTAATATATCAACTGTGTTATGTAGTACTGTGTAAATGTTTCCTCTTTTACCTTTCATTTACTTTTATTTAAGGTCAATAGAAGGTGGTGGAACAATCTGGTGACAAAGCTCCTGTAGTTAATGTAGCTGGAAGTTAGATGGGGTTGTCATTTGGACATGAAATCAGAGAGCGACTAGAATGTTCTAGAACAATGTTTGCTTAGGTATGCCTTCCATGAGGTAGAAAGTGCACCTAACAGCTGTGTGAAATGGGGATCCTTGTATTGATCTGCTGTGTTATGTCTCAGTATATTATAAACGTAAAATAGCGCATAGTATTAAGAACTATTTATTTTAATAATGGAGGACAGAACCTAATGAACTTGTTTTTCCCTCTTTTAGATTTAGTAGGCATTCATTCATTTGCAAAATTGAGTATGTCTAATGTGACTAACGGAACAGGAGGATATGTCTTGTGGGGAGGGGTGCCAGTTCCCGTACTGATGTGCTCGCAACTACAAGTTGCTGCTGGACTGCCTTACATGAAGGTCTCATATATTAACATTTCGCTGCAAATGTTCATTTCAGCATTAAATTAGTACTTTCAAAGAACTTACTTTTTTTTACATTGCCCCGAGTGTCCTAAACAGCATCTGAATAGCGACAGGTTATTATTTTGTGCTAATTACCCAAAAGTAACATGTCATGTTGGAAGTGACCACCAACTGTGTGTGCAAGTACAATTACTGATTGTCAAAATCTTTAGTAAAACGATAGGTCCATGTTGTCCAGTCAAAATCCTGTTTTCACATAATGGGTGAGTGATTCCAGGACATGGCTTTGCAACTGAGAGAATTTCTGATTCTTCATTGTTCAATCATACAGATGTGCGAAGTATTAAGGTCTGGTCTTTTGGCACAGCTTTATGATGCTCAGATGAGCAATTCTTTGTTTTAGAATTATTGTCTAAAGTCCCATGTGGCAGTGGAAATTTCCTTATATACTATTTTACAATTTAAATCCTTACTAAATTCCAAAGTGTTTGTGGTAGTTTTTCTTGGGTCCTAAAAATGACTATCGTATGGATAGTTTTGTACTGACTACCTGTTTCATACTAAAGAAAATGATTAACATAACCGACTCAGGTATCATTAATGGCACGCAAAGGAAGGTGTTCACCAGGTACAGGTTTTTTGTGTATGCCCTCATCAAAATCAATAGGTGCCAAACACAACTGTACCTGTCAGTCTCCTGCTAATTTGAGATGCAGATTCAGAGTAGACTATGTGTTTCTTAATTAAAATTGATGATTCATTATAGTTTTGATCTTTTTATTTGTGGCTAACATCCTAGTGATTTATTAAGATTACTTCTAAAGCATGTAGTAATGATGGCAGAAGAGTAGGGTTATCCTTGAGTGCAGAATCAATGAGATCCTAATATGCCTGGGTTTGAGATGCTCACAGTATTCTGCAAACTGGAAGATTGTTGTTGGCAGGTTTTGTGGCGGTGTTCGTAGCGACAAACAATTCGCTGTAGAAATGGCTTACGAAGTCACCGCCACACTTTTAATAGCGGGCCGACCGGTCCGCTGGAACAGTGAACAGAAAGATGAACCCAAACACTCTGATTAAATAAAAGTCGGTACTTATCTTTAGTACGAAGATACAGAAATACAGTAGTGAACTCCGTGTCTACAGAAATCTGTCTAGTTCGAGTCGGAGCGGCTAGGTCAGCGTTGGCTGACAACAAACAACAACTCTGCTGCGATGAACTCACAACTGACTAGCAAGTACACAATTCGGTGGCGAGTATACAACTGAGCGGCGAATACAGAACTGTCCTAGCGCTCGCGACTCCAGCGCTTAAGAAGCCAGAAGCCAGCGGTGGCGCGCGCAGACTTGCGGCGATTTGCTGTCTCGCTGGCGCTGCTTATGCGGACGGCGTCCGGACTTTGATGCTGCCAACCTTTTGGCAGCGGGCGCAGTTGGCATTACTGGCTAGGATATAACACTCCTCCCCCCCAAATTGCCGCACCGTTGTTGAATAATGACGTGGTGAGCGTCGACGGCGGGGGAGGGGTCTGGCCGCAGGCGTAGCAGAAGAGACCGGGGCGGAGACTGTTGTCGGTGGCAGTCCCCGGTCCGCACCCCAGCATTGGCTGCGCGGGGCCTCGGGAAACACCGACTGAAAACCGAGGTCAGGGTGCACGCCTGTGACCACGGGCGCAGCTTCTGGTACTGGACGCGACGGGGCGTCGGGACCCACGAAGAGAGGCAGCGTCTCCTGACGCTGCGTCGACGGCTGCTGAGTGGGCGCCGGACAAGGCGCTGCGGTGTCATACTCCTTGGGGGTGCCCAAGGAAAGCGGCTGCAGGACAGGCTGCACAGCCACCGCTTGGGATGGCGGCCCGGCTGAGGGGTCGACGTCCATCTGCTCCGAAGGCGGTGGCGACTGAAGAGGGACCGCAGGCGCCGGAGCGACCACCTGGGGCGCTCCCGGATGAAGCTGCGCGGGAGGCATCAACGGGACGGGCTGTCGGCGTGGTAGCGGCGACGGCTGGTGCTGCTGCCCTGGGGGCGGCAGCGAAATCGGAAGGCGCGGCTGGAACCCGCCGCGGACCAAATCTGTGGACAAAGAACGAGCGGCAGAATCCGGGCGACCAGCGCGGCGCAACTGGTTCTGATGCCTCCTGTGCACCCCAGTAGCACCTTGAACAGTATAAAAACCGCGACCCTGGACATTTATCACGGTACCACGTTCCCAACGACGGCGACCGTGATAAACTCTGAAAAAAACGGCGTCGTTGCGCTGAAAACGCGTGCGATGCTCAGAAGCGGCGGGTCGATCCGGGGGGTGCAACAACCGTAGGAGGGTGCGATGACGACAACCGTGGAGAAGCTCCGCAGGCGAAGGGCCGTCGCGTGGCGTGGTCCGGTACGACGATAGGAACGTGATGAGGGCCTGCTGACAAGAGTGCGTAGCACGAAGGCGGTCCATATGATCCTTGAATGTGCGTACAAAACGTTCCGCTGCACCATTCGATGGAGGGTGGAATGGCGGAGTAAGAACATGGCGAATGCCATTGGCAGAACAAAAACTTTCAAATTCAGCAGAGGTAAAATGTGGACCATTGTCAGAGACTAAAACTTCTGGAAGACCCTCAATACAAAAAATGGAAGTCAACGCCTGTATAGTTTGTGCAGACGTTGTAGACTGCATGGGCACAACAAACGGAAAATTACTAAATGCATCTATCACGATGAGCCAACGAGAATTCCAATATGGACCAGCGAAATCAATATGTACTCGCTGCCAGGGACCGGCAGGGCGTGCCCACTCAAAATAGCGTTGAGGCGGAGCAGCTTGGTGTTCGGCACACGTCGAACAATCTGTAGACATCTGCGTAATCTGCCTATCAATGCCGATCCATGTACAATGACGGCGGGCAATCTGCTTGGTGCGGACCACTCCCCAATGACCTTGGTGCAACAAGTCGAGGACCTTGGATTGGAGCACTTGGGGAACCACTACACGAAGCTGGTCATTCTCGGTGCGTAACAGCAAAACTCCGTGCGAAACAGACAACAGATGACGTTGCGGATAATAGCGACGAACCACAGGATCCGATATGTCCTTTGCCTTGGACGGCCAACCACGTTGAACAAAACGTAATAGCAAACTCAGATGAGGATCCGTAGCTGTCTCACGTGCCACCTGATGATAATCAATCGGAAAATCCCGGAGGGATTGATGCTCATCGGCGTCAATCTGATGGCAAGAGTCGTCAGAGGAATCAAAGACATCATCCGCAGCAATCGGCAATCTAGAAAGCGCGTCAGCGTTTGCATGCTGAGCTGTAGGGCGATACAGTATCTCATACTGGTATTGTGATAACAAAAGAGCCCAACGTTGTAGTCTCTGAGCTGTCCGCTGAGGAACTGGTTTAGACGGATGAAACAGTGACGTCAGGGGCTTGTGATCTGTTACTAAATAGAATGGTCTACCATAGAGGTAGTGATGGAATTTTGTGACACCGAACACAATAGCCAACGCTTCCTTGTCCAATTGGCTATAATTACACTGAGCTTTGTTTAGCAATTTAGATGCGAACGCAATAGGACGTTCGGTGTTACCGACTCGGTGAGACAACACAGCACCGAGGCCGAAAGAAGAGGCATCACAAGCTAACACCAGAGGCTTGTTAGGGTTGTAATGGACCAGACAACGATCATTCAATAAAGCCTCTTTAAGCTGCTGAAAGGCTGATTGGCAATCAGCTGACCACACAAACGGAACATTCTTACGGCGGAGACGATGCAACGGTGCAGCAATCTGTGATGCATTAGGTATAAACCTAATATAATACGTCAATTTGCCAAGAACTGCTTGCAATTCATGCAGATTGCGAGGGGCGGGCAAATCACGAATAGCTGCTAAATGTGACTGGGAGGGATGAATGCCTTGAGCATTAATAACATGTCCCAGATACTCCATCTCCGTAAGGAAAAATGAACATTTATCGATGTTGCAACGTAGGCCTGCCTGAGACAACACTTTAAACAAACACTCCAAATTACAGAAATGTTCAGCAGGCGTCCGACCGGACACAACAATATCGTCTAAATAGTTGCAACACGATGGCACATTAGCCAGAAGTTGTGACAAAAAACGCTGAAAAACAGCTGGAGCTGACGCACAACCAAAAGGCAAACGCAGAAAACGGAACAACCCCAACGACGTGTTTATGACAAAATACTGTTGTGATTGCTCGTCGAGGGGCAATTGCAAATATGCTTCACGGAGATCAATTTTGGAAAAGAAACGAGCTTCCCCTAACTTATCCATCAGCTCGTCCGGTCTAGGCAAAGGAAAAGACTCAATGACAGTGTGAGGATTAACTGTCGACTTAAAATCAGCACACAAACGTAACTTGCCAGACGGTTTCTTTATAATAACTAAGGGAGAAGCCCACTGGCTCGCTGAAACGGGTTGAATAACACTGTTGTTTTGCCAACGACGAAGTTCATCTTCTACAGGTGCCCGGAGGGCGTGAGGCACTGGACGAGCACGACAAAATCGAGGCTGAGCATTATCTTTTAACGTAATGTGAGCGGCAAAGTTCGCAGCACAACCTAGTTCGTCTTTAAATATGTCACTGTATCGTTTACACAAATCGGTTATGGTGTCTTGAGGAACAACAACAGAATTAATTTGCAACACATTGTCTTGGATAGACAGGCCAAACAAGTCAAAACAGTCTAATCCGAAAATGTTTACACTGTCTGTAGCGCGGAGCACTGTGAATGAAACTGTTTTTGTATTGCCACGGAATGTGGCTGGCACGCTACATACACCTAACACAGGAATTTGTTCTCCACTATAAGTAGCCAAAGAATGTTTTGCCGCTGAAAGTTTAGGGCGGCCGATAGCCGCATACGTAGCACTATTTATGAGAGTCACAGACGCACCAGTGTCTAAGTGAAAATTGAAGGTCTTATCCTGGATGCGTAGCTTCACAAATAGTTTATTACACTGTCTCTGGATCGGTGCAGTGGAGGCGGAAGACACAAAATCAGCGCGTTTAGCGCGTGTTCGCTGCTTACGACAACTCGTGGGTTGGGCGGGTGGAACAACAACTCCCGCTTCACTTGCAGTCTGTACATTACTTTTTACAGCGTTTGAATTACGCTTGGGTCGCATAGCAGAGGGCTGGGTGGGTGGCTTATTGCGAACAAGTTTATTACCCACACGAACCGTGGAAGAGTCTTTAAACACGACCTTCTGGGCGGGCTGGCTTTGAAGAACATGAATATCCATGGGCTGGGCAGCACTAGAATTGTTCTTGCGTTTACGCAAACAAACAGTCTGGATGTGTCCTTTCCTTTGACAAAAGTGACAAACCGCGTTTCTCAACGGGCAACGTTCACGAGGATGAGCAAGAACACACTTAGGGCAAGACTTAACTCTATCATTTTGCACACGCGGCTGACGAATGTGTTTAACATGACGCGGCCGGCTAGTGTTTACAGTCTGACTCTGCCGGCGGGGCCGCGGGCGTGACATAACTTGCTTAGCACAGGCAATTTGAGAAATACATGGCTGATCTAACTCACACTCAGCATAGTCAAAAGTATCTTGGGCTTCAATGATGTTCATCACAGTCTCTAATGACGGGTCAGGCAACTTTAAGATAGCAGCACGAATACCAGAATCTGCAATGTTTTGAGTAATAGCGTCTCGTAACATGACATCACTGTAGGAAGCTCCACACACACAATTAAATCGGCACTGACGGGTGAGGCCCCGTAAATCTGTTAACCACTGTTTATTAGATTGATGTGGCAGTTTCTTTAATCTGAAGAACTTGAATCTGGCTGCTGCCACATGAACTCGCGACTCGAAATACTCAGCAAGCTTGTTAACAACAACGTCATAGTCTAAAGCTTCTGGCTGGGATTCCGGGAACAACTTACAAAGTAGTCGATAGACTTCCACGCCTGCAGTGGAAATTAAATAAAGCTGCCGCTCAGTACCTGTGATTTTGTAGACTGTCATGTGCGCCTGCAACTGCGCGAAATATTCTCGCCATTCTTCTCTTGATGCATCAAAAGCACGGAAAGGTGGTGCTGCCTGTGCTTGTTCCTTTTGTGTTGGAGGATTAGCCGCTTGTTTGGCGATTGCTTCCACCAGACTTTGTATTTGCTGACTCTGTAACAAGATCAACTGTTGTAAGTCGGCAGACATAGTGAACACAAATTAAACCAGCCCCCAAAATTTTATCGCTATAATTAGTATAACCAGAAACAAGTTGAACCAGCCCTGCACACGAGTTCGGAAGTCCTCGTCGCCAGTTTTGTGGCGGTGTTCGTAGCGACAAACAATTCGCTGTAGAAATGGCTTACGAAGTCACCGCCACACTTTTAATAGCGGGCCGACCGGTCCGCTGGAACAGTGAACAGAAAGATGAACCCAAACACTCTGATTAAATAAAAGTCGGTACTTATCTTTATTACGAAGATACAGAAATACAGTAGTGAACTCCGTGTCTACAGAAATCTGTCTAGTTCGAGTCGGAGCGGCTAGGTCAGCGTCGGCTGACGACAAACAACAACTCTGCTGCGATGAACACACAACTGACTAGCAAGTACACAATTCGGTGGCGAGTATACAACTGAGCGGCGAATACAGAACTGTCCTAGCGCTCGCGACTCCAGCGCTTAAGAAGCCAGAAGCCAGCGGTGGCGCGCGCAGACTTGCGGCGATTTGCTGTCTCGCTGGCGCTGCTTATGCGGACGGCGTCCGGACTTTGATGCTGCCAACCTTTTGGCAGCGGGCGCGGTTGGCATTACTGGCTAGGATATAACAGCAGGCAGCCTGCCCTGACTTATAGTATGGCACCTATGCACTCAAGGAACTGGATACTGACCTCTTACAGATATAAATTATAACTGTTTCAGGTTTAGGTGTTACATAAAGAGAGGCATTCTTCCAGTTACAGCAATAAGAAGCTGCAGTTAATTAATATTTTCAGCATTCCGCCGAGCCTGCTACTTACCAAACCCAAAATTTTTTGGTGTGACAAATATACCGGGTGATCAAAAAGTCAGTATAAATTTGAAAACTGAATAAATCATGGAATAATGTAGATAGAGAGGTATAAATTGATACACATGCTTGGAATGACATGGGGTTTTATTAGAACAAAAAAAAAAAAATACAAAAGTTCAAAAAATGTCCGAAAAATGGCGCTTCATCTGATCAGAATAGCAATAATTAGCATAACAAAGTAAGACAAAGCAAAGATGATGTTCTTTACAGGAAATGCTCAATATGTCCACCATCATTCCTCAACAATAGCTGTAGTCAAGGAATAATGTTGTGAACAGCACTATAAAGCATGTCCGGAGTTATGATGAGGCATTGGCGTCGGATGTTGTCTTTCAGCATCCCTAGAGATGTTGGTCGATCATGATACACTTGCGACTTCAGGTAACCCCAAAGCCAATAACCACACAGACTGAGGTCTGGGGACCTGGGAGGCCAAGCATGACGAAAGTTGCAGCTGAGCACACAATCATCACCAAACAACGCGCGCAAGAGGTCTTTCACGCATCTAACAATGTGGGGTGGAGCGCCATCCTGCATAAACATCGTATGTTCCAGCGGGTGTTTATCAGCCAGGCTGGGGATGATGCAATTCTGTAACATATTGGCGTACCTCTCACCTGTTACGGTAGCAGTTACAAAACCAGAATCACGCATTTCCTCGAAGAAAAAAGGCCCGATAATGGTAGATGTGGTAAATCCAACCCATACCGTGACTTTCACGTCGTGCAATGGAGTTTCCACGACAGTTCTAGGATTTTCAGTAGCCCAAATTCTGCAGTTGTGGGCGTTGACAGACCCTCGGAGCGTGAAATGTGCTTCGTTGGTCCACAACACGTTACTCAACCAATCGTCATCTTTTGCCATCTTTTGAAACGCCCACACCGCAAATGCCCTCCGCTTCACTAAATCACCAGGTAACAGTTCAAGGTGCCGATGGATTTTGTACGGATAGCATCGGAGGGTACGCCTAAGTGCCAACCAAACAGTAGTGTATGGAATGCCGGTGCGACGTGCGACTGCACGAGTGCTGACTTCCCCATGCATAGACGAACCCGCTACAGTCTCCATTTCTTCCTGAACTGTCAGCAGCATTACGCCTTGTGCTCGGTTGGCCACTAGGTGGTCTGTCGTCTAAACAACCCATGGCTTCGAACTTTGAAATCATTCTTGCCACAGCTGCATTTGTCAATGGACCTTTAACCGTTCGAATCCCCTTCCTATGGCAATAGGATCATAACGCTGAACTAGCACAGTCCCCATTCTGGTAATACAGCTTCACTGAAAGTGCCTTTTTGGGTAACGCCAACGTGCTGCGACTGCTGGCGCATCTGATTCTCTCTCTCATTACAGCTCCTTTTATACACGATTGTCATGCGCACTCACTGACATTTTGCTGTCCAGCGCCATCTGTCGGACATTTTGTGAACCTTTTTTTTCCCTCCTAATAAAACCCCAACCCCATGTCATTCCAAGCATGTGTGTCAATTTTTACCTCTCTATCTACATTATTCCGTGGTTTATTAAGTTTTCAAATTTATACTGACTTTTTGATCACCCGGTAAATATCCTTCACATTAATTTTGTAGGATATGTTTAACAGTGGGGCAATGTGAACTGTCAGTATATAAGCCTTCTGTGTGGCCCTTAATTGTTGGATACAGTCTTTTGGTAGCTCTTGTTGTAGTCGTGTTGGTTTAATTTGATGATGATAATTATTGCATGGTGTATAAACAATGATTTAGGTGATAGTTCACCACTCAGCTTTGAGACAAAAGTGCGTAGTGGTGGATAAGTACAGGGTGTTTCAAAAAAGACCTTACAACTTTAAAAATTCATATAAAATTATTGAAATAAGATATATAGATGGGTTTAGTGTTATTTTGTAGGGAAACACATCAAGTTTTTTCACCTTAAATTAAAGATTTTGTATGTGGCTTCCATTGGTTATCCTGCACACATCCCATCGGAAGTCAATTTCTTCCCAAACTCGCTGTGGCATTGCAGATGTGACTTGCTCAGTGGTGGTAGAAATTCTTGCTCTAAGGTCAGATAGAGAAGCCAGCACAAGAGGTACAAACACGATATCCTTGATGAACCCCCATTTAAAAAAAAAAAAAAAAAAAATATCGAGTCATGTCCGGTCTGGGGAACATTGGGGCCATGCAGTTGGCACATCATGGTCAATCCATTTGCCTGAAAAGTGGTCACTATCACTAACATGTTGCAGTGTTTGATGTGGATTTTAACTGCCCCAAATCCTAGAGTTACATATGTGTGTTAACCTTCGACTTAAGTGAAAAGTTGACGACTCATCAGAAAAGATGACTTTGTCCAAGAAATGTTCATCCTTGTATAATCGATTGAACATATCTACCCAGAAGTTCTTGGCAGCAATCTTATCAGTGTCTTTTACTGCTTGTTCGATCATCGGTCCGTATGGTTTCTCAACACACGCCAAATAGTCGTATGTGGAATTTGCAGTTTGAGAGATGCACGGCGGGTCGATTTCGTAGGGCTGTTGACAAAAAATTGTCTCACTCACTAAACATTGTTGTTAGATCTGCTTTGATGACCTGATGATTTCCCATCTTACCGAGTACTCTGTTTCTACAAAACATTTATGCCACTCATAAATTGTAGGCCTACTAGGAAGGATCTTTAGCATACTTTGTATGGAAATTATGCTGAACTGTGGTCACTGACTTTGATTCTTCAAACCAAAACACAGCTAGCACGCTCCGGTCCAGTGAAGACAGTCGTATTTAATCCAATAGCCCTCCTTACTTTGTGATTCTGTACTAGTGAACCACTCGAGACAAAACTGGATGTCTTTCCCTACAAATTGATATTACAATCGCCTCTGTAGGCACTAAGAATTAAGTTATATGAATTTTCAAAGTTATAAATTCCTATTTGAAACATCCTGTACTTAAAAAGTTATGGTATGAAGTTTAATCAGATTGGTAGATACCCAACTTCCGATGCCATTACATGACTGACTTTTTGTGTGTGTACCTGTCACTCAGTGCTTCATCTTAAAGACAAGGGAAATCTTTCTGTGCAGTCATTTTTTGGACAATAGTAAGAATAGTAGTCTAAAGGTTCAGGGTTTAATTTCTAGTAACTTCCATAATTTTCTTCTGTTTCTTAATTTTACTCTCACCTCAGGCAATACTTTGTACATAAAAAACGAGAAGTAACACTTTGATTCAAATTCTGTATAAAGTGAAGGCTATCCAGAAGCGCTTGTTTGATCTGCTTCTTGAGTTCAATGAAGATGAGGTCATGCCTCTTGCAATAAAGACATGTGCAACAAGATACTTTGATCATTACACACTTTTCAAAATGAATGCTTTATTTTTGTGCTAACAAATATCAGCATGTTGTTTCTTCTCATAGGTCTGTTCTCATGGAAAAAGGACAGTTTTTCTATGGTAATGCATACATAAACATTTTACCTTTAGGCTGACTTTCAGAATGTAGAATGATTGTGAATGGCAGTGCAAGGGAGGTCTCATCGCAAAGTTGTTAATGCTGGACAAATGAATTATGACTACATATACAAGGTTTATTACAAATGACTGAAGCGATTTCACAGCTCTACAATAACTTTATTATTTGAGATATTTTCACAATGCTTTGCACACACATACAAAAACTCAAAAAGTTTTTTTAGGCATTCACAAATGTTCGATAAGTGCCCCTTTAGTGATTCGGCAGACATCAAGCCGATAATCAAGTTCCTCCCACACTCGGCGCAGCATGTCCCCATCAATGAGTTCGAAAGCATCATTGATGCGAGCTCGCAGTTCTGGCACGTTTCTTGGTAGAGGAGGTTTAAACACTGAATCTTTCACATAACCCCACAGAAAGAAATCGCATTGGGTTAAGTCGGGAGAGCGTGGAGGCCATGACATGAATTGCTGATCATGATCTTCACCACGGCCGATCCATCGGTTTTCCAATCTCCTGTTTAAGAAATGCCGAACATCATGATGGAAGTGCGGTGGAGCACCATCCTGTTGAAAGATGAAGTTGGTGCTGTCGGTCTCCAGTTGTGGCATGAACCAATTTTCCAGCATGTCCAGATACACGTGTCCTGTAACATTTTTTTCGCAGAAGAACTTTAAAGCGTGAGATTGCACAAAACACGTTAACTTTTGGTGAATTGCGAATTGCTGCATGAATGCGTGAGGATTCTCTACCGCCCAGATTCGCACATTGTGTCTGTTCACTTCACCATTAAGAAAAAATGTTGCTTCATCACTGAAAACAAGTTTCGCACTGAACGCATCCTCTTCGATGAGCTGTTGCAACTGCGCCGAAAATTCAAAGCGTTTGACTTTGTCATCGGGTGTCAGGGCTTGTAACAATTGTAAACGGTAAGACTTCTGCTTTAGCTTTTTCCGTAAGATTTTCCAAACCGTCGGCTGTGGTACGTTTAGCTCCCTGCTTGCTTTATTCGTCGACTTCCGCGGGCTACGCGTTAAACTTGCCCGCACGCTTTCAACCGTTTCTTCACTCACTGCAGGCCGACCCGTTGATTTCCCCTTACAGAGGCATCCAGAAGCTTTAAACTGCGCATACCATCGCCGAATGGAGTTAGCAGTTGGTGGATCTTTGTTGAACTTCGTCCTGAAGTGTCGTTGCACTGTTATGACTGACTGATGTGAGTGCATTTCAAGCACGACATACGCTTTCTCGGCTACTGTCGCCATTTTGTCTCACTGCACTCTCAAGCGCTCTGGCGGCAGAAACCTGAAGTGCGGCTTCAGCCGAACAAAACTTTATGAGTTTTTCTACGTATCTGTAGTGTGACGTGACCATATGTCAATGAATGGAGCTACAGTGAATTTATGAAATCGCTTCAATCATTTGTAATAGCCCTGTAGCAGCATGGACATTAGCTGTGTGACTGAACAAATTTTTGTAGCCTTGGGATACTTAATGTAGGTCAGAGGAGTAGTGGTCCATCACAGTCTCCCCCTGTGGGTGTGGGGGTAAGAATAGGCCCAAGGTATTCCTGCGTGTTGTAAGAGGCGACTAAAAGGAGTCTCACAAGTTTCGACCTTTATGTGATGGTCCCCTGTAGGGTTTGACCTCCATTCGTCAAAATTTTTCTGAAGAGCGTGCCAATTGGGGAAGGGTGCCTTACATAGTGCATCGTGCCTTGAGACCTGTAGCCTATTTTCTGGTTGTCACATTGCAATCCCGCTCATTCTCCATCTCTTGGGTGAGGACACCTTCCTGGGTGCGTTTTCCATGATGCACTATGCAGTGTTGCTTTCTGTGCTGACGATGACCATGGACTTGTTTGCACCTGATATCCAGCACATTAGCCAGTCCATTGTGGTGGGGCCGACATGTACCCTGTTGGTTGTAACCCCCTGACAATACAGGGATCACTCTGCTGATGCCTGTGCCGTTAACTCCCCACGTATGCCAGGGAGTAGATGCCTGTCAACTTGGGGCCTTGGGACTCCCGGCAATGGCCATCCATCTGCCAGGTGGCCTTTGCTGCAGCTGGGTTTCGCCCATGGGGAGACCCCCTGGTCGTAGTGGGTGGCATCACGGCAAATGACGTGCGATGAAGCATACCACGTCATCACTTGCTGGTGATCAAACACCAGCAGTCTCTAAGCGTTCTAAGTCTCAGTACAATACATGGAAGTATGACCCTAAATCATTCCCCTCCCTGGCCGCACCATGGGAGGAATGCCAGGCTAAGGATAGCAGCGAACCTTATTCACCCTGGTACCTCGTATGTATGAGAACTGATGGGGACTCCTTTGTTTCGATGAAGCCACAGTTTTATGTAGACCATTTAGAGGACAAGTTTGGGGAGGTGGAGGGCTTGTCCAAAATGCGGTCAGGAACAGTCTTGATAAAAACAGCATCCTCTGCCCAGTCACGGGCATTACTCACTTGTGACAAGCTGGGGATGTTTCTGTTACCATCACACCACATAAGAGCTTAAATATGGTCCAGGGTATTATATTCCATTGGGACCTTATTTTGCAGTCTGATGACGAGCTGCGTGCCAACGTAGAGTGACGAAGCGTTCATTTTGTCCAGAGTGTCCATCGGGGTCCGAGGGATAATCACTTTGCCACCGGTGCCTTCATCTTGGCCTTCGAGGGTGGCACATTACCCGAGAAGGTCAAGGTGATGGTATACCGTTGTGATGTGAAGTGATATATCCCTCCCCCGATGCGGTGCCTTAAGTGCTGAAAGTTCGGCCACATGTCTTCCCGCTGTACTTCCGGTGTCAAATGTCGAGATTGTCGTCATCCATCACATCCCAATACTCCATGTGTTCCGCCTCCCGTCTGCGTCAACTGTGGAGAATATCATTCCCCTTGCTTGCTAGACTAGAGGATTTTACAGCGCGAAAGGAAAATCGTGGAGTACAAGACTCTGGACTGACTGACCTACACTGAGACTAAGAGGAAATTTGAGTGTCTACATCCTGTGGCTATGACCTCCTCTTACGCCGCCACTACGAGAACAGTTGTAGCCCCATCCGTTCCGTGAGGGTGGGGAGCGCTTCCCTCCTTGTTGCACCCACACACCCACACCACCTACCTCGGGAGCGCTGCCCCCCCCCCCCCCCCCCCCAACCATTGGGGACACCCGTCCCCACTTCTCAGCCAGAGAAGCCTAAATCTTCTTTGGCACCTCTCACTAGGAAGGGTCCCTTGAATCACTCCCTTTCCAGATTTCTGCTAATGGAAAATATGACTCCCGCCAGGGGCTGAAGTGCTCAGAAGTAGCTGGTTGTAGGGCTTCATGATCATCCTCAGTCCCGGAGACTGAATCACTCAAGCCCTCCCAACCAGAGAAACCCAAGGAGCAGCAAGAGAAATCCAAAAAGGAGACACCAAGACCAAGGGACTTGTGGTGGTACCCACACCACCGCTACCTACAAGCTTTGCTTCTGGGGATGAGGTGGAAATTCTGGCGTCCACTGAGGACCTAGATCTCGCCAGACCCTCAGACACCATGGATACAGAATGCTCAGGCAATAAATCGGTGGCAGCAGGTAAACCTGAGGCGTAAACTGCCTCATTGAATGTTTCATGCCTTCCCAGCATCATGATCACGTCATCCTCCAGTGTAGCTGCAGCAGTTTATTCCACCGCCCGGCTGAGCTACGGCAACTGTTAAGCTTTACACCTGCTTTCTGCATTGCCCTCCAGGAAACCTGGTTCCCGGCAATGCAGAACCCTGCCCTCTGCGGCTATAAGGGATATTACAGGAACCGTAGCGACTATAATAGAGTGTCAGGTGGAGTTTGCGTTTATGTACTAAACTCAGTATGCAGTGAACCTATGCCCCTTCAAACCCCTCTTGAAGCTGTGGCTGTCAGGGTAAGGACGACACAGGAAATAACTGTCTGCAATGTGTATCTTCCTCCAGATGGTGCAGTACCCCTGAATGCATTGCCTGCACTGATTGATCAACTCCCTAAACCTTTCCTGCTTTTGGGAGATTTTTAACACCCATAACACCTTGTCGGGTGGCACTGTGCTTACTGGATAAGGCAGAGATGTCGAAAATTTACCGTTACAACTCAACCTCTGCCTCTTAAATACAGGTGCTCCCACAGTGACACATTTCAGTGTGGCACATAGCACATATTTGGCCATTGATCTCTTGGTTTGCAGTCCTGGCCTTCTCCCATCTATCCACTGGAGAGCACATGATGACCTGTGTGGTAGTGACCACTTCCCCATCTTCCTCTCACTGCCCCGCCATCAGGCCCATGGACGCCTGCCCAGATGGGCTTTAAACAAATCGGACTGAGAAACTTTCACCTCTGCTGTCACCGTTGAATCTCCCCCCACACGGTAACATCGATGTGATGGTTGAACAGGTGACTACAACTATCGTTTGTGCAGCAGAAAATGCGATCCTTCACTTTTTAGGGTGCCCATGGCGAAAGGCAGTCCCTTGGTGGTCGTCGGAAGTCAATGAGCCTCGGCAAGCTCTTCAGCGGCATAAGCGGCACTCTTTTCTGGAGCACCTCATAGCCTTTAAACGGCTTTGTGCCTGTGTTCACTATCTTATCAAACGACAGAAGCAGAAGAGTTGGGGGACATGTCTCGACCATTGGGTGCCATACGTCACCTTCCCAAGCCTGGGAAAAGATAAAACGTGTTTTTGGGTACCAGACCCCGACAGGCGTTCCCGGTGTTAACACAAATGGCGTGTTATCTACCGATGAAAATGTGATTGCCAAGCACTTTGCTGAGCACTATGCTAGAGTCTCTGTGTCGGAGAATTAACCCCCCCCTCCCAGCTTTTTGCACTCTCAAACGGGGGCTGGAAGGGAAAGTGATTTTGCTCACTACATGCCACAGTGAATCCTATAACACCCCATTTACAGAGTGGAAGCTCCTCAGTGCCCTGACACAGCTCCTGGGCTAGGTCAGATCAACAGTCAGATGACTAAACATCTCACATCTGACTAGAAGCGACATCTCCTCATCATCTTCAACCAGATCGGGTGCGATGGCGTCTTTCCATTGCAATGATGGGAGAGCACCATCATTCCGGTGCTCAAAGCTGGTAACACCCCGCTTGATGTGGATAGCTATTGGTCGATCAGACTCACCAATGTTCCTTGTAAGCTGTTGAGTCGGCGGTTGGGTTGGGTCCTGGAGTCACGTGGCCTACTGGCTCCATGTCAGGGCGGCTTCCACCAGGGTCGCTCTACCACTGATAATCTTGTGTCCCTCGAGTCTGCCATCTGCACAGCCTTTTCCAGACACCAGCACCTGGTTACCATTTTTTTTGATTTACGAAAAGGGTATGACAAGACCTGACGACATCATATCCTTGCCACATTGTATGAGTGGGGTCTCCGAGGCCCGCACCTGATTTTTATCCAAAGTTTCCTGTCACTTTATCCTTTCTATGTCCAAGTTGGTGCCTTCCATAGTTCCATCCATATCCAGGAGAATGGAGTCCCGCACAGCTCCGTATTGAGTGTGTCTCCATTTTTAGTGGCCATTAGCGGTCTAGCGGCAGCTGTAGGGCCATCTGACTCACCTTCTCTGTATGCTGATGACTTCTGCATTTCGTACTACTCCTCCAGTACGGTTGTTGCTGAGCGGCACCTACAGGGAGCCATTCACAAGGCAGAGTCATGGCTTCGTGTGTCATGCACTTCTGTCGGCGTTGTACCATTCATCCGGAACCAGAACTATATCTTACTGATGATCCACTCATTGTAGTGGAGGCATATCGATTCTTAGGACTGGTTTTCGATACCCGATTGACTTGGCTACCTCACCTTCATCAGCTTAAGTGGAAATGCTGGCAGCACCTCAATGCCTGCCACTGCCTGAGCAACACCAGGGTGTAGATCACTCTACGTTGCTGCAGCTCTATAGAGCCCTTTTGCAATCCTGTCTTGACTATGGGAGTGTGGTTTATGGTTTGGTGGCATCCTCAGCGTTGAATTTACTTGACCCAGTGCACCACTGTGGTGTTCGCCTAGCGACGGGCTTCTTTAGAACAAGTCAGGTGACCAGTGTCCTGGTGGGGGCCGGAGTCCCTCTATTGGTGGTTAGGCGTGCGCAACTGCTCTCCAGTTACACTGCACATGTTCGTAGTTCTTCTGCGCATCCGAATTACTGTCTCCTTTTCCCACCCGCAGCAGCCCGTTTCCCACATCGGCGGCCCAGGTCAGGGATAACGATTGTGGTTCGCATGTGATCCCTTCTGTCGGAACTGGAGTTATTCCCTTTACCACCTGTACTTGAGCTCCATTCATGTACACCCCATGGTGTACACCTGGGCTGTGGCTTTGCCTGGACCTTTCACATGGCCCTAAGGACTCAGTTAACCCTGTGGCTCTCCACTGGCACTTCCTCTTGATTTTCGACATGTACTGGGGCCATGAAGTGGTTTACACTGATGGCTCAATGGCCGATGGTCATGTTGGGTTTGCCTATGTTCATGGAGGACATATAGAACAGCACTCCTTGCCCGATGGCTGCAGTGTTTTCACTGCAGAGCTGGCGGCCATATTTCGTGCTCTTGAGCACATCCACTCATGCCCAGGCAAGTCATTTCTCCTGTGTACTGACTCCATGAGCATTCTACAAGCTATTGACCAGCACTACCCTCATCATCCTTTGGTAGCGACCATCCAGGAGTCCATCTATGCCCTGGAATGAGCCAGTCATTCAGTGGTATTTGTCTGGACCCCAGGTCATGTCAGAATCCCAGGCAACAAACTTTCTGACAGGCTGGCCAAAAAGGCTACGTGGAAACCGCTTCTGGTGATGGGCATCTCTGACCTGACCTGCGTTCTGACTTACACCGCAGGGTTTTCGACTTTGGCAGACGGAATGGCATAACAGTACACACAACAAACTGCATGTCATTAAGAATACTACAAATGTGTGGAAGTCTTCCATGCGGGCCTCTCACAGGGAAGCAGTTGTCCTCTGCCGGCTCTGCATTGGCCACATTTGGGTGACCCATGGTTACCTCCTGTGCCGTGAAGACCCGCCTCAGTGTCGTGCGGCACCTGGTTGACAGTGGCCTATCTTTTGGTGCACTGTCCCACTTTGACTGCCCAGCGATGGAATCTTGGGTTATCGGACTCGTTGCCGCTAATTTTATCTGACAATGCCTCATTGGCTGATTAACTTTTAAGTTTTATTCGTGAGGGTGGGTTTTATCATTTGGTCTAAGTTTTAGTGCATGTCCTTTGCCCCTCTGTGTCCTCCACACTGGTGCTTTTAGGTTGGAGGTTTTAATGCGTTGCAGAGTGTCTGGCTTCTCCGTTTTATTCTCATGGTCAACCAGCCATGGTAATCTGCTTTGTTGTTTTACTCTCTTCATCCCATTTCTTGCATTTCTGTGGTTTTCTTGTCCCCCTTTTGTCCATTTACATGTTTGTTGCTCTTCATTGTTCTTGTAATTTTTCCTTTCATTCCGTTTTGTGTTGTCAGTCTCGTTTGTTTTATTCTCACACTTGTGGCATTATTTTATTCGGAACAAGAGACTGATGACCTCATAGTTTGGTCCCTTCCCCCCTCTTTTAATCCAACCAACCAACCATCACAGTCTGATGCTGAAGCAGAGGTAAATGTGTCGTTCTGACAGTATTTGGGAACTACATTCCATTGTGATTTCGTACTGAAATATACTTTTCATATTTCGGCAATACTGTTTCATTGATTAATTTGTTCCTTCATGGCAGTGCATCATTTCATTCCAGCTCAAGACTAACCAGTCAAAACTTGTATAAACAGTCACATGCTGAAACAAATATAATGGCTGACAATGGATATTTTGTATATGGTACTGGTACTACTCCTTTGATAAAAATCTGATGGAAAATATCAATGCATGCAACTGAAAAACAAGTAGTATACACTCTAAACAAATAGAAAAGTAAATATATAGTACTATATAAAGACTAGTCATTGTTTAATACTGTTATCAAAAATCTTGAAAAATTCTCTTGACTGATTTATTTCAAATTATTACACAGTACTCTGATGTTTAGATGGACATAGGCTACATAATTTTTGTAACATATATAGTATATAAGTACGTGAGTACCATATAAAGAGGAAAGTTTGTTACCAAAAGTCTCAAAAAGTTCTTGACCAATTTACTTCGAATATTACATGACACTCTAATAAATTTTTCAATGAACATAAGCTATATACAGGGTGGTCGGAAATTCCTGTTACAAACTTCTAGGACATGTAGAGGGTAGTGAGTACATAACATTTTGAATAGGAACCCATGTCCAGAAACATATTGTTTCCGTTCTAAGACAGTTTCAACACAGATGATTATCTCATTCACACCCACATGAGGAATGTGCTTAGGAGTCACCCAGTACAATTGTTGCAATCCATTTGAAAAGAATACTGACTCGTTCTGTTATTACTTACGGATTTGCATTACAACTTACACCTTATGGTTTACATTAGTCGACAACAACAAGAACCCAGCATCTACGGCACCAGCCACAACGTACTGCTGTGTTACAACAGCGGCTCGATGTGGTGACCACCAACATTGTTACACACATTGTACCCCCGAAACATGTTCTGGTACACTCTCTCCATCCCACCTGGTGTCTCTTCAATGTCTTGTGCAGTGGCCAGAACTTGTGCTAGCAGATCTTCTAGGTCTCTACTAGAGTCCTGCATGACCGAGTAAGCGAGCACAAAGTATGAGATGGGGCGAGCACACCCTAACTGGATAGGCTGCCCGCACTAGTTCTAGTGACCGAGCATAGAAGCCGTGACCGAATACGTAGCACGTAACTTCAAACACATTACACGTATCATCATCCGTGTGAGACTGTAGCCAGTACGGGCTTCTCATTTGTGGTGTGTCTCTCTCTGTAATCATGCAGCGCGAGGAAGCCAGTGCAGTAACACGCAAGATTGAAACCAATATTTACACATTGAAGAAACGGGAAGGTCTAAAAAGCCAAGTATGGAGTACATTTCCATTGGTTGTTGACGAAGACAGTGCGTCTACTGGGTACGTATCGTGCATATACTGCTCCACATTATTGTGTTTCCAGTCAGGAACCACTCATTTAAAGAAACACAGTTGCGAGAAACCTCACAAAGATACAGCTCCTTCAGGGATACCGGCGGTAATAAAAAATAGTATTACTGCAAAGTGTGTTGCAATGTGTGCTAAAGATATGGGACCTTTTAATGCTGTTTCCGATTAAGGTTTCAGAGAACTATGCCAAGAATTAATATATCTAGGTGCGCATTATGGAGAAGTTCACGTGGCAGATGTTATGCCACATCCCTCTGCTATAAGCAGACATGTCAAAGAACAAGCTGATGCAATACGATACAGAATAATGCCTCCCGTTATTGCAGAAGTTATTAATAAAACATGTGCTGCGACAGTTGATATGTGGACTGATTCGCATAATTAGGTGCATTATTTGACACTTACAACACATTACATTAACACAGATTGGTCTCTTGTAAACAACGTTTTATTTACAACAAAATTCCCGGATGTTAAGAAGACGGGAGTAAATATTATGAAAGAAATTGAAGAGTTGATGGCTGATTGGGACATTTCGCCAGACATGTTGCACAGTTTTGTTTTTGTCTCCGACCAGGGTGCCAATGTAATAACGGCTTTGGAAAATCATGGAAGGATTCCTTGTGCTGCTCATTGTATAAACACAACACTTAGCCATACTTTCGATGAAGATAACTTCTTGTTAAATCATGCCCCGAACATCGCATCAACAATAAATACTGCAAAATGCATTGTAAGGTACATTAAGAAAAGTGGCCTCTGCTCGTCTTTGAAATTATCATTGAAACAAGAGGTCTGCACATGCTGGAACAGCTTGTACACTATGCTGGAATCCTTACACACTCAGTATAACGAAGTTGCTGCTTTGCTGACGAAAAAGGAGTCCGCTTACAGATTGCAAGGATACGATAATGAGCTTGCAGGAAAAATTGCGCATTTTCTGAGACCATTTAAAGAGGCCACAGACGAATTGGAAGGCGAAAAAGAACCGACAATCAAGTTAGTTCTTTGGTTTCACAAACTGCAATAAATTTGCAGCGTCAGTGACATTGACTGTCAGGTGAGTAATTACTGCATTACTGATACGCGATAGATTTATATTTAACTAGCGTAATTGATGTGTTCTAACAGATATGTATATTTCAACAGGAGGTACAAAGGATTAAAAATCGAGCCTTGATTTTCGTTCGTGAGAAGATTGTGATCACTTCCAGACATAAAATTGCTACGTTTCTTTGTCCGTCATTCCGTGATCGTAATATGCTTGAAATATATGAAAACCAGGAAATTCTTACCAATGTGCGACAAATGTGTGCTACTTACGCAGGTACAACATGCAATCATTAACAAGTTCGTTTTTGCATAGTTAGTGGATAGTGTATTATAGAGGAACGGGAACATTATAATTCGTATAATATTTCATTAACGTAAAACACCTCGTTTTTACGGGAAAGTTTCGCCGATTACCATATCAGTTCTGTATTGTCTCGTTTGTTTATTATCATAGATCCTTCAAGTACTGTGTCATCACCACCCAGAAAGAGAGATCGTTTCAAGGAATGGAGGAACAACAGATCATCCGCAGCAGATGAAGTAGATCTCTACATTTTAATGCACCCCGGAGATGATGATGACATCTTAAAGTGGTGGAGCAGACGTGAAACAGATCTGCCAGGCCTGGCTGCAGTTGCAAGACGTATTTTATGCATCCCGGCAACAAGAGCACCTCGTGAAAGATGCTTTAGTAAAGCAGGCTTGTTACTAACAAATTGCCGTAGCCAGTTAAATCCGGAACACGTTAGTGATTTACCGCTGATCAACAATAACTATAATTTTGTTTCTGTTGCAAACAAGTGAAAAGTATGACAAGTTACGTCTGTAAACTTTTAATGTTATTTGTATGCTTTCTTTATGAAGATGGTTGTCTTCTAGATTACAGGGACAGCACTTATTTAATGTTTTCTTTTAATGAAAGGAAAAATATATCTCCTGTTTGGAAATGAGATTCGTCTTCTACCCGCGATTGTATTGAAATATCATTTTACCTTCTAGGTGCTTTATGAATCTAGCTGTGTCACATACCCATTCTTGGAAATGTTACTTTTGTATTAAAAGAGAGAGAGACAGTCAGAGATAATAGAGAGTGTGTGTGTGTGTGTGTGTGTGTGTGTGTGTGTGTGTGTGTGTGTGTGTGTGTGTGTGAGAGAGAGAGAGAGAGAGAGAGAGAGAGAGAGAGAGAGAGAGAGACGTTGGATTTGTCAGTACAGTGCAGAGAGCCGGAGCGAGGTGAGGTGAGATGTCAGCGGTGACCGGTCATGCTCGGTTATCCGCATGTCCGAAATCCGGACATCAGACATGGGGCGAGTACGTGACCAAGCCGAGTCGTGTGGGGCCGGACACGTGCGGCTCCGTCCCCCTGTCAACAGGCGAGCAGTGACCGGTCAAACATTGAGCATTGCAGCACTCTAGTCTCTACAGGTGTTTCATAAATTAGGCTCTTCATATGACCCCACAAGAAGTAGTCCATAGGGGTTAAATCCGGCGATCGTAGCGGCCACGCGGTTGGACCACCATGGCCTATCCATCTTTCACCATACCGTCTGTTGAGATGTCTCCAGACAGCCAGTGAAAAGTGAGGTGGTGCTCCATCATGCTGAAACCACATTTCCTGATGGACATTCAATGACACAGCTTCCAAGAACGGGTCCAGTACGTGTCGTAGGAAGACTAAGTATGCAGGACCCATGAGCTTGGATGGAAGGAGGTATGGTCCAATCACAAGACCGCCCAGGATACCTGCCCACATGTTAATTCCAAACCTGTCTTGAAATCCCTGAACATGCGTGGCGTGAGGGTTTTCATCTGCCCAGACACAGCTATTTTGAGCATTCACAACACAATCCCTTGTGAACCTACATTCATCTGTGAAGAGAACTCGACATGGAAACAGGGGCGCATCGATGCAACGGTGCAGGAACCATATGCAGAAGGCAACATATTTTGGAAAGTCTGCTGGACCCACAGCATGTACCCTTTGTATGTGGTACGGATGTAATTGTTGCTCATATATATTTGGTATATAAATATAGATATTAAGGGGAAATCTAGTTTGCAAAAATCTCAAAAAGTTATTAACTGATTTATTTCAAATTTTTACTTGATAATCTAATAAATGTTCAGACTGACATAGGTTACATATTTTTTAATTATATGGTACATACATGTATGTATTCTTTATAAATGGGGAAACATTGTTAGCAAAAATTTCCAGAAGTTCTTTAACAATTTACTTCAAATTTTTAACTGTAGCCTAATAAATATTCAGACGGAGATAGCTTATATATTGCTTTAAACAAAAATGTACAGGATTTATGTTAAAACTATCTGGGGACAAAGAAAATACTGTGCTGTGAAAATATGCAGTTTTGTTTTATTTCCTGCAGTCATTTTTAACTATGATAGGAGGACATGTAAACCAGTGGGCTAACTGTTTCATCCATATATGTCCTTTGTCCATGTATATAAAATATTTGTCTAAAATTATATATAACTGTGCTGTTTTGTTTTCTTCCTTGCAGTTGGTTTTAGCAGAAAACAGGAATGTTGTATTTATGCGTTATTGGCTTATGATTAGAATACTACTATGGAATCTCAATCTTCTGAAACTTTCTAACCCTTCCTATTTGCAGGTTACAACTATGCGAAATACTGTCACTGAAGCTACTATCCTCATATATCCAGCTGCAAGAGAAGTTACTCGACTCCATATACCAATGATCCCAACCAATTTACCTATTCATTTTAAGTGACTTCAATTCCCAGTCTAGGTTTCATTGGCAGTAACAATAAACAAGGCTCAAGATTAAAGTGGGTGGAGGAGGTTGCCAGAGAGGGAGAGGGAGGAAATGGAGAGAGAGAGAGAGAGATAGATAGATAGAGAGAGAGAGAGGGGGGGTGGGAGGGGGGGGGGGAGAGGAGGAGGTGGACATAGGAGATGGAACAAGGAGGGGTTTATTAGTGGCAATATAAGGCTGTTGCTGGAAAGTATGCAAACAAGTCTCATGAGGTGATAAGTGAAGATGACATGCGAAAACCACACATTACACCAAGTGACAAAGTTCTCAGAACAGAATTTCAGCTGTATGGTGTGCTTTGATAGCTACACCACCATGAATCGCTTCTCAGCTTTTGACAAGGTCTTTTTTTAAATTTATGATAGTATACAGTCAAATCACCAACAATTTTTACATTTGCACGAACACCATATCCTTTACACCATACATAAATAGCTTCATCTTGATCCACCTTATGATGACTCTGGGTCCTCAGTACAAGAGGGCTATTACAGTAGAAATAAGAGGTACCACTACCTTTATGAAAAACCTCACCTACATTAAAAGTATGGTTGGTAATCACATCTCAATTGTTGTAAGGTGGAAGCTGCAATCGCAGTATTGCTGAGCTGTATATAAGGCCACTGATTACTGTTGCGCCACCAGTCTGTCTCAGGCTGCTGCACAGGCAACTGCACTGAATGACTCACAGAGATGCATCATTATCATAGGAGCCAGTGCCACACTACTGTGTGCAAGGTCATTGATAATACAGAACTAACAACAATGGCCAAGGAGAAGAACAAAGTGAAGATCAGAGGGATTGCCTCATATGCTGTCCTTGTGTTTTTGTTAGTGGTATTTGAATTTTATGCTAATGTAGCAGGGCAGAAAAGGAATGATCAATCTATTATATTGTTACTGTGTAGAAATAAAACTATTAGTGCATCATAATTGTGCAATATATTTAATGATATTTTATCCATGGACCATGTGGAACTCAGTAACTGTTTTTGAATTAAAGATTGGCTATAGGAAACACAACTGTGTGCCACCAGTGACGCATTAAACCAGATGCTATGGCTTGCTCCAGATAAATTGCTAAACTTTACAATCCCACATGATTCTTCAGCTCTTCTTTGTTGCTGGGGGGCGACTATACACCTGTCATGCTAGAAATGTACTGTGGTGAGCTGCTGTGTCCAGATACTCCACTGAAAACTAAGCTGTGTATGAGGAGGCTGATATGAGAAACCCAGACATACATCATCTGTCCAGAAAGTTCAAAAACTGATTTCATTCCTGGCCTCCAAGCAACATCAGCACAGTAACTATAGTGGCAGCTTGAACCAACAATTGTAAACAACAGGTGTTCACTCTATTACTCAGCTGCAATAAGGCCATAAGTAGTGGATGAGTGGCTGATGTATGTCCACATTGTTGTGTGTCAAATTGCTTTGGAGGAACACTTGTAAATCAAGTGTTGAAAACATTCTCCAGAATGTTTTTAGGAAGAAAAATGTGTGTATAAAGCTTACCCTTCTCATCTTGACTCCCGAACAAAAGCTATGACATGTGGATGCCAATGACTTGGTCAAAATGCAGAACACAGATAATTCTTTACAGAAAAAAATGATAATCACATGTTATGAAACTTGGTGCTATCAATACGATCCTACCACAAAGCAACGAAGTGCAGAAATTCACATGAAGAGTCAAAACATTCATGACATATCCAACTTTCAAGCTGATGTGGCACATAAGTTGAGCAACATTCCAAAGAAGAGCTTTTCTGGCAGTTTCACATCATATGAATGTTCTGTATGTTGTACTCAAGTGAGTGGGAGACTATATAGATCACCTTGAAGCATCAAGACCACCCCATCTTAATGTTTCTCTACTTTTTATTAGTCTAGTCTAGTCTAGAATCTTATTGGACTTGTAGGTAGCCCAGTTACAGAAACACTGAAATCCAATGGTACAGGAATGAACAAAATTTAAATAAAAGTTAATCTAACTGATGCATAATTAACTTAAACTCTAAACTGTGCTACTTCCACTTACTGGTCAGTGATTGTTTACACTTCCAGTGAATTATTGCAAACTGTATTTAAAGTAGGGAGATCATCATTTGTAATTGGCCTTGCCACTTTGGAACTATTGCCTGAATTTATTATGCAAATTCTACTATGCTAATTATGTCTAAATCTAAATACTAATTATTTAAGCAATATTCTTATGTTAAGTTTACTTATTCTAATGTTGCACTGATGTTTTTCTTTGCAATAGTTCAGAATTTGTGTGCAGCATGATTTGGGTATCAAAAGTCATAAATTATAACACAACTCGTATATGCTGCACATTTTTACATGTGTAATATTTTGTAATAAATACTGGCCAATAACTCCAAACCATGGTTGTCGGTGTCTGTGTTCACTTACAACTTAATATAAAAGTGGTGCTGCAACCATAGTATATAGCGTTGGGCACATACTATGCATAACATCCTTGATTATCATTTGACTTACCGTTGGTGGCCCAGTGGTGTTTCATGATACAGTATGAATAAAAATGTTGAAAATAGTACTAAATTCAATTAAATTGCACTTAGCTTGTAGAGTTTTTGGATTAGAGATAAGATCATAGTCTCACTGCATTAATCACATCGATACAGTGAAATTGATTTGTGTTTCTTATTTGGATACCATAGTTCATGCTTTTTGCATATAGAAGTAATCGTGTCCAGTCTCAAAATTGCCATCCTAATCCACTGGTTATTGTGCTAGACTGGAAGTATCCCCTTCATGATGACTGGCCTTTCATCAACTGCCAAAGCTTTCAGGATCGTGCTAGCCCTGGCTCTTAATTGTAATGTCATATTGTATTGACACAGGTTTCAAAATTGCAATGCTTAGATTCATGTTTTGTGCTCTTTCTTTCTTTTTTGTACATAGATTCCCTCTTTAAAATTATACATTCCTGAAATCATTTGATGGAGTTTTGAGTGAATTAGTGTCATTCATAGAATTGTAAACCTCAACATACTTGTAGATCAGCACTTTATGTGACTGTAAGAAAAACAAATGTTTTACAGTTTGTATCAGATCTATTTTATCTAGTACCTACCAGAGCAAATAAAATATACACTACCTCAATGAATTCTATCCACATTGTCTTGGCATACACTATATTTGGTCATCTCTCACATTATTAGGATCAAAATGTTGTGCTAAAATGTAATACCAAATTCAAACCAAGAAAAATGTCTGAGAACAAGATGATAATATCTGCAAACAACATTGTTATATTAAGACATAGTATAAATCAGGAATCTTGGGAATCAGTATTTACTACAATTGCAGTCACCAATAAATTGAACCTGCTCTTAGAAGTTCTGGCTGGCACATAAATGGTACCAATCAGAATATTCATAAAAAATTTACCTTTAAAAACAAAATATATGCCCTTAAGACACTAAAACAGAAGAGCTAAAAGGAAAAATGGAAAACATATAGTGCACACAGACTAACTCGGAGTTATATAAAGAACTCTACAAGCAATGTAAATATCAGTACCACAAATGACTGAGCCAATCAAAAGCAGAAAGTGTTAGCCAACAGATAGGAAGTTCAGATAACTTAAAGTCATGCTGGTCAATTGTAAATAAAATAAAAAATAATATAACTGAAACTAAAACTAATACTGTAGAGTTAACTGTGAATAGTGATGACATTTATGATCCCCTCCCTGTTACAATGTCGGTAATGGCCTTGCCGCAGTAGATACACCGGTTCCCGTGAGATCACCGAAGTCAAGCACTGTCGGGCATGATCGGCACTTGGATGGGTGACCATCCAGGCCGCCATGTGCTGTTGCCATTTTTCGGGGTGCACTCAGCCTCATGATGCCAGTTGAGGAGCTACTCGACCGAATAGTAGCTGCTTCGGTCAAGAATACCAGCATAACGACCAGGAGAGTGGTTTGCTGACCCCACGCCCCTCCTATCCGCATCCTCCACTGAGGATGACACGGCAGTCGGATGGTCCCGGTAGGCCACTCGTGGCCTGAAGATGGAGTGCTTCCAGTTACAATATTCTGATATCCCAGCCCGTTGAGTTCAGCCCACCAGAACACATGGACCTAGACAAAAGCCACTATGTGGCACTCCTAATATCTGTGAGCACTGCTGTTGCCACCTCGGAGCTAGGCATGGGCCACGCCCCACATGCCAGCCTATTGGCACCTGCGGCTGTGCTATAAAGCTCGCAGTGTGAGGACCTGGTCCTCAGTCATGCTCCAACTGCGCTTGTGTTTTTTCATTATATGTAACATTGTTTGGTTTTTTATATTGCTATGTCTAAGGCTACTGATTTGGTTTCCAGGCTTGTTGTTCTGTCATCTTTTGTTGCTCCTCTATCACTGTTGTTGTCTTTTGTGGTTTTTGGCAACTCACCATCGACACCCTCTGCCAGTTGGCCAGTGTCTCCTGGCCGTGCCACAATTCTGGTTACTATATGTGGCTACTAGGTAAAAGGTTAACAGTGCCTTATAGATGTGAAACTTGTGGAACAGCAACAGCAACAACTGCTCCTGCAACAGCAGTTCCAACAGCAGTAGCAGCAGCAAGCTGACTTGCTACATCACGAAATTCAGCTTTTGTCGGAACACTTGTAGATGCAGGGTTCACAATCTGTTGAGGCTGTGGTTGCTTCCTAGGTGGAGCTCTGCCCACCTGCCTTTCCAGTGTTCAGTGACACCAAGGAAGACTGGGACATATATTTGCAGTGGCTAAAACAGCACATCGCCACTTTTCAAGTTCCTGTTGGTGCTCTCCAGTAGTCACTCTTCCTTTCTCAGGCTTCTCCAGAGACATTTTTATTGCTAAAGAAGCTGGCTACCCTCACAAACTTAGTTCTCTCACAATCAAGGAGATGTGTTCATAGCTGTCAATCTATCATTCACAAAGATTCCAAGTGGTCATGTTGCACCTTGAGTTCCACCAATATCACAAGCAACCAAGTCAATCATACCACTTATGAGTGATAGATTTGCAAGGACTGAGTCAATGTTATGATTTCACTTGCACAAACCTATCTTGCAAAACCTCATATGTGAATTCCTTTATTTGAGACATGGTGGTCCAATTGGACCCATATCCAGAAGTGCACACTGCAGCCCTCAAGCTGGACCACCTTATGGCTTGCCCCAGGTAGCAACGGTTCACATGCCACCAAGAGATCAAAATTCTCATAATTCCCTTTCTCGATGACAGTGTCATGATTCATTATTTTTGGATGTGTTGGTGGCCTCTGAGCAGCCAGGCAGACCACATTGGCATAAGCAGCAGGGTCTCCCCTCTTGTCCTTCACCGTTTCACAATGAACCAATGTGCAGGCTGTCCAGATCACTGAGTGCACTGCACTCGTGGAAAGGATGAGCTTCACCAAACTGTCTGCCATCAAGCATCAGGACAGCTGAACTCCACTCCACACTTGCATCAAGGGACGATGCACGATTTCCAGGCCATTGTTCCCCAGGGCAGTCCTCCTGGTACAAAGTTGTTTATTGAACTCACGATTGCACATCAGGACATTTCTTTCCAAGTGGATATGAGGTTGATGGTTTCCCTGGTGAACCTTGCAATGTAAGCTTGTCCAGGTTACCCAGCACTGACCCCACTCTGCCACACATTATTTGTGTATGGTGACAACTCCATTCCCCTCAGAGATCAGTTCACAGCATTGGCAGCAGGAAAGAAGGTTGCACAGCAGATAACGCTGTTTGTTGTCAATAGTCTCTCGGCTGGCACCATTTTCAACCTGGATGCTTTCTTGCAGTTTGGGTTTTCCATCACAGGTGAAGTTCAGGTCAGTTCGGCCATGGTTCCCTTCTAGGAAATTGATGACCTATGTGCCTCTTTCGCACCTCTGTTTGAACCTGGGCTGGTGCGTGCCTCCTATTTCAAGGTGCGTATTTCTCTACATTCATATGTAGTGCCCCATTTCTGTTAGGCACATTTGCCTCTGGTCTCCCGACAGACAGTGGTTAAGCTCAAACTTGATCACCTTCAGGAAGTTGGAGTAATGGAACCTGTCAAAACTTGGGATTGGGCTACACTTTTGGTTGTTGTTAAAAAACCAAATGGCTCCCTCTGGCTCTGTGAATATTTTGGGTCAACAGTCAATGCTCAGGCACACTTGAAAACCTACCCCATACAATGCCCAGAGGACCTCCTCACAAAGCTGTTGACGGTGAATATTTTTCTAAGATAGACCTTGCCAGTCTTATTGACAGATCCCACCAGATGCAGAATCATAATGCATTATGGTTATCAGTGCACCCTTTGGCTTGTAAAAATACAGACATTTGCCCTTTGGGATCTCTTCCACTCTGGCAATATTCCAGAGATACTTAGAAGAGTTAACTATGTCCATTCCCACTAGTACCAATTACCTAGACGATTTAATAGTTATTGGTACTACATGCCAAGACCACCTGTGCAACTTCTGCACCCTCTTTACTATGTTGCATGATGCAGGACTCAAGTGCTGCCTACAAAAATACCAGCTTTTTCAAGAGCAAGTGGAATACCTTGGACACTTGCTCAACAAAAGTGGGATTCAGCCCACTGATTGCAACGTTTCGGCTGTTGACTCTTTCCCATATCCCCAAAACCTACAGGAGCTGCAACCTTTTTTGGGCAAGTTGAATTATTATATGTGAGTGCAGGATTTCTCCTTGAATTCCATATATGAAGTCTTCACAGGTTGTCAGCCAAATAGTGTCGTCATCTCATAGCAATGTTTTGATGGAATGCATCTCCATCATTTTCACCTGAAGATGATGGAGATGCATTCCATTGACACGTTGCTACGAGACGACGACACTACTCGGCTGACAACCCGTGAAGACTTCACATAAGCTGAATTATTATTCTGAGTTCCTCCCTCAAGCACCACACATTACGCACCCCCTCAATCAGTTGTGGAAGAAGGGCATTCTGTTTCAGTGGTTGGCTGCCTGTGAGCATGCTTTCACACAGCTGAAGCACATGTTATGTTTAGCACCCTGCCTTACACCGTTTTCTCCATCACATCCCCTTGTTTTGGTTAGTGACACTTTCTCATATGGTATTGGTGCAGTGCTGGAACACTGTAATGATGATGGTACTGAGTAACCAATTTCCTATGTGTTGAAGACACTGCACCTGCTCAAAGAAACTACTCACAGACCAAGAAAGAGGTTTTAGTGATCATCTCTGTGATTGAGAAATTCCATGTGTACCTCTTTGGAACTAACTTTACCCTTATTACTGACTACAAACCATTGGTATTGGTCTTTGGGCCACACTCTCAGCTTCCAGAGCAGACAGCTCAAAGGCTCCAGTGTTGATCTCTTTTCCTTGGTTCTTACTATAACGCCATTAAGTACAAGTCTACTGTGAAACGTGCAAATGCAGATGTGCTTTCTTGTCTACCCTCAGGACCAGACTCAATGTTTGACCAACAGGAGAGCTCCTGAAACTTCCTGGCAGATTAAAACTGTGTGCCAGACTGAGACTTGAACTCAGGACCTTTGTCTTTTGTGGGCAAGTGCTCTACCATCTGAGCTACCCAAGCACGACTCACGCCCCATCTTCACAGCTTCACTTCTGCCAGTACCACGTCTCCTACCTTCCTTGGGTAGCTCAGATGGTAGAGGACTTACCCATGAAAGGTAAAGGTCCTGAGTCCGAGTCTTGGTCCGGGACACAGTTTTAATCTGCCAGGAAGTTTCATATTGGCGCATACTCCACTGCAGAGGGAAAATCTCATACAGAAGAGCTCCTGTTTCCACATAGACATAGAATGTCGATGCATCTTGGTTGGGTTCCCAATTACTGCTACTCATATACACGCCCCTTGACCCTATCTTACGGTCTAGCATGCACTATGTATGGTCCACTTGTTTTCCTAAATCAGCTATTTCAGAATGGTGCACAGCTGCTCAGCATGTACCCATCAGACTGCTGTCCCTCAGTCTTTTGTCCCCTGGCCTACTGTCTGTCATCCCTGGGACCATATTCATGTGGACTGGTCTGTTTTTTGGCTCTGTGTGGCTCATTGTCATGGATGCTTATTCGAAACAGCCCTATGTGGTTATCATGTTGTCGACCACTATGACTGCCATGCTCAATGCACTAACCAAAATTCTAGTCATTGAAGTGCTTACCCACACTCTCATGTTCAACAATGGGCTCCAGTTCATAAAGACAGCCTCTGAACAGTTCTGAAATACCAGTGGCATTATACACCTGTTTAGCCTGCCTCTTCAGCTCTCCTCCAACAGTGAAGTGGAATGGATGGTGTGTATGCTTAAAAAACGAATGTTAGCAACAGAGCTCCTCCATGGGCAACAGCCATGTACTCTCCTCCATCTCCTAGCACACAGCCCTTGGAACCCTGGATCCGACATGCTGTATGATACCCATCAGGCTCAGTGGTCTAGGCACAATCCTATGGAGCAAAACCTTAATTGATGCTGGCTATGGTGTGGCAACCGAAGGGCAGCATCTCATGATGTTTGATACTCTCCAGGGTTTGGAGTGTCAGTACATCAACCAACTCTGTCCCCACTCTCCTGAATGTGCGACCAGTGGTGAATCACTTGGAGTTGGTGTCCCAACCTTTTCAAACCCCTCAACCACGTGGGTACAGTTTGTGCTCCAGCACACCTTTGGCGGTTCCTATGAATCCTCTGCCTGGACACCAGCTGTGCCACAGGTTCACCTTCTGAAACATCATCCAGGGCACTTAGGCTCTATGTACCCATTTCAGGGGGAGGGGGGAAGGCATCTGGTATCCCAACCCAATGAGTTTGAAAGCCTGTCAGAACATGTGGACCTAGACGACAGCCACTAGGCAGTGCTCATAATACACTCCTGGAAATGGAAAAAAGAACACATTGACACCGGTGTGTCAGACCCACCATACTTGCTCCGGACACTGCGAGAGGGCTGTACAAGCAATGATCACACGCACGGCACAGCGGACACACCAGGAACCGCGGTGTTGGCCGTCGAATGGCGCTAGCTGCGCAGCATTTGTGCACCGCCGCCGTCAGTGTCAGCCAGTTTGCCATGGCATAAGGAGCTCCATCGCAGTCTTTAACACTGGTAGCATGCCGCCACAGCGTGGACGTGAACCGTATGTGCAGTTGACGGACTTTGAGCGAGGGCGTATAGTGGGCATGCGGGAGGCCGGGTGGACGTACCGCCGAATTGCTCAACACGTGGGGCGTGAGGTCTCCACAGTACATCGATGTTGTCGCCAGTGGTCGGCGGAAGGTGCACGTGCCCGTCGACCTGGGACCGGACCACAGCGACGCACGGATGCACGCCAAGACCGTAGGATCCTACACAGTGCCGTAGGGGACCGCACCGCCACTTCCCAGCAAATTAGGGACACTGTTACTCCTGGGGTATCGGCGAGGACCATTCGCAACCGTCTCCATGAAGCTGGGCTACGGTCCCGCACACCGTTAGGCCGTCTTCCGCTCACGCCCCAACATCGTGCAGCCCGCCTCCAGTGGTGTCGCGACAGGCGTGAATGGAGGGACGAATGGAGACGTGTCGTCTTCAGCGATGAGAGTCGCTTCTGCCTTGGTGCCAATGATGGTCGTATGCGTGTTTGGCGCCGTGCAGGTGAGCGCCACAATCAGGACTGCATACGACCGAGGCACACAGGGCCAACACCCGGCATCATGGTGTGGGGAGCGATCTCCTACACTGGCCGTACACCACTGGTGATCGTCGAGGGGACACTGAATAGTGCACGGTACATCCAAACCGTCATCGAACCCATCGTTCTACCATTCCTAGACCGGCAAGGGAACTTGCTGTTCCAACAGGACAATGCACGTCCGCATGTATCCCGTGCCACCCAACGTGCTCTAGAAGGTGTAAGTCAACTACCCTGGCCAGCAATATCTCCGGATCTGTCCCCCATTGAGCATGTTTGGGACTGGATGAAGCGTCGTCTCACGCGGTCTGCACGTCCAGCACGAACGCTGGTCCAACTGAGGCGCCAGGTGGAAATGGCATGGCAAGCCGTTCCTTAGGACTACATCCAGCATCTCTACGATCGTCTCCATGGGAGAATAGCAGCCTGCATTGCTGCGAAAGGTGGATATACACTGTACTAGTGCCGACATTGTGCATGCTCTGTTGCCTGTGTCTATGTGCCTGTGGTTCTGTCAGTGTGATCATGTGATGTATCTGACCCCAGGAATGTGTCAATAAAGTTTCCTCTTCCTGGGACAATGAATTCACGGTGTTCTTATTTCAATTTCCAGGAGTGTATTTATGAGTGCTGCTGTCACCACCTCACTGCTAAGTGTCAGCCATGCCCCATGT
The DNA here is from genome assembly GCF_021461385.2 of Schistocerca piceifrons. Lineage (NCBI taxonomy): Eukaryota > Metazoa > Arthropoda > Insecta > Orthoptera > Acrididae > Schistocerca > Schistocerca piceifrons. The sequence continues at coordinate 275,561,703 of NC_060149.1, forward strand.
GCCAGCTTGTCAGTGCCCGTGGATGTGTTGTAAGGCTTGCAGTGTATGTGCCTGGACCTCAGTCATGTTCCAACTGTGCTCTTGTTTGTTCATTATACACAACGTTGTTTGGTTCTTGATATTGATAAGCCTGTTCGGAATGCAGGAGGTTGGTGTAGGTTATCTTAATCAGAAAGATTTCCAACAATTTGTAATACAATGATATTTATTAAATATGAAGAGATACTTAACTTAAATGATGCTTCTTAGGTGCTTGAAATTATTACAAGTCCTTTGAAATATTAAAGTCCTGTCACTGTGCCTATGAGTAATACCTACATAGAGTCCAGAGCTGGCATATGATTCCTATGGAGCCTAAGTCTTGAAGACGATGGACAAACACTGCAACTTGTAGACTCAGTGGTAATTGGAGACTGTACATGACTCAGTGCACTGAAGAGAACTGTCCACTGTTGCTCAGTGCTCTGGTATTTAATGAGGCATTGATCAATTGCTATCCACTCGTGATGCCTCTGGCGGACCTCAGTATAGTTCGAAATGCCAACCCATACAGCTGCTGTGCTTCAAGAGCTTTGAGCACGGCTTATCAGTTGTGGTGTGGTACTCTCTGGAGCCACAAGTACCATCACCACAAAGCCTAAGGCATCCGATTTGGTTTCCCCTCCAGACTTGTCATTCTGTCATGTTGTCTTGTTGTTCAGCCACCACTGTTCTGTCTTTCATAGTTTTCAGTTTTCAGCGACTCACCATTGACGCCCTTGGCCGATGGGTCAGCCTCTCCTGGCTGTGCCACAATTCTGGTACAATAGATATTTTTAATGGTTACTTTATAGATATTGTTGAAAGGGATGTCAGCATGAAACGAGATGTGCAGCAGACATAAGATACCCCTAGCAAATAGAAATGACATTCTGTACCGCTTTATAGCCTCACAAAAAGAATCGGCAGACTCATATGAAATTTCTTTGTTTTTTCTGAAAGTAGTTAAATATGGGTTGGTGAAAGCATTCATAAATCTAATAAACTATGTTCTTGAAGAAGATGTGCTATTTGAGAAGTTGAAACTGACAGTTGTTAAATCTTTGCTCAAAGAATAGAATAAAAGGTATGTTCAAAACAACAAACCTACTGTTGCACTCTCAAATTTCAGCAAACTTATTGAGAAACTAATGTTATAAAGCATCTTGGAACATTATAACAATGCTGACATATTAGGTGATTCCATCGTGGCTTCAGAAGTGATCGGAGTACCATATCAGTAACAGTGCAGTTTGTCCATTAGGTACTTGAAAAAATAAATAAAGAGCCTCAGACAGGAAAAGTATTCTTGAACCTCTCCAAAGAGAGAGTATGGGTAAGAAAAAGAGAGGGGACAGTAAAGAAATAAAAACAGAGTTTTAGTGTCCCTCAGGGTTCCAGTTTAGATTGATTTTTGTTTGTATGTTACATAAATGATTTTCCAAGTTCTCTAGATAATAAGCATCTGATTACTACATATGACAATGACACACCTGGTGTCTATGAACCTCCAGTGTGATGGAAGAAAAATGTGTGAGCAACTTACCTTTATTACAATTATTACAGTAGAACATGGATTATCTGAATGTCAGTCAGCTGAATGACAGGTTTGCTGAACTGTTACTAGCTCGCATTTACAATTCACCCTCCATTATGGTCTTGCATGCCCACTCCCCTCTCGTACCCTTCTGTCCACACCAATGCCCAGATGCTGATGAAAGTAACTGTTTGCACTCTGTTAAGATCATTTGTGTCAACTTTGCCATGTAAAGTAAACTTGTTGTCCTTTCTATAGAGATAAATACAAGATTAATAAAAAGTTAGAGCAAAGTGAATGTGCAACCAATTTACAATCCTGGTAAGTTGACAATTACGGATGTAAACAACAACAGACAAGCATCACAAACTTTATATCTAAGCTTCTAAAACTATGGAGCTCGCCATAAACATGTATCTAATGAGGCTGTTTACTAGTGGTATACACAAAATCTCATCAGTTGAAGAATGGCAAAAAGGAGAAAACATTACTGCTTCTTGACAATGCACAAACTCATCCATCATGTGATGTCTTAAACAAAAAGAATGAGTTCATAAGAGTGATATTTCTTCTACCTAATGTAATCTCCTTACTATAAACCATGGACCAAGGCATTACTGAAACTTTTAACCAGTATTACAGAAAAGAATTGTTGCATAACTTATTGTCAGAAAGAGAAGAGGAGAGAGAAGGAAGTCTGTTAAGAAATCATAAAAATATTGGTTTGAAAGGCGTGTCTTATATGATTGGAGTAGCACAGGATACTAGAAAGGAACAGAATTTGGAAAATGCATGTAATAAAATTTTGAGTATGGTGGAAAGTTCTCAAAGTCCACTTGAAAGTGGCAAACAAAGATATGTCCAAAATGAAAAAAGAACTCAATTGCCATGACTGTAATGAAGAAGACATTAAAGAAGGGTTAAGTGTCACTGATGCAGATCTAGGGCACCAAATCATGCAGGATAGCAAAATTTTAACCCTTGTCACTGATTAAAACTGATGCTGCCAGCATCTCATCAGCTTGTGGTCCAGAAAATGAATATTACAATATACTGGCAGCTTCCGAAGCATTTATATGTTTGGATACTGCCTTATGATGGTTTGAAGCTCAAGATGAAAATTACCAGTATCAGATATCTGTCCTGGAGAAAATTCATGACTTAGCTGTTCGTAAGTGGGCAGGCTTGCTTATACAGACAAAAACTAAGGATTTTTTTAAAGTGGTAATTCTAAGCATATGTATTGTTCATGTATAATGCATATGTATTACAATTTTTTGTTTACTAGGCTGTACTACACACATTCCTTCTGTGCTTGATTCATGTTATTGTAAATATATGTAGTTTTTATTGGCAAATAAAAGTATACAGTTCAGTCATCCAAATAAAATAGTTTCCTGAACACCCATGTCCCACCAATTAGTTAAGATAATCAACTCTCTACTGTATTTTGTAATTCAATCAAAGTTGCCATGAGAAAAATCCCTTATTTGTGGTGACCACATTCAGACATGATATCCATTATGAAACCATCACCTTCATCATAATATTGACACTTAATACAACCAGTAAATTTGCAAATAGCCTGTACCAACTGATCTACAGTGTATTATCAGTGCTTCTTGCCAAACAACACCAGGGCTGACAAGAGTTGTTGCTGTGCTGTTTGGAATGAAGACTGGATAATACACTGTAGGTGAGTTTGTTCATGTTACTTATGGCTGTTAATTGTGTCTACTTGTAAATGTACTGGTTGTATTGTGTGTCAGTACTTATGATGGGGACTGATGACCTCAGATATTAAGTCCCATAGTGCTTAGAGCCATTTGAACCATTTGAACTTATGATGAAGGTGATGATTTGATAATGGACATAATGTCCAAAACGTATTGTCATAAAAAAAGGTTTTTCTCTCATTGCAACTTTGACAGAATTACACACAATAGTTTTAACACATGGTGTCTATTGGGCAGGCTGTGAGTGTAGCCTTGGTGAAGAGATTCAGAACTTTATTAAAAAGGTAACATCACACTTTGAGAGAGATAAATTAAGAGTTGGTATGAAAAAACAGATGTTCACTTTAAACCAAGTGGTCAAAATAGACAAAATATTGTGAATGATGGGATTCTAACAAACATCTGTTAGGTATGTTTTTAAATGTTTATATATAACAGACTTTCTACATATTCTGCAAACCACTGTGGATTGCATGACAGAAGATACCACATATTAGGGTTTCTTCCTGTTTCAATTGCATATGAAGTGAATGGAGCGATCCGTTGGGAGTTCCTCACTTAACACTTGTCCTTGGAACTTTGTAAGTAGGCTTTTGAAAGATGATTAGCATCTATCATCAAGAGTCTTCCAACTCAATTTTTTCAACATTTCCATGACATCACATGCCTCTGAGTCAAACAGATCTGTGACTTTTCTTTATATACATTTTATATTTCTTATTAGTCCAATTTGGTATGGATCCCACACACTTATGCAACATTCTAACATGGAACACACAAATGGTTTGTAAGCTGTGTCCATTGTAGCCTACTTAAATTTTTCCAGTCTTCTACCAGTGAACTGAAGTTTGCCCCCAGCCTTACCTACGTCTGTGTCTATGTGAACATTTCATTTCATATCCTTACAAATTGTTACACGTAGATATTAGTAAGAATTGACAGATTCCAGTTGTGACTCATTCATATTGAAATCAAGGGATATTACATTTCTACATTTTGCAAAGTGCACAGTTTTATGTTTCTGAACATTTAAAACAAGATGGCAACCTTTGCACCTCTATGAAACTTCATCAATATATTTGTGCAGCTTTCTCAACTAGTACTTCATTATAGATAACTGCCTCAATGACAAAAAGTCAGAAGTCATTATTAATATTGTCTGCCAGCTCATTAATAAACATGAACAACAAGGCTCCCACGACGTTTCCCCAGATGCACACCAGAAGTTACATCTACTTCTGTTGATGACGCCATTATCAAAGATAAAATGCTGTGTCTTCCCCCTACAAAAAAGCTTCAGTCCAGTCACAAATTTTATTTGGTACCTAATGTGATTGTACTTTCATTCATAAGTGTTAATGTGATACAGAGTCCAATGCTTTTGGGAAGTCAGAAAAAACTGTATCAGTCTAATTGACTTGATCCATGCCTTTCAGAATGTTGTGAGAAATGCATGAGTTGGGTTTTGCATAACTGGTGCTTTTGGAATAAGTTCTGGTTGTCATGGAGAAGATCATTCTGTTTGAGATATCTCAGTATGTTTGTGTTCAAAATATGTTCTAAGATTCTACAACAGATGGTCATAATTGAGATTGAACAGTAGTTCTGTGGATCATGTCTGTTACCCTTCTGCTAGACAGGTGCAATCTATGTTTTCTTCCAAGTGGACAATCCCCCCCCCCCCCCTCCCCAACCAAGACAATCTCCCTCTCCCTATCTATCTATATCTATCTCTCACACACATGTATACACATATTATCTTTGCAGTGGTGCAAGAAGTAGACTGGGGCAGCACTTGTGCATCTTCCTTAATAAAGGACCATTTGAAAGTAGAAAATGGAGTTCAGAATATCTGCTTTTGCAGCTGTTCTCCATTTCAGCTCCTATGTAATTCATGAGTCTCTGGTCTAATGTTACTATCCAATTATTCAATGAACGAGGGGTGTTCAATAAGTCATGCAACACATTTTGTTTCTGAAAGCAGGTTGGCAATATTCAGGATTCCAATACACCATGTTATTCCCCACTCTATTGGCTAACAAATCCTATTTTTCAACAGAATCTCTGTTCAATGCGATGGCTTTATGGTGCCTTACTGGGAGGGCTTGTACGCCTGCATGGTATACCACTCTACTGGTCGACATCAGAGCCAATGTCTTGCTGCATCAATAATCTCCCCATTATCCACATACTGATTCCTGAAGAGTGCAGCCTTCACTGCACAAGTGGTCCTTTGTTGCTTGTTTTGGTCTTCTGTTAAACGGTGAGGAACTCGCTGGGCACACGGCTTTGAATACCCGACTGGTGGATGGTGGTGTCACCACTACGAACAGAGTCATCCAGTTGTGCAGTGAGGTGTTGGAGTGTGATCTGTCAATAACCTTGAAAGAGAATGTCCACATGTTCCAATGCTGCAGGAGTCACAGCTGTGCACAGCCAGCCATCACAGAGGAGACCAGACAGGTTTGTGCGACCTTGTTGCGATGATGACAAATGCCTTGCCTAATGACTCACCATGGTTTTGTTCACTGTCAGGTCTCTGTAGATATTCTGCAAGTGCCTATGAATATCTGTGATGCTCTGGTTTTTCACCAAAACAAACTCAATGACAGCTCTCTGCTTGGAACACACATCAGTTACAGATGCCATTTTGAAATCTATGTGTAGAGGTTGCCACCTATCTGAACTTCACGAAACTATAGGGGCTGAAGTGAGGATATTCAGTGATGTCCCACAATAAATTCCAGACTTTTTCAACGAAAATTGGCTGAGAAAAAAATTTTTGCATACTTATTGAACACACCTCTTAATAAAACTCATTATTTGACATCGGCAAAATTTCTAGTTTGAGATTTTGCATGTGATTTAATTGAAACAACAAGCCCATTAATGTCAGCAAGAGACTGAGTTTCATCAGATAGTATATAGAAAGTAACTGATGTTTTTAAGTACTTAACTTTGGATGTAGATTGATTAGGTCCTAGATTTGAATACGTTAATTAATAACTCGTAACTGTTTGCTCTTGTTCTTTTTGGTGTTTCCTGTAGTACCAGTTACTTATATATAAAGTTGAGTTTTTCTTCAAAATTCAAAACAAGACTTATCACTAATTATAAATAATGTGTGATGACAAGTACATATATGATCTACAACTCTTACTGGAACAAACTAGAACTGATTTGGTGGGCACATAGTTGTAACAATACAAATGTACAAGGGTAATCCCAAAAGTAAGGTCTCCTATTTTTTATAAGTACATAGACCTGTTTATTTCTACAATGGTTTACATCAATTTACAGCCTGAACATTTAGCTATTTTTCGACATAATCACCATTTCTGTCGATGCATTTTTGTAGATGCTGTGGCAGTTTTTGTACACCCATGTCATACCAGCTTGCCGCCATGCTGTTCAGAAACTTATGAACTGGCTTGATTGTTGCTTGGTCTTAGGTGTAAAGTGGTGTGCCCAGGTTTTGTCACATGTGACAATTGAGTCCAGAAAGTTGTCCTATTCGGCTGCAAGGCGGTGAAGAAATGCTCGGAAAGCATCAACTCATTGCTGCATGTGGTCCTCAGTCAGCATGCATGGCACCCATCTTGAGCACACCTTCTGGTAGTTAAATGCATCAATTAAAATTCTGTGAGTGGTGCTTCGGGAAACCTCAGGAACCAACATGCAGAGATCACCCAGGGTGATCCGCCAATCTACACGCATGCTTTGCTTAACCTTCAACACTGTCTCCCGCACCTTTGTTCGTCGTGAATTTCGGTCAGACTAGCTGCAAACTCTCTACACCACTTATGAACATTTTTGACATCCATGCACAACTCACCATACACTTCTGTCGATTGGTGATGGATTTCAATCAGCCCAGTGCCCTTTGCATTCAAAAACTGAATAACTGTGCGCAATTCACACTTGGTGGTAAAATCCAATGGGAGCTCCATTCTCAACGGCTGCCAAGCCAGGACTGAGTGCCTCAGCGCAGTGTATGCATGTTTACACACAGTGCGTGAAGCACTCTTCATAACAGTGTGATCAACCGCCACACAGAGAGAGTTCTGTACTTATAAAAAAAATAGGAGACCTTACTTTTGGGATTACCCTCATATGAATCCAATATTTAAACATGTATTGGTACCTCAATAAATTTATAATGGAAAATTATCACTTCACAAATGCTTGAGTGCAATTTTAAGTTTTATAATAAAGAGCAATATGTCTGACATAAACCAAATTTTGGTGGAAGTTAATTTTTTGTATGAAATTTTACATAGTTTGGTCTGTCAACAGTTAGTTTCAAATAGCTTTAGATTAGTTTTTAATTATATTAGTATTTTAATTGCTAACATTTTAACATGGTTTCTCACAGAAGTTTAATATTTTAGAATAGTTGGTTTTTTTACACCACATTATTGTATATACTCTTAAACTGATCTAATGTTATCCTGTCATTAATTTCGCATAATATGGCTGTGTTGCAAAATAATGTTAAGTGTGACAGCATTAATAAACTCATCCAGTATTGACTGATGAGTGGCAAAATATGAACAGAAGGTATAAGACTTATGCATGCTGCCAGAGTATGCACACAGCAGACAGAGTAGGAGACATTCTTAATACAGTACAGGCAAAGATTCATGACTGTTACAAAAACCACAAAGTATCTTCATACATAGACTATAAAAAAAAAAACGAAGTGCTACTGTGTACTAAATACGCAGTGTGACGAAAAAATGAAGCACCCAGAAGACATGGTCAGATGTCAATGTAACAGCCACCAGACTGCATTAGTGTTGTTAGTATTTAGTGTTATCAGCGTGCCTGATAGGGTATACATAGGGTTCAGTGTTGAGTGATCACTGTGAAGGATACAAAGATGCCGTGTTCCCATGTGAGATAGCATTATCAGCATCTGACAGAGTTTGCAAGAGGCCTCATTGTGGGCCTTCAATTGGCCGATTGGTCAAATTGTGCAATATCCAGATTTGTGGAGCATTCTGATGTGATCATGACCCAGTATAAGACTTCATGGGAACCAGGAGGGAAGCATACTTGTCGTCAAGGTTCCCATCATCAACCACCACATGAGAGGAGCTCTATATTGTGCACCAATCACACTGTAACACCTTCACTTCTGCACCTGAAATCTGAGAATAGGCAGTGGACTCCCTACAACATTCTGTGTCATCCTGCACCATTGATTGGAGACTAGAAGAGTCTAGTAACCTGACTAAGGAATTACTATCCCTTACGTATTCTGCCTTTACCAACACAATGCAAATAGTTGGATTTAAAGTGGAGCTGTGACTAGAAAGCATAGACTGTTGATGAATAACATTACATTGTGTTCAGTAATGAATCTCAGTTCTGCATTACCACAGATGACTCATGTTGGTGTGTATTACAGGTGACCTGGTGTGGTGTTACTGAGACCAAGAGGTATTGGCAGTGGCTGATTAGAGAAAAGGATAGACACACATCCAAGGTTTCAACAAGCTATTTTTAAAAGACAGTAAAAATTTCCTTTATTCTTTTGAAACACAGAATTTACCATAGTGACTTGACCACATCCAATATTTATTACATTAACAAGACATCTTACCAGAATTAATTTTTAAAGACAAAGAACTCTGATGAAATTTACCCTGTTATGTTAACAAATTAGATCTTTATAATCAGCAGTTTACCAGAAAATATGTTTCTTCTTTTTTTTCTTTTTTTTTTTAAAAAAAGGAAACAAGGTAAGTCAGCCATATAACAGGAACATAATCAAGTTATTATTTGTGCTGAACAATGCCTTTAAATCACCTTTTAATTGAAACTCGGACCCTGCAAAAGTGCAAACACTGTTAGTACTCATACTGCTTCCCCCCAGAAGACCTCACACTCCATACCATACAGTCACTTCTGAAGTGTAGGTGACTCATATACACAACTGCTCACCCACTGTAGTCAAGAGTGTCAAATGTAACATCCAACTGCCCATAAATAGCTGCATTTCTGAGCAAAGAACTATCATTCTCTGCCATCCAGACATTCCTGTAACATAGGCGACTCATAAACAGCCACCACAGTCAAGTGCATAAACCATACTGTTTGACTGCCCAGAAGTCACCCCTTTCCTGCTCACTCGACACAGATGTCTGCTCCAGTACTCTACGTCTCTGCTTCAATGATGCTTTTCAGTGATGGTGCCAACCTTTGGAACATACTTTCCTGTCAGTTGCTGATCCAGATCCCTTGATCAAAAAGTAAGCCTCAGGGTTGGAGCTTTGCGTAATCTGAGAGGGGTGAGCACATATGATACTCATCTTTTCAGGGTCCAACAAGAGTACTGTCACTGGCATTTTTAAATCTTTGAATCTCAAATGTCCCACTAAATCTGGGCAAGAGCTTTTTTGTCACTTTATTGACCTTTTTACTAGATACCTGAAAATTCCTAACAAAAACCTAATTAACTATCTGATACGGGTTTGGCTGCCATCCCCTACTGTAGTGCCAGCTTTGAAGTTGACACATTCTCAATATATTACATCTTGTCCTTTTCCACTGAAGAGCCAGTTGCTGTGGATTGATTTTCACCAGCAACAGATCACTAGGTCATCAACAGGCCAGAGGTTGCTCAGTGGGGTGGCAGTCCTTAAGCTCAGCAGTAACTCTGCAGGAGGAGACTTGTGGCTTTGACGTTTTGCGATGTTAAATGCAACCATTAACCAGGGGAGTATACAATCCCAGTTTTCCTGATCCTTACTATGGCAGGCTATCAGCACTCACCTCAAATTCTGGGTCACCCTTCGCACATACAAAGTAGTAAGTAGTTCAAACATTTCCAATGACATTAGCTATATTTGGGCTCTGAAATGCACCAATTGTAAAAGTTGAAAATTTGTCCCAGACAAGGACTGAGCTTGGATCTCCTGCTTAATTATGATGATCTTTCAGATATGTACAAAAGAATAGATACGTTATGTCATCCAGAGGTCATACACATACTATAAATACTACCAATGATATTAGCCACAGTTGGGCATAGAAAGGAATCAGTGGTAACAACTGAAAATTTGTATCAGACCGGGAATTGAACCTGGATTTCCTGCTTAATGCCTTAATCACCTTGGCCATCCAAGTATGCTTCCCATACAACCCAAATTCCTGCATGGGTCGGGTATTTATATTTTCAAATGGGAACCACCAATTTTTATTGCATATTCAGATTCAGTGCCAAAAGATACTTACGGTTTACTCAAACCATTTTTTATCGTTCATGGTAGATGGCACTGTAACTGACAAATATCAAGTGTGCTTTGCACCAGAGTATGTGCGGATATGAAACTTTCTGACAGATTAAAACTGTGTGCTGGACTGACTTGAACTTGCGACCTTGCCTTTTGTGGGAAAGTGGTCTACTGATTGAACTATCCAAGCATGACTCTTAACTCATCCTTACAGCTTTGGATGGTAGGAGATGAGGTACTGGCAGAAGTATAGCTGTGAGGGTGGGTCATGAGTTGTGCTTGGATAGCTCAGTTGGTAGAGCACTTGCCTGTGAAAAGCACAAGTCCCGAGATCGAGTCTCAGTCTGGCACGCATTTTTAATCTACCAGGAAATTTCATCAAGTGTGCCTGTTTTTGCAACTAAGAGCATTTCATTTACAATGTAAATATAAACCTCTGTGTTGTAATGGTTGATACTGCAGTACAAATAATATGGATAGACACTGACATTTCTGGCAAACAAGCTACTTGTATGGTAATGTAGTTTTCTTTTCCCTATGTGTTTGAATTTTGTGAGTCACTAAACCATCAGAATGCTTGATTTTGGTGGCTGCCCTTGAACATCCCAATGGTGAGAGGCAAGGTGACTCACCAAAATCAAGCATCCCAATGGGAACAGGAAACCATTACATCTACGATGTTGTTCCTGATCATGCTAAACATAGTTTCTAACCAGACATTGAAATGTCTAACCATATTGTACTGTACAATGAAATTTGGAACACTAAAGGAAACTCCAAACATAAATATCAACTGTCAGAACACAAAGGTTTCTATTTATGCTACAAATGAAAAGTTGAATCAAATGCATCCATTCTTAATTGCAAAAACTGGCACATTTGACAATTACAGTGCCATCTACCACAAATGTAAACAATGGTTTGAGTGAACCATACATATTTTTTGGCATAGGATCCAAATATGCAATAGAAATGAGGGGAGAGGGCTCTCATTTGAAAATAAAAAGTTTACATTGGCATGTGGGAGGGGTGGCTAGGAGGTGGCCGGTTGTTGTACAGACAGATATCCCCTTTACTAACACTAACTTTTCACCTAGAACTTTTTTGTATGATGTGTCATTTTCAAGATATTTAGTTGTCTCAAGTTAAAACAAACACTCTGTATACAAATTAATAAGGCAAAATGACCAAAGATTCAGTCTTTCAGTGCAGATACACACCAATTCCGATCTATTGCAGGAATCCAAAATGACAAATGAGGGGTTCGTGGGTAGATGAGGCTATCCTAGTAATGTATAACAGGCTGGGAATTTATGTTAGATGGGAAGATTTATGTTATATGGATGGCAAAGGCAGTTAAGGCTACTGCTCACGTTAAATGGGAGATCTGGGTTTGAGTCCCAATTCGGCACAAATTTTCAGCTGTTACCATTGATTCATGTCAGTGCCCAAATATGGGTAACATTGTTGAAAACCTTTGAATAGTATTTGTATGGCTACTGGATGGCAGCATAAAGTGTCTATTCTTTTGGAAATGTACAAAAGAACACACACACACACACACACACACACACAGATATATATATATATATATATATATATATATTTTTTTTACCGACAGTGTATTGATGTGGCCCAAAAATGCTGAAAACATTTTTCAAATTCTGAACCACAGCTTTGTTGTCACTGTTTTATTGGGGTAATGCCAGGTGAAACAGATAAAAACATCAACACACACCAGTATGTAGTGTGCCCCCTTTTAGATCTTGGTGAGGGCCACACAAAATCCATGAATAATTTTTGGACGGGACAATTGACATGTGTAGATGTCAACCATCTCATGTTAATATTTAGGGTGGGTTTGAACATAGCACAGATCTTACAATTACCTACTTCGATTTTAATATTGCCATCTGTCCCTTTCACAATGAATTGTTGTCAGATATTCACTCTTGTTTTAAAGACATGAAAGTGTCACCCATTGGGGACTCATGGATATTAAAACAACAAGGGAACCAAGTCCCAAGGCATGACTACCTTTAAGTTCTTATAATACTGTGTCTGTGAGCAGAGGATGTTGCTGGTTTGACACTCTGCCCTTTTAAGATTTTATTCTTGATGGTAACCAACTGCTCATCCTTCTCCTCGTAGTCTATGATGTGGCAAGTCCATTAATATAGTGTTGATGAAGGATACTTCTTTAGTGACTGCCTGGATGCCATCCTTCCACTCTCCCTTCATTTCAGGCCACGTGCTATCTGATTCTTGTACCTTTTCATGTTCCCAACTTGAAACTGGAAGGGCAAAATCCCTGTCACCTACTGAGAAATTCTGCCTACATTCTGTAGCCTGCCCAGGACCCAACTTAATGACTGATTATCAGTTTTCAAGTTGTACTGGACATGTTCCAGACAGTACCTACTTTCTCCCATCACAAATAGTGCTGCTAGGGCCCCTAATTCATATAACATGTATGCCCCTTCCAGTGGGTTCAAAGTTCTTGACATGTAAGCAATGGGTTCTCTCCCTTGCTCACTCTCTTGTAACAGGACTGCCCCCACCCTTACAGTGGATGCAGTCATCTGTAAAATAAATTGTTTATTAAAATCCAGGAGAGCCAGAACTGGTGCTGTCACTAATATTTGTTTTAGTGAACTTCAGGATGCGTCCTGTGATAGGCATAACTCAAACTTATGCTCTTTTCACCACACTTCATTTAACTGTCCATCCTTCTCATCAAATCCTGGGTTGAATTTATGGAAAAAATTCACCATGTCTCTGTACTTAACTACTTCTAATACATGTTTAGGAGCTGACAGCTGACTAACAGCCTGCACCCTATCTGGATCGATGGTTATCCCTTACGGAGTAACTATATGCCCTAAGAACCACATCAAATGAATCAAATTCAACCATGGCTGAATTAACAGTTAATATTACTCTCCTCAGTCTCTCAAAAACTTCTCATAAATGCTGAACGTGCTCACCAACCAAACTACTGTAAATGACAAATCATCCAGATAGTGGCCCACAAATTTAAACTTTACATCTGAGAAAATCCCATCCCATAATTGGGAGAGTATCACGGTACCTTAGACAGACCAGCAGAAGCCCTATTACATCCATGGCTGCTCCACCCAGAAGTAAAAAGCAGAGTTGGGCTGAGAATCTTCTCCCAGGCGAATTTTATTGTAGGCATTGTTAAGACATAATGTGGTGAACACCTTTGCACCCTGAAACCATCTGAAGTAAGAATGTACATCAGGCAGCAGTGCTGAATGTAATATGGATTTTTTATCTAATTCACAATAATCAATCACTGGTCAATATTCTCCATTTGACTTGGGTATTAAAAATATGGGAGACATGTACGGAGACTTGGAAAGCCAAATAATTGCCTGTTCCAGCTCATTTAACCCTTTCAATACCTTCATCCTAGAGGGGGACAACTGAAATGGTGGTCTTTTTAGTGAAATATCTGCTAACTCAGTATAATATCGACCCGTAAAACGAAAAAACTACTTACGTATAACATCTGCTCTGCATGATATGAGCACAATATAGCTTTCCGGAGACACATAGTGTCCACAGTTCACATCCGATCACGGTTCAGAAATTATATGATGCCTGCATCAGACCTATATAAAATGGTCTTTAGTGGGAGGGGGGGGGGGGGGGAGATACCTTCTATAAGGAAACAGATAAACGCATAGCAGCAGCGTCTCACATGTGAAAATTACAAGTCATTCCGTCACTAACTCTGTAAACAGCACATCTGTTGGGAAAATGTGTACATGGGGATTGCAGCACCTCACATGCTCCTATCGCTTAGTTACGACGCTGAAGTCTCGATTTTACACCCAAGATGCTACAGGGGGGATGGAGTACATCGCATAAATCCAAGTTCGTTTAGAGGAATGTATCAAGTTTCATCACACATGAGGTGAAAGACCTCTGATGACCGACAGGTACTACTGATGCATCCAGACGGAACACTGGAAAAATTGACCTGCAGCCGTCCGCTCTCTGTTATCCTTTAAAGCAAATGCAAGTAAGTTTAGAGGTGAATGGTTCTGTGTCCTTCTGAAAAGCATCAAATACAGTAGTCAACTCGCGTGTATCACTGGTGGCTCAATAGACATACAGTATAATGCTGCCTCGACGGAAAAAAAATGACTGCCTCCCTGATTCTCTTTGCTTCGATGTCGAAGTTTTCTCGGATTCCTCTTGCCGCATACTTGTTCCCATGTACAAATTGTTCAGCGCAAACCAGAAGATACGCAAGTACTTCCTCAATATCCCCACATTTCAGTGTATATTCGGTCAATTTATACCTATTCCCTCGACATTTTTCGCAGTTCTGTCGATTTTGTGTCAGATATATCCATGTGATCATGACATAGCCTCTCGTTCTGTGTTCTAAAGTGCCTGTAAATGTAGCACAGCTGCCAACGCCTAGACCACATGCACTGGTCGGGAGACGTAATATATCATTGTACTCGACTGTATCCAGTCACCTCCACATTTGGAGAGCGTCTGCTCTTTTTTCTGTATGTCTGTATATATGCACAAACGATCGTTTTATATAGGCCTGATGCAAGCATCGTATAATTTCTGAACCGTGATCGGATGTGAACTGTGGACACTATATACGTCTGTGCTCGTATCATGCAGAGCAGATGTTCTATGGAAGCAATTTTTTCGTTTTACGGTTTGATAACATAGTTTATGGTAGAGAAACCGGGAAGAAGGGTATATGTCATGCGCTTGAAATACATTTCTTACAATGGAATATTAACAACGCTACATTCCATATGACTGATAGGTCGGCAACGCAGGCGATCTAACTTTACAGCCTTTTTTAAGTGAAGAACGTTGTAGCCTTAGGAGTACGTGTGTTTATGTTCTCTCTTACCAATACCTTCCAGGTACCGATCGTAGACTCCAGAACATTACTTTAGACTTGATAGCTTGGTTGATTTACGTAAAAATGCGTCGAACTCCATCCGTCTGGAGCTCCATCACGCATAATGATCATTCGTTTCTTGTTCTTCTTAACTGTCTGCTATTACATCAGGGCACTTTGAAATCTGTTACTATACATCGATAAGGAGTGCTAAGATCCTCGACATGGGCGCATCTCTAGATGGCTGAGTACTCCGAAAGCTCCATTCATTCATGAGACATGGAGTATATCGGTCTTCTTCAGGTCGGTTGCAGATTAATTCGCTAACGGTGCTGCAGGATGGGTCTTTCACTCTCTAATTGTACCCTAAGACAGCGAGAATGCTCTGTGACTCCCATATGCGGAGGGATGGATCGTAAATTAAACACTATGCTCGAGGTGACAGAAATATGTCGAGCGCTGTCTGGTATACTTCGATGATTTATGTATTCGAGAATTAACACTCAATAAACATACCGCACAGTCCATGTTCACAATTATACTAACAAAGTGGAGAAGGGGTGGTTTAGCTATGATACTGAAACTGGGGAAACATGCTGTCACATTATTGGCCGGTGTTGAAGTTACTGTAGAATTGCTAAAATTGTTAACGCTATCAACAGTGATGCTTATTATTAGAGTACATCGATGGTGTCTTTTCCACCCCACCTGTGCACTGGCACGCTGTTGGTTACCACATAATGAATGACTGATACCGCTTGTTTGAGTTGGGGAAAAAGTTTTGGTGGATGGACAGTACTTTCTGGGGTGGATAGCACCAAAACACTGATCGCGTACATGAGTGCAATATGACGAATCAGTCGAAAGGAAACGCAGAGCCATCAGCTATTCTGTCAGCGTGACAGACGAGTGAGTCTAAATGTAGAGCTCGTGAATCACCTTCGGACTGTAGTTTGGAGACCTACGCCAACACCATAAAACCCTTCCAGTTTGCTTATGTTGCAACTGTTTTTTATTTATAATTAACTGATGTGTGGTGTGCTATGCTATCAGCCTTAAGAACATGATTTACACTGTACAACGCCTAGTTTCCTGCGACAGGCCGTGGATCAGAACTTCTTAATGTCAGTTTAGAACCTGGCACAGGTCTCGAACTCATGGCAGAAAAACGAAATGTTTGGCATTGTACAAAAGTGTGTTAGAAAACAGTGCTTCAATCAACTAAATAGGACCAGAGGGAGCGTCTTTTGTGACTTAGTGTAGTCTGTGGGATACGATCATTTGCCTGGGGTATAGGTGATCAAACTTCAAAGTGGCCTCTGCAGTGCCTGTATATTTAATAGGATCGTGCCACACAGGCAGCAGTAGCAGCAGCAATTTGAAGTGTAAATTCGGTGAGGGACGGGGTATACCGTTAGGAATGCTTGGAGGGCTGCACGCTGCGCTATTCTGGGAAGCACTACGAAATCTCTTTCTCCGCACTGGACCGCACGGTAGCTTTGCGTCATTGCGTCAGCATCGGTGCCTAAGTAACTTCTATATCGGATGAAGTTAGTGGACCTTTCATAGTTCGTAATTTTTCTCTTTTAGGGGGTAGACAATAACGATGATAGCATGTTGGGCTGATAGATTTGAATGGACACGGATCTGCTTCGGATTGTAGTATCTGTATCTAGTTTTGATACATACCACATTGCGCGCATTTCCGCAGAATGGTCAAAACACGGTCCTGTTGCACTAACTCAGGTTGTTCTGTTTCTACATGGGTTGCTGAAGGTGGTGGGTATGTCTTTCTACGACTTCTGCTCAGTTCCGACTTAAATTGGAACGATCACACGTGGAAAGCTATAGAAATGGGATCAGCTGCAAGATGCATAGGGGGTGACTAAAACCCACGTTGGAATTTTACTGTAGCAGCTAGGCTCAAGAAAGGTGACTCGTTTTGAGATATGGGAGTACCAGAAATATGATTGAGTAGTGGTTGTAATCATTAAAGGCATTGTCAATAAGATCCAACAGGCTTGCGCTTGAATGGAATGACCTGTTTCCAAATCCCAGACATCAAAAATGGCTCTGGGCACTATGGAACTTAACATCTGAGGTCATCAGTCCCCTAGAACTTAGAACTACTTAAACCTAACTAACCTAAGGGCATCACACACATCCATGCCCGAGGCAGGATTCGAACCTCCGACTGTAGCGGTCGCGCGGTTCCAGACTGAAGCGCCTAGAACCGCTAGGCCACAACGGCCGGCCCCAGACATAATTTATAGCGGATAGCGTAACTCTAGAGATCTGAGAAGCTATTGTACATTTTCTTACGACCTCAATCAGCACATCATTACTACTACTGTTTGTGCTCCTACTCAATCAGTCATCGTCTATAACTCAGTGGATATATTGTGGAACCTCTGATATGTTATCGAGACAGAATGCGTTACAAATACTATAGAATTATCTAGCAGGGCGGTGTGAGGGAGTCACAAATACTGCTTACATAGCACGTTCCTTAGCCGAATCACTTTCAAAATGCGGTAATTTTATGATGAGGTTGCATTGTGGACTGCGTTTTGGTCTGATAATACTCATTCCTATGATCACCGTCGCGGTATTTGTGAGGAAAAAAACCACCTCATTCAGAGATAATGTCATACCTTGATTTGTAAAGCGGGTATAGCTTTTAACATGGTTACTTGTGTGCAGCTGTAGAACGAAGAGCGCTTGTGACAGTAACACACAGTAGTTGTTGCGATCTATTTTATTTTTATTTTTTAAATCTGGCCGATTACATCTCTCTTTCTAATACACAGTGGTAGCATTCGCAAGGAAAACCTAAGAGACATGCCCACCCATCGTTGGTTTTCGGTCAGTATTATTTTGCATCGTGTGGAATCATTTATTGGTCAAGTATTATGCTTAATAGTAGTAGGGGGTGAGTAATATGTTCGCATTTGAATATCAGGCTTATAATGTATGTGTTTGTGTTCCGACATGCGTAAAGGAAAAGACTATGTCTAGTCGTAAGGAAGGTATAGATGCTTCCATTTTCAGAGCCACAGCCTTCAGCAGAGTGTATTTCCGATACCTCGCTCATTGTCGACTGCCGTTCAATTAGACTGCGATCGTAACATTTAGTTGTAAGTACAGGGACAAAATATATATGTGACTGATTTCTTAGGATGATTGATTCTACCTTTGCCTGCTTGGGCTGCAGCACCAGTGACCTGTTGGACTGTAGGAATGTATCTGTGGTAACTTTGCCGTCGTCTAGACGACCGAATAGTGAAGTAATACATAGTATGTGTTGGGCGGCTTTCGTGATCAAGTGGAAATTTGAGAAGATTGTGTATGGAGGTGCGTTTGTACTTGAACGTTATTCCCTCCCATGTAAATTGTTCGGTTTCCTGCTCCTGCACATTTCACGCCTTTATTTAATTGAGAGAAGATTGATTGTGAGGTGTGAATCTAGCATGTGGAAGAAACGTTTGCCGGTTCTCTAGACATGAGAAACACCTTAGTCGACCTTGTAAATTACAGGGATGATTTCGATTCTGTTACATCACCGAGATCATTATTCGAGGGTGGAAATATCATTTGTCCTCTGTTTCTAGTTACTCAGCGGTCTAGAGCATGCCCCACCTAGCTAAATTTTCGGGTACAGAAATAATTCCCAGTCTATATTTTCGGAATTATGTTGCGTGAGCCATCGGTAGGATGCTGCCTAGTGCTTGATATCGAGAAGTACCGCAAAAATGGTATAATTTTATGACGAACAATGCGAAAATACGTGTGTTCTTGTAATCCCCGAGTCTGGAGATGTATGTAGAAAAGCAAGGAAGCAAGAAAGCAGGTTTGGATCAGAAGCATTAACGTGTTTGTGCCGAGGGGAAACGATCCAGAATTTGTATAACAGTTCTTAGAGGGACTTCAGTCCACTGAGGGTGCTCTGATCGCGCAGGGGGGGGGGGGGGGATGACTTGTGATCGTCGGCTGTGGTGAAATATCTGCTGCTGTGAAGAATATACACTACTGGCCATTAAAATTGCTACACCAAGAAGAAATACAGATGATAAACGGGTATTCATTGGACAAATATATTATACTACAACTGACATGTGATCACATATTCACGCAATTTGGGTGCATAGATCCTGAGAAATCAGTACCCAGAACAACCACCTCTGGCCGTAATAGCGGCCTTGATATGCCAGGACATTGAGTCAAACAGAGCTTGGATGGCGTTTACAGGCACAGCTGCCCATTCAGCTTCAACACGATACCACAGTTCATCAAGAGTAATGACTGGCATATTTTGACGAGCCAGTTGCTCGGCCACCATTGACCAGATGTTTTCAATTGGTGAGAGATCTGGAGAATGTGCTGGCCAGGGCAGCAGCCAAACATTTTCTGTATCCAGAAAGGCCCATACAGGACCTGCAACATGCGGTCGTGCATTATCCTGCTGAAATGTGGGGTTTCGCAGGGATCGAATGAAGGGTAGAGCCACGGGTCGTAATACATCTGAAATGTAACGTCCGCTGTTCAAAGTGCCGTCAATGCGAACAAGAGGTGACCGAGACGTGTAACCAATGGCACCCCATACCATCACGCCGTGTGATACGCCAGTATGGCGATGACAAATACACGCTTCCAATGTGCATTCACCGCGATGTCGCCAAACGTGGATGCAACCATCATGATGCTGTAAACAGAACCTGGATTCATCCGAAAAAATGGCGTTTTGCCATTCGTGCACCCAGGTTCGTCGTTGAGTACACCATCTCGGCACTCCTGTCTGTGATGCAGCATCAAGGGTAACTGCAGCCATGGTCTCCGAGCTGATAGTCCATGCTGCTGCCAATGTCATCGAACTGCTCGTGCAGACGGTTGTTGTCTTGCAAATGTCCACACCTGTTGACTCGGGGATCAAGACGTGGCTGCACGATCCGTTACAGCCATGCGGATAAGATGCCTGTCATCTTGACTGCTAGTGATACGAGGCCGTTGGGATCCTGCATGGTGTTCCGTATTACCCTCCATATTCTGCTAACAGTCATTGGATCTCGACCAACGCGAGCAGCAATTTCGCGATACGATAAACCGCAATCGTGATAGGCTACAATCCGACCTTTATCAAAGTTGGAAACGTGATGGTACGCATTTCTCCTCCTGACACGAGGCATCATAACAACGTTTCACCAGGCAACGCCGGTCAACTGCTGTTTGTGTATGAGAAATCGGTTGGAAACTTTCCTCATGCCAGCACGTTGTAGGTGTCGCCACCGGCGCCAACCTTGTGTGAATGCTCTGAAAAGCTAATCATTTGCATATCACAGCATCCTCTTCCTGTTGGTTAAATTTCGCTTCTGTAGCACGTCATCTTCGTGGTGTAGCAATTTTAATGGCCAGTATATATAGTGTCCATCCACGCAGTATACGTACGAATGATGTAAAAGGGATGATTTTGTTTGGTGCAGAATACAAATCATATGTTTATTACATCGACATGGTACGCGGTGATATGTTGCTGGGTTGGAGATCGGTTTCGCACACTAATATTCAAGCTTCTGTCCTCGGTGGGAGAGCAGTGTAACTGAGTAGGAGTCTTTGCGTATTTGATGTTATGTATGGTACACTGTGATATATTGATGAGTTGCAGGTCAGTTTCACTTTTGAATATTCAAGCACCTGTCATCAGTGGGAGAGCAGTGTAATTGAGTAGGAGTCTTTCCGTATTTGACTATATGTATGGTAGTTTGTAAGATTTAATTGCCATTGCAATATGGTGATCCGTGTAAAATAACCGCTGAAAGTCTTGTCTGCAGTAGGAAAAAAGGCGGACATTGTTTCGATACCTGTAGCATCAGTAATTCGTTGGGTAATTTCGGTAAGAGCCAGTCATAATGCTCGATTCATTCATATCCTTTGTGCTCGGATATAGGAGCCTCTACATAGCAGAGGGAACGTTTGTGGGTGTTGAAAGCAGGAAGGGTAACACGTGATGGACTGGGTACCACATTAGGTTGCATTCGGCGTTATTTCATGCTATTTTCGTAAACAGGTTCTGTTAGGGCTAGAATTTTCGTGCATGGAAGCTGGAACATCAGGAAAGCAAGTGTTAACTATTTCTGGGAACGTATATAATTTCAGCGAGGTCGACTTGGCTCTTATTTTTTACATAGTCATGTGACATCAGTATAAGATTGAGATTGTTGTTAGATGCAGTTGCGAGGGTTAGTAGCTACACGCGCGCACTTCACGGTGTTGCGTAGTCATGCTGGGTGACTAAGCATGGTTAGACACATCTCTAATGTCACGCTGGGAGCAATGCGCCCTGTGCTACTCTGTGAGCAACGGTAAAGACACGTGCTGCCTAGAGGCGCCTTGCGTATGAGACTGGCGTGAGTGTGCTTTGGAGTTCTGTGACGTCAGTATAACACTCGAAGAATTGCAAGTGAATATACGAAACTTTCACATGCAGCAGAGTGAGTGCGATGGCTCGCACTGGCTTTAGTCCGGCGGTGGCTGCGGCGTCGAGTGGCGGGATGTGTTTTTTCATTAGCAACCTTTTGTTTAAATTATGTTCCATCGATTTCACCAACCAGTAGGATAAAGCTGCAAATTAAGAAAAACTACCCCATACATGTGAAGAATACCGACTTAATTAATTTGCATAATTTTTTTATATCAATGTGGTGTTAGCAGCACAGTAGTTAATGGGAGGGAGTGTGTGAGTGGGTGAAATGGAGCAGAACAGCATGGTTAAGTGCATAGCACCAGGTTAATTTGCACAATTTTTATGTAAAATGCAGTACAGAAATTTAAGGGGGTGGGTGGCAAAGAAGAATACGCCAGAAATGGCGTTCTAAAGCATATGAAATTCGAAAAGTGTACCAGAAAATGGTGGGAGGACATAACTAATTACTTAATTTGGTATCAGTGGCGGTAGAATATTTTAAGGGAATGGGGGTGACATGGAAAACCACTTAAGAGAACAATAGGTTAAGTGCCAACAAAGACCCCAAACATTAGGTTAAGAAACCCAGAGTACAGTGCCAAATATTAGATTATGCATAATGTTTGCTCCATGGTATTACTTCTTACAAGATCTACGTGTTTCCAGATGGCAAGGAATGATGAACAGGAGAAATCCAACCGCCATAAACAGTTTTTTTTAAATAAATAAACAATATACTCTTGAATTTCCTGTTATGAGATCCTTCCTCTCCACAATTTCCATATATTCCGTACAGTGCCTTGACTCCCCTAAATTGTTTAAGTGAACAACATTCCACACAGTGTCTAAATTGTTTAAACAATATTCCGTACACTGCAATCGAATACCCTCCAAATTATCGATCAACTGAGTCTTTTTGCCCCCAATTTCTAGGAAGAGGTGGCGGGGGTCTGATGACTTAGGTTATTGTAGGTGCCCTTTTTTCCTGCCATTTTCTTAGGTTAGTAGAGGTTGCATTGTCCTGATGGAATTTGAACTTCCCACCAGGGGGGTGTGGCACTTTGCCATCAGAGAGGATAATTAATTGATCAATTTAATTAAGTAGTCAATGTGACCTATCTTCCCGCTGTTTTCTTAGGTTAGTAGAGATTGCATTGTCCTGATGGAATTTGAACTTCCTGCAAGGGAAGCATGGCACGGGGGTGTGGCACTTTCCCACCAGAGAGGTTAACTAATTGATCAATTTAATTAAGTAGTCAATCAAATTTATAGGAGTGGGAGGGGGCATATTCCAATAACTCAGACCTGAAAGTGAACCTGTAGCAGCGAGGGGGGAGGGGTTGGGGGAGGGGGATGGTTTGGGGGGACAATAGGTTAAGCACCTGTCAATCAAAAGGAAATGGGGGTGACATGGAAAAGCACTTAACAGGACAATAGGCTAAGTACATGTCAATCAAATGAGAACAATAGGTAACTCAGCACTGAAAGTGTGCCTCTAGCAGTGAGGGGGGAGGGGAGTGGGAGGGGGTGGGGCGAACAATAGGTTAAGGGCGGTGACATGGAAAACCACTTAGCAGGACAAACAGTTTAAATACCTGTCAATCAAGGGAGAACAATAGGTTCGCCCCTGAGAGCATACTTGCCCCTGATGTAGGCAACTCACACTAACAAAATGGCCCAGAACCCCCTTCCTGGAGGAGGGGAGTGAGGGGGGGGGGACAATAGTTTAAGTGCAACGACATGGAAAACCACTTAAGAGAACAATAGGCTAAGGACCAGTCAATTAAAGGAGAACAATTGCTTAAGTACCTGTCAATCAAGGAGAACAATAGGTTTGCTTCTGAGTGGATACCTGCCCCTGATGGAGGCAACCCTCACTAACAAAATGGCCCATAAACGGCCTTGTCCCCCTACTGCTGTCATCTTGGAACACAGAATTATACCATTGGGAAACAATCACTGTAGCATGGGATGGACCTGATCAGCTAAAAGGGTCACAAAATCTTTGATGGTAATGCGACCTCCCAGAGTGCAGCCCATCGAATACCCTGATAAGGCCATCCAAATCACACCAAATCCCCACCATGTTTCACTCTTCGGATGTAAACTGTGCAAGTAGCTAGAAAGAGTGTGAAATATGACTGATCCGATAAAATCACTTTCTTCCACTGCTCTATAATCCAAGTTTTATGGCTTCAGCACCATGTTTTACTTTTACAGGAATTTTCATCACTGATGAGTGATTTTGGAATTCCAGCACGCTATGCAATTCCCTGCTTATGGAGCTTCCCTCATGTTGTTTTGGTGCAGAAAGGGTCACCGAGTGCGACATTCAGTTCTGTAGCGACTTTTGCAACTGTTGTCCGCTTATGACAGTCCCGCACCATCATTCCCTGTATTATGTGTAAATCTTCGATTCAGTGCCTCTTGAAATACCAAACACTTCGGCTAACTAGGATACCCAGACACCCATCATACGACCACCAATAATTTATCCACATTCGAATACACTGACGTCCGACATAATGCAGTCACAATTACGCAGGACACTGTTCTGATCACGACTAACACTTCCAACGTGTTGTGGACATTGTGCAGGTGACGTTCGTGGTCAATTACAGCAATGTAACCTGCAGGCTTGGCTGACACCTCCATTTACGTTCTAGCTCGTATTTCTAGTGGTATTTCTATATTTTTCTCCAAGTCCTATAACACTGAATGACTTGTGCGTTTCAGCACCTTGCAGGAAATCAATAATGGCCTTGAGGTTCTTCTCCATCGAATTTGTAACAATGAGAATGCAACTAAAAAGTCCACATACGTCCGTTGTTTGATCTACAGCTACCCATACGCGGTGGTTACTTACTGTATATAGCGCTGCGTTTTTCACAGCCTCCTGAATACTGTAGTTTTTGTTTAATGTCGCTTCATCAGAAATCTGTTACCAGTAGTATTTTTGTAGAAACGCCCGATATTCTGTTACTTGAAGTATTTACCGTGGAATGTTCGCAAAACCATCATCATTATCATTATCATTATCGTTAGCGTTTTGCCCATAGGTGGATTGTCACATGGTAACTCTCGATGCTCTCCTGTCTTATGCCATCTTTTTCAAGTTCGCTTCCCTTGATGTCGTCCTTCATGTTGTATCTCCTCCTTCCTCTCAATTTCCTCCCAAAAACCAGACCTTCCGGAGCGTCTGTTAGCAAGCACTCGCATCTCAACGTACGTCCCATCCAGTTTTTCTTCCTTTTTCGTATAACCCACAGCAGTCTTCTCCTCTCAGCGACCCTTTCCAGCACCCTTTCGTTACTGACTCTACCCCTCCAGCTTATCCTCTCAATTCTCCTCCACATCCACATCTCAAATGATTCTACTTTTTTTTCACCGTCTCGTCTCAGTGTCAATGTTTCCCAAAGCCCATGTTTCTGCCCCAAAGTGTGCCACACTCAGGCAAAACATTTGCCATGTCTCTTCCTCAGACTTTTATCTAGTTTGCCACATAATTATCTCCTGTTTCTATTCAATGCCCCCATCGCTATAGCAAGGCGAGTTTTCACCTCCTGATGGCATCTCAAGTCTTCAGAGATCGTACTTCTAACATATTTAAATGCTCTTATTTTGCTGATAACATTAAATAAATAATAATAAATAAAACCATAGCGGCGCACATATCATGGAAGAATTCATTCGTGAAGTTTGAAGACTTTTGCATCTGCTTCTTTTTTTCCTGGCCTTATTCCGTGTTTTTGTGGATCGGCATTGTTCGCGGTAGAGGGTGGCTTAATGGTGACCTGAAAATTGCACCCAGTGAAATTTGAAGCAAGAAAAGGTCGAGGAAGGGGACTTGCCCTGCAGGTAGAAGGGCCGAGGGCCATGTCGGCCAGCCCTTATGTGGTGTCCTGATGAAGAGGAATGGAGACACTCGAACAAAAACTGCGATGCCTAATTTTTTCCAATCGGAAGCGGCTATGGCATTTTTTATTTTCTACCTGACCCGATAACAATTATTTTTTGAATTACGACCGGATCTTCAGAAGATACAATGGACGACATTATAAAACGAGTATTTTAAAAATTATATCTCTTCTAATCGACAAAGCATTCTTTAAAATAAAATATGGTCTTTTCCCGTGGATCAGCATATCTTACATGTAATGTGCATAAGTGGCTTTTCTAACGAAAAGACCACTTTGCATGTATACAGTGTGAACCAGAACTTCACCGACAGAATTTCGCAGGATGTCCAGAGATATTTTCCGACTATTTTGGTCTGAGGGTGGTCTCCAGCGGTTCGTTACAGAGTAATTACATTTCGTTTGATTTCTTACCCCTTGTACCGGTATTGCATTGAAAATATCTGCACAACAGTGATGTTGGTGACGATATGCGCTGTGTATGTGCTTTGGAGACAAACTTATTGCGTTCACTAATGGTACTTATTGTTGACAACAGTAGAGCCTCCTTTACTCTCGGTTCTCAACCTTGCATTCAGTACTGCCCGGTCCGGCCTCGGTTTGGTATGGGTAATGGTTCAAATGGCTCTGAGCACTATGGGACTTAATTTCTAAGGTCATCAGTCCCCTAGAACTTAGAACTTCTTAAACCTAAGTAACCTAAGGACATAACACACATCCATGCCCGATGCAGGATTCGAACCTGCGACCGTAGCGGTCGTGCGGTTCCAGATCGTAGCGCCTAGAACCGCACAGCCACCCCGGCCGGCCAACAGTATGGATAGATATACTCATGAATAATCTACCGATATGCATCTCACCTAAGGGGTTCACTGAACACAACGGCAAAACGGCACGTAGACGATATGCTCAGCTGTTCCCGCAGCCGCGCAGTGTAGCCACGTGGTCTAGGGCGCCTTGCAATGGTTCGCGCGGCTCACCGCATCGGAGGTTCGAGTCCTCCCTCGGGCATGTGTGTGTGTGTGTGTGTGTGTGTGTGTGTGTGTGTGTTGTCGTTAGCATAAGTTAGTTTAAGTTAGATTAAGTAGTTTGTAAGCCTAGGGACCGATGATCTCAGCAGTTTCGCACCATAGAAACTTAGCACCTGTTCCCGCAGCGACGCCAACGCCATAAAGGCAGTTTTTTTTATCTGTATGTAGTACACTACGAATAGCCTGATCCTTTCACGTTAGTACGTTTTGGGCGTTCCATATTACAGCCTTCTTCACGGTTGTGTAAGAAAGATAATTCCCATAACAAAGCCAGTTAAGTCATAATTGCCCGCATCTCGTGGTCGTGCGGTAGCGTTCTCGCTTCCCACGCCCGGGTTCCCGGGTTCGATTCCCGGCGGGGTCAGGGATTTTCTCTGCCTCGTGATGGCTGGGTGTTGTGTGCTGTCCTTAGGTTAGTTAGGTTTAAGTAGTTCTAAGTTCTAGGGGACTTATGGCCACAGCAGTTGAGTCCCATAGTGCTCAGAGCCATTTATTTATTTTTAAGTCATAATTACAATATTACTTTGTAAAGCGCCACCGGAGACCTCGGGCCTTTATACCAAAATGCTCAGAAAATATCTCTGAAGAAACTTTAAGATTTTGTGGTGGAGTTCCGGTTCATCCTGTAAAGGTGACATGAGTTGTACGTAGCTTCTTCTCCTGCTCCTGTGCGCGTTCTCTATGCGTGACATGAAAACAATTTTCTTTATAACAATAATTCTACATCTACATCCATACTGTGCAAAACGCTGTGAAGTGCCTACAATTATTATACTTCCCACTGTATCATTCTCTCTTCCCATTCAATTCACAATGGTCCGTAGTTAATCTAAATTGTCCTCGCTATCCCTATGGGACCGATATGTACCAGGTTGGAGTTTATTCATATATTCATAATTTAAAGCTGGTTCTTGAAACTTACTAACTACGCTTTCTCAGGATAGTTTGCCTCCATCTTCAAGCGTCTGCCAATTCAGTTTCATCAGCATCTCCGTCACAATCTCCCACTGGTCAAACAAACCTGTGACCATTAGTGCTGCCTTGGTCTTTTTCGTTGAATGTTCCCTGTTAGTCCTATTTGGTATGGGTCCCACAAACTTGAGCAATATTCTAGGATGGGTAGTAGAGGGTATTCTATGCAGTCTCTTTCGTGTACTGGACTCCCATTCTAGAGGACGACGGTTCAATCCCACGTCCGGCCTTCCTGATTTAGGTTTTCCGTTATTTCCCTAAATCACTTCAGGCAAATGCCGGGATGGTTCCTTTGAAAGGGCACGGCCGACTTCCTTCCCCGTCCTTTCCTAATCCGATGAGACAGATGACCTCGCTTTCTGGTCTCCTTCCCCAAAACAATCCAATCCAATCTTTCGTGTACTGATTGCATTTCCCTAGTAGCCTAACAATGAATCGAAGTCTGCCCCTGCTTTATCTACGACTGAGCCTGTATGACCTTTCCACTTCATACTCCTGCGAAGTGCTACACCAAGGCATTAATATGAGTTGATTGCTTCCAGTTGCGACTCGTTGAAATTGTAGTCATAGGATACCACGTTTTTTTCGATTTGTGAAGAGCACCATTTTACATTTCTGAACATTTAAAGCACTTCTCACGCTTTTCACCACTTTTAAATCTTATCGAGCTCTAACTGAATATTCGTGCAATATTTTTTTAAGACAGTACCCCATTATACGCCTAGGTGACGAAGTCATGGTAAAGCGACATGCACGTATACAGATGGCAGTAGTATCGCGTACACAAGGTATAAAGGAAAAGAACATTGGCGGAGCTGTCGTTTGTACTCAGGAGATTAATGTGAAAAGGTTTACGACTTGATTATGGCCGCAAGATGGAAATTAACAGATTTTGAACGCGGAATGGTAGTTGGAGATAGACGCATGGGACACTCCATTTCGGGAATCGTAAGGGAATTCAATATTCCGAGATTCACAGAGTCAAGTTATAACACTTGCACTCCACCGTTTAGTATGCTGATACTGCATTTATAACCTATTACCGTACTTAGATGCAGTATAATGTTACCCTCTGTAAGGATTTTTGTAGATTTGACACAGAAAGTAACATATCTAATTTAGAAACTGTTTTAACTACTCAAAATTACTTAACTGAAATACCGGGTGATCAAAAAGTCAGTATAAATTTGAAAACTGAATAAATCACGGAATAATGTAGATAGAGAGGTACAAATTGACACACATGCTTGGAATGACATGGGGTTTCATTACAACCAGAAAAATACAAATGTTCAAAAAATGTCCGACAGATGGCGCTTCATCTGATCAGAATAGCAATAATTAGCATAACAAAGTAAGACAAAGCAAAGATGATGTTCTTTAAAGGAAATGCTCGATATGTTCACCATCATTCCTCAACAATAGTTATAGTCGAGGAATAATGTTGTGAACAGCACTGTAAAGCATGTCCGGAGTTATGGTGTGGCATTGGCGTCGGATGTTGTCTTTCAGCATCCCTAGAGATGTCGGTCGATCACGATACACTTGCGACTCAGGTAACCCCAAAGCCAATAATCGCACGGACTGAGGTCTGGGTACCTGGGAGGCCAAGCATGACGAAAGTGGCTTTTGAAACGTCCACACCGCATATGCTTTCCGCTTCACTAAATCGGCAGGTAACAGTTCATGATGCCGATGGATTTTGTACGGATAGCATCGGAGGGTACGCCTAAGTGCCAACCAAACAGTAGTGCGTGGAATGCCGGTGCGACGTGCGACTGCACCAGCGCTTACTTCCCCGTGCATAGACGAACCCGCTAAGTCTCCATTTCTTCCTGAACTGTCTCAGCAGCATTACGCCTTGTGCTCGGTAGGCCACTACGAGGTCTATCGTCTAAACAACCCTTGGCTTCGAACTTCGAAATCATTCTCGCCGCAGCTGCATTTGTCAGCGGATCTTTACCCGTTGGAATCCCCTTCCTATGGCGATAGAATCGTAACGCTGAACTAGCACATTCCCCATTCTGATAATACAGCTTCACTAAAAGCGCGTTTTCAGGTAACGTTAACATGCTGCGACTGCTGGCGCATCTGATTCTCTCTCTCATTACAGCTGCTGTTATACACGATGGTCATGCGCAGTCACTGACGTTTTGCTATCCAGCGCCATCTGTCGGACATTTTGTGAACTTTGTTTTTTTTTTGTTTGTTCTAGTAGAACCCCATGTCATTCCAAGCATGTGTGTCAATTTCTACCTCTCTATCTACATTATTCCGTGGTTTATTAAGTTTTCAAATTTATACTGACTTTTTGATCACCCGGTGGAATACAGCCGCCAGCCTAATTAGGCATAGAAATGTGAAACATTTCTTTTAAAGAAGAAATAGACAGTTTCAGTGGAAAAACTCAGCCTATACTTCCTTCCTACGAAAGTGCAATAAACCCAGTCACAAGAAAAAAGTAAAAAAAATGTTATAGTGGGTAAAAGCAGTAGCAGAAAGATATTCACGTTCTCACAGTCACAAAAGACACTAATCAATTATTCAAAATGACAGTCACAATCGCATTATTTATTTTGCCGCCAACCGGTTTCACCCCGCGATGGGGTCATCTTCAGGGCAATTTACACCATTTGGTCGCTCGCTGGAGTCGTCACCCTGCCTGTGCACGGTTATCAACCTTGCACAGGCAGGGTGACGACTCCAGCGAGCGACCAAATGGTGTAAATTGCCCTGAAGATGACCCCATCGCGGGTTGAAACCGGTTGGCGGCAAAATAAATAATGCGATTGTGACTGTCATTTTGAATAATTGATTATAAGTAAATTAATCGCTGTTTATCTCCATACAACTATGTTGTCTAAAAAAAAGAAGAAAAGACACTGTTACACCCATCAATATTAAATACTTCGTCAAAACTGAATAAGTTCATCAACGTTACAAATGCATGTCACTGGTAAACTGGAATTCGGGCATGTGCTTTTCTACACAGTACAAATTTAAATAAAATTCACATGCAGTAAGATTCACACAATTCTTTAAAAGCAAAGAAGTAAATGTTTTCATGGATGATGGCATTCATAATAACTTTATCTTCAGTGAGAATAAAAAAATGGTTCAAATAGCTCTGAGCACTATGGGACTTAACATCTGAGGTCATCAGTCCCCTAGAATTTAGAACTACTTAAACCTAACTAACCTAAGGACATCACACTCATCCATGCCCGAGGCAGGATTCGAACCTGCGACCGTAGCGGTTTTCACAGTTCCGGACTGAAGGGCATAGGACCGCTCGGCCACAACGGCCGGCATTGAGAATAAAACAGTAAGTGAGTGCTCATAAACTGATATTACATCTTTTAACACACAATGTGCACAAAACTCAACATAAATTTCAAGAGCAGTTGGAACTTTCTATAATCAAGTAACTATGTGTATTTTGAGCAACTTTCAATGGGGTGCTCCCTAATCTTGACTACTATAGTAAAGCAAACTAAACACACTTTCATGAGTAATATAATGAATGCCAGCTTGGGAAAACAGTTCTTTGTAAAATGACTCACCTTGTGTGCATTTTTAACAGATTCTACAGTCAATATATTCACTAGGTATTGCTTTTCAAACCAATCATTAAGAACATTTACTTTAAACTGACCTCAAAATGGTATGTTGTCTGTTTGTTATTATCTCAGTTGTTTACTTTTGAAACCATAGGTTAAGCAAGTAATTTTAAGAGATCACAAAACTTTAAAATCAAGAATTTCAGTTACTGGGAGGCCTTCACAAAAGCTACACTTACCTCCTCCCTCGACCTCACCAAACTCTACAATAATTTTAGAGAACCTGTTTCACTCAATCTTGAACAAATTTAATCAGATAATTGTCTTTCTTTGTTTGATAATCATTTCTCCAAATCTGGACACTCGAAAGTCATAGTTCAAAAGGAGAGGATCCTGATAGGTGTTATGATAAGGGAAAAAATCAAGGTAGGTACATAAATTTTGGCATAATAAATCCAAGCACTAAAAACCTCACTCGTTACCTGCACAACTTACTTTTCCGATCACTAGCTGCCAACTGTACGGTAGCTAGTCTCCGACGGACTCACTTGTCCATCTTTTTACTCGCACCAAACGCAATTTGCGCGCGCTGAATAACTTCCGTTTTAGAGGGGTACCACTCCATCTTTTACCATAGCCGGCCGGGGTGGCCGAGTGGTTCTAGGCGCTACAGTCGCAGGTTCGAATCCTGCCTCGGACATGGATGTGTGTGATGTCCTTAGGTTAGTTAGGTTTAAGTAGTTCTAAGTTCTAGGGGACTGATGACCTCAGCAGTTAAGTCCCATAGTGCTCAGAGCCATTTGAACCCATTTTTTTTAGCATAAGATGAGCCAAGAGCCCTAAGAGTGGATCAGCAGTTACAAAGTAACAAGTAAACATTTTTAAGCAAACGTGGCATTTACCCATGTTAACAAATCAATACAAAATTATTTAACAAAAATCATCCCTTTCTGAACACAACCAAATCAATTAGCCAGTAAAGAGAAAACGTAGTACAAGATATCAAAGAACACATATTAAAGAAAATACACTTTATGCAAAGCATAATTAATTAGAAGAAAAAATTACATAATATCGTACTATGGTGTTACGAAGTGTATGTCGAGAATACCAAATTTCAGGCATTATCTCTCACCATGGACAACGAAATGGCCGACGAGCTTCACTAATCGATAGAAAGCAGCGGCGTTTTGTAGATTTGTCAGTCCTAACAGACAAGCAACACTGCTTAAAATAATCACAGAAATCAATATGGGACATATGGCAAACGTATCCGTTAGGACAGTGTGGCGAAATTTGGCGTTAATCAGACCAAGTTGTCAACTGGGCACTGTGCAAGCTGGTGCTGGCTCCATAACAGTGTTAGCTTTGTTTACATTGAACTGAACCGATCACTGACGGGTTATGTTCGGCTACTTAGAAGCTATTTGCAGCCATTCTTGGACTTCATGTTCCCAAACAACGACAAAATATTTGTGGATGACAATGCGCCATGTCAATGGACCACAATTGTTCGCGATTGGTTTGATGAAGATTCTGGACAACTGGAGCGAATGATTTGCGCACCCAGGCCGCCCGGCATTTATCCCATTGAACATTTATGGGACATAATCAAGAGGTCAATTCGTGCAGAAAATCATGCACCGGCAACAGTTTCGCTATTATGGACGGCTGTAGAGGCAGCATGGCATAATATTTCTGTAGGTAACGTCCAATGATTTGTTAAGTCCATGCCACGGCGAGCTGCTGCACTACGAGATGGAATAGGCGACACGATATTAAAAGTTATCCCATGACTTTTGTCACCTCAGTGTATGTAACTACATCATCTGCGAAAAGTCTGTGGTTATTAAAACATTGTCTGCAATGTCATTACTATACAACTTTAACAATATGAGTCCCAACACACTTCCCTGGAGCACAATTCAAGTTGCTTCCACATTCGTTGATGACTGTCCATCCACGCTAACTTGCTGCGTCCTGCCTGCCAAGAAACGATCAATCCAGTCCCAGTTTCCGCCTGGTACTTCATATGATCGCACTTTTGGTAGTAAGCGGAGATATGTTACGGAGTCAAACACTTTTCACATATGGGGAATTACTGCATCTACCTGATTGCCCTGATCCATGCTTTCAGGAACTGCGAGTTGGGTTTCACATGGTCGATGTTTTCGGAATCCATGCTGTCTCGCCTGGAAGAGACAAGGCATTACGTTTGAGATCAGAATATGTTCTAAGATTCTACAACAAATGGATCTCAAAGGATATTGGACGTTAGTTTTATGGTTCACTTCTGTTACACTCCTTGTGTATTGGTCTGACTTGTGTTTTCTTCCTACCACGGGGCACCGTGCTTTGTTCGAGGGATCTACGATAGATTATGGTTGAAAGGGGGATAACTCAGAAGGAAATCTGGTATAGAATCTGATAGGGATTGCATCGGATTCTGAGACTTTGTTAACATTTAGCGGTTTCAGCTGTTCCTCAACAAAACTGACACTAATATTTATATCACTTCTCTTTGTTTCGGTGTGAGAATTATGCGGGAGCCATACTCTGGGTAATTCTAGAGATCATTGTCGTTATTGCTAAATGGAAGACGTATGATCATTATAAAATTCTATACTAAGTAAGATTCACTAAAGGAACAGAACATTCATCACAACTTATGTAACGTCATAACTTACATAATAAAAGAACAAAAATTTTTCAAGGTGACAAAGCATAACGATTTTTCATATTAGGGTAGAGTACACACGGCAGTGTTACTGATGACATTGTCATTAAAGGGGAGTTAGTAAATGCGATTTTCCAAATCCCTTCACCAAAGAAGACGAAGTATTAAACACGCAAACAAAATTGACACTCGGCGCGGTGGCTGATGGGAGCGACTGTAAATGGAAATGCCTTTACGATCGCTCTCATCAGCCACGACCCGAGTGTCAACTTTGTTTGCCCGTATAATAAACAGTCCACAATTCGAACCAAGAGCTGCTGCCAACATGACTAACTTAGAAGTACATATCCTCGGTGTAGCGAAGCAACTCATATCACTTAACAAAGGAACGTCTTGCGGTCCAGACTGTGTACAAATTAGTTTCCTTTCAGAGTATGCTGATGTAATAGCTCCATATTTAGCGACCACATATAACCGCTCGCTCGACGAAAAACCCGTACAAAAGATGAGGAAGTTGCACAGGTCACACCAATACTCAAGAAAGGAAAGAGCAGTAATACGCTGTATTACAGACCCATGTCACGGACATTGATTCACTGTATGATTTTGGAACATAATTGTAGCTACTGTGTTTGAAAATTATGAATTGCTTTCAAGAAAACGATCCGTTAATCCATAGTCAGCACGGATTCTGTATGATCTTTCTTGTGTAGCACAAATAGATCTCTATTCTCATTAAGTAATGTGTTGTGTCGGCAGGGAGTCTAAAATTAATTCCATATTTCTAGGTTTCCAGAAGTCTTTTGATTATGCTCCTCACAAGCAACCTCTAATCAAATTGCGCTTGTATGGAGTATCGTCTCAGTTGTACGAATGGATTCGTGATTTCCTGTCAGAAAGGTCAAATTTCGTAATAATTGAAGCAGAGTCAACGAGTAATACGGAAGTGATATCTGGCATTCTCCAAAGAGGTGTTATTGTCAATATGCTGTTTCTAATCTAAATAACGATTTAGGAGACAGTCTGAGCAACCTTCTTAGATTGTTTGCAGATGAGCTATCGTTTATCGTCTAGTAAAGTCATCAGAATATCAAAACCAATTGCGAAATGATCTAGCCGAAATATCTATACTATGCAAAAAGTGGCACTTAACTGTAAATAATGAAAAGTGTGGGGTCATACACACGAGTACTAAAAGGAATCCGTTAAATTTCGGCTACTCCAAAAATCACACAAAACCAAATGTTGTCAATTCAATTAAGTATCTCGCGATGAGAGTTAAGAACTAATTTAATTAGAACCATCACATATACAGGTTGTTACAAAAAGGTACGGCCAAACTTTCAGGAAACATTCCTCACACACAAATAAAGAAAAGATGGTATGTGGACATGTGTCCGGAAACGCTTAATTTCCATGTTAGAGCTCATTTTAGTTTCTTCCACCTACGCTCAATGGAGCACGTTATCATGATTTCATACGGGATACTCTACCTGTGCTGCTAGAACATGCGCCTTTACAAGTACGACACAACATGTGGTTCATGCACGATGGAGCTCCTGAACATTTCAGACGAAGTATTCGTACGCTTCTCAACAACAGATTGGTAGAGGCGGACCAATTCCATGGCCTCCACGCTCTCCTGACCTCAACCCTCTTGACTTTCATTTATGGGGGCATTTGAAAGCTCTTGTCTACGCAACCCCGGTACCAAATGTAGAGACTCTTCGTGCTCGTATTGTGGACGGCTGTGATACAATACGCCATTCTCCAGGGCTGCATCAGCGCATCAGGGATTCCATGCGACGGAGGGTGGATGCATGTATCCTCGCTAACGGAGGACATTTTGAACATCTCCTGTAACAAAGTGTTTGAAGTAACGCTGGTACGTTCTGTTGCTGTGTGTTTCCATTCCATGATTAATGTGATTTGAAGAGAAGTAATAAAATGAGCTCTAACATGGAAAGTAAGCGTTTCCGGACACATGTCCACATAACATATTTTCTTTCTTTGTGTGTGAGGAATGTTTCCTGAAAGTTTGGCCGTACCTTTTTGTAACACCCTGTGTAATCTTGTGTGGAAGGAAAACCAAAGACCGCGATTTATTGGCAGAACAGAGGATGCAACATGTCTACTAAGGAGTCTCCCTATTCTACACCATCCCGTCCTCTGCTAGAGTATTTCTGAGCAGTGGGTCATCCTTACCATATAGGATTGACGGAGGACATCGAAAAAGTTCAAAGAAGTGTAGCTCCTTTCGTATTATCGCGAAATAGGGGAGAGAATCACGGATATGACGCGCGAGTTGGGGTGACAATCATTACTTAGGTGTTCGCCTTTCCCGCCTACTGTTCGAGAGTGGAAAAATGGTTGAAATGGCTCTGAGCACTATGGGACTTAACATCTGAGGTCATCAGTCCCCTAGAACTTAGAACTACTTAAACCTAACTAACCTAAGGACATCACATACATCCATGCCCGAGGCAGGATTCGAACCCGCGAGCGTAGCGGCCGCGCGGTTCCAGACTGAAGCGCCTAGAACCGCTCGGCCACAACGGTCGGCCGAGAGTTGAAGAGTAGGGAAATAGTGTGAAAATGGTTCGGTGAACCCTCTGCCATGCACTTAAGTGTGAACTGCAGAGTACTCTTGTAGATGTAGATATGCATCGTAAAAGAAGAAAAGTACGATATAAACGTTAAAACAAGTAGAACCAGTGTCATATACGTACGTAAGAGGGAATATCGTGGAGTGTTATTTCGACAAGTGATGGCATTTTTGCTCTTCTTTCTGCAGTAGGGGAGGCGGCTCGGACAGGGCAGTGAAGCACCCCACTGCGGCCGGAGGGAGGGCCGGGCGAGGACCCGGGGCGCAGGAAGGCCGTGACGTAGTGAGCAGCTATATTACAGGCAAACTGGTTGCAAATTTCACAGATTTCTGTTTGGGTGCAAACTCACTGGGTGCAATTTTCATATATCCGGCCAGACGCCCTTCCTGTCACCACATACAGAAAAATAGTCGTCCATATCGAATAACGAATTTCCAAGAATACTTCGGTGCTCGGAAGATACAATTTCATCCTTAGATACTCCATTTATGTGGCATGTAACCTAGTACATACGTCAAAGATTTCGTAGACTAATAACTCGTTATATGCCACGACAAGTAGACGTTATTATTCTAGGCTGTGACGGTTTCACCATTTCTTAATTATGGACGTGCGTATCGTCGCAGAACTCTTGAAATTTGATAGTTTTGTTATATTAAATGTGATTAATGGGAAATGCACAACTCCTAAGTTTGTTTATAGTCCTCAGCTCTACAACATGTTGAGGATATATAATGTGCAGGAAAGGAAAACTTAAAATCAAAAATGCTTGCTCTACAGTGAGTGTTACCCGCTCTGCTTTTAATGAAAATTGTCGGGTACTGGTTATTTAGAAATATCAATAATGAAGTATGTAAAATATTAAATGTTTTCTGCGTCAAAAACCATACTGCTTATCACATGTTAGAACAGATAAACTTTTCATCCAACTCAGCTTATCAACAAAAACTTCGTTGAACATTTAAGATTGCTTTATTGCTTCAGACGTGAGAAACAATCTATCACAAATGCGTCAATAGACAAGTATTAAAAAGAGCCAGGTATTCAGTGAAAAGGAATCCATCTTCTAGCAATACCAGGGGGGGGGGGGGGAGGGAGGGGGTACTTCATGCCTACCTTTTGAAAATATTGTAATCTAGTCATGTATTTCATATTTTAAAATTTTGAAAAAAATGCTTGTTGTTTTTAATGATTTCTTATACCAGATTCCGTAATCGTTTTGAATTTTGCAATAAAATATAACCCAAAAATTTTAGTCTAATAGTGGATGTGACTTTCTGCAACAAATGTCATGTTCATATTTTCGGACTCGGAACCCTTCTTACACATCTATATACTTTCAAAAGTATGTTGTGAATAAAACTCGATGATAATTAACGAAATCTGTATTTATGTTTTCAAATTGCCATAGTCATAATGTACGCTTTCTCTCTATGTGCACGTTGCTAAGGTTATGCTGGACCCTACTTATACATCAGTATCTACTTGAAGGGGACATTGTTAATAACGTATAGCAACAATGAATGTAATTTTTTTTAGTTTCCTGTGGTGAGCATAAAGAACCCCGCCCTGGTAGTACACGTTATGGAAAATACGTTGGTATTGCTAGGATTAATGGCGAGAAAATTGTTAACATTTACATGAGCATTATTTTCGTCTCATAATTATCGAACGTTTTATTAATTTTCGTATTGTGCACTAAACGGAATCCGCCTCTGTAGCTGAGAGGTCAGCGTAGATGACTACCATACAGAGGACCCGGGTTTGATTCACGGTACTGCCAAGGATTCTTCCTTGGTGGGACAACTGATACGGGGTGCAGTCGGCCTTGTGACGCCAATTGAGGACCTACTTGACCGAATACTAGCGGCTACAAATGGCTATGAGCACTATGGGACTTAAAATCAGAGGTCGTCAATCCCCTAGAACTTACAACTGCTTAAGCCTAACTAACCTAAGGACATCACACACATCCATGCCCGAGGTGGGATTCGAACCTGCGACCGTAGCGGTCGCGCGGTTCCAGACTGAAGCACCTAGAACCGCTCGGCCACTCCGGTCGACTACTAGCGGCTACACGGTCTGGAAATCTGCAAAACGGCCAGGAGAGCGGTGTGCTGACTACATTCCCTTCCGTACCGCATCTGCATGACGTCACAAGACAGAGGATGACACGGCCTCTGGTAGACATCCCTTGGACCTTCACTGCCTAGACGAGGAGCTCGTATACGAAACAGAAAGCCATTGAGAAATGAATGATATTCTTAATTTTGTACAGTAAGCGATCTTAAAAAAAAAAGTTTACGATCATTGAAATCATGAAGAATTATAATGGGACAAGTAGCCGACAGTCACCGAGGATATACATTATTTTGATGACTTGTTTGATCTTCCACATTTAAATCCTTTTGGAACAAACGTTGTCAAATCTCGTTTACATTTATTGCCTGAAATTTTGGTGGCACGTGACGGAGTTGCAAATCGAGAAGGTAAAGGCTAAGGGAGCCATGTGGCTTTGGAGGTCGCGCCGACGTCAGGTCTGAAATATCACCAAGTTCAACTGAGGAAGACAAAGAGTGTGTGTGCTAGACGGCGAAAGGAGCCAAGCTGTCGGGCGGAGGGAGGGGGGGGGGGGGGGAGGGGCGAGGGTACACGTTGGTAAGCTCTGACGACCTTACTCCGAGCATGCTCCGGAGCGCCAGCTGTCTGACATTGGTCACTGCTTGCTGTCGAGCCGTGATATTGTTGAACCAACTTACAAGTACAGGGGACTGACTCCATCAGTTTATTTAGGCGTTTATTGTGTGTTCAGTATGCTAATCGATGTGAAAGAAATTGTAACGAAACATGAAAAACGATGGTCTCGTTCGGCATGTGGTATAATTGTCCGATAGTAGAAACAACAGGAAATTGCCTGTGTAACACAGATTCCAACCGTTGGCTAGTGTGATGCGCTC
Source organism: Schistocerca piceifrons (assembly GCF_021461385.2). NCBI lineage: Eukaryota > Metazoa > Arthropoda > Insecta > Orthoptera > Acrididae > Schistocerca > Schistocerca piceifrons. The sequence goes on from NC_060149.1 coordinate 275,601,318, forward strand.
GACCCTGAGGCACATGGAAAATGTTTCCAACACCAGTTATTTCGCTGGCATTGGAAGAAGAAGTACACTACTGGCCATTAAAATTGCTACACCAAGAAGAAATGCAGATGATAAACGGGTATTCACTGGATAAATATATTATACTAGAACTAACATGTGATTACATTTTCATGCAGTTAGGGTGCACAGATCCTGAGAAATCAGTACCCACAACAACCACCTCTGGCCGTAATAATGGCCTTGAAACGCCTGGCCATTGAGTCAAACAGAGCTTGGATGGCGTGTACAGGTACAGCTGCCCATGCAGCTTCAACACGATACCACAGTTCATCAAGAGTAGTAACTGGCGTATTGTGACGTGCCAGTTGCTCAGCCACCATTGACCAGACGTTTTCAGTTGGTGAGAGATCTGGAGAATGTGCCGGCCAGGGTAGCAGTCGAACATTTACTGTATCCAGAAAGGCCCTTACAGGACCTGCAACATGCGGTCGTGCATTATGTGGGGTTTTGCAGGGATCGAATGAAGGGTAGAGCCACGGGTCGTAATACATCTGAAATGTAACGTCCGCTGTTCAAAGTGCCGTCAATGCGAACAAGAGGTGACCGAGACGTGTAACCAATGGCACCCCATACCATCACGCCGTGTGATACGCCAGTATGTCGATGACGAATACACGCTTCCAATGTGCGTTCACCGCGATGTCGCCAAACACGGATGCAACCATCATGATGTTGTAAACGGAACCTGGCTTCATCCGAAAAAATGACGTTTTGCCATTCGTGCACCCAGGTTCGTCGTTGAGTACACCATCGCAGGCGCTCCTGTCTGTGATGCAGCGTCGAGGGTAACCGCAGCCATGGTCTCCGAGGTATAGTCCATGCTGCTGCAAACGTCGTCGAACCGTTCGTGCAGATGGTTATTGTCTTGCAAACGTCCCCATCTGTTGACTCAGGGATCGAGACGTGGCTGCACGATCCGTTACAGCCATGCGGATAAGATGCCTGTCATCGCGACTGCTAGTGATACGAGGCCGCTGGGATCCAGCAAGGCGTTCCGTATTACCCTTTTGAACCCACCGATTCCATATTCTGCTAACAGTCATTGGATTTCGACCAACGCGAGCAGCACTGTCGCGGTACGATAAAACGCAATCGCGATAGGCTACAATCCGACCTTTATCAAAGTCGGAAACGTGATGGTACGCATTTCTCCTCCTTACAAGAGGCATCACAACGACGTTTCACCAGGCAACGGCGGTCAACTGCTGTTCGTGTATGAGAAATCTGTTGGAAACTTTCCTCATGTCATCACGTTTAGGTGTCGCCACCGGCGCCAACCTTGTGTGAATGCTCTGAAAAGCTAATCATTTGCATATCACAGCATCTTCTTCCTGTCGGTTAAATTTCTCGTCTGTAGCACGTCATCTTCGTGGTGTAGCAATTTTAATGGCCAGTAGTGTAATAACGTACTACTCCAGATCACAAGCCTGTGAATCCGTTTCCTCGTGTAAATCTGGAACCTCTCTGTCGTATCAAACAGAGTGAAAATCTGTAACACTGTTGATGGTCATCCTGCCGTCAGATGCGAACGCTAAACTCAGCGATCACGTTGATACTATTCAAATGGGTGGACTATGTGCTGTAGGTACCGGATTCTTTACCTTCCTATTATTTCCAAGATCGCCCATAGCAGCGCAAAGGGGTCACTACACTGCATAAAAACTCGCCACAGCTATCCTCACACAGAGAGACAGGAGGCATCACGCTGCAAATGTCCCAGAAAACATATGAAAAAGTGTCACAGCATCAAATTTCGAATTAATATCTATTCATTATTATTATTATTATTATTATTTGTTGTATATAGCAAATACTGTTGGTGTCAGACGTGAATGTGACAGGGAGGGAACCCCCTACCACCGTAAGTAGTTGCTGTTACTGAGGTGGCTTGCTCGCACGTAGCAACTATACATCCTCTTTACGGAGCCAAATAGGTCTAGGCAAACTACGGGAACAGTGAGGATAACACAAATTAGCGACAAGCTATAACAATTTATTTAGACAAATTTTACATTACATATCTTGAGTGTGAAGATGATGTGTGGCAATGTCGTTAAAAGTTCACTTGCAATGATCAATTTTTAAACACCGGTCTAGTACTTAATCCAGTCATGATGACTAACATTAGGATGTCTATCAGGAATCTTCTGTGGGGCGACTATAGTTTCTGGCGCTGTTTTATTGCACGATTTTAATACTGTTGGACTAACTATTGATACACTGCGAGTGGAATCGTGCGTCCGATTGTATCCCTGTTTCGCGGATGAACATTCACCTGAGAACTGTAAGAGTGACGTGAGGCTGGGGCTCCCAGGTCTAAAACTAAAAAAGTCACACTCGGCGTAATATTTAATGGGACATTTTGCCTTAAAAGTTGAACTTCCTGTTTTAGACAGAAATAGTCATTCGAGTATTTTAAGTCGTTTATTTATGATCAATTACAATCAGTTTTTTGCAACATTAATCTTAATGTGCTTTAACAAAGAAAAAATAATCAGTAAATGGCTTTATAATGTGGCAGTTTTGATAGCAACTAAATGCTCTGTTTTCTTAATTGCTCGGTCTTCTTTCTAAGTTAATCTTATGTCAAAACAAACTAAAAGTTCTTCATTAAACAAAATAAACAATAAGGTCTGCCGGTCACTGATAAGTGCTGTCGCGCACGAAGGCACGCGCGACGCGGTATCCTATCGAAGGCGAAGCGTTCGCAGTTGCATGTCTCAATACGGGTAGCAAGGTAGCGCGAGCGTGATGAAGCGACGAGGGTTGGCACGGGCTGATCGGCACATTTTACTTTAATAGTTTACTCATCTTGAGTAGTAAGGAGCGATCTATAATAGTCACTTGCAAGATGGCCAATTTCTTAGCCAAGATCCCTTGTAAACTGCTTCTGTTGTCGATTACTGGTTTCGGTTATCATGGTTACCATCTTTAGATCTCGATAAAAGGTTATTATGTACAAGTACTCTTTCTAAATCATTGCCAGATGTGTGGTGTGGGCCACGAGCATTTGGCGAACTACTGTCGCTAGACTGGTGGTCTAGAGGTACCCTGGCTGCAATGAAGTATACAGTAGCGTGGGGTATGGGACACGATCATTTGGCGAATTGCTCTGTGTATTGTAATTTTGACCTCGACTTGTTGATGCTTCGTTCATAGTGTCCCTCACATACCTGGCAAAGGTTCAGAAAGAGTACTTGTACAGTTGGTATAGGAGACATGTAATAACCTTTTATCGAGATCTGAAGATGGTAACCATCCTTGCCGAAACCAGTAATCGACAATAAAAGTTGTTTACAAACTATCTTGGCTAAGAAGTTCACTTTCCCTGGAGTAACACTTTAGTCTGCCTCGCTCGCTCTGCGCGTAGCGTGGTTGAGGCATTATGTGTTAGGCTCGTTCGACCTACGAAGAACAACATAGGAGACAGACATACAAATAACATCGGTTGCGGTATCTACGTCGCTCCATGCTGTTTCAACTCCATGCCAGAGTTCATCAATCGTTGTAACTGGCAAACAGTGGCGTGCCAGTCTCTCAGCAAAGTCCACAGCTCGTGGTCTAGTGGCTCACGGATCACGGGGTCCCGGGTTCGATTCCCGGCCGGAGACTGGGTGTTTGTGTTTTCCTCATCATTTCATCCTCATCATCATTTGTGTCAGTGGCTAAGTTGGACTGTGACAAAACTTGGACTGTGTAAAAATTGGGACTTTGTACGGGCGCTGATGACCGTGCAGTTGAGCGCCCCATAACCCAAACATCATCATCATCTCTCAGAAAACAATGAGCGGTGAGAAACCTAGACAAAGTGCTGACCAGGGCAAATGTGGAGCACCCTCGATATCGGGATAGGTTAGGACAGCACGCGCAGCCTGCTGTCTTGAGTTATCTTGTTAAAATATAAAGAGAGCGCAATATTATGGCACAGTGATCGGTCTCAACCTGTCAGAAATGAAGGCGTCAGCTGTAAACAATGGTAAGTGACTGTCGATGAGAAACAGATTTTTTGTTTATAAAATATAGTACGTGATGTGCATTTTAATAGTAGTTGATAGTTCCACGATAAATGGAGAAACTGGAGTACTACACTTAATTCAGATTCTTGCTAATGGCAACTTCCCCAGGATGTGGAAGTGTAAAGAGTGGGAAGCATCAAAAACATGGCTGTCGGTAGCTGACACGCGTACAGTGTTCGTGCGATGAAAAAAGTTTTCGGGGACGATTGATACAAACCCACTGATTAGGTGGACAACTACGACTCAAATAAAGATCTTGAATATGTTCCTGAATCCAAATGTGCTTCAACAGTTGTTGCTAATCAGGTAAATGTGAATAATTAATTAAGCAAGTAAACACTGTAAACATTTTCGAGACGAAGGCCGAGTCTCAATGTATAGCGTTTTAACTTATTACTTCTTTACTGCTGCGCGGGGAAGCCGCGCGGTCGAGGGGGGAGGGGCGTCTTGTCACGGTTCGCGCGACTTCCCCCGTCGGAGGTTCGAGTCCTCCCTTGGGATTGGGTGTGTGTGTTGTCCTTAGCATAAGTTAGTTTAAGTTAGATTACGTAGTGTGTAAGCTTAGGGACCGATGACCTCGGCAGTTTGGTCCCATAGGATCTTACCACACATTTCCACCCACATACTTCTTAACTACCAACTCTAATAGCCAACAAATTTTACGTACGGTAATCAGATACACTACTCAATGTACCTGCAGAATTATATCAGCGTATAACATATAGTTCAGAAGATATGACGTCTATAAACACAGAGCAATTATATCCCTTACCACAGTTTCCGCAAATTTACGTGACAGTGAGACGGCAGAAATTTTAAGGGCATAATTAACATGGTTTGCGTGCTGTAGTAAGGAGAAAATAAAATTAATATTACATTTTGCTGCATTATAGACTAATTTTTGGGGTTGTTTTGCTTTAGTATTGCAAAAATTGGTAATGCAAGCTTAGTATCAAAAATTGAAACAATTCGGACCTTTAAAATTTGTATCTTTGTGAAGTGTCACAGTAATCTTTCGTTATTTTGCCCAGTTAAGTAAATGCTAAGACATGTCAAGTGCATTCAGTTTGCAAGCACCCACTGACGTGTTTTTAAGAATTTACATTTTAAAAATATGTCGTTCCTCTAGAAATATTTGGAACCAATTCCTTATCTACATAAACAAAAGACGATGGGTCTAATTGAAATATCTTATTTATGAGATTTTATTGAAATTCTACTTCGCAGTTTCGCAAAAATGCCAACTTATCCCTGCCATTGTTGACAGACGAGGTCTTTAAATGTGAGTGCTGCGGTCCAAAAGACGGACTATGCGAAACAGAGGTGACTGTGTTGTTTATCCAATAGCATACCATATCACCATCCAGGGTACCTGCCGTGTATAGCGAAGATGAATGGAATCTGGCAACCTTCATTCTCCTCGAAGATTCAGCATAAACACTGACGAAAGAAAAAAAAATCCGACCACAAAAAATAATTACTGTAGAGTAATGAACCTTCGGAAATACATTTGTCTAGGTAACATACTGAAGTGATTAACATTGCAACATCAGACAGGTTAATGTAAGCGAGAGATAAGCCATTGCAAATGTGAAATGCTGGTACATTAATAACCAGTGTAACGGCCAGAATGTTGAATGCAAGCATGCAGACTTCCATGCACTGTGTCTTACAGGTGCCGGATGTCAGTTTGTGGGATAGTGTTCCATGCCTATTGCAGTTGGTCGTTCAATACAGAGACGGTCAATGTTGTTTGTAGATGACACTGGAGTTGTCGTCCGATGATGTCCCATTTGTGCTCGATCGAGGCAGATATGGTGAACGAGTAGGCCAAGGAAAAATTTCGGCACTCTACAGAGTATATTGGGTTACAACTTACAACAGCGGTATGTGGGCGAGCGTTCTCCTGTTGGAAAACACCCTCTGGAAAGCTGTTCGTGAATGGAAGCACAACAGACCGAATCACCAGACTGACGAATAAATTTGCAGTCAGGGTGCGTGGGATAACTACGAGAGTACTCCTGCTCTCGTTCGATTCGCACTCCAGACCATAACTCCAGGTGTACGTCCAGAGTGTCTAGCACGCACACAGGCTCGTTGCATGCCTTCAACTCGCCACCATCTAACCAACACACAGCCATCACTGGCACTGAAACAGAACAAGCTTTTATCAGAAAGCACAACAGACCTCCAACCTGCCCTTCAATAAGCTATCGCTTTACACTGAAGTCACAAACGGCTGTGGTTTTGGGCCAGTGTAACACACGCTACAGGGCGTCTGGCTTGGAGCTTTTTTGAAATAGCCGATTTGTAACAGTTCGTTGTGTCACTATGGTGCCAACTGCTGCTCATAATGTTGCTTCAGATGCAGTTCGATGCTCCACAGTGTAAGGTGCCTCTTACGTGAGGAAGACATTTTTACCAGTTTTAATAAATTATTGTCTCTCATGGATGTATTCACGATGGTTAGGAAGTGCTGTTGTCCGTAGCCACTAGCCAGCCATGAATCGGAGAGCATTTCCCACGCTGGCTGGCTAGGTGACGAAGCGACCATATGTCGCGCGAATTGGGGTGGGGCTCGGCGCTGGACCTTAACAACAAGCGTTAGCCTGGGAAATATACATGACGGGAAGTGCCGCCATCTTGGCACCAAAGTCACCGATTTTGTTTATTTATATTTAATAATTAAAGTCATTTATGACAACATGAATACTAGGAGGAGCCTCTGGATGTTTAAAACTATTTATCCTAATTTTGCCTCGTTAAAATTTACACCCGTTCATTAACAAATGCATATCTTAGTAAGTACGAACTTGATCGGAAATCCACGAACTATGACGAAACTAGTAAGAGATACGGACTGCGCGCCAAAGTCGGCAGTCGGCGTTAAGAGCTCTTTCTGTTTTGTTCGATGGTAGCCATGCTCTCGGTTACGAGTAGTTTGTGACATGAGTGTTTCATTATTGATCTAATAGGAATAAAAGTGATATTACGGCATTCTGAATGTTAATTTCGAGTAAATAAATGGTTCAAATGGCTCTGAGCACTATGGGACTTAACATCTGTGGTCATCAGTCCCCTAGAACTTAGAACTACTTAAACCTAACTAACCTAAGGACATCACACACATCCATGCCCGAGGCAGGATTCGAACCTGCGACCGTAGCAGTCGCGCGGTTCCGGACTGTGCGCCTAGAACCGCTAGACCACCGCGGCCGGCTTCGAGTAAATAGATACCCCAAAGTTGACCGACAGCAATTTCAGATAATTAGCTTCCACCGACAGAGACATCCAATGCGACAATGAAGAATCTGCAAGGGACGACATTTACGAGAGCTGCACCGCGCACAAGTAGGAGGAAATCCGACGACACAACCCACCAAGGCGGATCAAGGAAGGTCCGACTTACACTCGCAAATTCCGGGTGGAAATGCTGACAAGTCATACTGTACGTCACATATGCCACCCTCTACGGACTCACGGCTAAGCTGAGTGATAACAGTATCAGTTAGGAAGCGAGGGGCTCTTGCAACAGCCATATGCTGTACTTGATGGTCTTCCCTCACGGTAGTGCCACGTGGTCGTCAGGAGCCTGGTCTTCTTGCTACCGTACATTCCCGTGACCACCGTTGTGTGTGTGTCTGTGTGTGTGTGTGTGTGTGAAATCTTACGGGACTTAATTGCTAAGGTCATCAGTCCATAAGCTTACACACTACTTAACCTAAATTATCCTAAGGACAAACACACACACCCATGACCGAGGGAGGACTCGAACCTCCGCCGGGATCAGCCGCACAGTCCATGACTGCAGCGCCTTCAGACCGCTCGGCTAATCCCGCGCGGCTGATCACCGTTGCCAGCAGTCATGTACAGTGGATACATTCCTGCCAAATATCTATGCAATATCGCAGAATGAGTATCCAGCTTCTCGTAGCCCTATTAAACGACCTCGTTCAAACTCAATGAGGTGTTGAAATGGTGTCTTTTAGCGTTACTGGCATTCTTGACTAACATCAACTTACCACTCCCAATCTCAAAAGTAACTAACGGTCATGACAGTTACAGCGTGTACTTAAAGCAAAACTGATTTGCATTCTCATAGTTGCGCTACTAGCACCACTCTTATACGACTGACGTGAAATCTGAATATACACCATTCGTTCAGATGTAGAAACACGCTTACCAACTTACTTTTATGTCACACAACTCCTTCTTGGTGTTACGTTTTTTCCCCCGTCAGTATAGATAGGCCCATCGCGACACTATATGCAGAACATGAGATTCGGCTGATAAGAGGACGTGGTCCCACACCAATGTCCAGCGTTGTTAAGTGCGCCAACAAAGACGCTCATCCCCCTGTTGCCGTGTCAGGGGAACCTGTAACAATGATTGCCACGCTGAATCTTCGTGGTGCTCCAAACGTCATCGCATTATCCCTGTGAATACTTGTCTTGCGGCAAACAAGCCCGTTCCTTGACAGAAATATGTAGCGTGGCTATACAACACGTCTGTCCTCTTAGGCGCTAGTCGGGGGAGCAAGGGGAGGGCGTTGAGATCCTGCATGGTGCTGAATATGGGCTTCTGGAATTCATCGATTCCATACTCGTATGACAATCCTGGGATCACGAACAACGCGGAACGATAAACTACAGTCTCGATGTGCTACGACCCTCCCGTTGTCGAATTCCGAGAAGCACTGGAAAACGTTTCTCCCAAACGATCAGCATTGGAATGCAGTTTCTGAATGAGAAACATCACTGAGTAGTCTTTCCTTATATACAGAACGTAGATAACGGTACTGCTAGCAATTTTGTGTCTTTATGCAGTAATGCTTAAACATTTCCATATCCAAAGATACCGCGTGCAAGTTTGACGTTTGTTGCATGCCGCCTTCATGGTGTTGCAGTTGTAATGACCGTCGGTGTATATTTCGTAAATTCGACTCAATCTGCAGGTCTTGTAAATCAAAACGAATGGAACATTAAGATAAAGTAAAAAACAATTTAACCAAAAAGTTTAGATTGAGTAAGATGTGCGTACAACCGACACGAATGATTCTGAGTGGACTTTTGAACCATTAGACATCACTAGTCCTTTAGAAGCAATGGCGTCCAATTTAGGGCTCGCGAAAGACGCGAGACCTCTCGTAACATCCTTTGAACTGACGAGGTAATTAATTCTTAGAGACAACGTTACAGTGAATTTTTATTTCCCGGCGGAATTTTATTTGTTCATTATACTGATTACGTTTCTGAAATATTATGCAAAAAATGCTAACGATCAAAGTTTTTTACATAGAAGTTGCATGATCAGATGTGCAGGGCGAACCGTATGTAAATTTGTACTAGATACAGGATTGCAGGTACCCAGGGCGAGTAAGAGTGTACTTGGATTAAGCAATCTGAACCTGCCTTTTTGTAGACTGAGTGCAGAAGTTGGAGGACAGTGTCCATTTGCTTGGTTCGGCATTGATAAACTATGGAGTGGAAAGGAAAGATTTCCGGGTTTGCGTGTAATTACTGCCTCGAGTTGGCAACAGCTATGATGTCATACTTGGAATGGATTTTCTGAGTAAATATCATGCTACATTCGACCTGTAATGTCACATAACAGAGCTCGATTGTACATCGTTCTGTTTGGGCACTGCCATCTAAAATCCGAGCTAGTGCAAGGCACACCCCTAGGCCAGGGGAGCCACCTACACAGCGTTTATGCACACTTACAAGGAACTGCTTGAGTGTGAGGTCGCAAAAGGCCAATGATGATTACTGCACTCGACGCCCAACATGCTGTCTACCATGCAACCACAATATTGGCTGCTAATGCAACAGGGGACAGCACTGGAGGTATCCAATGGTGAGCACAGCATGAGGCTACGGAGCATAGTTGAACTGCTTAGTAGACGAGTAACTCACAACAGTGCTACAGTACTAATGGTGTTGATACGAATCAGAGCAAAGGCAACGGTAAACAAAGCAAGCATTGCATTATATCTACAATATCAGTTGCCGAAGTTGACATTTAGTCAAAAAGAAACCCAAGGAATTTCACAGAGTGAGAAAGAAGTGGGAGATAAAGTATTATCATTTCTGCAAGATGAGTGATGTCGTGTACGATAGAATGTGCTGACAATGTACATGAGGAGTACAATGATGACGGAACGTGCTTAACAAGCAAAAGATATTGAAACAGGTGTCGAGCCGTGTAGTTCATCGTCCTTGTGACAGAGAGCCCAAATCCCGTCTCCAGTGAAACGTGGTAAAGGACAATCGTTGTCCAAAGAGAGAATACCAAACATAATTACATACATGGAAGATCCTCCGTAGCACAGTAAAAAGCAATTATGAACAGATTTAGAACAAGTCCGCAGCAAGATGATCGTGTAGTGCTTAAGAAAAGCTAAGGATATTCAAGGGAAGACAAGGCGCATTTGTTATAAAAGTGGTGTTTGCTCGTTTCGAGGATGCTCGATACAATTTACAGGATTTTAAGCACATCAAACCACGCATGACATAGATTAAAGTGATTTTAAGTGGAACAGTTGCTTAGCTCCAAACAGTGCTACAGAATTGGAAGACGTAAGATAACAAAATTTCAAACAAAGCGTCAGTTTGACGATGCATAGCAAACTACGGAATCGGCCCGAAAATTTGTAGATGAGATAAAGAATCTTATCTCATCGTTCGGTAGGGAATTTTTTTCTCAACACCAACCAACTGCGATTTGAAAAGGAAAAGCATATGAAGGGAACCCTGGAAATTAGAGATACCAAGAAAGTTGAACCAAAATCAACTACCATCAATGCATTAACGCATTCGTATACAGTTATACAGACTGTTAACCTGGATGGTGAATTGGCAGGAGATTATTTACTGTGCTGCGAGAAGTTGGAGGTGCTCTGCCTTGAACGATTCTTTCTCGTATGCGGGATCTTGCAAGGGTAGTAGGGAATATTTGCGTCACAGCAAGCAAGAGTTGGAAAACGGGCATAAGAAAACTACAACTATGGTATGAACACTGCTTTTGGCCAATAACTGGTCAAAATAAATTGCTTTTGCTTGATTCCTGGTCTGCGTATAAAAATCATACTCCCTTAGGGCTAACTATCCCTCCTGAAAAGCGTGTGACATTACAGTTCATACAACCTGGAACCACTGGACAAATTTAGCGTGTAAAACATCCTCGCACTATCTGCAGCTACGCCTTAGAGGATAGCCAGTTTCACGATAAGCTCCATAACAGATTCTTTCGCATTTGATAGCATCACCCCTTTAACCAAATCTGATTCTACATCCTCTAAGAGCGGATACCTAGCTGAATATCCTGCACAGTTTGTAGCCCCCAAGGAGTTCACTTTTGATCTTGGTGGTGCGACCCTTTGTGATCACTGTGGTGCGCTGTTTTTCATTCGGTGTTCATGGTGCAAGTTAATGGTTTGTTTTGAACATTTTTTGAATGTCGGCGATGTCCATTTTGTGAAGTGTAATGCATTAATCTCATAGAAGATTGATCTCTGCACCTCCCGGACACTCATTTTTTGTCGCCGTCCCGATGCACGTGGTAAGTCACTAGCAGCTAATATTTTCCTGACATAATTGCTAGCAGAACTCTTTCAAATGAGCCTCACTAAAGACTGAACTTGCCACCTCGCCCCCAAGGGATTCCTTGTGAGAGCTATGTACAAACTTAATTACGTATATGTTTTTGAGTGAGTTTACATGTATCTAAATATGTGATATAAGTGCCCGTATCTATTGATTACATAGACTTAGAAGCTTAAATTATTGACACCACCAAGCGACAGCAGACTTTAGTGTATGCCATAAATTTCAACTTAATGCCTCTACCTGTTCCTTAGAAAAAGGGTCTTAACAGACTTCCGTATCTTTTCATGGAATTGACTTAGACACTTAAATTTTTTACACTGCCAAGAGACCGTAGATCCTAGTATTTGACAAAAATTTCAAATTGTTACATCTACCACTTCCTGAGAAAAAAATGGTATTAACAGACATACAAACAGACAGACAACAAAGTGATCCTACGAAGGTTCCATTTTCAGCGATTGGGGTACGGAACGCAAAAAATAGTGTAAACAAGAAAAGGGAGGACGTATCATTCTCCTCCCTATTTACTCCGTGCCTTATTAATGATGCACGTGAGTGCGGTTCTTAGGCGCTACAGTCTGGAACTGGGCGACCGCTACGGTCGCAGGTTCGAATCCTGCCTCGGGCATGGATGTGTGTGATGTCCTTAGGTTAGTTAGGTTTAATTAGTTCTAAGTTCTAGGCGACTGATGACCTCAGAAGTTAAGTCGCATAGTGCTCAGAGCCCATTTGATGCATGTGACTGATGACTGAAAATTATAATTTGTTTATTTACATATTATATATATTATCTTGAAAAAAAAAGGGGCGAAAAAATTGAAATGATCCAACTTAAAATGTGAATGGAATGAAAACTCTGTGAATGTGTCCTGGGAAGAATTAACGTTTGCTGTGACGTCTGCCGTCGCCTACCAGGAAAACTGGTGTGAAATGGATTTAGAGCAAGTCCAGCCTGCAGCAGTCGCCCGCGGTTATCCGGGCCACAGCCACAGCCAGAAGAAAGTTGCTCAAGGACGGCCGTGACGAGTATCGAACTGGACCTGGCCAGCTGCTTGGTGCTGACGCACGCGCCGACCCGCCTCACGCCAGACACTTTTTGAGGGGACTCGGTTCCGATTTTCGACGCTGTCTTCACGGTCTGATCTTCTAATTGATCTCCCGAATCACGCTAGGTGAATGTGCGAAAAGCGGTGTATTGATGACATTCAATTGGAGAATAAAAGGAAGGAAGGAATATTAGGATATAACGTCACGTTGACGATGAGGTCATTACAAACCGAGCACAAGCTTTGATTGAGTAGGGACGGGATAGAAAATCGGCCGTTTCCTTCTCGAAGGACGTATCCCAGCACTTTCCTAGAAAACCCTAAATCTGGGCGGCCGTACGAGGCTCAAAATGCCGTGCTCGCTAATATGAATCAACTGCCTAAACCGTTGCGCTACTTCGCTCGGTAACTGCAAACAAAGTTTCTCAGATGAAACAACTAACGCTATGGTGCATACCTTTCTACACAAACAGAGCATGACTAAAAAGGAATTAATGCAACTTCATTAGAGTTCAAAGATTGTTTCATGTAGGTAAGCTTTCAAATTAATTAAGCGATATAACAACATGAATACCAGCAGGCATGCGATGCGGAGATATCCGACGCGATTTTCAGAATATCCTTACCATAAATGCTGCATACACACACACACACACACACACACACACAGACACACGCACGTGTGTGCAGCATTTATGGTAAGGAAATTCTGAAAATCGCGTCGGATATCTCCACATCGCCTGCCTGCTCGTATTCATGTCGTTATATCGCTTAATCTGCAAAAAGGTGGGAATTTAAGGAGGTAGGACCTGGATAAACTGACAGAACCAGAGGTTGTAGAGAGTTTCAGGGAGAGCATTTGGGAACGATTGACAAGAATGGGGGACAGAAATACAGTAGAATAAGAATGGGTAGCTTTGAGAGACGAAATAGTGAAGGCAGTTGAGGATCAAGTAGGTAAAAAGACGAGGGCTAATATAAATCCTTGGGTAACAGAAGAGATATTGAATTTAATTGATGAAAGGAGAAAATACAAAAATGCAGTAAATGATGCAGGCAAAAAGCAATACAAACGTCTCAAAAATGAGATCGACAGGACGTGCAAAATGACTAAGCAGGGATGGCTAGAGGACAAATATAAGGATGTAGAGGCGTATATCACTAGGGGTAAGATAGATACTGCCAACAGGAAAATTAAAGAGAGCTATGGAGAAAAGAGAACCACTTGCATGAATATCAAGAGCCCAGATGGAAACCCAGGTCTAAGCAAAGAAGGGAAAGCAGAAATGTGGAAGGAGTATATAGAGGGTCTATACAAGGGCGATTTTCTTGAGGACAATATTATGGAAATGGAAGAAGAGGTAGATGAAGATGAAATGGGAGATATGATACTGGGCGAAGAGTTTGACAGAGCACTGAAAGACCTAAGTCGAAACAAGGCCCTGGGAGTAGATAACATTCCATTAGAACTGCTGATAGCCTTGGCAGAACCAGACCTGACAAAACTCTACCATCTGGTGAGCAAGATATATGAAACATGCTAAATACCCTCAGACTTCAAGAAGAATATAATAATTCCAATCCCAAAGAAAGCAGATGTTGACAGACGTGAAAATTACCGAACTATCAGTTTAATAAGCCACGGCTGCAAAATACTAACACGAATTCTTTACAGACGAATGGAAAAACTGGTAGAAGCCGACCTCGGGGAAGATCAATTTGGATTCCGTAGAAATGTTGGAACACGTGAGGCAATACTGACCGTACGACTTATCTTAGAAAATAGATTAAGGAAATGCAAACCTACGTTTCTGGCATCTGTAGACCTAGAGAAAGCTTTTGGCAATGTTGACTAGAATACTCTCTTTCAAATTCTGAAGATGGCAGGGGTAAAGTACAGGGAGTGAAATGCTATTTACAATTTGTACAGAAACCAGATGGCAGTTATAAGAGTCGAGGGGCATGAAAGGGAAGCAGTGGTTGGGAAGGGAGTGATTCAGGGTTGTAGCCTATCCCCGATGTTATTCAATCTGTATATTGAGCAAGCAGTAAAGGAAACAAATGAAAAATTCGGAGTAGGAATTAAAATCCATGGAGAAGAAATAAAAACTTTGAGGTTTGCCGATGACATTGTAATTCCGTCAGAGACAGCAAAGGACCTGGGAGAGCTGCTGAACGCAATGAACAGTGTCTTGAAAGGAGGATATAAGATGAACATCAACAACAGCAAAACGGGGATAATGGAATGTAGTCGAATGAAATCGGGTGATGCCGAGGGATTTAGATGAGGAAATGAGACTCTTAAAGTAGTAAATGGGGTTTACTATTTGGGGAGCAAAAACTGATGATGGTCGAAGTAGAGAGGATATAAAATGTAGACTGGCAATGGCAGGGAAAGCGTTTCTGAAGAAAAGAAATTTGTTAACCTTGAGTATAGATTTAAGTGTCAAGTCGTTTCTGAAAGTATTTGCATGGAGTGTAGTCATGTATGGAAGTGAAACGTGGACGATAAATAGTTTAGACAAGAAGAGAATAGAAGCTGTCGAAATGTGGTGCTATAGAAGAATGCTGAAGATTAGATGGGTAAATCACATAACTAATGAGGAGGTATTGAATAGAATTGGGGAGAAGAGAAATTTGTGGCACAACTTGACTAGAAGAAGGGATCGGTAGGTAGGACATAATCTGAGGCATCAAGGGATCACCAATTTAGTATTGGAATGCAGCGTGGAGAATAAAAATCGTAGAGGGAGACCAAGAGATGAATACACTAAACAGATTCAGAAGGATGTAGGTTGCAGTAGGTACTGGGAGATGAAGAAGCTTGCACAGGATAGAGTAGCATGGAGAGCTGCATCAAACCTTCCGAGCACACTTCACGCTTCCCATCCGATCCAAATTCCCAGCTTGTTTACACACTGTTAGCGTAGCGTCACCTACCCTGTCATTTACCATTGGCGGAACACGAGGCGTCAGAAAAATTGAATGATTTATTCAAGAGAAAAAGCTTCACAAATCGACTAAGTAAGTAAGACTTCGGTTCACCTCTGACCCTTATGTAAACAGCTTTTTGGTTTGTCATTGATTGATAGAGTTGTTGCATGTCCTAATGAGGGATGTAGTGCCAAATTCTGTCATATTGACACGTTAGATAGTCAAAATCTCAAGCTGGTTGGAGGGCCCTGCCAATAATGCTCTAAACGTTCTCAATTGAGGAGAGATTTGGCGACCTTGCTGGCCAAGCTTGCCATGAAGGACAACAAAACTGTGCGTAGGATATCGTCGACATACCGCTGTGCTGTAAGGGTCCCGTGGATACAACCAAAGAGGTCCTGCTATGAAAAAAAAGGGCACCGCAAACTATCATTCATCTTTGTCAGGTCGTAAGGCGGGCGACACTCAGGTTGGTAACCCACCGTTGTCAGAGGGGTCTTCGTTGGCCGTCGAAACTCATTTCGAAACGAGATACATCGCTGAAGACAATTATACTTCACTCAATATGATTATAGACCGAAGTGGTGTCTGGAGACGCCACAGAACGATACCGACCACTGTCACCCGCCATTCAGCCCGAGAACCAGAGTGAGTCTGGGGTGCCATTTTTTTCATAGCAAGACCCCTTAGGTTGTTATCCGCGGCACCCTTACATTACAACGTTACGTCGATGATATTATACTCCCCGTTTTGTTGCCCTCATGGGAAGCTATCCTAGACTTATATTTCAGCAAGATAATGCCCTCCCGGACACAGGAAGAGTCTTATCTTCGTGCTTGCCAAATCGTACCTTGGCCAGCAAGGTAGCCTGATCTCTCCACAAATGGGAGCGCTTGGAGCATCATAGGCTGAGCTCTACAACCAACTCGGGATTTTGACGATTAAGGTATCAATTTAACACAATTTGACACGCTATCACCCAGGAGGACATCCATTAACCTTATCAGTTAATGGTAAGAAATGCTTGCACAAGTGGCAGAGGTGGACCAACGTGTTGACTTGTTCAATTTGTGAAGCTCTTTCGATTGAATAAACCATCCAGTTTCTCTGAAATTGTAATCATTTCCGTCCCATACGGATAATTTCTTCTTGGTGCGTCAATGGCGATTGACGGGATCATAGGTAAGTGATGCAATGCTAGTAGTGAGTAACAGTCTGGAAATTTCAGTCGGATGGGAAGCGTGATCGAGTGGCCGAGGCAGACACCACACATGCACACACACACACACACACACACACACACACACACACACAGAGTTATGTTAAGGCAATTCCGGAAATCGTGTCGGATGCCTCTCCAGTGGCTGCCTGCTCTTAATAGTGTCGTTATATCGCTTAATTAATTTGAAACTTTGTCTTCATGAAACAATTGTTCAACTGTGATGATGTTGCTTTGATTCCTTTGTTTTCGTGGTCTGTTTGAGTGGGA
Organism: Schistocerca piceifrons; assembly: GCF_021461385.2. Lineage (NCBI taxonomy): Eukaryota > Metazoa > Arthropoda > Insecta > Orthoptera > Acrididae > Schistocerca > Schistocerca piceifrons. The sequence continues at coordinate 275,618,470 of NC_060149.1, forward strand.
ACGTATGCGCCATTGCGTTAGTTTTTTCATGTGGGAAACTTTGTTAGCAATTACCGAGTGATGTAGCGGATTTGTTTAGGCAGTGGATTTATATTAGCAAGGACAGCCTTGCGAGCCTCGTGTGGCCACCCAGATTTCGGTTTTCCAAGGAAAATACTGGGGTAGTTCCTCTGAGAAGGCAACGGCCGATTTCCTTTCCCATTGCCTATCGTGATTCAGGAGTTCACTTAGATCAGACTGTGAAGATAGCACCGACAATCGGTCTCGTGTTGCTCACAAACTGGTGTCAGTTCTAACTGATGGAAAAAAATTGTAACACAAAAAATTAATGTAGAGTAATGAAATTTCTGGAATACATTTGTCTGTGTAACATACTTAAGTGATTAACATTGCAACATCACAGGTAAGTGCAAGCGCGAGATAAGCAATTGCAATGTGAAATGCTGGTGCATTAATAACCGGTGTAACAGCCAGAATTTTGAATACAAATATGCAAACGTGCATACATTGTGTTGCACAGTTGCCAGATGTCTGTTTGTAGGATGAAGTTCCGTGCCTGTTGCATTTGGTCGGTCGATACAGGGACGGTTAATCCTGTTTCCGAATGACGCTGGAGTTGTCGGCCGATGATATTCCATATGTGCTCGATCGGAGACAGATATGGTGATCGAGCAAGCCAAGGCAACATTTAGACATTCTATACAGCGTATTGGGTTACAATTGCGGTATTTGGGCGAGCGTTGTCCGCCGGCCGGAGTGGCCGAGTGGTTCTAGGCGCTACAGTTTGGAACGGAGCGACTGCTACGGTCACAGGTTCGAATCCTGCCTCTGGCATGGATGTGTGTGTCGTCCTTAGGTTAGTTAGGTTTAATTAGTTCTAAGTTCTAGGGGACTGATGACCTCAGCAGTTAAGGGGGGTAAGACGTCAAACAGGCCGACTTGGAGCAGGAGAGGCACTGGACATTTTAATTTCCACTGTCTATAATTTTACAAGTAAATTCATAAAACTTTGTCAGCATGACCAGGAAGCATTCAGGATTCACACTTGTAGCAGCGGAAGTTCAAAAACATAGCAAAATAATTTTTTTACATGTGAAATTTCATCATTTTTTCACTTACTATTGGCTGCATTTGTTGCTATAGGTACACTTTTCTTCATAAGTAAGAGAGATTGTTCGATGAATTTTGCACAGCATACAAACCATACTTACAGGTGTCTGAAACTCCTGAATCTATTTAATTTATGAAAAAATGAATGAGCTGTTACGTTTTAAACTTTATGTTTAGAAAAAAATCAAATTTTGTAGTTAATTATCTCAATGTTTACCACAGTTTTTAATGAATTTGGAAAATTCTAGAGTTTAATACACCTGTAAGTGTGGTTTGTATTCTGCGCAAAATTCATCGAAGAATCTCTCTTACTTGTGAAGAAAAATGTACCTATAGCAACAAATGCAGCCAACAGTAAGTGAAAAAATGATGAAATTTCATATCTAAAAAAAATTTATTTTATTATGTTTTTGCACTTCCACTGCTATGAGTGTGAATCCTGAATCCTTCCTGGTCATGCTGACAAAGTTTTATGAATTTATTTGTAAAAGTATAGACAGTAGAAAATAAAATGTCCAGTGGTGCCTCTCCTGCTCCAAGTGGGCCCGTTTGACGTCCTACCCCTCCTAAGTCCCATAGTGCTCAGAGCCATTTGAACCATTTGAGCACTATCCGGTTGGAAAACACCCCCTGTAACTCTGTTCATGAATGGCAGCACAACAAGTCAGATCACCAGACAGGTGTACAAATTTCCAGTCGGCGTGCGTGGGATAACCACGAGAGTGCTCCTGCGGTCATTCGATTCGCACTGCAGATCATAACTCCAGATATGAGTCCAGTGTATTGATCACGCAGACAGGCTGGTTGCAGGACCTCAAATAGCCTCCTTCTAATCAACACACGGCCTACACAGGCACTTAGGCAGATCAAACTTTCATCAGAAAGCACAACAGACCTCCGCCCTGCCGTCCAATGAGCTCTCGCTTGAGACTGAAGTCGCAAATGACGATGGTTTGGGGTCAGGGGATTGCACGCTACAGGGCGTCTGGTTCGCAGCTATCGTTGAAGTAAGCGACGCGGCAGTCGGAACACCGGTCACCAGAGAGGACCATTGGAGAAGCGCCTAGCGGCCGCGGACCGCGGAAGGAAAGCTCGACGCGGCGCTGAGCGATTACGGAGCACCAGCACCATCCAGGCATAAACACTGGACTCGATCCACCCGAAGACGATTTTCGGGCAGCACCTGAGGAAGACAGCGAGTTACGCCGTCGAAATACCGTGCAAGAAAGACGCGAACATCCGGCAGAGATCCCGATTCATCAAGACGTCAACAGATGGCCGGGAAAGTCTGAAGAATTACCATCTGTAACAGTTCGTTGTATCATTGTGGTGCCAACTGCTGCTCAGATTGCTATTTCAGATGCAGTGCGATGCGCCAGAGCCATATGCCGGACACTATGGTCTTTACTCTTGGTAGTGCCACGTGGTCGTCCTCAGCCCAGTCTTCTCGTGACAATACACTCTCGTGACCACCGCTGTCAGCAGTCATGTACGGTGGCTACACTCTGCTAAGTATTTATGCAGTATCGCAGAAGGAACGTCCAGATTCTCGTAGCCCCATTACACGACCTCGTTCAAACTCAGTGAGGTGTAGACAATGGCGTCTTTGTAACCTTAAAGATATGCTAGACTAACATCAACTCACCACTCAAAGATAACTAACGCTCATGATCGTTACAGGGTGTATTTAAAGCAAACCTGATATGCATCGTCGTAGTGGCGTTACCAGCCACCCTTATACGACTGGCGCGAAATTTGAACAGATGTCATCTTTCAGATGTAGAAACACGCCTACCAACTTCCATTTATGTCTCACAACTACTTCTTGCAACTGCGATCCTTTTTCCGTCAGCATACATACGTATGTATACACAACTGGCCATCAAAATTGCTACACCACGAAGATGACGTGCTACAGACGCGAAATTTAACCGACAGGAAGAAGATGCTGTGATATGCAACTGATTAGCTTTTCAGAGCATTCTCACAAGGCTGGCGCCGGTGGCGACACCTACAACGTGCTGACATGAGGAAAGTTCCCAACCGATTTCTCATGGTCGATATCCAATGACTGTTAGCAGAATATGGAATCCGTGGGTACAGGAGGGTAATACGGAATGCTGTGCTGGATCCCAACGGCCTCGTATCACTAGCAGTCGAGATGAGATGCATCTTATCCACATGGCTGTAACGGATCGTGCAGACACGTCTCGATCCCTGAGTCAACAGATGGGGAAGTTTGCAAGACAACAACCATCTGCACGAACAGTTCGACGACGTTTGCAGCAGCATGGACTATCAGCTCGGATACCATGGCTGTGGTTACCCTTGACGCTGCATCACAGACAGGAGCGCCTGCGATGGTGTACTCAACGACGAACCTGAGTGCACGAATGGCAAAACGTCATTTTTTCATATGAATCCAGGTTCTGTTTACAGCATCATGATGGTTGCATCCGTGTTTGGCGACATCGCGGTGAACGCACATTGGAAGCGTGTATTCGTCATCGCTATACTGGCGTATCATCCAGCGTAATGGTATGGTGTGCCACTGGTTACACGTCTCGGTCACCTCTTGTTCGCATTGACGGCACTTTGAACAGTGGACGTTACATTTCAGATGTGTTACGACCCGTAGCTCTAACCCCTGCGAAACCCTACCCCACATTTCAGCAGGATAATGCACGACCGCATGTTGCAGGTCCTGTGCGGGCCTTTCTGCATATAGAAAATGTTCGACTGCTGCCCTGCCCAGCACATTCTCCAGATCTCTCACCAACTGAAATGTCTCGTCAATGGTGGCCGAGCAACTGGCTCGTCACAATACGCGAGTCACTACTCTTGATGAACTGTGGTATCGTGTTGAAGCTGCATGGGCAGCTGTACCTGTACACGCCAGTCAAGCTCTGTTTGACTCAATGCCCAGGCGTATCAAGGCCGTTACTACGGCCAGAGGTGGTTGTTGTGGGTACTGATTTCTCAGGATCTATGCACCCAAATTGCATGAAAATGTAATCACATGTCAGTTCTAGTATAATATATTTGTCCAATGAATATCCGTTTATCATCTGCATTTCTTCCTGGTGTTGCAATTTTAATGGCCTGTAGTGTACCAAGGTGACTATGGTCATGGGACAGCGATATGCGAGTATACAGTTAGCGGTAGTATCACGCAGGCAAAGTATAAAAGGTCAATGCGTTGGCGGAATTGTCCTTTGTTCTTATGTGATTCATGTGAAAAGGTTTTCAGAAGTGATTATGGTCGCACGACGGGAATTAAAACTGTCTCTGAAAGCGGAAAGGTAGTTGGGCTAGATGCATGGGACATTCAATTTCAGAAAGTGTTAGGGAATGCACTGTTCCGAGATCCACAGTGTTATGAGTGAGACTACCAAATTTCTGCCATAATCTCTCATCTAGGACAACGCAGTGGTCGACGGTCTTCACTTAACGCCCGAGAGCAACGGCGTATGCGTAGATTTCTCAGTGTTAACAGACAAGCAACACTGCGTGAAATAACAGCAGAAATCAACGTAAGACATATGACGAACGTGTCACTTAGGACATTGCGGTGAAATTTGTCGTAAATGGGCTATGGCATCAGACAACTGACGCGAGTGCCTTTGCTAACATCACGACATCGCCCGCAGCGCCTCTCCTGTACTCATGACCATATTGATTGGATTATAGACGACTGGAAAACTGTGACCTGCTCGGATGACTCCCGATTTCAGTTGGTAGGAGCTGATGATAGGGTTCGAGTGTTAAGCAGACGCCTCGAAGCCATGGACCGAAGTTTTCATCAAGGCACTTTGCAAGCTGGTGGTGGCTCCATAATGCTGTGAGCGGTGTTTACATGGAACGGATTGGATCCTAGGTTATATTCAGCTACTTGAAAACCATTCGCAGCCATTCGTGGGCTTAATGATCCCAAAAAACGATGAAATTTTAATGGAGGACAACGAGCCATGTCACAGGGTCACAGTTGTTCGCGATTAATTTGAAGAACATTCTGGTCAGTTTGGGAGAATGATTTGGTCACCCAGATCACCCGACATGAATCCCACCGACGTAAGCGAGAGGTCAGTTCGTGCAAAAAATCATGCACTGGCAACACTTTCGCAATTATGGACGGCTATAGAGGCAGCATGGCTCGGTATTCCTGCAGGGGACTTCCAACGACTTGTTGAGTCCATGACAAGTCGAGTTGCTACACTACGCCGGTCTAAAGGAGGTAGGAGTCGATATTAGGAGGTATCCATGCCTTTTTTCACCTCAGTGTATACCAAAGTAACATTCTTTGAAAGAAAGCTAGTGGCTTTAAGGCGACTGCTCTTGTTAAGCGGGAGATCTAGGTTCGAGCCCCGGTCTGACACAAATTTTCACGTGTTACCAATTATTCATTTTAATGCCCAAATGCGGCTAACGTCATTGAAAACCTTTGAATAATAACTGCTGCAGTTCTGGACTGGATCTGCATTATCAATTCCTAGCTGAAATTGCCTTTTTGTCTGGTCTCAGAAACATTCAAGGTTTCAGAAATCTCGAAAGGTTTCACATCATGTTGCATGTTACCATCCCCAAAGTAGTTGAGACAATGGTGCTCTAGGAGGACGTACATCATCCTGCTAGAAGAACACCTCTGGGGGAGATGTTATAGGAAGGAAGGAAGTACAGCTACCCATATTCCTGGACATCTCACTATACAGCTAAAATTTTCTGGGTCATAACGTAACACTTGGGTGGGTCGTGATTTTAATATGTTGCGATCTGAGTAACTCTTCCATGGTTGACCGCCCTCAGACGTTAGACAAAAATTATTTAATTGATCCTAACTGATAAGTGTTCTTAAATAACCTATTCAGGATCAGTGTGATCAAGAGTAATCCTTGTTGATTAAGAATAATAGAAAGCTATCAAGATTTTTTTACAAAAAATCAAGGAAATTACAAAATAGAATCTGTACAATTATAATATTCAATCAATTCTACTGGTCTAAGTTTGAGATCGGCACGACACCTGTCATCTATGCAAAAATCGCGTCCCCCATTTTCACCACAAGAACCCTTAAATGATGGATAGCATTTGTTAGTAAAAACCTTCCCCCTGACTGGCGCTGACAAGAAAGTACTCAGAGAACAATCTAGTTGAACTGAACGCATTTATCACGACGGTTCCCTCTTTCCCAAGCATCCAAATGGATAGCATTTGTTAGTAAAAACCTTCCCCCTGACTGGCGCTGACAATAAAGTACTCAGAGAACAATCTAGTTGAACTGAACGCATTTATCACGACGGCTCCCTCTTTCCCAAGCCGTGATGCATATATCACCATAAACAGTCGAGTGGAGAGTATATCTGCCACGTCAATTTGCGGAAGGCTGCGGTCATCGTGGAGACGAAGTGTGATGTATAGATGTGAACTTTTGCAAACTTCTGTGTTCAAAGTTACTCAAGTACAGAGTCCACTCAGGAGTTCAGATACCCTGCTTGCACACTTGCCAGGAGCAGACACTTGACTCAAGTGCGGAGTTTAAGTGAGCCCTTCGGATGGCCTAAATCTCCACAGAGAAGCACCAATTTGATCCTCTGCTCTCAGAGAAACAAAATGATTCTGCTTCAAGTTGCACCATTGGTATTTTCTCAGATAAAATATGACAGTGATCACTGGACGCTGGCTAACCTCAAGCACTTCATAGTAAAAAAATTTCTAGAAACTTCTCCGACAGTTTAAAGCAGCATCCGCCTGAGGGGCTTAGCCAGCCACAAGCCCTCCTGAATACAGTGACGGGAATTGCTACACGTTCTGCATGGGAAGAATTCTTAACTGTAGACTGCTGGGGACCTGTGTGGCAACAGGAGATGCAGACTTTCTGGCGGGCTATAAAATTCTGCCTTTGGCCAGAGGATAAACTCCCAGCAAGCCTCCGACATGCCTGAAGTCCATCGCTTCTTCAGCCTCTCTTGCTATGGTAGCCAGTGCAAAAATTACTTTCGTAAAGCATGCAGTACTACAGTTGTTAATGTGAAACTTTCCGGTATCAACCAGAACGATAAATGAACTGATAAACGCACCCAGCCTTCGATGCAAAATGATATAAGTATCTTAATCTAATGGCCGCAATTAATTCGCTTAAATAACCACATAAGGAGGCAAAACACCGCCGTTTTACATAAAGCATCCCTTAACGACCAGTTTTCTGCAATGATCAGGGATCAGTTGAGGTGTTCTCTGATCACACCGAAAATTTAACCTATTGAACGTATTACATATTTTCATCTGTACAAACCTAGCCTCTGTCGTGCCAGCCTGCACAAATACACAGATTTGTTTGGAGATTCCATGAGTTACTGAATTTAACCTCTCGTCTTTATTTATTGCCTCATGAGCACCTCTCGATCGAGAACTCTGGGATCTGTGATACAGTAATTACAATTTCAATGCAAAATGACCAAGCACCATAAAGCAGGTTTACTGCCGATCAGTATCGACTAAGACAATTCTTTAGACTGTTTGGTAAAGGCAGTCTCCAGCCTTCCCTTGAGTGTGCTAATGCTACCCAAATTGCAAGTCCACCTCAGCCATCCATCCGCAAACATAGTCTAAATCAAATGAAAAAATATGAAAATTATGTCTATGGCCGTCCACTCTCATAATTCTTTGGTTACCAAAGTGCAATTGACATATAAGACAATTTATCAGAAAACCTTTTTTAACTGCAAAACCTGGCATGACTACCTCCTAAATCGGGTAGTAACCCAGAATTTGTGATCTGGATTTTTTTTTTTTTACATCACTTTGGATTAAAAAAAAAAAGAGGAGAACCAAGCAGGATCACCACTGCGAATAAGTGTTAACATAGAAATTGAGGGAGGTCTGCATTCCTTTTTACATTAATCGAATTCCAAAGATAAAAAGTCAACGAGGTTCACAAATATGTTGTAACAAAGAAATGTATGTAGTAAATTACCGGTGGACTGCATTTAACTTTAATTTAGTGTTTGAAATCATTAATGTCCGAAATTCATTTAACAAAACAAATCAAATATATATGTAAATACTTTATATGGAAACATATATTATGTAAACATCAAAATATTGCAAGACATACAAACAAATTGTGCTCAGTGGCTTTGACAAACAGGGACACCCTTTGATAATAAAAATAAGAAATATTACACAAATATAAAAACATGAACATAGGAATTATTTAAAATGCCAAACATTATTATAAGTTGTGCAGAAAGTTTTTTGTTTATAGGCATGACAGTTGTTTTAAAAGAACTGGCGTTATTATTTGAGAACTTAACACGAAGTTTTGCAAGTAGAGCGCTGTATTTGAAGAACGGGAGCACTGAATTTTTTTCAGCGGGGAAGGGTCTGAATTTTGAAAAGAGGCTTTGACTCACAACACTGTTCTGCTGACTCTGCGGTGTAAGTCCGTGCATTCACACGACTTTGTGAGGAGCTTATTCACCACCGGAAGAAATGGTTCAAATGGCTCTGAGCACTGTGGGGCTCAACTTCTGAGGTCATTAGTCCCCTAGAACTTAGAACTAGTTAAACCTAACTAACCTAAGGACATCACACACATCCATGCCCGAGGCAGGATTCGAACCTTTGACCGTAGCGGTCTCGCGGTTCCAGACTGCAGCGCCTAGAACCGCACGGCCACATCGGCCGGCTCAGCACCGGAAGAGTACGTGCTGCTTTGCATCGTGCAGGTTTGTCGGTTGCTCAACCGCAGGCAGAGTGGTGTACTGCATACAGCAAGTACACTTGATACTTGGCACTACTGCCTGTGGTTGTGGCTGGTGCGGGTGTGGCGGTTGCTCAGTTGCATGCGTAGCTAGTGAACTGTGTGGTTCAAGTACACCGGTTGCTCGACGCTGTTGTTTGTGGTTGTGGCTGATGCTGACAAGTGGGTTGCTGCCCAGGGTAGAGTGTCAGGAGGTGAAGTAATACTTGCGCATCTAAGGCACCGCATTACTTGCAGATCAGCTCTTCTTGTGTCACTCAGAATGGCTTGTCTCTCCCCCTAAAGTTCCTAGGGTCTATTATCCAGGTGGCGAGGCATCTCTCGTCCTGCCGGTCTGACGATCTCCCATACATCATTAACTTCACATAATGGATTGTGGCGGAGGGTACTTTTATACTACTAACTGAGCCCTCCAACCCTGTTCCCCTCGCGAACAGCGCGTGGGTAGAATGACTGTCGGTAAGCCACTATATTGGCTCTAATTTGTCGAATTGTCTTCTCATGGTCATCACGCGAGACGTATGTAGGGGGAAGTAATATGCTGTCCGACTCTTCCCGGAAGGTGCTCTCTCGAAATTTCAATAGTAAATCTCTCTGTGGTGCACAACGCCTCTCTTGTAACGTCTGCCAATGGAGTTTGTTGAGCATCTCCGTAACGCTCTCGTGCCAGCTAAACGACCCCGTGACGAAACGTGCCGCTCTTCGTTGGATCTTCTCCATCCCTTCTATCAGTCCTATCTGGTAGGGATCCCAGATAGATGAATAATACTGAGTAAAGGATCGAACAAATGCTTTATAATCCACGTCCTTTGTGGATGAGTTACATTTCCTTAAGATTCTTCCTATGAATCTAAGTCTGGCATCTGCTTTTTCCACTATTTGTTTTATATGGTCATAGTTGACTGCTTCTTCAGCCTCGGCGGATGGCATATAGCTGGTCTCATGGGACCTCTCGAAGGCTGCTGCTAGGCCACCTCTTCCACCTTCACTTTCATTTGAGCTTGGGGCCAGATGATAGCACGGCTTACTGTTAGTGACGGCATGCCATCGGCCCCCAACCATTGCCTCTCCCCAATTCTGGCATGTGACGAACCCTTTGCTGCTCTCCTGTATCCTGCCGACACTACACGTCTGCCCAACAATTATCTGCACAAACTGTACATCCAGTCTTACTCTACAGTTTATGACTAACGTTACAACATGTTATTTACATTTACATAAATGACATTTACAATGAATTAAAAGTCTTTGTAGTAAAGAAAAATGAGGTAATTTTGATTTGAAATGTTTAAACATTCTTTGCAGAAAAGAAAAAAAAAAACGTTTAAATCCTTACTGTGTTTCAATCAAAATTCTTAAAAATTTTTGACTAAATATATTTTTTTGCAACATGACTTCCACATAGGTTAGTGTTAGTATGGCTTAGTGTTTTTAGTACTCAGTAAGCATGCAAGTGTATAGTAAGTAAGCGTTTTACTAGTTTAGTTGTTTATGCATTCTACTATCCACACCGCTACAGTTAGTTGAAATTATTAAAATGTGTTATTTAACTCCCTTTTATTGACGTCCGCCACCAATTTAGAGGATGTTGCTGCACTCAATGTCCCCATCAGCTGTCGCCATCATCCGTCTTCCATTATCACTTCTTTTTACTCTGTAACTTTGTATTTTACTTTTGTGCATTTGATGGTATTTGCCTGTTGAAAAATCAGATCGTTAGTGGTAGAATATACTTTTTTTATCACAAAACAACGGAGACAAAGCTGTACTTAAATTTCTGCGCACAGTACATCTTTTCAGTTTGCAACTTCAATAAACATTCTCCAGCCTCATCCGACAATCGTCCTGCATTCCTTGCATAACCTTCGCTTGTGCACAATGCACCAAGCCCTTCTACAAACAACACAAAATATCGCTCTCGCACCTGCGATTACCCCTCCTTCATGTATATGGACTGGTCTTCTATATCGGTCTGACAGAAAAAAAAACAAAAACAAAGTCACACTGACTTGATCACAGAACACCAGTGATTGAGTCGGACAAACACTTTCCTCAGTTGCAAACACAAAATTTTCAGGCGCATAATTCTCCTTGAAACATCTTTTTGAAGACTTCGCCACACCAAAATTTTATTACGGATGTTTCTCTCCGACATATGGTGCTGTTACACTCCATCCTACCAGATGTCTAACTGTCCACGTATTGCTCCAGTTAATCCACCAAACATTTCGTTGGCAGTGTGAGTTACGAGCTTGATTATGACGACAAGGAAAAAGACCACTTGCTAATTTTTGGGCTCTGTTTGTGGTTCTTGTACTTGACAGTTCCGCTTTGGTCACAGATATGTTTTGCTACAAATGAATACTTCGCTCATTACAACGCTATCTTGAAAAGTATTGGTTGAACAATTACTTTGACACTATGCTTTCCTTTTCTTGTTTCTTAGTGATATTGTAAATTACTTTTTCTTATGTTCTACTCTGCTCTGATATTTACAAACTCCACACTATGTTTACAATTTCCTGTTTCTACACGTTTTATTCTATGAATGCCTTTAGGTCGCTTACATGATGTACCCCTAAGGATTTTCTTGATTTGATACTGTCTAACTCCACCGAATATGCGTTGCACCCCCACTGGATCATAGTAAGCAGAAAGGAATTTGTAGCATACTCTCAGTGCAACTTTATCAGGACCTTCTGGCCTCGGTTAAATTGTCTCACTGTAGCCAATTTACCTGCTCTGTCCTTCCATTTTTTCCCCGCTGTCATTACATTGTGGAGTACTTTTTTTACGATTTCAGCAAGTCATCATCGTGACCTCAGAAGGAAGTGCACTACCTCTCATATCAGCTCAGCTGGATGCTTGTTCTTTGACACAGCCAATGATGGGAAACGTGTGGTGCTTTGGGGCAGGTAATTTAAGGCGTTCAGAAAATCCCACAAGTACACGTCCTAAGTCCTGTCCTTCTTGGTGCAGTATATCCCACAAAGGTTTCCTAAGGCCTTCATAATGCGTTCACAAGGATTGGAACTAGTGTGGTACCTACTGATGTATGCGGACTTTATGTTAGTCTTCCTCAATGTGTCCTCCACTTTTGTGAATGATATTGAGGGCCATTGTCGGACAAAATACGATCTACACGTCTCAGTTGCCTAAGTAAATCCTTGATCAAGGCCTCCGTTATGGAAGAACCAGTCGCCTCGGTAAGTGTTGTAGGCGTCACGTATTTTGACGTCAATTCGACTACCACTATAATGTATGTAAACCCACTTGACATGCGTGGTAGGGGGCCCATGAGATCACCCTCATTTTCCACCTGTAGCTTTTGGCAGCTAGAAGGTCTCTGCCCCTTGGTAGCTTCCTCATCAAACCCGATGTCAGTTTTTCCGTTTTCACCTAACGTCAATATGCCACGTCCCATGTCCATTATGACCTTTTTTTGCTTAGGAAATCCATTGCAGGAATGATGCCGTTCACCAAGTTAGGCACCACGAACAGATTTGTGGAAAGTTTGCGTCCTTGATACATAAGTTCAAGCCCGATTTGTTTATTTATCTCGGCGCCTATCCCCAAGACCATTTCTCATATCTTTATTTTTTGTACATTCATCATTGGTGCATTTACACTCTTAACTCTTGGTTTGCATAACTGTTCAGAAGTGGCTGATAGTTGGCTTTCACTGTCTAAGACAGTTTCTACCTTTACTTCGTCTATCAGGATTTCTGCTATTGGATACAAGTCATAATTCTGTGTTATGTCCGATTCTTCGATCAATAATCGTCATAATCAAAAAATTTCACGTGACTTATTCCGATTTTAAGTGTGGGTTCATTTACAGCCTTTCGCACTGTGGGATTAGTTAATTTTGTGGATTTTCTTCTTCTCTTGCCGGTCCCGTGTTCGGTGGACGAACTTCTACAATTTTAGCTCCTTGCTGAACATTGTCTTATACATTCCCAGTTCGCTGGAACTGGGTTCCGTTGTTTCTACGTTCACCATTTCAGTTACTGCTTTGATTATTTTGGCTGCGGAATTGCTAACCGTTTTATTGTGGCCTGCTTTCACTTTCATTCCAATTACTTGGTCTTTTGAAGTTTCCTTCGTTGTGCTTATGATTGTTACTATTGTTACGTGAATAATCAGATGTAGCCTCTGTTAAACCCAGCCTAGTCGTCAAATATGGGGTGTATAGGAAACCTGCTTTCTCGGATCGCTAGACAACATTCAAACAAATCGTATTAATGAGTTTTATTACAAAAGGAAAAGATTACAATACTTAAATTTCTAGTTACACAGATGTGTCGCAAGCAAAGGGCGACATGCAAAATAAGCAATGTTCTTCAGTATAAACAATCCTGAGTCGCTGCTATACAAGTGCCCAATCTCGAAGCTGCTATAGAACTGGGCCGCGACCAGTCGGGCGCGGCGCTTATGTTCTCTTCGCATAGGTGCCGCTGCTGTCGCGTTGTCGTACTGGCGACGAGTCGGTCAGCGTGCGATTGGCTGACGACTTCTCACACCCATCTCTTCTCTATCGTTCCCAACTGGTGTGCCGGTGCTTGACTTTATGCCGTAACAGCGTCACGTTGGCTTCGCTTATTTTTGGCTGAACTGATATGAGAGGTAGTGGCCTTCCTTCTGAGGACACGATGATGAAATGCTGAAATCGTAAAAGAAGCACTCCACTATATGACAGCGGGGCAAAAATGGAAGATAAGAGCAGGAATAATAGTATGTTCAAGAGGAACTCGAGTTCTCGTAAAATTACTTGGAACGTTTCTACACTCCTGGAAATTGAAATAAGAACACCGTGAATTCATTGTCCCAGGAAGGGGAAACTTTATTGACACATTCCTGGGGTCAGATACATCACATGATCACACTGACAGAACCACAGGCACATAGACACAGGCAACAGAGCATGCACAATGTCGGCACTAGTACAGTGTATATCCACCTTTCGCAGCAATGCAGGCTGCTATTCTCCCATGGAGACGATCGTAGAGATGGTGGATGTAGTCCTGTGGAACGGCTTGCCATGCCATTTCCGCCTGGCGCCTCAGTTGGACCAGCGTTCGTGCTGGACGTGCAGACCGCGTGAGACGACGCTTCATCGTCCCAAACATGCTCAATGAGGGACAGATCCGGAGATCTTGCTGGCCAGGGTAGTTGACTTACACCTTCTAGAGCACGTTGGGTGGCACGGGATACATGCGGACGTGCATTGTCCTGTTGGAACAGCAAGTTCCCTTGCCGGTCTAGGAATGGTAGAACGATGGGTTCGATGACGGTTTGGATGTACCGTGCACTATTCAGTGTCCCCTCGACGATCACCAGTGGTGTACGGCCAGTGTAGGAGATCGCTCCCCACACCATGATGCCGGGTGTTGGCCCTGTGTGCCTCGGTCGTATGCAGTCCTGATTGTGGCGCTCACCTGCACGGCGCCAAACACGCATACGACCATCATTGGCACCAAGGCAGAAGCGACTCTCATCGCTGAAGACGACACGTCTCCATTCGTCCCTCCATTCACGCCTGTCGCGACACCACTGGAGGCGGGCTGCACGATGTTGGGGCGTGAGCGGAAGACGGCCTAACGGCGTGCGGGACCGTAGCCCAGCTTCATGGAGACGGTTGCGAATGGTCCTCGCCGATACCCCAGGAGCAACAGTGTCCCTAATTTGCTGGGAAGTGGCGGTGCGGTCCCCTACGGCACTGCGTAGGATCCTACGGTCTTGGCGTGCATCCGTGCGTCGCTGCGGTCCGGTCCCAGGTCGACGGGCACGTGCACCTTCCGCCGACCACTGGCGACAACATCGATGTACTGTGGAGACCTCACGCCCCACGTGTTGAGCAATTCGGCGGTACGTCCACCCGGCCTCCCGCATGCCCACTATACGCCCTCGCTCAAAGTCCGTCAACTGCACATACGGTTCACGTCCACGCTGTCGCGGCATGCTACCAGTGTTAAAGACTGCGATGGAGCTCCGTATGCCACGGCAAACTGGCTGACACTGACGGCGGCGGTGCACAAATGCTGCGCAGCTAGCGCCATTCGACGGCCAACACCGCGGTTCCTGGTGTGTCCGCTGTGCCGTGCGTGTGATCATTGCTTGTACAGCCCTCTCGCAGTGTCCGGAGCAAGTATGGTGGGTCTGACACACCGGTGTCAATGTGTTCTTTTTTCCATTTCCAGGAGTGTACGTTGTAGCCGCACTTTCCAATCATTGCTTGTTGGTATGAAAGCGGCAGTTCCGTGAAGCACAGCCGCTAATTTCGCTTTCGCTGCACTGTATGCACAGAAACTAGTTTTTCTTGGTCATCTGGTCAAGGAATTTTATACCACTTTTGCAATCAGATGCCTCCATGTCTCGATACATCATCAATCCGTGTGATTCTCTCTTATGTCATTCGTGACCAGTAACGAATAAGGAACGCATTTTTAACCTCTTCATATGTTAGCCAAGACCGTGTTGTCTCTCTCTGCGTCTCTGCCACCACGCCTTCGAGATGAACGCGCACAGTTTTCTTCCGTTCTCTCCAATACGGCGGTACTTCCGCAGATTGTTCAGTAAGAGTTCGGGGATGCAGTGTGTTCGTGTCCTCTTTATAATGTTGAAACTTCCGTATGGTCAAATATTTTTCATGGTCGAATGCCGCTTCCGATTCTCTCCTGTTTCACTCTACTTGTCTTATGACTCTAACACAAACATGGGTTTCCGTTCGTGTCGTTTCTACTGCTTGTTGTGACACGCTCACATTAGTGATATGTGTGTCACATCTCCTAAGCTGAATGCAACGTGATATTTATTGCGATTCCTGACTACTGTTGTGTTCACGCACCGGTTCTGTTCCTTGTCTGCAGGTTCAACTTGGGACTGCGCTTTGCACATTTGTCTCCGGCTACTGCTGTACCGCTATTGGCCGCACGGTCCGGTTTTCACGCGGTACGTTGTTTCCAATGTTTCTTTCACCGCTCGGTCGCAAGGTGACTCTCATTGTCTCAGTATTCGAAACATCGCACCTACGTGTGCTCGAATCATGCATATACGTACCTGAGCCGACAGAGAACTCTTTCTTTTCAAGAAGTTGGGCATAGCCTCTGCTCTAATTCATTCTCAATGTCTCGGTACTTTGCGTCATGATGTTTAGTCGTTAGCAGAACTGGAGATCGCGCTTTTCTCTTTTCCAGTTTTTTTATCCTGCTGTGGATCCACTGATCACACTTTTGCCTGTTTTCTGCTCGAGTTTCTTGCGCGGTACGCTTTGCGTCTCGTGCGACGATCCTCGCTTCCTATGCTTGCTTTATTCGTCTGAAACATCTTGTTTCAGTTCTCTGAATACCAACATGTGGTTTTCGAGCTGCTCTATCTATCTTCCTGTCTTCTCTCCTCCTTTCCTTATTTGTTCTTGTGTCTTGTTAATCTCTGTTTGTGTCTTATTAATTTCTGTTCGCCGGCCGATGTGGCCGAGTGGTTTTGGTGCTTCAGTCTGGAACCGCAGGTCGCAGGTTCTAATCCTGCCTCGGGCATGGATATGTGTGATGTCCTTAGATTAGTTAGGTTTAAGTAGTTCTACGTTCTAGGGGACTGATGAGCTCAGATGTTAAGTTCCATAGTGCTCAAAGCCATTTGAACCATTTTAGCCAATTTCTGTTCGTACTTCTGTTCGAGTCTTCTTAATCTTCTCTCACATTGTCTGTCTCATCTCTTTCAAATACTCGAGAAGGCATGATATATCATTATCTGCTTTCTCTCTCGTACTGCCCTCCCTCCATCCAGACTGATGGGAGAGAGTCTCTCTTCACGCGATCGTGGTCTATGACTACCTAAAATATTTCGTGACCGTATGCATCCACCAGATTACATCATCCAAATGCACATGATAAAGGCATACTGTTACATCTCCTCTGCACTTTCGGACTATCGGAACTCACTTTCTGGATAGATCTGACCAGTAACTACTGCTTCTACATGCTTCCTCAAGCCATGATGTGTCTATCACCATTAACAGTCGAGTCGAGAGCATGTCTGTTGTTTGATCTGTGGAAGGCTGCGGTTGTTGTGGAGACAAGTATGACGTTCAGATGTGAATTTAACTACACAGAGGAGCCGTGGCTGCGTCAACAAACTTCTGTGTTCGAAGTTACTCAAGTACAGAGTCTATTAATGAGTCAAGACAGTCAGTTTGCACACTTCCCAGGACCAGACTCTTGACTCAAGTGTGCAGTCATCAGTGAGCACTTAAAAATGCCTAAAGCTTCACGGAGAAGAACCGATGTGTTCCTCTGCTCACAGAGAAGCAAAATGATTCTGTTTCAAGAAGCACAATCGGCACATTCTCTTACTAAGTTTGAAAGTGATCACTGGACACTTTGCCAGCAATATCTCAAACAAATTATACACTCTCCAGAGATGTGTGTTGGCTGGACACCCACCAGAGAGTTCCACACATTCTGTCTCGATATTAGCAAACTTCTATTCACTAATGTGGACTCTCGATTCAGACAATGACAGCCTTCATTACAACCTGATTTCCTCCCACTATTTGTGGACATGAAACCGCTGGCCAACCCTAAGCAGTTCGTACAAAATTTTCTAGAAGCTTCTCGAACAATTTAAAGCAACTTACACCTGAAGGGCTTAGCCAATCACAAGGCCTCCTGAGTACAGTGACGGGAAAGTACTACGTGTTCTGCGTGGGAAGAATTCTTAACTGTTGATTGCCGGGCACCTGTGTGGCGACAGGAGACGCATTCCAGTGGGGCTGAAAAAACTGCAGGTGATTCTTGTTAGATAGTTACCTTTAGCGCTCCCTTCCAACTTCTACCCGTCCTGCTGACAACGGGAGGTGATGCTCATTGGGCCGCCCTACAAGATGTCTTTGCGGCGGGTGATAAAATTCCGCCTTTGGCCACTGAGAAAAAAGCTACCGGTTAGCCCCCGACCTACCCGAAGTCCATCTCAGCCTCTCTCGCTATCCCAGTCAGCGCAAAAATTAATTCTGTAAATCATGCAGCACTACAGTTGTTAGTTTGAAGCTGTCCAATATCAACCAGTACGATTAATAAACTGATAAATGAGCCCTGACGCCAGCGAAGGAATGTCTGGAGACGCCCCGAATGGTGGTGCGATACCAACCTGACTGTCGCCCGCCATACTGCCTGACAACCAGGAGTAATGGTCTGGGGTGTCATTTATTTTCGTAGGAGAACCACTTTGGTTGTTATCCCCGGCACCCTATGTCGACGATATTCTACGTACCGTTATGTTGACCTTCGTGGCAAGCCATCCTGTGCTTACATTTCAGCAAGATACTACCCGTCCGCACACCGCGAGAGTTTCTACTGCGTGTCTTCATGCTTGCCAAACCATACCTTGGCAATCAAGGTCGCAAGATCGTACTCAATTGAGAAAGTTTGGAGCATTATGGGCAGGACCCTCTAACTAGCTTGGGATTTTGACGATCTAACGTGCCACCTGGACAGAATTTGTCACGATATCTTTCAGGATGTCCAACAACTCTACCAGTCAGTGCCAAGCTGAATGACTGTTTGGGTATGGGTCAGAAGTGGAACAACGCGTTAGAGGCTGGCTCAATTTGTGAAGCTCTTTCTCTTGAATAAATCATCTATTTTTTCTGAAATTGTGATCATTTGTATGTCTGAACAGGTACATATAACATCTACCGATTTCCGTCGAATTTGGATAATTCCTTGGTTGTGTGTCACTTTTTTTACGAGTGTAAATCGTACCTAATGCAGTGGTACACCACACCATTATTTCCTTCCTGTTATTTTATTGCTTCACTTGATTAATTTTACGTGGCTAAGGTTCACAAACATGTAAAATACGTTGAAAGATATCATGGTCGCCTTTTACTATAATAGCTATCAAGTCATAAAATCCACTATTGCAGTTTTAGCCGTCTGACAACTTTCAAGTGGAGTGCTGCGAAAATTTTCTGCTTAGCGCATGTCGGAATGTAAAAGAAAATCTGATATGTGTACATTCATCAACACGTTTTTAGTCTCTTTTACGTAAATGACATTAAACAACATATGGTCAGTATATAGAAGGCACACTGTTGATTGTGAGAATATCGTGTTATGCCTCAAATGACAAGAAGAAACGTCCACCAGCACGTAGGAGAATTCGGCAGCAGCAGGATCGTGGCATACCACTAGCCTTTTACATTGTCAAATAACTTCTGTATAAAACAGTACGGCACATTAGGAACAAACCGAATCACGTAGCACAGTTTTTAACAGACTGGCCTTATATTTGGGGAGGTTGGAGGCTTCAATCTTCATCTGACCACCTTCATTTAGGTTTCCTGTGGTTTCCCTAAATTATATCCGCCAAATGCCGGGGTGGTTCCTACTACGGGGTCACGGCCGACTACCTGTTCCATCTTTGTCAATCTAGACCCGTAAATATGTAAATACCTGTATATATGAATTGTGCTATTTCTTTGTTCTTAAATTATAATACTAAGATTTTTCTAATTTCCTTGTAAAAGTGATCTAAGGATGAATAAAACTACTACTACTACTACTACTACTGCTACTACTGTCGTGACTGCCATTCATCGCTCCACGATGTTGCTGCTCGCATTAACCGGTATTCCATGACTGTCATGGGAATATGGAATCGACGAGTTCAGGAGACCTATACTCAACACCTGCAAACCGACCCCGTACTATATATTGATTTATAGTTAATTATTCAGTCTTGCTGGTTGGAGAATTAGGCATCGGACAGTCATAAGTAGACAGTTTCGGAGGGGGCACTAACTCCCAAGTTACATGCCCGAAACTAAGCTTCTGACTGTGATCCTCCAGTACATGCCCTGTCCATCTTCCCACACTGTTCTATAATTCATTCGCTTCCAAAATATTCTAATGGTAATAAAGAGGTTGTAATATGTGCACACTTTTTTACGATACAGTTAATTTAATCCACTTGAAATTCAGATACCATGTCCCTACTTTTTCTGATCGCACTCACACCACAAACACAGTCACTTATCTATCGCAAGCTTATATGACCTTTCCGTTGCCTATTCCTTACAGTACGGCCGCTTTTTCATTTTATAACAACTCTACTGATGCGAAATTAATCCTGAGCTTCAAAATTCTCACTTTATTTACACACATTGCGTCCTACACGTGTGATGGCTTTTGCGTGACTTTCTATAATGTTTTCACAAAGTACTCCACTTTCACTTTTATTCGCGATCGCGGGAAGCTCGAGCGCTCAGATCTGCCCTGTCCCCGCGCTCCGGCTTGGCTGACTCACTTCTTAGCGTCAAACGATCTGGAGGCGCCAATCCCTTCCTTTTGGAACTGTGGGGCATCCCCGTCAGCGATGACGCTGTGCTGTAACAAGGGGTAGACTCGATCCTTCAGGTACAGTATCGATATCTGTACCCTTACACGCCCTGCATTATATCAGTCTTTCACCACTCCCCGATTCGCAGCCGAGAGTAATACTCGTACATCTTGTACAGCTACGTTACGTGCTTTGGGTCAGTTAATGGGCTAGTTTGCAACAAGGCAAGTATCGACGACGTTTGGAGCACCACAGTTTCTCCACGACGACAGTTATTGCGGCTTTCTTGAGCCAGAAGCAGCAACAGGAAAGGAATCGATTCTGTGGCTTTTACGAGCTCCTAACCAGGAGCGAATTGTATAATTTTATCTAAGTGCTTTGATAATTTAGGTTCTTGAGATTCTGCATGTTAATTTAATATGTAATGGACATAGTTCTCGTGTTTTCGTTTTCGTCGGAAGTAAATCGATTTTGTGACATATTACAAGTTCCTAATGAGGGGCGAATTATTTAGGCTCACCTGAGTGCTTCGGTAGTTCGGTTTTTAAATATGTGCGTATTAATCTAATTTATTAGACACAGTTCTTGCATTTTCCTCAGAGTCTACAGTAGAGTTTCGCAGCACGTGTCGATAGTCCGTTTCTCTGAGTAGTGTAGTTTTCCACGGTCTTTAGTGTGGATAGGGACTATGACTGTTGTGTGCGAATGCAAGCCGAGTTGGTGACACTTCGCTCTCAGCTCCATGCTGCTTCGATTATACAGCTTGAAGCTGCAGTGGATAGGCATCACCGTCGTGGGCCGGCCATGGGGATCCAACGGACGTCCAGCACATCTGAGTCCTCCGATCGGTCCTCACCGGTGGCCAGCCCAGTTACTGCTCGCACTGAGGTTGACCCCTCACCTGTGGTCGAGTGGGAGGTCGCCCTGGGTCGTAGCAGGCGGCGAAAGACTTCCCAGGGGGCCGCACGTAAGGCCTCCCCGATTTGTCTGACAAACAGGTTCCAGGTGCTGTCTGTGGCTGACTTTGTGGCTGAGCCAGATGCTGTCGCCTGTCCTGTTTCAGATGAATCCTCTCAGCCTGCAAAATCCGGACAATCACAGAGAGTGGGATTACTGATAGTTGGGAGCTCCAACGTTAGGCGCGTTATGGGGCCCCTTAGAGACATGGCTGCCAAGAAGCAAAAGAAAACCAATGTGCACTCCGTGTGCATACTGGGTGGAGTCATTCCAGATGTGGAACGGGTCCTCCCGGATGCCATGAAGAGCACAGGGTGCAACAACTGCAGGTGGTTTCTCACCTCGGTACCAATGATGAGTGTTACTTTGGATCAGAACAGTTTCTCTCTGGTTTCGAGCGGCTAACAGAAGACGTAAAGGTTGCCATTCTTACTTGCAAGATGAAAGCAGAGCTGATCATTTGCAGCATAGTCGACAGGATCGATTGCCGACCTCTGGTACAGAGCCGAGTGGAGGGCCTGAATCAGAGGCTCAGACGGTTCTGCGACCGTGTAGTCTGCAGATTCCTCGACTTGCGGCAAAGGGTGGTTGGGTTTCGGGTTCCGCTGAATAGGTCAGGTGTCCACTATACGTAGGAGGCGGCTACACGAGTAGCAGGGGCTATATGCCGTAGACTGGGCGGCTTTTTAGGTTAGAGAGTCTCAGGAAAGCACAAAAAGGGTACAGGCCGAACACAGGAAGAACGTAGATATAGGAATCATCGGTATAGCAGTAGCGAGTTGTCGTAGCTTTGTTGGGAAAGTACCAGAGCTCCAAGCGCTAATAGGAAGCACTGATGCTTAAATCGTTATAGGCACTGAAAGGTAACTAAAGCCGGAGATAAGTCGAGCCAAAATTTTTGCGAAGAACCTAAGGGTGTTCCGAAACGATAGGCTAAACACAGTTGGCGGTGGCGTGTTTGTTGCTGTTAGAAGTAGTTTATCTTGTCGCGACATTGAAGTATATAGTTCTTGTGAGTTAGAATGGGCAGAGAGGTCATTCTTGGCAACCGGAATAAAATAATAATTTTACCGACCTTCAAATTCAGATGATACAATTGCTGAAAGGTTCACAGAATACTTGAGTTTAATTTCAGACACGTTCCCAAATCATACAATTATAGTTGGTGGTGACTTCAATCTACCCTCGATCTGTTGGCGAAGATAGATGTTTAGATCCGGAGGTACGCATGAAACATCAGCCGCAATTGAGCTAAGCGCATACTCTGAAAATTATTTCGAGCCATTCGTTCATGAGCCCACTCGAATAGTAAACGGTTGTGGAAACACACTTGACCCCTTAGCAACAAATAATCCTGAGCTAATGACGAGCATCAAAACGGATACAGGGATTAGTGAACACAAGGTTGGCGTAGCGAGACTGAATACCGTTACTCCCAGACCCACCAAAAATAAAATAAAAACATCCCTATTCAAAAAAGCAAATAAAATTTCCCTTGACACCTTCCTGAGAGACAACCTCCACGCCTTCCAAAATAGCAATGAAAGTGTTGACCAGATGTGTTTTGAATTCAAAGAAATAGTATCGGCAGCAATTGAGAGATTTATACCTAATAAATTAACAAACGCTGGAGCTGATCCTCCTTGGTACACAAAACGGGTCAGAACACGATTGCAGAAACAACGAAAAAACATGCCAAATTTAAACGGACGAAATAGCTCCAAGATCGGCGATCTTTTACAGTCGCTCGAAATTTAGCACGGACTTCAATGCGAAATGCTTTTAATAGTTTCCACAACAAAACTTTGCCTCGAAATCTGGCAGAAAATCCAAAGAGATTCTGGTTGTATGTGAAGTATGCTAGTGTCAAGACACATTCAATGCGCAATAGCAATGGAAATACTATCGAAGACAGTGCTGCGAAAGCGGAGATACCAAACACGGCCTTCCGAAATTTCCTTGCCAAAGGAAACAAAGTAAATATTCCAGAATTCGAATCAAGAATAGCTGCCAACATGAGTAACGTAGAAACAGATATCATCGGAGTAGTGATGCAAGTTAAATTACTTAACAAAAGCAACTCTTCCGGTCCAGACTGTATACCAGTTAGGTTCCTTTCAGAGTATGCCGATACAATAGCTCGATACTTAACAATCATATACAACCGTTCGCTCGATGAAAGATCCGTATCCAAAGACTGGAAAGCTGCACGGGTTATACCAATATTCAAGAAAGGTGATAGGAGTAATCCACTAAATTACAGGCTCATATCATTAATGTCGATATGCAGCAGGATTTTGGAACATGTATTGTGTTCGAACATTATGCATTGCCTCGATGAGGACGGTCTACTGACACACAATCAACACGGAATTAGAAAACACCGTTTTTGTTAAACACAATTAACCCTTTACTCACACGAAGTGCTGAGTGCTATTGATAAGGGATTTCAAATTGACTCCATATTTCTATATTTCCAGAAGGACTGGGTTCGTGATTTCCTGTCAAAGAGGTCACAGTTCGTAGTAATTGACGGAAAGTCATCGAGTCAAACAGAAGCCCTTTGATGTTCCTTGTCTATTTAAACGATTTAGGAGACAATCTGAGCAGCCGTCTTAAGTTGTTTGCAGATGACGCTGTCGTTTATCGACTAGTAAAGTCACCAGAAGATCAAAACAAATTACAAAATGATTTAGAAAAGATTTCTGTATGTTGCACAAATTGGCAATTGACCCTAAACAACGAAAAGTATGAGGTCATCCACATGAGTTCTAAAAGGAATCCGTAAAACGTCGATTCCACTATAAATCAGGCAAATCTAAAGGCCATAAATTCAACTAACTACCTACGAATCACAACTAGGAACAACTTAAATTGGAAGCAACACATAGAAAACGTTGTGCGGCAGGCAAACCAAAGACTGGGTTTTACTGGCAGGACACTTAGAAATTGTAAAAGAGACGGCCTACACTATGCTTGTCCGTCGTCTTTTAGAATACTGCTGCGCAGTGTCGGATCCTTACCAGATACGATTGACGGAGTGCATCAAGAAAGTTCAAAGTAGGGTAGTATGTTTTGTATTATTGCGAAATAGGGGAGAGAGTGTCGCTGAAATGACACGGGATTTGGGGTGTGCATCATTAAAACAAAGGTGTTTTTCGTTGCGGTGGAATCTTCTCACGAAATTTCAATCACCAGCTTTCTCCTCCGAATTTGAAAATATTTTGATGATGCCGATCTACATAGGTAGAAACGATCATCATAATAAAATAAGGGAAATCAGAGCTCCCACGGAAATATACAGGTGTTGGTTTTTCCTACGCTCTGTACGAGATTGGAATAATATAGAAATATTGTGAAGGTGGTTCGATGAACCGTCTGCCAGGCACTTAATGTGTTTTGCAGAGTATCCATGTAGATGTAGAGGCAGATGATGTGTGTCAGCAGTGGTCACATAACGGCACCACTGGACGCAGGGGAGCACTACGTCTCTTTGTTGGACGAGTCTTGCTTCTGGGGGAGAGATCAAACAAGATAGGGAATGAAATTATGAAGCTGAATACGTTCCATCCCGTTTTGAAAATAATATAATTATTCTACTTCCGAAGAGAGCGAGAGAGGATAAGATGTGAAAATCATCTCACAATCAGTATACTATCACAGCCATCGAAAACATTCAGAAGAGTTCTTTATCGAAGAATTGAGGGAAAACAGAAAGAAGATTAGAAGAGGACCAGTTTGGTTCCAGGAGAAGCAGGGGAATTCGAATAGCAATTCTAACACAGCGTTTAATGATAAGCATGGGGATTTAGGAAAACAAGGTAACACAGAGAGCATTCCCAGACAATGTTTTCCATTAGGCAGTGTCTTATCAACTATATGAGCAGAAAGATAATCTACTCTCTTTATGAGAAACAGACAGGAGTAGTCGGCACTGACGGAATGATACAAGACTTTAAAATCAGGACAGGTGTAAGACAGGATTACTCATTGTCACAGGTGATATTTAATTTGTACATCGAAGAAGCAATGAACGAAGCAAAGGGATATCTCAATGTGTATGTTATTTTTCATGGACAGGCAATCAGCAGGTGAAAGTTTGTTGGTAACGTAGCAGTAGCCGCCCAAAGTGGAAAGTAATTAATTTGATCTTTTTTAATTTTGTCCTGTTAATTACATGTTGTATAACTAGTGTATTTGCAATATAGAACAAGTCAACTGAAAAAATTACAATATTACATGAGCATCATATACATACAGGGTGACAATTATTGAACTATATGAAATAAAATCGTGATAACTTCTGAACGCTTTGCCTTAGGACGTTCGAATTGCACGGTTGGCGGCGGGGCATGATGGGAATTAATATGCGCATGGCATGGTTTGGTTGAGCGACGAAGCCCTCTTTCATTTGGATGGGTTCGTCAATAAGCAAAATTGGCGCATTTAGGGGACTGAGAATCCGCATTTCGCAATCGAGAAGTCTCTTCACCCTTAACGGATGACTTTGTGATGTGCAATGTCCAGTCATGGAATACTTAGTGTCATATTCCCTTATGGCACGGTGACTACCGAATGGTACGTGAAGATTTTGGAAGATGATTGCGACTCCTTTTTGGAGCTATATTAAAGACAAGGTGTACAGCAATAACTCCAAAACCATTGCGGAACTAAAAAGAGCCATTTAGGAGGTCATCGACAGCATGGATATTCGCACACTTCAGCGGGTCATATAGAATTTCGCTATTCGTTAGCGCCACATCATCGCCAATGATGGCAGGCATATCGAACATCTCATAACCTAAATCCAAATATCTTTAGTGACGTTTACATGTGGTATAAAGTGTGTGCACGCCGTAGTTTGTCACTAATTTACGTTTTTTTTCATATACACACATCAAAAAAAGTTTTTCGTCACCTCGGTTCCGAGAGTCCCGAAACCTGTACAGAAAATTGGAATAGAGATCAACATAAACGTTATTTCCGCCCTTTTCATTGCTCATGAAAACCACACATTGCATGTTGTACCACCATACAGTGAGACCTTCAAAGGTGGTGGTCCAGACTGCTGTACACACCGGTACCTCTACTACCCAGTAGCACGTTCTCTTGCATTGATGCATGTCTGTATTCGTCGTGGCATACTATCCACAAGTTTATCAAGGCACTGTTGGTCCAGATTGTTCCACCCCTCAACGGCGATTCGGCGTAGATCCCTCAGAGTGGTTGGTGGGCCACGTCGTCCATAAACAGCCCTTTTCAATCTATCCCAGGCATGTTCGATAGGGTTCATGTCTGGAGAACATGTTGGCCACTACAGTAGAGCGATGTCGTCATCCTGAAGGAAGTCATTCACAACATGTACACGATGGGGGCACGAATTGTCGTCCATGAAGACGAATGCCTCGCCAGTATGCTGCCGATATGGTTGTACTGTCGGATGGAAGATGGTATTCAGGTATCGTACAGCCGTTACTGCACCTTCCATGACCACCAGCGGCGCACGTCAGTCCCACATAATGCCACAATGCCACCCCAAAAAACAGGGAACCTCCACCTTGCTGCACTCGCTGGACAGTGCGTCTAAGGCGTTCAGCCTGACCGGGTTGCCTCCAAACACATATCCAACGATTGTCTGGTTGAAAGCATATGCGACACTCATCGGTGAAGAGAACATGATGCCAATCCTGAGCTGCTCATTCGGCATGTTGTTGGGCCCATCTGCACCGCAGTGCATGGTGTCGTTGTTGCAAAGATGGGCCTCAACATGGACGTAGGAAGTGAAGTTGCGCATCACGCAGCCTACTGCGCACAGTTTGAGTCGTCACACGACGTGCTGTGGCTGCACGAAAAGCTTCATTCAACATGGTGGCGTTGCTGTCGGGGTTTCTCCGAGCCATAATCCGTAGGTAGCGGTCATCCACTGCAGTAGTATCCCTTGGGCGGCCTGAGTGAGGCATATCATAGACAGTTCCTGTCTCTCTGTATCTCCTCCATGTCCGAACAACATCGCTTTAGTCCACTCCGTGACGCCTGGACACTTCCATTGTTGAGAATCCTCCTGGCACAAAGTAACAATGCGGACGCGATCGAACCGCGGTATTGACCATCTAGGAATGATTGAACTACAGACAACACGAGCCGTGTACCGCCTTCCTGGTGGAATGACTGAAACTGATCGGCTGTCATACCCCCTCCGTATAATAGGCGCTGCTCATGTGTGGTTGTTTACAACTTTAGTGACATCTCTGAACAGTCAAGGGGACTGTATCTGTGATACAATATTCACAGTCAACGTCTATCTTTAGGAGTTCTGGGAACCGGGCTGATGCAAAGCTTTTTTTGATATGTGTAGTTCAATAATTGCCACCCTGTAAAATCTTACCTTCTTTCTAAGATCAGTTCGTTGCATATAACGTGAAAATCTGCAGTGCATTGGCGTAAGTTTAAGCGAATACTTAAATAAGGAAAATAAATGAAAGTTCACATTTTTATCCTAATGACATAAATAACTTAACATTTTTGTGGTTATATTAAATACTGTACAAGACTTTTGACTTAGTAACATGCCTGTGTGCTTTGGTGAGCGTTATAGAGACTAGAAGAATTTTTTTCATCAGTATTGTGTCACGATTTTGATTATCACAATTTGACTGAAAGAAATATCCGTTGTTGGCTACAACATCATCAGTGTGCATATATACAGTGTACTGACCTGTAATATTGAACACTTGAACAGACCTCTGCAGAATGTTGTGTTACATACTCAAAATATTATTCTCTATGTTCGTTTTTGAAGTTTGAAAAATGTTCCATTTTCTGTAACATTTACTCAAAAGATTATGCCATAGAAAATTATAGAACCAACTAGGTATATGACGACAGCATTATTCTTCTGTGAACAAAGTGAGAAATTACTCTCAGTGCAAAGCATGCTGAGCTAAGTTTTTTGAACAACTGATCAATTTGCTCGTTCCAGCTCAACTGATTGTCCATTCGGATGCCTATGAATTTTTAAGTGTGGTTTTATTAATGAGTGTTAGTATCCATTTTACGAACCTGCAATTTTTTATTTATTGTTGAAGCTATATAATATTAGTTTTTGAAAAAATTCGGATTAGGCTATTTGCTGTGAACCTTTTGTATACTTACGATATTGCAGTGACTGTGTTATTCTGAATTATGGACGCATGGTTTACGACATATGGAAGTTTGGGTGTGGCCGTGAGGCGTGCACGGATACCAAAATAGTAAGGCGACCGCGTGCCACAACTTAAAAAAGTATTCTTTTACGAAGGCAAATTGATCTTGCTAACTGTATGGCGATGAATTACCGCAATATTAACATAAAGAAAACTCTGAAAATCCCAGAGTTTCCTGCATTCGAGCGCCTTTGACTTCCACTTTATCAATACATCATGTTTCCTATTATTTTATTCACAGTTGTTATTTTCTGAACAACTCTAGTATGGAATATATTTCAAAATAAAATTCTGTCATCAGTTGCATCGTTATTTTTATTTTGCTTAACTGGTTTCCATAGATTTAGCCTGCAAAATTTGGCCTAATATGTCATAATAACTTGGCCATCTTTCATGTAAGTAAGCTTTTTTAATACACTTCTTGTACCGGGTAGTTATAATTAAAGTTTCCATATGTAACACGTTATAACACAGAAACTAATCACTGTATGAGGACCAAACTTGGTATCATTAATGTAAAGGACATGGGGAAGAAAATAATGCAGAATCAATTCTGTTGAAACACTTTTAATGTGCTGCTACGGTATGTCATACCATTACACACCAGTACCATTACTACTACAAAAGGGGCTCAATATGGCGCCCATCAGTGTCCAGAAGAGTCTGAAAGTGCAGGATTGCATTCTGCACAGCAGAACGAAGCATGTCCCTAGGTATGCTGGCTACCTCTCTTGATATGCTGCGCTTCAGCCCAGCATATGTACGAATGTCCCACTGGTAAACCCTGTCCTTCAGGTAGCCCCACAACCAGTATCACAGGGAGCGAGATCAGGCGATCGTGCCGGCCAAGCATTTGGGAACGGTCGGCTGATGATTCGATCGCTTCCAAATGTGTTTCGGAGAATCAGGTGAACTTCACGAGCCATGTACGGTGGGGCCCCATACTGCATGAAAACTGTTTAATTCAGTGCGTCCCTCTTCTATAGGGTAGGTATGACATGTTGGCGAAGTATATCGCAGTAACTCTGGCCAATCACACTGCACGTCTTTGGTCCTTGAACGCCAACCTGTTCAAAAAGGAATGGCTCAATGATGTATGTAGCTGTGAAGTCATACCATACGGTGACACGTTCGCCATACAGAGGAACTTCATGCAAAGTGGCTGGAGGTGAAGTTCCTCACACTCAGCAATTCTGTGTACATCTCACCCGTCAGAGAAATGTGAGCTTCATATGCCCATAGAATGGTCCAGTGCCAGGCCTCATCAACTTCAATCCTTACGAGAAAGTGGAGAGCGAAGTCCACACCTCGCTGTGTGTCCTGTGATGCAAGCTGTTGTACGATATGGTTCTTGTACGGATACCATTTGAAAATGGTTCGATGCACCTTCCGTACAGTGGACCACGGGATGTTCAACTGTCGTAACACAACTCGCGCACTACCTGACGATCGGACATTGCGCGCAGCATTGGTTGCCATAGCAACAGCGATTTCATCAATCGCCTGTGGTGCAACCGGCCGTCGGCTTCTTCAAGGAGCGACGCCCAGTTATCCAGTTGATTCGAACTTCTTCATCATGCTCCGCACAACAGGTGGAGAAAGAGGACCCTTCCGTAATCCTTTCAGCCGGCGATATTCTCGAAGTGCAGCTGCACGGATACTGTTGTTTTGCTAATAGAGCTTCACCAATAACGCCCTGCACCTTTTGTCCAAGCTCATGTTGACACGTCAACAAGTGTACTGCGACTGGTCATGTGTGTGAGACTATGAATCACGATGACCGATCACGGCACCTGCTGACCATAGTTGGAACTGGACTGTG
This sequence comes from Schistocerca piceifrons, assembly GCF_021461385.2. NCBI lineage: Eukaryota > Metazoa > Arthropoda > Insecta > Orthoptera > Acrididae > Schistocerca > Schistocerca piceifrons. The sequence continues at coordinate 275,648,657 of NC_060149.1, forward strand.
GCGCTGTGACTCATGGAAATCATGCGCCCCATACTCTGGACATTAATGCTATCAAGTTTCGTACTCGTACGGTAATTAGTTTCCGTGTTATAACGTGTCAAATAGGGAAAGTTTAGTTGTAACCACCCGGTACTTTACATAAATGTATGGCCAGGCTCTTATGATTTATTTTATCGAAACCGGTAAAGCAAAATAAAAATACAATGCAACTGATGACTGAATTTTACTCTGATAATATTTCCTGTTATTACTTCAGCGAAATGCAAGTCTCCGATTGGCTCGAAGACCTTTTAAGTGATAGAATCCAGTAGGTTGTCCTCGATAGTGAGTGTTCATCGGAGGTGAGGGTATCATCTGGAGTGCCCCAGGGAAGTGTGGTAGGTCCTCTGTTGTTTCCTATCTACATAAATGATCTTTTGGATAGGGTGGATAGCAATGTGCGGCTGTTTGCTGATGATACTGTGGTGTACGGGAAGGTGTCGTCGTTGAGTGACTGTAGGAGGATAAAAGATGACTTGGACAGGATTTGTGATTGGTGTAAAGAATGGCAGCTAACTCTAAATATAGATAAATGTAAATTAATGCAGATGAATAGGAAAAAGAATCCTGTAATATTTTAATACTCCATTAGTAGTGTAGCGCTTGACACCGTCACGTCGATTAAATGTTTGAGCGTAACATTGCGGAGCGATATGAAGTGGGACAAGCATGTAATGTCAGTTGTGGGGAAGGTGGATAGTCGTCTTCGGTTCATTGGTAGAATTTAGGGAAGATGTGGTTCATCTGTAAAGGAGACCGCTTATAAAACACTAATAAGACCTATTCTAGAGTACTGCTCGAGCGTTTGGGATCCCTATCAGGTCGGATTGAGGGAGGACACAGAAGCAATTCAGAGGCGGGTTGCTAGATTTGTTACTGGTAGGTTTGATCATCACGCGAGTGTTACGGAAATGCTTCAGGAACTCGGGTGGGAGCCTCTAGAGGAAAGGAGGCGTTCTCTTCGTAAATCGCTCCTGAGGAAATTTAGAGAACCAGCATTTGAGGCTGACTGCAGTACAATTTTACTGCCGCCAACTTACATTTCGCGGAAAGACCACAAAGATAAGATAAGAGAGATTAGGGCTTGTACAGAGGCATATAGGTAGTCATTTTTCCCTCGTTCTGTTTGGGAGTGGAACAGGGAGAGAAGATGCTAGTTGTGGTACGAGGTACCCTCCGCCACGCACCGTATGGTGGATTGCGGAGAGTGAGTTTATGGGATGCAGATGGGTGTCAGCTGAGCTGATGGTAACTGTGAGTTCAGGTTTGGTTGGAGGAGTTAAGCCTTGCGCTTCGAAGAATAGGTAGAATGGGCCAGAAGGAAGGTGTGAATGTCAGCAGGTGTTGAATGGGCTTGAATCGCTTCCATGTCCATTTTTACATGCAATATTGTTAGGGTCAGGGGTAGGACCATTATGTGTACTGGCTCTTTTCTGTGTCCTTTGGAGGCGTGTTGGGATGGATGACGTGAGAGGTAACTGGCGTTTTTTGTTTGTTGTTTTTTGTTTTGTTTTGGGAATGATACCGGTTTTTGATGAAGATCTTACCATTTGTTGGGTTGTACAGTCGATGATGATAACGTTGATGCTGCTGCTTCTTATGCTATTGATGCTGCTGCTGTTGATGATGTAAAAGTACTTGGCGTTGGTTTTATGTATGGTTCTGTTCCAAGTATATGAGCTGGCCTTGTTGCTGTTGTACCTGTTGTCAATGGTGACTCACTTGCTGATGCAGAATGCAGAAGGTGATGTACCAGGAGAAAGAAAAACTGTGAAGACATGGTGTTCTAGAGGGAAGCTAGAGGTACTGCAGGTTATGATTGTGTGAGTTTGAGAAGGACAGGTGTATAATACAGTGGTTGTAGGGATGGTGGAGAAAAGGTAATAGGCAAAAGACGAAAAATGAATCGTCAGTGGTCATTCGTGGTCAGACAGATGAGTAGATGATTGGATGATGGGACGCTGGCTGGCAGCTCGCCAGTGTCGCGACGACGACCGCCAATGATAGGCAGGCGAAGACGTTACTCTGTCAAAACTCAACTGTATGTAGTTTCAACTACACTAGTGAATCATTCTGCCGTGTCTTCTCAACAAAAACAAAGAGAGCGCGCGAGTGGGGACAGAGACTGGTATACACTGGCGGGGAAAAAAATCGCAGCTCCAGTAAGGAGTTGTGCGACATAAACGCATCTTGCAGGCTTGTTTCTACATATGAAAGATGATGTACAGGGTGAAAAGTATTTAAACCGACAAACTCTGGGAGTTTGTAGGCAACATCAAAACAAATATTTTTGCCTAATGTCATTTTTTCCTATGAGGAGTATTTAAACCGGTAGAGGAAGATTTCTCTGGCGGCAAATTAATTAAACCAACAAACACTTTTCCATTTTTTTATGACCAAGGGACAACAACTAGGTAGCAGATACGGCCCAGTTAAACAGTCTCCAACAACACCGACCCACACATTAACGAAGAACCGCACTTGATGAGCGCTAGTAACTGTGGCATGTGGGTTATCCTCACTCCAAACATGCGAATTGTGCATGTTGAAGACTCCATCACGCCCGAACGTTGCTTCATCGGTAAACAACACAGAGGATTGAAATGTAGGAGCCGGCCGGAGTGGCCGAGCGGTTAAAGGCGCTACAGTCTGGAACCGCACGACCGCTACGGTCGCAGGTTCGAATCCTGCCTCGGGCATGGATGTGTGTGATGTCCTTATGTTAGTTAGGTTTAAGCAGTTCTAAGTTCTAGGGGACTTATGACCACAGCAGTTGAGTCCCATAGTGCTCAGAGCCATTTGAACCATTTTTTGAAATGTAGGATGCATTTCACACTGTTTCAGGTACCACTGCGAAAACTGTGCTCCTGAGTGGATAATCAACTGGTTCCAGGTTGTGGACACACTGCAAGTGAAATGGAGGTAACAATTGCTCTCGAAGGACTGTTCATACATTCGTCTGATTCGTCCCCATCTGACGTGCAATTGCACGAGTGCTGATTGAAGGATCCCGCTCCACATGCTGCAAGACAGCTTCCTCAAATTTCAGCGTTCTTACCGTGCGATGGCATCCCTGTTCAGGTAATCTGCTAAATGACCTGGTCTCACGCAGACGTTGGTACACAGCATCAAAGGTCGTATGCTGCGGGATACGGCGATTAGGATATTGTTGTTGATAAACCAGCTGTGCAGCTCGTTCGTTGTGGTGCGCTATGTAGTACGCACCAATCATATCAGTGTACTAACTCCAGGTGTATCGCTCCATTAGTAAACAGAGACAATGCATTACTACACTGGCGGACAGCAGTTGCCTACAACTGAAGATCGTAATACGGCCTCTATCAACTGAAGAGCGTAATACGGCCTCCAACGGTTTAAATAATCCTCGTAGGAAAAAATGACATTAGGGAAAAATATTTGTTTTGATGTACCCTACAACCTCCCAGAGTTTGTCGGTTTAAATACTTTTCACCTTGTATATTCTAATTTCGCACCAGTCGCATAGGAGTGGCACTAGTAGCGCCATTATGAGGGTGCAAATCAGGTTTGCATTAAATACACGCTGTGAATGTTAGTTACCTTCGACATTGGGCGTGGTCAGTAGATATTAGTGAAGAATGCCTTTAAGGTAACAACGACTCTGTTATTAACACCTCACTGAGTTTGAGCGAGGTCGTGTAATAGGGCTACGCGAAGATGGATGTTCCTTCTGCCATATTGCAGAAAGACTTGGCAACAATGTAGCCTCTGTAATTGCTGCAATTTCTGATAGCAGTGGTCACGAGAATGTACGGTCCCAAGAAGACCGGGCTTCGGACGGCCATGTGGCACTGCCGAGAGGGAAGAACGTAGTGTTCAGCGTATGGCTCTGGCGCATCGCACTGTATCTTCAGCAGCAGCATTTTAAGCAGCAGTTGGCATCACAATGACACAAAGAGCTGTTACAAATTCGGTTGCTGCAACGACAGCCACGAACCAGGGGCCCAATAACGTGCATTCCGCTGATCCCAAACCACCGCGATTTGCGACTTCAGTGGTGTCAGGCGAGAGCTCGTGAGAGGGCAGGGAGAAGCTCTGTTGTGTTTTCTAATGAAAGCTGGTTCTGTCTCGTTGCCAGTGGCGGCTGTGTGTTGGTTAGGAAGAGGCCTGTTGAGAACCTGGAACCAACCTGTCTGCGTGCTAGACACACTGGACCTACACATGGAGGTATGGTCTGGAGTGCGATTTCGCAATACAGCAGGAGTACTTTCGTGGTTATCCTACGCACCCTGACTACAAATTGATTCATCAGTCTGGTGATTCGGCCTGTCGTACTGTCATTCATGAACAGCAATCCATTGGGTCCAGAATGAGATTTTCACTCTGCAGCGGAGTGTGCGCTGATATGAAACTTCTTGGCAGATTAAAACTGTGTGCCGGACCGAGACTCGACCTCGGGACCTTTGCCTTTCGCTGGCAAGTGCTCTACCAACTGAGCTACCCAAGCACGACACACACCCCGTCCTCACAGTTTTACTTTTACCAGTACCTCGCCTCCTACCTTCCAAACTTAACAGAAGCTCTACTGCGAACCTTGCAGAACTAGCACTCCTGAAAGAAAGGATATTGCGGAGACATGGCTTAGCCACAGCCTGGGGGATGTTTCCAGAATGAGATTTTCACTCTGCAGCGGAGTGTGTGCTGATATGAAACTTCCTGGCAGATTAAAACTGCAGGAGAGCTTCTGTAAAGTTTGGAAGGTAGGAGGCGAGGTACTGGCAGAAGTACAGCTGTGAGGACGGGGCGTGAATCGTGCTTGGGTAGCTCAGTTGGTAGAGCACTTGCCCGCGAAAGGCAAAGGTCCCGAGTTCGAGTCTCGGTCCGGCACGCAGTTTTAATCTGCCAGGAAGTTTCATATCAGCGCACACTCCGCTGCAGAGTGAAAATCTCATTCTGGAGACATCCCCTAGGCTGTGGCTAAGCCATGTCTCCGCAATATCCATTCTTTAAGGAGTGCTAGTTCTGCAAGGTTCGCTGAAGAGCTTCTGTAAAGTTTGGAAGGTAGGAGACGAGGTTCTGGCAGAAGTAAAGCTGTGAGGACGGGCCGTGAGTCGTGCTTGGGTAGCACAGTTGGTAGAGCACATACCCGCGAAAGGCAAAGGTCCCGAGTTCGAGTCTCGGTCCGGCACACAGTTTTAATCTGCCAGGATGTTTCATATCAGCGCACACTCCGCTGCAGAGTGAAAATCTCCTTCTGGAAACATCCCCTAGGCTGTGGCTAAACCATGTCTCCACAATATCCTTTCTTTCAGGAGTGTAAGTTCTGCGAGGTTCGCAGAAGAGCTTCTGTAAAGTTTGGAAGGTAGGAGACGAGGTACTGGCAGAAGTAAAGCTGTGAGGACGGGGCGTGAGTCGTGCTTGGGTAGCTCAGTTGGTAGAGCACTTGCCCGCGAAAGGCAAAGGTCCCGAGTTCGGGTCTCGGTCCGGCACACAGTTTTAATCAATCCATTGGGTGTTTTCCAACAGGATAACGCTCGCCCACATACCGCTGTTGTGACCCAATATGCTCTACAGAGTGTCGACATATTGCCTTGGTCCACTCGATCTCAATTTCTGTCTCCAATCGAGCACATATGGGATATCACCAGATGACAACCCAAGTGTCATCCACAAACAGCATTAACCGTCCCAGTATTGACCGAACAAGTGAATTAGGAATGGAACTCCATTCCACAAACTGACATCCGGTACCTGTACAAATACAGTACACGCACATTTGCATGTTTGCACTCAGCATTCTGGTGGTTACACCGGTTATTAATGTACCAGCATTTCACATTTGCAATGGCTTACCTCGTGCTTACATTAATCTGTGACCTTGCAATAACAATCACATATATATGTTACGTAGACAAATATATTCCCGAAATTTCATTACTCTACAGTAATTATTTTTTGGTGTAGTGATTTTTTTCGGTCAGTGTATGAAGTGATCTGCATTGGTATATTCTAAAGATCACAAAGATCCACTGAAGTGGCAGAGTATGTCGAGCAGTGTTCTCCAGCGTGAAAAACGAATACTGCTAATATTTCATGTGATTACTAGGTGTTGTAAATGCTTGTTGTCCTCGGACAAGAGCCGCAAATCCTGCTGGTCGGCAACACCCACAGAAGTGCGACCAGTGCAATAAAACGCGGAATGTCTTGCGCTAGGCTACCTGCAGCCCTGGCCTTTACCGGCGACGCGTGTAAGATACGAGCGCTCATTTCATTAACATGCGACTGATGGCCTGGCCTGGACAATGTTGTCAATGCCATACATTTTGCATACGGAATGAAGCTGACGTTGCTCGAAGCTTACATAAAGACCACTGAAGAATCTTTAGGAAGTCAAGAAAGGATCGTGGAAGTGAGAATGCCTTAATCTATTAATCGCCAGGTCGCCGGTAGCCAGCGTGATGTTTGGTGCAAGACACGTACGCTGTACATTTCTTCGGTTTCATTTTCTCCAGATGGTACGAAACCGGAGCACACATGGAGAAGGTTAAGGCCATCCGAGGCGTAATACTGGTTATGATACTTTCACTATAGCTGTGGGGGACGCAACATCCTGTAATCTTACTACCATATGCTTAACTACGGTATAGGCCATAAGATGAGCACTTCGTCGATATTGAATTGCTAGTGTGTAATAAAAGACTGTTAATTTCCATAAACACTAAATGTTTTAGAGGAGATTTCGAAACAGAGCAACGAGTGAAGTGCGCTTGTGGCTAAGATACTGGATGCGCATCCAGGAAGAATCGATTTACAGTCATTGTGCGACCATCTTAACGGGTAGGACGTCAAACGGGCCGACTTGGGGCAGGAGAGGCACCACAGGTCATTTTAATTTCCACTGTCTATACTTTTTCAAATAGATTCATACAACTTTGTCAGCATGTCCAGGAAGCATTCAGGATTCACACTCGTAACAGTGGAAGTTCAAAAACATGACAAAATAAATTTTTTACATGTCAAATTTCATCATTTTTTCACTTACTATTGGCTGCATGTTTTACTATAGGTACACTTTTCTTCATAAGTAAGAGACATTCTTCGATGAATTTTTCACAGCACACAAACCATACTCACAGGTGTATGAAACTCTAGAATTTTCCAAATCTATTAAAAACTGCGGTAAAAATTCAGATAATTAACTATAGAATTTGAGTTTTTTCTAAACATGAACTTTGAAATATAACAGCTCATTCATTTTTTCGTAAATTAAAGTAATTCTAGAGTTTCATGCACCTGTAAGTATGGTTTGTATGCTGTGTGAAATTCATCGAAGAATCTCTTCTACTTACGAAGAAAAGTGTACCTATAGTAACAAATGCAGCCAATAATAAGTGAAAAAATGATGAAATTTCAAATGTGAAAATACAAAATTGTTGTGTTTTTGAACTTCCACTGCTAAGAGTGTGAATCCTGAATCCTTCCTTGTCATGCTGAAAAAGTTTTATGAATTTTTTTTGTAAAAGTATAGACAGTGAAAATTAAAATGTTCTGTGGTGCCTCTCCTGCTCCAAGTCGGCCCGTTTCACGTCCAACCCCCCTTAAACTAGATTTTTCGCCCGTATCACGTCCAACCCCCCTTAAACTAGATTTTTCATAGTTTAGTTAAATCACTTCGGTCGTTGGTAGGAATGGTTCTAGAAGGCCTTGGCTAATTCCTTTCCTTATCGCTGTGCATCTGAGCTAGCACAGATGTCGACACATCTCTATAAGGTCTAATTACCATTCATTTGATACGTGGTGCTATAATTGCTACATATTGAGCTCATTTACCTCTTTAACTTATTTCGCGGCGATGGTCCGTAAACCACGAAAAGGTGTTGGTGTCTGATATTTTAGTCATCGGTTCACATCCGACTGCTGTTAACAATTTTTAGCGTCGGGTTAGCTCAGTAAGTGTGGGTAGCTTACAGTTTCTGATCACTACACTACGTGCAAGGCTGTGTGCTAAAATCAGAAACTTCTCTGTGACGTTTTTTTGCGGTGAATCTTCATTCTGTGTTTGAGAGTCCGTCGGATGGGGAGCTGTAAGACTTTGTGTCGTATTACATTAGAAACGCTCCATGGATGGCCACCATATTTTCCTCTTTCTCTTACCCTCAATTTCACAGTCATCATTAATAGCACAAATGTGACATTACACCCCATATTCACTATTATGTTAGCCCACACTTTACAACTTCATATCTGGGAAACCTATACGAATCCAAAATAAAATTAGCGTGTCTGTATTTAAAAAATTGAGATAAATTAGTTACGCGACTACATCGAAATACCAGCATGACTTTTGGCATTTGCGCCTGTCTGTGCAGGCACCACACAAAAACTAATGAAAGGATAATGACAGAGTTTTTACTAGTATGCTCATTGGAACGTCAGCAGGGAGCTCTGTTTTGTTTCAGGTTCGTGGGTCGACGGAATTGGGTAATAAACTGTGATCATTTGCTCTTGAAGTGGCGGAAGTCTCAGATTGCACGCTGCATATTTTCAGCTCGCTAACAACTGACAGGCATTCGAATATTGCAGACATTGGCTCTTTAAAATGCGTTAGTATACACTGCACGGCACAGATATCGTTGTATGTTTGGAGACACTTTAACGAACGTGTCAACGCAAATAATTTAGGAAAGATGTTCGCTTCTGGACATCTACTTCAACACAATACAAAGCGTCCTTTCCTATATGATTTTCACCATAAACTTCTAAACTTTGCATAATTATGTGGCTTTAGTATAATTTAAATACTTGTTGATTCCAAGGTTTGGTTATTAACGAACTGACTGACTTGGCTTCATCGTCGTCATCACCATCATCATCATCATCATTTGCCTGCCTACCGTTACGTGCATGTCTCGGTCTTCCATTGTCTCTCTGAATATTGCAGAGAGCTTCTTTGGTCCATCTATTATCCACTCGCATGGCTGCATTTCCAGTCCACTTGCATTTCATTTCCATTACTGTCATAATTCTGTCTTCTACCACAATCTGTTTCCTAAGCCATCATGCATCTCTCCATTACAGACTGAGCAACACACAGTTTTTGAATGGTTGTCTCTTTAAGGGTTTACGTCACACTGCCATCAATCAAAACTTGTAATGCACGGTAATTGTATCTTATTGCTTCGTTGACACTGAAATCATCAATCTGAAAACTCTATTGCGAATACGAACAACCACAAGCTGTATAAGGGAACGACGACAAAGAAAATTTGTCTCGGAGCGGGTCTCGAACACGGATTTCCCTTTACGCAAGCGGTCACCTCAACCGCCCCCTCCCCCCTCCTCTCCTCTCTCTTCTCTCTTCTTATTAACCTCATTTTGTTCGTTATTGCTCTTTAATATCATTTTGTTCGTTATCGCTCATTTAATTTGTTCGGGGCGGATGTCCCACGACACCACTTCAAGATCAGCGTTGATCCATTCTCTCAGTTCTTTTTATCACACAGAGCAGCTAATCCTCTGACCGAACACGCCGTACTACCTTGCCAGCTTTTAACTAACTCTCAGACCCAACTTCCATACATCATCGTTCCTGCCTCACAACCTGTACTCGTATACGCATGATGTAATTCTCGTACAGGGGAGGACATTTTAATTGAAAGTCGCTGCCCAGTATCGATGGATTTATAGAATATCGCAGTGCCTGTGTTGTTGAGAAGAACAATGCAATGTTCCTTCAGACATGCATCGAGAGGCCGTCCGGCCTAAGCCTCGTTCTTACTTTCTACGCTTCTAATTACTGAACGTCTTACGAAGGGAAAGTAAGAACGAAGTTTAAGCTCGATGTTGGTCGGTGGATCGGAGGTGAACAACTTCGAGCTCCTCACATCTTGAAACAGAGAGATTATTAAAGGAGATGTGCGCTGACTGGTGGTATACGTTGACTCATGACGAGACTACCTCCTCAGTTGTTATGATATTGGACAGCTTGACGGAGCGCAACTTTCTCATGTCCCATTGTATTCGCCCACTGTGATATTTCCCTGTTGCACCAATACGGGCACGCCTATCCGGCATGAAACCGTTGTGCTGAAAGCAGCATCAGTTACGAGACATGAAGAACCAGTCTGATTGGTGAGTGTGGCCTTGTTGCATCACAGTTACAAGTCAAGCCTAACGAGGGATTGACCTACTATATTGTGTATTACTGCACTCTTGTAATATTTGACGCTAGGGTCACTAGCTACTTTGTGTGAACATCAACTACAAGACTAGTTAACACAAATATGTGGTTATGATTGTATTCTACGGCAACGCAATACAAATGCAAATCTCTTACAAGATGATTTGTGTCACAGTCACTATTAGTATCAGAATCTTAAATCACAGGAATAGAAACTGAGTTTGCAAGCGAAACGTGTAGTGCATAAAGAATTATTGAGGATAGATTGAATGTCGCCTTTTAATGTTTCTGCCACTAGATTCAGCTGCATAAATAACTGAAAATTTCGCTTTGGCCGAGCGGTTCTAGGCGCTTCAGTCCGGAACCGCGAGACCGCTGCGGTCGCAGGTTCGAATCCTGCCTCGGGCATGGATGTGTGTGCTGTCCTTAGGTTAGTTAGATTTAAGTAGTTCTAAGTTCTAGGGGACTGATGACCTCAGATGTTAAGTCCCATAGTGCTCAGAGCCATTTGAACCATTTTTGAATCGGGGACCGGCACGCCTTCCCTCCCGGAAAGCAGTGCGTTAGGCCGCACGGTTAACCGAGCGGGCTTTCAACAAATACCTATGTTTTTTTTTTTTTTTTAAATGGAAGCCTGTTATTATTTTTACCACAACTGAAAACAGAATCAAATACTTAATCAATGCCGTTTGTTACATTGTAAAATGTTAAGTATATCCGGAGTAATTTGTAACGTGAAACCTCAGATGTTCAGTCGCGTGTTGTAACAAACATGATCTGTAGTGGTATGTTTAAGAAGACTACGATGTTTACGAGTTTCTCTGTCTTAGTGCTTGTATGTAGCGCTTGCTGAATGAGTCCTTGTACTCAGAATAAATGTAGTACACTGTGTTACCGGACATCCGTGATAGTGTACTGTACACAAGTAAGAACAGAAGTACGCACAGTACGAACGTGAGGAGGTCGCAAGTACAACAACGCGTGCAGTGTTGTAAAAACTGTGAAAATGGTTTATTCTAACTATGAAAAGGCAGAGATGATACTCATCTATGGCGAGTGTAGACAAAATGCAGCTGCAACCTGCTGGATGTATGCAGAAGAGTACCCGGACAGAGATTATCCAACGCGCCGCACATTTCAAAATATCTACAAACAATTGTATGAACAGGTATGGTCGCAAACACGCAAACCGGTCCGTAGCAAACCCGTCACAGAAGAAGCAGGTGCAGTTGGTGAAATAGCTACTGTTGCCGTTAACCCGCACATGAGTTCAGGTGACATCGCTAGAGAAAGTGCAATGAGTCAAAGTAGTGTAATGCGCATACTTCGCCACAAATTTCACCCGTATCATGTGTCGCTGCATCAGCAATTACATGGAGTTGACTTTAATAATCGAGTAAATTTCTGTCAAAGGGCATTAACAGAGAACGCGTTGTACACTACTGGCCATTAAAATTGCTACGCCAAGAAGAAATGCAGATGATAAACGGTTATTCATTGGACAAATATATTATACTAGAACTGACATGTGATTACATTTTCACGCAGTTTGGGTGCATAGATCCTGAGAAATCAGCACCCAGAACAACCACCTCTGACCGTAATAACGGCCTTGATACGCCTGGGCATTGCGTCAAACAGAGCTTGGATGGCGTGTACAGGTACAGCTGCCCATGCAGCTTAAACACGATACCACAGTTCATCAAAAGTAGTGGCTGGCGTATTGTGACGAGCCAGTTGCTCGCCCACCATTGACCAGACGTTTTCATTTGGTGAGAGATCTGGGGAAATTGCTGGCCAGCGCAGCAGTCGAACATTTTCTGTATCCAGAAAGGCCCATACAGGACCTGCAACATGCGGTCGTGCTGAAATGTAGGGATTCGCAGGGATCGAATGAAGGGTAGAGCCACGGGTCGTAACACATCTGAAATGTAACGTCCACTGTTCAAAGTGCCGTCAATGCGAACAAGAGGTGACAGAGACGTTAACCTATGGCACCCCATACCAACACGCCAGGTGATACGCCAGTATGGCGATGACGAATACACGCTTCCAATGTGCGTTCACCGCGATGTCGCCAAACACGGATGCGACCATCATGATGCTGTAAACAGAACCTGGATTCATCCGAAAAATGACGTTTTGCCATTCGTGCACCTAGGTTCGTCGTTGAGTACACCATCGCAGGAGCTCCTGTCTGTGATGCAGCGTCAAGGGTAACTGCAGCCATGGTCTCCGAGCTGATAGTCCATGCTGCTGCAAACGTCGTCTAACTGTTCTTGCAGATGTTTGTTGTCTTGCAAACGTCCCTATCTGTTGACTCAGGGATCGAGACGTGGCTGCACGATCCGTTACGCGGATAAGATGCCTGTCATCTCGACTGCTAACAGTAATTGGATCTCGACCAACGCGAGCAGCAATGTCGCGATACGATATACCGCAACCGCGATAGGCTACAATCCGACCTTTATCAAAGTCGGAAACGTGATGGTACGTATTTCTCCTCCTTACACGAGGCATCAAAACAACGTTTCACCAGGCAACGCCGGTCAACTGCTGTTTGTGTATGAGAAATCGGTTGGAAACTTTCCTCATGTCAGCACGTTGTAGGTGTCGCCACCGGCGCCAACCTTGTGTGAATGCTCCGAAAAGCTAATCATTTGCATATCACAGCATCTTCTTCCTGTTGGTTACATTTCGCGTATGTAGCACGTCATCTTCGTGGTGTAGCAATTTTAATGGCCAGTAGTGTAGTTCTACCTGTTTACCGATGAAGCAGGTTTCACGAACCACGGTGCAGTGAATTTACGGAACAGGCATTACCGGTCCCTGGACAATCCTCGCTGGCTTCGACAGGCAGATCGATAGCGACCGCGGAATGTAAATGCATGTATGGTGCGGCGTAATTGGCGACCATCTCATTGGTCCTCACTTCATTGAAGACACCCAGACAGCTGCAAAATACACCGAGTTTCTACAAAATGATCTGCCAACACTGCTAGAAAATGTCCCGCTGGAAACGCGTAGACGTACGTGGTATCAACATGGTGGTGTTCCTGCACATTCTGCAATGAACAATAGGCTGACCCTTGACAGAATATTAGATGGGCGTTTCATAAGACGTGGCTGACGCATAAATTGGCCAGCCCGTTCTCCTGATCTTACACCTTTAGACTTCTTTCCGTCGGGTACGTTAAATGAGAACGTGTACCGTGATTTGCCTACAACCCCAGAGGATATGAAATATCGTATTGAGGCAGCCTGTGGCAGCATTACACCAGATGTACTACGTCGTGTAAGACATTCATCACGCGGTAGATTGCAAATGTGTGTAGCAAATGGCCTGAAATGTCAGGACACATACTTTTACATACTGTAATTGAAAAAAAAAAAAAAAATTTGTAACTTTAACTACATTCTCATGTTAATGTACATTTTCTTCTAACAAATCAGTGCCGTACAGTAGTCTTCAAAGAAAAGACTAATGAAAATGTTAGCATGTGGACGTAACGTGTTGTTCATGTCTCCTCTGTATCTGCGTTACATCACTGTTCCTTTTGTTTCCCTAAGTAATTCGGTTCTCTCCGATTCACACGATTGAACTGCTGAGGAGCTACTCAAGAGTCAGCTTAACGTTACAAATTGCACTGGATGTAGTTAATATTTTACAGTGTAAGAAATGGCATTGATTAAGTATTTTTCCTGTTTTCAGTTGTGCTAAAAATAGTAACAGATTTTCATTTACAAAAAACAAAAGTATGTGTTGAAAACCATACTTCCGTGAATTTCTGAATGGTCTGTATTAACCAATTCCACCAGCCCCTCTCCTCAATTTCGGTCTGCGGAATTGGTTACTCAGTGTTTGTTGTGGTTTGGGAGGTGTTTCCAGTAGTAATGTTTGGTGATTCACCCTGTATTTGTAACAGAATGCTAGAGCATACAAAAAATATGACCTGCTTGGAACAAAACAACCTCTCCTGTGGAAATCAATATGGGTTTCGAAAATATTGGTCTCCTGACTACCTCAATAAATTTATGTGCTCGTAAAACTATCGCTGCCGCTTCTTAAAGTAATACTTCGTTTGTTTTCTTTATACCATTGATAATGAACACTGCGGTGACTAAGTAGCTTCATAATACCCAGACTAACATGATAATCAATGCTAAATGTTCTACGCCCACTCTGGAGAACATGCTACAGTCATATCTGGAGCCGGCCTCGGTGGCCTAGCGGTTCTAGGCGCTTCAGTCCGGAACCGCGCGACTGCTACGGTCGCAGGTTCGAATCTTGCCTCGGGAATGGATGTGTGTGATGTCCTTAGGTTAGTTAGGTTTAAGTAGTTCTAAGTTCTAGGGGACTGATGACCTCAGGTGTTAAGTCCCATAGTACTTAGAGCCATTTGAACCATTTTGTCACATGTGGCAGAATGGTGTTAACGGCTGGAGCGTCACGTGGTACATGGTCCTTGCCACTGCGGATCGACCAGCAACCCGCCTTTCTTACGTGGCGTCCACTATCTACATCTACATCTACGTGATTACTCTGCTATTCACAATTAAGTGCCTGGCAGAGGGTAATGAAACTACGTTCCTGTGGGGTATAGAGGGTGTCTCAAGACGAATGGTCAATATTCAGGGATTTGACAATAACGATCATTCGAAGCAAAAATGTCTACTAAACGTGGACTCTACAATGCAAACTTTAATAGTTATGGGCACTTCTTCATCTTCAATACTGTGGAAAATATCTATTCTACTGCAAGCTCTTTGCTTTTCATATTTTGAGAGGTGGTAGTACGGACCAAAAAAAGAAAAAATGTTCAGTAAACATGGGCTCTAAAGCGCTACGAGCACTTGTTCGTCTGCGCTACTTAGAAACGCATGTCTTCTATTCAACATGTGCTAATAGCTCTTAAAGTGCGCATATTAGAGCCCATGGTTACTAGACTTTTTGCTTCGAATGATCATTCCTTTCGTAACCCCAAGTATTGACCATTCTTCCTGGGACAACCTGCATAATCATAGTTTGCGGGTAGAACGAAAATATCCTAACAGACAGGACACAGCACGTTATCATGGATCTTCAGATACTGAAGTAACATCTAGTGTGCGTGCGACATTACAAGTAGTGAGCTAGCGGAACGTAAGCGGGCGGAGGGGTCGTTAATTTTAAGTGTTGCAGTCGGACAGGTCTGGCCCCAAGCAAGCAGTGACAGGTGGATGTGGTACTTTCCCTGCTGAGTCCAAGCAAACATAGGTGAGGCAGCAGAAGAAGCCACAATCTACATTTACATCTACATCTACATTTATACTCCGCAAGCCACGCAACGGTGTGTGGCAGAGGGCACTTAACGTGCCACTGTCATTACCACCCTTTCCTGTTCCAGTCGCGTATGGTTCGCGGGAAGAGCGACTGCCGGAAAGCTTCCGTGCGCGCTCGAATCTCTCTAATTTTACATTCGTGATCTCCTCGGGAGGTATAAGTAGGGGGAAGCAATATATTCGATACCTCATCCAGAAACGCATCCTCTCGAAACCTGGACAGCAAGCTACACCGCGATACAGAGCGCCTCTCTTGCAGAGTCTGCCACTTGAGTTTGCTAAACATCTCCGTAACGCTATCACGCTTACCAAATAACCCTGTGACGAAACGCACCGCTCTTCTTTGGATCTTCTCTATCTCCTCCGTCAACACGACCTGGTACGGATCCCACACTGATGAGCAATACTCAAGTATAGGTCGAACGAGTGTTTTGTTAAGCCACCTCCTTTGTTGATGGACTACATTTTCTAAGGACTCTCCCAATGAATCTCAACCTGGTACCCGCCTTACCAACAATTAATTTTATATGATCATTCCACTTCAAATCGTTCCGCACGCATACTCCCAGATGTTTTACAGAAGTAACTGCTACCAGTGTTTGTTCCGCTATCATATAATCATACAATAAAGGATCCTTCTTCCTATGTATTCGCAATTCATTACATTTGTCTGTGTTAAGGGTCAGTTGCCACTCCCTGCACCCAGTGCCTATCCGCTGCAGATCTTCATGGATTTCACTGCAATTTTCTGATGTTGCAACTTCTCTGTATACTACAGAATCATTCGCGAAAAGCCGCATGGAACTTCCGACACTATCTACTAGGTCATTTATATATATTGTGAAAAGCAATGGTCCCATAACACTCCCACTGTGGCACGCCAGAGGTTACTTTAACGTCTGTAGACATCTCTCCATTGAGAACAATATGCTGTGTTCTGTTTGCTAAAAACTCTTCAATCCAGCCACACAGCTGGTCTGATATTCCATAGGCTCATACTTTGTTTATCAGGTGACAGTGCGGAACTGTATCGAACGCCTTCCGGAAGTCAAGGAAAATGGCATCTACCTGGGAGTCGGTATCTAATATTTTCTGGGTCTCATGAACAAATAAAGCGAGTTGGGTCTCACACGATCGCTGTTTCCGGAATCCATGTTGATTCCTACATAGTAGATTCTGGGTTTCCAAAAACAACATGATACTCGAGCAAAAAACATGTTCTAAAATTCTACAACAGATCGACGTCAGAGATATAGGTCTATAGTTTTGCGCATCTGCTCGACGACCCTTCTTGAAGACTGGGACTATCTGTGCTCTTTCCCAATCATTTGGAACCTTCCGTTCCTCTAGAGACTTGCGGTACACGGCTGTTAGAAGGGGGGCAAGTTCTTTCGCAGTGAACGAAAGATAAGATGGTTTTTGAATTATTAGGGAAACTGCGCAATAGAACTCACAAACATGACATAATTAAACCCATTACACGATAAAGATCGCGGCGATGAGGCTAGGTCTTTGGTACTTTAAGCGTGATTCTGTGCTAGGGGTGAAGGGAGCCAAGAAGGTTTCAGTTATGAATATTATGCCGGACAATAGAAATTAAATCACTGGAACAATGACATCATACGAAATATCAAATCACACTTGACGACATCATCAAACACCACAACAGGTTACATTTTAAATCTAGCACGAATAACAGAAGTTACAGACGATTTTATAAAAGTTAAATATGTAAATTAACCACAGCCGTAAATCCTCCACAAGCTATACATAGTACGGAGGCAGCGTAAGTTACCTGGTTCCTCGCCTTATCATCCCAAACAGTTGCTACTGATAGTTAGCTATTAGATATAGTTTAAATGCTTGTTTATGTAAAATGCTATTGATAAAAGTTGTGTTAAATCACTACGGCAGTGCGAGTAATAAAAAGTAAAACATTTGCTTGAAAGGACATTGATCTAGAGGATAGAATATGTAGTTTCATTAAGCTGGCCGCTGATCCCGGCGGAGGTTCGAGTCCTCCCTCGGGCATGGGTGTGTGTTTGTCCTCAGGATAATTTCGGTTAAGTGGTGTGTAAGCTTAGGGACTGATGACCTTAGCAGTTAAGTCCCATAAGATTTCACACACATTTGAACTTTAAGCTGGCCATATGTATACTGGTGTACAAAACCTAAGGATGAAAATAACTTTCGCATAATGTGTCACTGCCAAGAAACACAGGTCGATGAAGCTTGAACCATACATATTGTAGAAAGAACCGCTACAGTATTGTACAGAACATAACAGAAGGAAATATGGAATGAGACGAACAGAAATGGTGAACCCTGGACATTACAAAAAGCAGGACATAGCTCTTAATAGGGTATGTTATTACTATAGACAATAATACATTCTGTGCAAAGTGCTCCCATACTGGCCACAAAGCTGAGTAGGGGTTCTTGTAGTAGCACGATCCATTTCTCCAACAGCGCCGTTGACGACTGCTATAGAGGGTGGTCCATTGATCGTGACCGGGCCAAATATCTCATGAAATAAGCGCCAAAAGAAAAAACTACAAAGAACGAAACTCGTCTAGTTTGAAAGGGGAAACCAGATGGCGCTATGGTTGGCCCGCCAGATGGCGCTGCCATAGGTCAAACGGATATCAACTGCGTTTTTTAAAATAGGAACCCCCATTTTTTTTATATATTCGTGTAGTACGTAAGGAAATATGAATGTTTTAGTTGGACCACTTTTTTCGCTTTGTGATAGATGGCGCTGTAATAGTCACAAACATATGGCTCACAATTTTAGACGAACAGTTGGTAACAGGTAGGTTTTTTAAATTAAAATACAGAACGTAGGTAAGTTTGAACATTTTATTTCTTTGTTCCAATGTGATACATGTACCTTTTTGAACTTATCATTTCTGAGAACGCATGCTGTTACAGCGTGATTACCTGTAAATACCACATAAATGCAATAAATGCTCAAAATGATGTCCGTCAACATCAATGAATTTGGCAATAAGTGTAACGACATTCCTCTCAACAGCGAGTAGTTCGCCTTCCGTAATGTTCGCACATGCACTGACAATGCGCTGACGCACGTTGTCAGGCGTTGTCGGTGGATCACGATAGCAGATATCCTTCAACTTTCCCGACAGAAAGAAATCCGGGGACGTCAGATCCGGTGAACGTGCGGGCCATGGTACGGTGCTTCGACGACCAATCCACCTGTCATGAAATATGCTATTCAATACCGCTTCAACCGCACGCGAGCTATGTGCCGGACATCCATCATGTTGGAAGTACATGGCCAGCCTGTCATGCAGTGAAACATCTTGTAGTAACAACGGTAGAACATTACGTAGAAAATCAGCATACATTGCACCATTTAGATTGCCATCGATAAAATGGGGGCCAGTTATCCTTCCTCCCATAATGCCGCACTATACATTAACCAACCAAGGTCGCTGATGTTCCACTTGTTGCAGCCATCGTGGATTTTCCGTTGCCCAATAGTGCATATTATGCCGGTTTACGTTACCGCTGTTGTTGAATGACGCTTCGTCGCTAAATAGAATGCGTGCAGAAAATCTGTCATCGTCCCGTAATTTCTCTTGTGCCCAGTGGCAGAACTGTACACGCCGTTCAAAGTCGTCGCCGTGCAATTCCTGGTACACAGAAATATGGTACGGGTGCAATCGATGTTTATGTAGCATTCTCAACACCGACGTTTTTGAGATTCCCGATTCTCGCGCAGTTTGCCTGCTAGTGATGTGCGGATTAGCCGCGACAGCAGCTAAAACACCTACTTGGGCATCATCATTTGTTGCAGGTCGTGGTTGACGTTTCACATGTGGCTGAACACTTCCTGTTTCCTTAAATAACGTATTTATCCGGCGAACGGTCCGGATACTTGGATGATGTCGTCCAGGATACCAAGGAGCATGCATAGCACACGCCAGTTGGGCATTTTGATCACAATAGCCATACATCAACACGATATCGACCGTTTCCGCAATTGGTAAACGGTCCAATTTAACACGGGTAATGTATCACGAAGCAAATACCGTCCGCATTGGCGGAATGTTACGTGATACCACGTACTTATACGTTTGTGACTATTACTGCGCCACCTATCACAAAGCGAAAAAAGTGGTCCAACTAAAACATTCATATTTCTTTACGTACTACACGAATGTGTAATAAAAATGGGGGTTCCTATTTAAAGAAACGCAGTTGATATCCTTTTGACCAATGGCAGCGACATCTAGCGGGCCAACCATAGCGCCATCTGGTTTCTCCTTTCAAACTAGACGAGTTTCGTTCTTTGTAGTTTTTTCGTTTGATGCTTATTTCGTGAGATATTTAGCCCGGTCATTATCAATGGACCACCCTGTATAGTCGTTGTTGTATTTAGACATGTCGCAATACATCTCCCCAACGCACCCTACACGCGCTCGATGGGATGTAAGTCGGGGGAACGGGCTAGCCAGCCCATTCGCCCAATATCCTCTCGTTCCAAAAGTTCCGCCACTTGGCGAGGTTCGATGCGGTTGTGCTTTGTGTCCCACGAAAATGAAGTCAGGGCCAATGCAGCCCTGACAAGACGCATATGGGGAAGGAGTACAGTGTCACAATAACGTTGACCGGTGAATGTACCGTGTTCAAAGATTTCGAGGTCAGTAACCACTGCAAGATATTGCCTCCCCGCACCATGACACTTCGATCACCAAAACGATCATGTTCGACAATATTCCTGGGTGTATCTCTCGCTATACGGGGGTGCGAGCAGCAGTGTAGCAAGTAATGTTGGTATCTCATCAGAAATTAGTTGTTATATTTCACGAACAACTGTGCGCTATTCTGCTTGATGGTATCTCAGTGCCGCATCAGTACACAGTGAAGGATTCAGGTGGAGCGCTGGATGAGCACCTCAACTGGTCATAAAATACTATTTGCACGAATAGGAAGATATGCGCTTGCTTTTATGCCCTCCAGAAGTTTTGGAACGTGTTCCCTCTTGCTGTGAAACGTTAAACTGTGCAGTCATTAGTTCTTTTGACCTCCCCCCTCTTCCCCCCACTATTGCAATCTTATCCAACACAGCAAGGGTACTCTAATCGGTTAGAACAAACTAACAATACTTGTGTACATAACGGTTGGACAGAAAGTTTTCTGACAGACAGGGAACAGTATGTCGTCCTGAACGGGGTGACTTCAACAGAAACAAGAGTAACTTCAGATGTGCCCCACGGCAGCGTAATAGGTCCTCTGATTTTTACGATTTACATAAACGATCTGGTTGATGGTATTGACAGCGGCCTTAGACTGTTTGCCGATGATGCTATAGTCTACAGGAAAATAGTATCACATGGAAGTAGTGGACAAATCAATGAGGATTTGCAGAAAATAAATGCGTGGTGTAACGACTGGCAGTTATCTCTCAATACAAAATTGGCTCTGAGCACTATGCGACTTAACTTCTGAGGTCATCAGTCGCCTAGAACTTAGAACTAATGAAACCTAACTAACCTAAGGACATCACACACATCCATGCCCGAGGCAGGATTCGAACCTGCGACCGTAGTGGTCGTTCGGCTCCAGACTGTAGCGCCTTGAACCGCACGGCCACTCCGGCCGGCTATCTCTCAATATTAGTAAGTGTAACCTACTGCGTATAACAAGGCGAGAATCCCCATTAATGTACGAGTACAAAATAAATGCCCAGTCTTTGGAAGCGGCAACGTCCGTCAAGTATCTGGGTGTGACTATTCGAAAAGATCTCAAATGGAATGATCAGATTACACAAGTAACGGATAAGGCGAACTCTTGATTGCGGTTTATTGGTAGAATCCTGAAGCGATGCAGTCCTTCAGCAATGGAAATAGCTTACAATACGATAGTTCGTCCAGTCCTGGAGTATTGATCGTCTGTATGGTACTCTTACCAGTAGGGTCTGATTCAAAGATTGAGAAGGTCCAAAGAAGAGCAGCAAGATTCGTGACTGGTGCATTTAGCCATCGCGAGAGCGTTACAAGTCTCATAGAAAGTTTGAAGTGGGACACACTTGCAGATAGACGGCGCGCTAAACAGAAGGGACTGCTCACTAAAGTCCGAAATCCGATCTTCAGCGAGGATGTAGAGCATATATTATTACCACCAACTTTCAAATCGCGCAATGATCACCATTCAGAGATAAGGGATATAAGAGCTCGTACTGAGGCGTTCAGACAGTCGTTTTTCCCTCGCTGATCCGTGAGTGGAACAGAGAGAGAGGGGGAGGGGGGGGGGAATATGACTTCAGCGCCAATTGTGCCCTCCGCCACACACCGCTGGCGGAGGTAGATGTAGATCTGCAACATCCGCCTGTTTGACCATGTCAGTGCCTCATAGCGGCCAGACGGTAAAATTGCTATATCTACACTACCTGATCAGAATTTTTCAAATACTCGTATGTAATGCGAAATTGTCCACTAGATGTCATGAGAAGCGGATCCGTCAGTATGAAAACAGTCGAGGAGCATCATGTTGTAAGTAGAGAAACAGTAACAGCAGAACGATCGGTTAGGAGAGTCCAGTGATTTCGAACGTGGAGTAGTCATTGGATGTCACCCGAGTAACCAGTCCATCACAAACACTTAAGCTCTTCTAAAGCTGCCCAATTCGAATATTGATGATGTGACTGCGGTGTGTAAAAGCGAAGGAAGAGTCATAGCTAAACTAAGGCCAGGCACACCTTATGTACTGATGGACAGCGAAGGTCGATCACTGCGAAAGACGGTTGTATAAAATCGCATGAAATCAGCGGAAGAAATCACTCGTGAGTTCCAGTTTGCTACCATCAGTACAGCTAGCACACTGAGTGTGCGTAAGAAGTTAAAAAGATAGGGGTACAATGATCGAGCAGCTCCTCGTAAGCCACGCACGAATGCTAAGCGACACTTAAAAGTAGTGCGAAGAGCAAAGCCTCTGACAGCGTATGGCTGGAAACGAGAGGTTTGGAGTCATGAATCACTCTTCGATGGAAGAGTCTGGGTTTTGGCGAATGCGAGGAGAACATTACTTGCCGTCATGTATAGCGTCAGCAGTGAAATACAGAGGAAGTGGGACGGCTTCTGGTAAATGCAGAAGGATATGAACCCATTTTACAGCATTGTGTAATTTCTACATCTACACCTACATATATACTCCGCTAGCCACTAAGTGGTGTGTGGCGGAGGGCACAATTCGAGCCAAAGTCATATATCCCCCACTGTGTTCCACTTGTGGATCGCGCAAGGGAAAAACGACTGTTTGAACGCCTCAGTACGAGTCCTTATTTCCGTTATCTTTGAATGGTGATCATTGCCCGATTTGAAAGTTGGTGGTAGTAATATATGCTCTACATCCTCGGTGAAGATCGGATTTCGGAATTTAGTGAGCAGCCCCTTCTGTTTAGAGCGCCGTCTATCTGCAGGTGTGTCCCACTTCAAACTTTCTATGAGATTTGTAAGGCTCTCGCGATGGCTAAAGATACCAGACACGAATCTTGCCGCTCTTCTTTGGACCTTCTCATTCTCTTGAATCAGACCCAACTGGTAAGGGCCCCATACAGACGAACAATACTCCAAGACTGGACGAACTAACGTACTGTAAGCTATTTCCTTTGTTGAAGGACTGCATCGCTTCAGGATTCTACCAATAAACCGCATTCTAGAGTTCACCTTACCCGTTACTTGTTTAATCTGATCATTCAATTTGAGATCATTTAGAATAGTCACACCCACATACTTGACAGATGTTACCGCTTCCAAAGACTGGGCATTTATTTTGTACTCGTACATTAATGGGGATTTTCGTCTTGTTATACGAAGTAAGTTACACTTACTATTATTGAGAGATAACTGCAAGTCATTACACCACGCATTTATTTTCTGCAAATCCTCATTGATTGGTTCACAACTTTCGTGTGGTACCACTTTCCTATACGCTACAGCATCATCGGCAAACAGTCTAAGGCCGCTGTCAATACCATCAACCACATCGTTTATGTAAATCGTAGAAAGCAGAGGACCTATTACACTGCCCTGGGGCACACCTGAAGTTACGCTTGTTTCTGTTGAAGTCACGCCGTTCAGGACGACATACTGTTTCCTGTCTGTCAGAAAACTTTCTATCCAACCACATATGTCATCGGATAGACCATAAGCGCGCACTTTTTGTAGCAAGCGACAGTGTGAAACTGAGTCGAACGCCTTTCGAAAGTCGAGAAATATGGCATCAACCTGGGAGCCGGTATCTAGAGCCTGTTGTATATCATGCACAAAGAGGGCCAGCTGTGTCTCGTATGACCTCTGTTTCCTAAAACCGTGCTGGTTTCTGCAGATGAGCTTCTCAGAGTCTAGAAAGGTCATTATGTCTGAACACAAAATATGTTCCATGATTTTAGAACAAATCGATGTCAGTGAAATTGTCCGGTAATTATGTGCATCCGATTTTCTACCCTTTTTATAGACTGCTATGACCTGGGCCTTCTTTCAGTCCCGTGGAACTTTCCACTGTTCCAATGATCTCTGATAGATGATGGATAAGATTGGTGCTATATTTGTAGCATAGTCAACATAAAATCTTACGGGGATACCGTCTGGGGCAGATGCCTTTCTGGCGTCTAAGGATCTTTGTACAGTAGAGGAATAATTCAGAGACGATGAATGTTTCTATGAATATGAAAATGCACCGTGTTCTAAAGGAGCATATGTGAGGCAATGGTCTGTGAACAATAACAACCCTGAAACAGACTGGGCTGCCGGGAAACCCGACCTCAGCCCAACGAAATACCTTACTTCGCTCCAGACCCCAGCGTCCAGTATCCTACCTTCTCCGGTTTCTGTTATTGAGGAAGAGTGGGCTGCCACTCGTCCACAGACAACGGGAACCTCGCTCAAAGTGTCCGCAGAAGAGTTCAAACCATTATAAAGGCGAAGGCTAGATACACCCCTTATTAATATCCGCTAATAGGTGTCCAGATATTCTGGGTCGGACAGTGTATTTCATCGGATCCTCACTCCTCAGTCTGCATGAACCCAACAGCCTTGCGTCGCAGAGCAAGTACCTATCATCTCATCAAAAATGTGATACACTGTCTCACGTACTTGGTACGAGTGTTCCGTCCATGAAACAAAATCATTTTCAAACGCCCTAGTTTTGACATCGACCCTTCCCCCCCCCCCCCCCCTCTACACTCAATTTAACATCCTCTTGCACTTAGTAACAAGCTGAAGCACTTACTCATTTTAGCTTCCTAATTTTTCTCCTACAAATTATCGGACATTGCCGTTTATCTCTGTTAAAGAATGAAGGAAAAGCTCACTTGTTCACAGAGTTAAGCTTATTTCTCATTTAGTTTCTCAGTGGATCACATCATTACTTTTTCCTCCTCTGTTCATTACTTGTATTCGCCGGCCGCGGTGGCCGTGCGGTTCTAGGCGCTTCAGTCCGGAACCGCGCGACTGCTACGGTCGCAGGTTCGAATCCTGCCTCGGGCATGGTTGAATGTGATGTCTTTAGGTTAGTTAGGTTTAAGTAGTTGTAAGTTCTAGGGGATGATGACCTCAGATGTTAAGTCCCATAGTGCTCAGAGCCATTTGAACCATTTGAACTTGTATTCTATCACGTCTCTCGTTTTCTTCCGATCCCCTCTATACCCTTAAGTCCATATCTGCCATGGTGGAGAGTCCATATCTAAATGCCTGCAATTTACCTTCTTCCTCTGCCACTTCAGGGTTAGGACAAGGGCCTGCTCGGTCTCGCCATCTTATCCCCATATTATACCACAAATTTCAGTCGTCTCTCTTTCCTTGTTTTACCCTTAAGTGTTCTTCTTATTGTATCACATAGCGGATCGTGAGTACTGGTTTTCTTTCTCTATATCCGTATCTTGATCATATGATATATCCCATCCTAAATATCTGAACTGCACTACCTGCTCTATCGGTTCGTTACTGAGGGACTCAACTAGTACAAACAAAAATAATCCTCAATAATAAACCGATAGAACAGGCAGCCCATTTCAAGTACTGTAGATGTGACGTATCATATGATCAAAATATGGATATACAGAAAAAAACTAATACTTACTAGAGTATATGTGGCACAATAAGGAGAACCTTAAAGGTAAAACAAGGAAAGAGACACAACTGAAATTTTATAAAGCCGTGGCAATTCCTACTTTATTATACCCTAAAATTCTAAGAGAACAAAATGAAAAATAAATAAAAATAAAGGATCACCAAAGAGGTAATAAAAAATTTTCAAGAAGAAATTAAAGGAACTCAATCAGGAAACGGGAAGAAATATCGGAAGAAATCAACAGGGCAGCGAAAAATGTATGTGGAACAACAAAAATGAAGAAGAAAGTCTGTTGGAATGAAATCTGTGAAGAAGCAGTTACAGAAAGAACAAAGCAGTGGAAGAAATGGAAATGTTCTGGGAAGCCTGAACACCTTGATGCATTTAGAATGCAAAGGAAAGAAACAGCAAGAATAATAAAGAGTGTTAAAATATCTTTTGAGAAATCGCGACTTCTTGACATACAAAACAACTTTGTAAAAAATAACTCCTGGAATTTGTATCAGATGTTTAAAAGTCATCTAAAGGCCCATCAAACTCCAAGTATTTGATTCACAGATGAAAATGGTAAAGTAAGCCTAAGCAACAGCCAAAATTGCGAAATACTAAGAAAGTACTTTGGAAAATTATTGAACGGCGAAGAACCAAACTGTAAGCTAGAATTTCCAGGTCTCCATGAAAATACAGAAGCAGATCCACCACCTACAGCTGAAGAAATTAAAAAAGCAATAAGTACCCTGAGAAACAACAAAGCCAGTGGAGAAGACTCAATTAAAGCTGAACTTATTAAATGGTCTCAACCAAAAATTATAACTAACCTTCAACTCATATTTGAAGAAATATGGGAAACTGAAAAGATACCAGAACACTGGAAAGTAGCTCTCATTCATCCCTTGCACAAGAAAGGTGATAAGCAAAATGTAAATAACTGCAGAAGTATATCTTCGTTGCCAGTGGGTTATAAAATATTTTGAACAATACTACTAAACAAGGTAGAAGCAACACTTGATAGCCAATTGGGAGAATATCAGAGTGGATTTAGAAAGGGCAGATCTTGCTCAGAACAGATTTTCAACCTGAATTCCGTGATTCGTCACAGACTTACAAACTCCAAAGATATAGTTGTAACATTAAACATTTTAAAAAGGCATTTGACTCAGTTGATAGGGAAACACTAGATAAAGTGATCAGAGAATTTGACATCAAATCTAAATTAGCAAACCTTATTCGTGAAACGCTCACAGACACCAAATCAAAAATAAAGTTCCAGGGTGAGATATCAAAGGCATTCAGCATAAAAACAGGTGTAAGGCAAGGTGATGACCTGCCTCCACTCCTCTTTAACTGCGTACTAGAGAAAATAGTAAGAGAATGGAAACAAAAACTAAAAGAAGGTATCACCAATCAGACTGGGAACTAAAAACAAAAGTATTGAAATTCACTGTTTAGCATTTGCGGATGATTTTGCCATTCTTTCTGAAAACCCAACAAATGCTGGAATGCAAATCAATCTCTTAGAAGAAATAGCCAACAAAACAGGTTTAAGAATATCTGCAGAAAAAACAAAATTTATGACAAACATAAAAAATGCTCCGGAATCCCTAGCAACAAATATTGGCCAGATAAAGAGGGTAAATAAATTTAAATATTTGGGAGAAATCATCCAAGAAAATGGCTTAGGAAAATTCGCTATAGAAGAAAGAGTACATAAAATGAAGAGAGCTTATGGAATAACTAGGAATGTCTACAGCAAAAGGTGTCTGTCTGCAAATTTGAAGATACAGCACTACAACACAGTAGTAAAACCAGAATGTCTTTATGCAAGTGAATGTTTAGTACTGAACTACAAATTACACAAACTTGAAGTCCTAGAAAGAAAAATCGTTCGAAAAATACTTGGACCACCAAAAAATACAGAGGTATGGAAATTAAGAGGCAATGAAGAAGTTTGTCGCAACACAGAAAACATAAATGAAACACTGCGAAAGAGGCGACTGCTATTTTTTGGACACTTATACATAATGAACAGCAACAGGTTATCCAGACAGATTTTTAAATATCTTTTGGACAAGAAGTCAACTATAGCCCAAACGAAGAAAGAAAGAAGAAAAATAAAGGAGCACCACGAAGGAATTATCCGAAAGTGATGAAAAACGGTAGACGCGATTACATGTACAAAACAAATGATTATAATTTCAGAAAAATTGGACGATTTATTCAAGACAAAGAGCTTCACAAATTGAGTTGCTGAAACTGGCTTTTAGGCAAGCATGATATTGATTGATGCAATTGTTGGACGTCCTCCTGACGGATCTCGTACCAAATTCTGCCCAATTGGCGCGTCAAATCGCCTCTAGGACGTCTTCGGACACCTCTTCGGTCTATATTCAGATTGACTGAAGTAGAACTGTCTTTAGTGATGAATCCCACTTCGATATGAGTTTCGACGACCAACAAATAGGTGTCTGGAGACGCCTCAGACAGCGGTAGGACACCAATCTGAACGTCGTCCGCCATACGGACCGACGTAAAGTGCCCTCCGCCACACACCGTTGGGTGGCTTGCGGAGTATAAATGTAGATGTAGAAGCAGGAGTGATGGTTTGGGGTGCCATTCCTCTTCATAGCAGGAAACTTTTGGTTGTCATCCGCCGCACCTTTACAGCACAGCAGTACGTCGACGATATTCTACACCCCGTTTTGTTGCTCTTTATGGCAAGCCATCCTGTGCCAACATTTCAGCAAGATAATGCCCGCTCGCATACGGCGAGAGGTTTTACTACTTATCTTCATACTTGCCAAACCCTAACTAGGTCAGCAAGGTCCTGGATCTTTACCCAGCTGGGAACGATTGGAGCATTACCAGCAGGGCTCTACAACTAGTTCGGGCTTTTGACGATCTAACGTGCAAATAGAACAGAACTTGGCGCTATATCCCTCTGTCAATTAATGAAAAGCCGAATAAATGTTTGCATAGGGGCAGAGGTGGACCAATGCGTTATTGACTTGTTCCAAATGGCTCTGAGCACTATGTGACTTAACATGTGAGGTCATCAGTCCCCTAGTACTTAGAACTACTTAAACCTAACTAACCTAAGGACATCACACGCATCCATGCCCGAGGCAAGATTCGAACCTGCGACCGTAGCAGTCGTGCGGTTCCAGACTGAAACGCCTAGAACACCTCGGCCACAGCGGTCGGTTGACTTGTTCAAAGTGTGAAGTTCTGAAGTTCTTTCTCTTGAATAAACCATCCCATTTTTCTGAAACTGTAATCATTTCACTGTCGATACATGCAAATCACATCCATCGATTTCTGTCCTATTCGGATAATTCCTTCGTATGTGTGCATTTTTTTTGTCTTAGAGTGTGTATAGGGAAGAAATTTGGACGCTGAGAAATAAGATTTACAGCAAATAGAAGCATCAAAAATGCAATTTCTAAGTTCTCTGGAAGACTGCGCTAGGGAAGGCAAAATTAGAAACGAAGTAGTAAGGGATTCAACCGAAACCACTCTAACACAAAGAATAATGGAGAGAACATATGCTTTGCATGTCACAACAAAGACTTCCTAAACTGGCAATGGATTATAAACCATGGGGCAAGACAAGTGTGGGAAGACCGAAGATGAAATGGTGAGACTGGAACTGGCCTTAGGTTAATCCTGGAGTGGCAGAAGAAGAAGACCTGGAGGCATGTAGATATGGACTTCGGGACGTGGCAGAAATGAATGCAATTTATTTTTATTGTTCTACATTCCACAGACAAACAGATACTGTGTATTTGCTTTTCTGTTCAAATGGTTCAAATGGCTCGGAGCATTATTGGACTTAACTTCTGAGGTCAGCCCGCATCTCGTGGTCGTGCGGTAGCGTTCTCGCTTCCCACGCCCGGGTTCCCGGGTTCGATTCCCGGCGGGGTCAGGGATTTTCTCTGCCTCGTGATGGCTGGGTGTTGTGTGATGTCCTTAGGTTAGTTAGGTTTAAGTAGTTATAAGTTCTAGGGGACTGATGACCATTGTGCTCAGAGCCATTTGAACCAGTTTCTGAGGTCATCAGTCCCCTAGAACTTAGAACTTGTTAAACCCAACTAACCTAAGGACATCACACACATCCACGTCCGAGGCAGGATTCGAACCTGCGATCGTAGCGGTCGCGCGGTTCCAGTCTGTAGCGCCTAGAACTGCTCGGCCACCCCGGCCGGCTGCTTTTCTGTAGTCATTACTGTTTTCACTACTTGTCATAACTCTTTAGAAGTGTTGATCCCGCAATACTTCCAAGATTTAATATCAAGACTGTACTCAGGATTTAATCGGCAGTGGCGTATTTGCCAGCAGCGGGTTGGAGGGGAGAAACCTCATTAGTTTCATGGAAGAGGAAGGGGTGAAGGAAACGAAGAACGATTTATTACAAAACAAAACCCAAGCCTACTGGAAAATTCCCTTCAGTGTACTTACTTGAGACAGTATAGTCTGTGGGAGATTTGTAGATATTATTCTGTTGTAAGACTGGCAGGTTTCGGATACATGCGAATACTCTCTTATGTTTTACACTGGATAGTAACACGAGAACAAACATCACGGACTGAAAGTACAACGCTATTGGAATATTTTAGAACCCGGAGATACGTGGTACCTTCAATTGCAAGACGGACAGCGGCGAACGATGAAACAGTTTTGAGATTTCACTACAAATGATGCTGCTATTCAATATCCATTACAGATTCTGACTTTCATCAGACTGGTACTTAAATGATACGTACGTCAGTGAGGTAGGGTATGTCGCAAATTTAATTTCCGAAGATCAGTCTCTTTCCTATGTGGTGGGTGGTGGAGAGAGGGGTGGGAGGGGGCGGCAGTAGCCTTTCCCAAACAATGGCTGCCGTTTGTAAAGTGTGTATCATAAGGAATGTGAAGTAAAACACGAGGAATGACTTGCTCTGTGTAAGAGAGCGCCTTATAATCATAATCGTGACAGGATGAATATTCATACGTATTATGAAAATGTGTGTATGTATGTATGCCGCGTGGTCTAGGGCGTCTTGTCACGGTCCGCACGGCTTCTCCCCGTCGGAGGTTCGAGTACTCCCTCGGGCATGGGTATGTGTGTTTTCCGTAGCTTAAGTTAGATTAAGTAGTGTGTAAGCTTAGGGACCGATGACCTAAGCAGTTTGGTCCCATAAGATCTTACCACAAATTTACAAATTTTTATGTATGTATGCTCCACATCTCCTAAACCACTTGACCGATTTCAACCAAACCTCGTTCACATGCACCTTACAGTCAGGAAATAACCGCTGTTTGAGTAAGAACCGTCTATCATAGTTCAGGAGATACGACGTCATAAACTAAGAGTTGCGTGAGATGTTGCCGCATTATGCGAGACGTTTAAACTTAATACTTCTATGCCACTAACTCTATTCACAATAAATTTCGTTGCTGAACTATCTACAAAATTATAGCATTGTGTGACACAGGGGTCAGGCGCTTATATGCGTGAAACCTGCCGCATCATGCATAATTTTTAAATTTATTACTTCTTTCTACTAACTCCATTCGCAACATATTTCGCAGACAGATTCACACATGTCATTGAATGTACGTACACAAATATACAGTGTAACTCTACGGCACATAGTTCAAGAGATATGACGTCATCATGCTAGACGTTTTATTATACCGAGTGATCAAAAAGTTAGTATAAATTTGAGAACTTAATAAACCACGGAATAATGTAAATAGAGAGGTAAAAATTGACACACATGCTTGGAATGACATGGAGTTTTACTAGAACCAAAATAAAAAAAAAATACAGAGTCCACAAAATGTCCGAAAGATGGCACTGGACAGCAAAACGTCAGTGACTGCGCTTGACAATCGTGTATAAAAGGTGCTGTAATGAGAGAGAGAATCAGATGCGCCAGCAGTCGCAGCATGTTGACGTTACCTGAAGAGGCGCTTTTAGTGAAGCTGTATTATCAGAATGGGGAATGTGCTAGTTCAGCGTTACGATCCTATCGCCTTAGGACGGGGATTCGAACGGGTAAAGGTCCGTTGACAAATGCAGCTGTGGCGAGAATGATTTCGAAGTTCGAAGCCACGGGTTGTTTAGACGATAGACCCCGTAGTGGCCGACCGAGCACAAGGCGTAATGCTGCTGAGACAGTTCAGGAAGAAACGGAGGCTGTAGCGGGTTCGTCTATGCACAGGGAAGTCAGCTCTCGTACAGTCGCACGTCGCACCGGCATTCCTACACTACTGTTTGGTTGGCACTTCGGCACACCCTCCGATGCTATCCGTACAAAATCCATCGGTATCATGAACTGTTACCTGGTGATTTAGTGAAGCGGAGGACATTTGCGGCGTGGGCTTTTCAAAAGATGGCGGAAGATGACGATTGGTTGAGTAACGTGTTGTGGACCGACGAAGCTCATTTCACGTTCTGATGGCCTGTCAACGCCCACAACTGCAGAATTTGGGTTACCGAAAATCCTAGAACTCTCGTGGAAACTCCATTGCACGACGAGAAAGTCACGGTATGGGTTGGATTTACCACATCTACCGCTATCGGGCCTTTTTTCTTCGAGGAAATGCGTGATTCTGGTTTTGTAACTACTGCCGTGACGGGTGAGAGGTACGCCGATATGCTACAGAATCGCATCATCCCCAGCCTGGCTGATAAACACTTGCTGGAACGTACGATGTTTATGCAGGATGGCGCTCCACCCCATATTCCTAGACGCATGAAAGATCTCTTGTGCCCGTCGTTTGGTGATGATCGTGTGCTCAGCCGCCACTTTCTTCATGTTTGGCCTCCCATGTCCCCAGACCTCAGTCCGTGCGATTATTGGCTTTGGGGTTACCTGAAGTCGCAAGTGTATCGTGATCGACCGACATCTCTAGGGATGCTGAAAGACAACATTCGACGCCAATGCCTCACCATAACTCCGGACATGCTTTACAGTGCTGTTCACAACGTTATTCCTCGACTACAGTTATTGTTGAGGAATGATGGTGGACATATTGAGCATTTCCTGTAAAGAACATCATCTTTGCTTTGTCTTACTTTGTTATGCTAATTATTGCTATTCTGATCAGATGAAGCGCCATCTGTCGGACATTTTTTGAACTTTTGTATTTTTTCGGTTCTAATAAAACCCCATGTCATTCCAAGCATGTGTGTCAATTTGTACCTCTCTATCTACATTATTCAGTGATTTATTCAGTTTTCAAATTTATACTGACTTATTGATTACCCGATATTTATTCTTTACTACCAAGACGCTCCTACAGTCCAGTCAGCTTAAGGAAATCCCTGACACCTACTAGAGCTTTTGATAAGCATTCGATTGCGATGCGTAAACGGCTGTAGGTGAAAACGATAGCCGTCTATAGTGCTATGAAGGGGCCTTGCGATAGAGACGTTTACAAAATCGCATTGTAGCTCCTCGATATGTAAATAGAAATATTGTTTTAATCAAGATATGACTTAAATAAACATTGCTGAGAATTTGTATTTTGCACAACACGTTTCTCAGTTTAGGTACTGTACTTATACAACTTAACATCATGCATATTTCTTTGTACGGCTGTTTCATAATTTCAGAGGTACTTTCATGAATATATGGAAATGAAATTTTTTCGATATTTCAATGCAAGCAGTTGGTTTTTTATTTTCGTTTCTAATAGAAAAATGGCAAAATAAATACCCAGGCAATGCCGGGTTTGCCAGCTAATACGTATATAGATAAATAACATTGTTTTTGATAACCCCAGGTGTGAGCTAATTAGTTAAGAAATGTACATTCGACCCCAATATTAAGATCACTGTATACTTGAAAATAAATTCATGTTTCAAAAGCCAGGGCGTGGAATTTATTAACAGCGAGAGAAACAAACAGAAGAACAACCAAACAGAAGAACAGCAAGCTGTTTCTACAACAAATACATAGCACATTAGTAAAATATTACAGTCTTACGTAAAAAAACTGTTACAGCCACTTAAATTTTCAAAATATACTTAACGCACGGTAATATGGACGCAAATAATTTGCAGCACGCTGAAAAGCTAATGAGACGGGACTGCTTTTCCAGAATCACAACGTTGGCTGGGAAGGTTAATAAGAAACAGCCAAAACACAAGGTCACATGATTCTGACATCTCACCTTGGTTCGGTTACATCACTCTTGGACGTAACGGGTCCTTGATCTAATTTTGGCAACACTTCTGGCACGTGCGATACAAGGATGGCACTACTTGCTGGGTCCATCGTCGCTGTTGGTGGCTTTAGATAATAATTTAGCTTTGTAATGGATGATTCGATTGGTGTAATCGGAACCACTATCAATCAATGCAATTGTTAAACAGACTGGCTCCGTGAATAACTAAATAAATGTACCAATGTATTGTAGGATGATAAGAAACGATTAAAACCGAAAATACGAGAGTAATTAAACAGCATTATTGTTGTTATACGATCACAGACCTTTGTTCAGCACGTCTCAACATCGTCTCACAAAGCATGTAATTCATCCAATTACTTAAGCTGCTGGGTTTATGGCATGAAAATGGCCATGTTATTGTGAGAATAATGTCAAAAAGTACTTTTCTCGATTTCTGAAAAATTTAACAAGAACATTACAAACTGCACAATGATAGTCGGGGTTACTTCTCTTGATTTGTTAATAGCACTCCACCTCAGTCCAGTCTGAAAAACAAAACACAATAATAGTGGACAGACAGAAAGCGTATCAAAAACACTTCGAATGCACTTGAAAAGAGGCGTATGCATCATATCCATTCACGGTGTGTAACCTGATAGACATTCCATCAATGAAAGTCCTCATTTTCTCCTGCAATCGTATATTCGAGTCAAATTCACATTATTGTCTTTTCACAGCACAGTAGATTAGTGTCGGAGTTCTTTTATCACTCAGAGGCCGAATAATAAACGAAAGTCTTAGGTTTCATTTTAGAAGGCAAATGGGCACAAATGAGGTCACTTTAAGTAGTTGTTGAATGCTGATACTGGCACCATCTCCATATCCACCTCCTCCATAACTGGAGCAAAAATTTAAGTTTTGGCAAAGGTAGGAAATTCAAACAAGCCAATGAGCCCCCCCTCCTCCCCCCCCCTCCTTTCCCCTTTTACTTCCTGGTAGATAATACGAAATATAGACCCATATAAAAGCAGTGGGACATTCAAGTACTGAAATGGGCAGGATTTCTGAAAAATTTAGCAGCAACATTACAAACTGCACAATGATAGTGGGGGTTACTTCTCTTGATTTGTTAATAGCACTCCACCCCAGTCAAGTCTGAAAAACAATGAGGCGTTCTGTATTTAGATGGTGGAAATATCCCTCATACGGCGATATGCAAGCGAGAGATCCTGCGTTAAAACCCTGGTTTGTCGCAGTTTTCGATATTTTCAGTATTTCTAGGTGTTTAGGCACTTTATGACTAGCGAACAAGCATCAAATTACTAGCATCTATCGGGAACGTGTCCCAGGCTGGGTTTGCGTACCAGTTGTACCAATCTTTCGTGTATTTTACTATTTTCTAATTTTTACTTAACATATCATTATTATAAATTCTAACATATATCATTACTTCTTCCTAGCGATATTGCATCCCAGGTCTAGGATTGAAGGCACGTGTGTGAGATTTTATTTCACAATTTGGTACATGCAAACATTTATTTGTCAAGAGGTTGAGGTTTTTTATTTCGATTTTATTCCACAATTTGGTATATGCATAAGTTTATCTGTCATGAGACTGAGGTTTTTTCTTTTCATACACTTCCGGCTTCATACCTTCTAGCCTTCCACACGCGTGTCTCCCTACAATATCATGGTTTCGATCGCTATCTTTTTTTTATTTCCAAATTTCGTGTTTGCAGCTTAGGATTCGGTGTACAAATTCCCACTGGGGCTTCTTTGTTGATTTTGGAATTTTGGAACTTACACGAGCGTCCCATCATTCTTACCTATGGGAGCTACTCTCAAAGTCGCAGGTTTGTGCCCTAGAGACGATATTTCGTGCTCGAATTTCTCTATATACCTTACGCAAGCTTCAGTGATGGAGAGACAATATTTCTGCACACATTGTTAGTCACCCTCTCTAACAGGTGATAACTTTTTTCTGCTTTCTTGAACCTATAATCAGCCGAGAGGTGTGGAAATTGTAGCTCAATTGATAAGATATCTCTGTTTACTCGGTATCTTCACTGTGTGAGCTGTATTTCTCATCTTCTATTTTCGCTGCTTTCATGTATTGTAAAATCAACAGTTTCCCTCCTTTCATGGGTTCGAAGCCTAGGAACAATACTACACATCTTATCAGTAAAGTGTAAGTGCTTTAAATTTTTAAGTCGCCATTTCCATACATTATAAGTTTATTTTCATGTCATTGTGACTTACCTCATTAGCAGTCCTTCTGCTTAGCTGGGTGGTAACGTGCTCGCCTCCCTTGCAAGCGGGCCCGGCTTCGATTCCAGGCCGGGTTGGAGATTTTCTCCGCTCGGGGACTGGTTGTTGTGTTGTCCTCCTCATCATTTCATCTTCATCACCAGCGCGCAAGTCGCCCAGTGTGGCATCGACTGAAATAAGACTTGCACTTGGCGACCAACTACCCCGGATGGGGCTTCCTGGCCAACGATGCCATACGCTCATTTCCATTTATCTCATTAGCAACAGCAGGAACTTCACACATCAAGTCATACAATGTTGGTTCGAATCCCTGAAGAACTATTTATGCGCTTTGAAATGTATCACTTTTGTTTGGCCCGGTCTTGTAGTCTAGCTGGTGGTAAAAAACTTTTAGCCGTTTCTACAGAGATCCTATACAACTACTACCGCACAGATGCTAGCGAATTTCGTTAGTATTTTCGTGCCGGGTGAGGGAGGAGAATGTAGAGGGAGCAATGCAGATACTTACAACGAAGTAGACCCTCTGACCACAGCGCTGTCCTTTCAGATACCCTGTAGAGCGTCACGTCTCGCTTTCAGCGAACTGGACTTTCGGATAATGTGATAGATCCTATATCCGCACAAGAAACTTTTAAGTGTTTTGAACGTTGGTAGCTATTTTGTTTTGATATGAGCTGCCCCCTGCCACCCACTAATAATTTATTTTTAGACACATGCCAATTTCCTCTGCCCTGGAGATTCAATATTTATTACATAGCCCGTACGTGAACTATAAGGGCCACGCGAAGTGGTAGCGCGGTTTGAGGCTCCATGTCACAGATTGCGCGGCCCCTCCCGCCAGATGTTCCAGTCATACCTCGGGCATGGGTGTGTGTGTTGTTCTTAGCGTAAGTTAGTTTGAGGTAGTTTAACAGTAGTGTGTAAGTCTAGGGACGGCTGACCTCAGCAGTTTGGTCCCTTAGGAATTCACACACATTTGAACATTTTTGAACTGTAAAGATCTTCATGCTCCTATGTTCGCTTAAGTTCCTGATTCACTTCTAGAATATCGTTCTCTGCTTAGAAACTCTCTTTCTTATTGTTTTTCGTTGGAATGCCCTATGAATTTACTGGGGTAGGTAGTGTGCAGCATACCTGGTTAGTTGGACTCCGCTAGCTCGGTAAAATCTCGTTGTCCCAGGGCCGGTGAATACTGAAGGACGAATGGCATCGCCGAAAAGCGTTAGCGTACATTTTGTATGGAGATTGCTAACATGAAATCTATGCAATGGCTGCGACTGGTACGATGGTGGTAGTGATGGTGGCGGAGGTGTGTTTATTATGACTGTCTGTGTGTATTTTGATGATATCGATGGTAAGTCTACTTCTATTGCGTACTGCGTTAGTCTCGACTCTCTGTTGGCAGTCTTAATTGTATTTTCGTGTTTCCCGCTATTCACTTCATATCTACTCCTAGTCAACATTCAGCAGCATATAGTACAACTTTTATTATACCCATTGTGGATGACGAACTGAACCTGTGATTTAAATTGTTTATATATTGCTTACTGAATTTGATACGAATTTATTTTTGTTCTGTTAACTAGTTTTAGCGCCACTGCAGGCTCATCATCAGATGGAGGTGTTACACAAACGTTATATCTTGGGCCAAGTGCAGATAGGCGCTAGGCTCTTGGTGATTCCATTGCCTTGTGGTATCCATGAGAAACTCATTTTGATAACGTGCATTTTCCTAGTTTACACACGCACACACACACACACACCCACACCCACTCACCCACACAAACACACACACACACACACACACACACACACACACACACACACACATATATATATATATATATATATATACACTCCTGGAAATGGAAAAAAGAACACATTGACACCGGTGTGTCAGACCCACCATACTTGCTCCGGACACTGCGAGAGGGCTGTACAAGCAATGATCACACGCACGGCACAGCGGACACACCAGGAACCGCGGTGTTGGCCGTCGAATGGCGCTAGCTGCGCAGCATTTGTGCACCGCCGCCGTCAGTGTCAGCCAGTTTGCCGTGGCATACGGAGCTCCATCGCAGTCTTTAACACTGGTAGCATGCCGCGACAGCGTGGACGTGAACCGTATGTGCAGTTGACGGACTTTGGGCGAGGGCGTATAGTGGGCATGCGGGAGGCCGGGTGGATGTACCGCCGAATTGCTCAACACGTGGGGCGTGAGGTCTCCACAGTACATCGATGTTGTCGCCAGTGGTCGGCGGAAGGTGCACGTGCCCGTCGACCTGGGACCGGACCGCAGCGACGCACGGATGCACGCCAAGACCGTAGGATCCTACGCAGTGCCGTAGGGGACCGCACCGCCACTTCCCAGCAAATTAGGGACACTGTTGCTCCTGGGGTATCGGCGAGGACCATTCGCAACCGTCTCCATGAAGCTGGGCTACGGTCCCGCACACCGTTAGGCCGTCTTCCGCTCACGCCCCAACATCGTGCAGCCCGCCACCAGTGGTGTCGCGACAGGCGTGAATGGAGGGACGAATGGAGACGTGTCGTCTTCAGCGATGAGAGTCGCTTCTACCTTGGTGCCAATGATGGTCGTATGCGTGTTTGGCACCGTGCAGGTGAGCGCCACAATCAGGACTGCATACGACCGAGGCACACAGGGCCAACACCCGGCATCATGGTGTGGGGGGCGATCTCGTACACTGGCCGTTCACCACTGGTGATCGTCGAGGGGACACTGAATAGTGCACAGTACATCCAAACCGTCATCGAACCCATCGTTCTACCATTCCTAGACCGGCAAGGGAACTTGCTGTTCCAACAGGACAATGCACGTCCGCATGTATCCCGTGCCACCCAACGTGCTCTAGAAGGTGTAAGTCAACTACCCTGGCCAGCAAGATCTCCGGATCTGTCCCCCATTGAGCATGTTTGGGGCTGGATGAAGCGTCGTCTCACGCGGTCTGCACGTCCAGCACGAACGCTGGTCCAACTGAGGCGCCAGGTGGAAATGGTATGGCAAGCCGTTCCACAGGACTACATCCAGCATCTCTACGATCGTCTCCATGGGAGAATAGCAGCCTGCATTGCTGCGAAAGGTGGATATACACTGTACTAGTGCCGACATTGTGCATGCTCTGTTGCCTGTGTCTATGTGCCTGTGGTTCTGTCAGTGTGATCATGTGATGTATCTGACCCCAGGAATGTGTCAATAAAGTTTCCCCTTCCTGGGACAATGAATTCACGGTGTTCTTATTTCAATTTCCAGGAGTGTATATATATATATATATATATATATTTAAGTGCGGCAATACTCCAGGAAAGGGTGGACAAGTGTAGTGTAGGCCTCTGCGAATAAATAACAGTGTTTGGTTTGCTTTCCCCAAAATATTATTTATATGATCTTTCCAATTTAAGTTATTTGTAATTGTAATCCCTAAGTATTTAATTGAGTATGAAGCCTTTAGATTTGAGTGATCTTACGTGTAACCAAAATTTAGCCAATTCCTTTTAGTACTCATACAGATGATTTCACATTTTTCATTATTTAGAGTCAACTGCCACTTTTCGCACAGTACGGATATCTTCTCTCATTCATTTTGCAATTGGTTTTGATCATATGATGACTTTACAAGACGGTAAATGAGAGCATCATCTGCAAACAATGTAAGACAGTTGCTGAGATTGTCTCCTAAATCGCTTCTATAGATCAGAAAAAGAAGAGGGCCTATGACACTTCCTTGGGAAACGCCAGGTATTACTTCTGTTTTGCTCGATGAGTTTCCATCAGTTACTACGAATTGTGACCTTTCTGACAAGAAATCAGAAATGAGATACTGTGTGGTTATGTCTCTTTGTTACAGGCATTGTTTTACATCTAACTGCATATAAGAAGAGCTGCCATTCAGTGCAACAAGTGGATAGTTTGTCCAAATGTCTCTGCAGTTCCTCACGATTGTCGAACGACAGTACTTCCATACACACACGGCATCGTTTATGAATAATCGTATAGTGCAGCTGATTCTATCTTATAAATAAGTTCTGTATAGCGAGAACATCAGAAATCCTATTACGTTTCCTTGTCGCGCACCTGATATCACTTTCGTTTCTGTAGACCATTCTACGCCCGATGAAATATTCTTATGTCCAATCATATATTTGCAAAGATACTCCGTATGATCGTATTAGTGTTAGTAGTTGAAGATGTGATACAGTGTCGAACGCCTTTCAGAAATCTAGGAAAACAGGATCTACCTGTTCACCTACATCTATTGTTTACAAGATGTCGCGTATGAACAAAGCAAGGTCATGTTACAGAAGTGTTTTTTCCTGACTCAATAATGGTGCTTCAAGATAATTAAATAAAAGTTTAATAAATTGAAGCTCTGAGTGGATGGATAAGTGGAAGGGAAAAAAGAGAGAAAATCGTTAGTAGGGCAGTGGTCAGGTCGTACTCCAAGGCCACCTGTAGGTCAGAGTTTCTTTCTATGGGAACATGTGTAAACAGGTACCTGACACCGAACTCGTTATTCTTGTGCCGTGTACGGAATCCGCATATCTCAGTGGCACAGTCGTGGATTGCTTATGTGCCAAACACACACGTGTGTAGATCGGACGTCCGCGAGACAAAATCGAGACAGAAACTCGTTGAAGCTGGGAGGAGCAGGGAATTCCCCGTCGACCGTGCTCTGTTAATTGGCGGCTGGCCACGAGTGTCACGGCGAAGCCCGTAGGTGGGCCCGCTCGCGGGAAGGCCGTCGGACCAGTTTGGGCAGCTGAGGTTGCGGCTGCGGCTGCGGGATTCCAGCGGAGGAGTACGTAGAATAGCGCCTTCTCACTCGCCGCGCTCCGCCCGCTCACGCAACTCTTAACTGTCGGGTTCTCTCCACCTCTGGGACGATCTCGCAACAATATTTACAACGATCTCGGTCAACGAAACTAACAGCAAATTAGTTCAGCAGT
This sequence comes from Schistocerca piceifrons, assembly GCF_021461385.2. Lineage (NCBI taxonomy): Eukaryota > Metazoa > Arthropoda > Insecta > Orthoptera > Acrididae > Schistocerca > Schistocerca piceifrons. The sequence continues at coordinate 275,689,665 of NC_060149.1, forward strand.
CTGTGCTATTGCTTTCAGTACCTGAAGTCACGTACACGTTATTTTTTTTGTTTTTTTTTCTTTTATTGCATTTCGAGGGGGGCGAGCTGGCAGCAGCGTAATAGGCCGCTCCACAGCCTACAGAAATGTTGAAAAACATAATGAGAATATAAACAAACAATAAAAACAGGTGATAAAACGGTGACATTGTACAAAAAAAAAAAACTGTAAAATGGCGGAAAGTTGTGGAATTTAAAATATAAAAACATGGCGTTGACGATGCAGACGAAGTCACACAGTAAGTAGACAGGCAAAATTAAGAAAACACGGCGACAGTCTGGTTTCTGTTCGCACAAGATAAAAAACACAACTAGCGAGAGTATGGTGGCTGTTCACAAGACTGACAGGGGATGCACAACACTGAATGTTCACTTTAAACAGCGCTATAGAGGCGACACGGCGGCAGATGGGGGCGGGGGGAGGACCCAGACCGATGAGGGGGAAAAAGGGGGGGAGGTGAGGAAAAGAAAAAAAAGGGGGGAGCCAATGGAGGGAGAGGACTAGAAAAAAGTGGGGGCAGGGCGGACGCGAGAAGGAATGTGGAAGGCAGTGGATGGGAAAGAAAAAAAACTCATGGGAGAGAAGGGAGTCAGAGAGAGGGTAGGTGGGAAAAAAACAGGATGGAGGGGGGCGGGAGAGGACGCCCAGGAAAAGGACAGAGGGAGGGGGGGATGTGAGGATCACAGTTGATATGAAGGATAAATGGAGGGAGAAAGGGCATCGAGCAGGAAGGGGAGTTGATGGAAGCCACCTTGGGAAAGGGGATGAAGGGTGTAGAGTTGGAGGCTAGGGGGGGGGGGGGGCACAATGGTGAAGGCATGGCAGAGGGTGGCGGTTGGAGAGGAGAGGAGCAACCAGGGGATGAGGGGGATCAAGTCGGCGGGAGGTGTGGAGGACGCCGATATGTTTGAGGAAAAGGAACGGATGGGGGAAAGGAATCAGGTCATAGAGGAGCTGCGTGGGGGACGGGAGACGTATAGGGAAGGTGAGGCGGAGTGCATGGCGCTCGAGGATCTGGAGGGACTTATAGAATTTGGGGGGGGGGGAGTGTACACGATCGCTAGGGCTTCCCTATAAATGCTTTAAAAATATATTTACGCCTTTCTTGGAAGTGGGCATATAGCAGTAAGAAAGGAATCAAGGAGCAGTCACGACGTTTTTCAAAGAGACAGGTCTCTATCAGCTATATATGGAATACTTTGTTTACTGCAAAGCTACGTAAAATTACACGGTCCAGTCACATTAATATGACCAACTATGTTCGACGTCAACGTGCAATAACCGCTCACAGACGGCTGGAGGCAGCACTAGCAGTAGAGGGTAAGTAAAGGGTGTCAGGGGAGAGGGTAGAGCAGGGAATCAGAAAACAATGCAGTCGTTGCCGTAATGCGGAAACAGAGCGATTTATCTGACATTGGCTTTCAGGTCAAGGGTCGAAGCATTTCCCGAAACGGCTAAATCTGTAGATTCTTCGAGTGGCTAAAAAATACCGTGCATGGCAAAACGGGCGCCGAGGCAATGTGGTGCACCACGGGCCATAGATGACATGGGCGAATGAAGGCTGCGGAGATGTGTGCGGGCGATTAGACGGGCTAATGTCGAGCAACTGACGGCCTAAATTAACCAAGGAACTGCCAACAGTGTCTCCTCAACGACCGTTTAACGAACATTGCTACGTGTGGGCCTCCACAGCAAGTAATTGGTTCATGCACCCATGCTGGCCGCTGTTCATCAGCGATGGAGACTGGAATTTGCACGCCAGCACCGCAGCTCGACGGCGATTGAGTGGCAACAGGTATACTTTCAGGTGAATCACGTTTTTTATTTTCCATCTGCATGGAACGTCTGAAAGTAAACACCCTGCCACAATCGTTGACGTGTCCAGGCTGGGGGAGAGAGCATTATGGATTGAGGAATACTTCTATGGTATTCTCTGGGCCATCTCGCCGTTCTGGAAGCCACAACGGGTCAACACAAGTATACGTATACCCTTGGTGACCATATTCAGGCTTTTGACAGGTGGTCACATTAATGTGACTGGACAGTGTAAGTGGTTTGAATTTATCTTTGCAAGCACTGAATGGCTAAAAAGACACTTGATGTCGATCCTGCTCGGTTATGGTAGATTCTGGACATCTAGGAAATGTGAAATGGCAGAGCGAGTTGTTGCAGGCTCATTTGACTGGTTCAGGCGTGTTTCAGAAATGCTGAAAAATTTGACTGGATAGGCATTCAAATATAAAGGCCTGATATCTCACTAAAATTCCAATGTACGAAAATCCATCAGCCTTATTCATATTGCCCCGTAGGGACAGGAAAGATAATAAAGCATTAAAAAGAAGGAAGATATGGATTAAGTCCCGTCAAGGACGAGATTATTAGAAACTAGGGTTGTGCTCTACCAAAACTACGGTTCGTTAGTTTTGGTACACTACGCAGTGAGTGGTAGGATTGACAAACTGTCAACAAGTGGCCACGAAGGCCTTAACAATCGGTAGGATTACCGGTAGTATTAGTAGATTTAATAGGGAAAAAACATAAATGAAAGTGTAAGAGAGAAAATGGGAGCCGACGACTTTCCTTTGTTTTTCCTGGTTTTGCGCATAATTAGAACCGCACATCATTCAATCCATTGTGTATTTTATATCCTTACAGAATATAAATTCATTTTGTAAGTAATATAAATTATTTGATGGCGTAACTTCCGCGCTTTAAAGTAACCAAAGCAATTAATTTTGGCGCAAGTACAGCTTACGTGCACAAACGTAAAAAAATTATATAATTATTTTAGTTTTTTGTACTCAACTGAACGTTCTTCATCCTGTTCAAAGGCAAGAGTTCCTTGTTATTATTGATAAATACGAAAGCTGTTTGTCAATAACAGAAACATGTTTTATATAAGTTCGACGAACTATTGAACCGATGTTTGATATATTTTTGTTTCGTGGTCTTTTTATTTTACCTTTTTGTTGGGGAAATTGTGTTTTCTAGTGCTATAAGATAAATCTGTATTGTTTCTTTTATTTTTACTGAAACATCTCTGTTTCACGTTACAAATTAACAATTTTCGAATAGAAAATTAATAATACATTGACAATTTCAGTTTTGTTATAAATACTGTTTATTATTAAGTAAAAAATGGAGGATAATTATGAACAAGAAACATGTTCTGTAGGTTACCCGGCCCTTTATACAGGGTGTTACAAAAAGGTACGGCCAGACTTTCAAGAAACATTCCTCACACACAAATAAAGAAAAGATGTTATGTGGACATGTGTCCGGAAACGCTTAATTTCCATGTTAGAGCTCATTTTAGTTTCGTCTGTATGTACTGTTCTTCTTCGATTCACCGCCATGATTTCATACGGGATACTCTACCTGTGCTGCTGGAACATGTGCCTTTGCAAGTACGACACAACATGTGTTTCATGCACGATGGAGCTCCTGCACATTTCAGTCGAAGTGTTCGTACGCTTCTCAACAACAGATTCGGTGACCGATGGATTGGTAGAGGCGGAACAATTCGATGGCCTCCACGATCTCCTGGAGGCCTCCCTCTTGACTTTCATTTATGGGGGCATTTGAAAGCTCTTGTCTACGCAACCCCGGTACCAAATGTAGAGACTCTTCGTGCTCGTGTTGTGGACGGCTGTGGTACCATACGCCATTCTCCAGGGCTGCATCAGCGCATCAGGGATTGCATGCGACGGAGGGTGGAAGCATGTATCCTCGCTAACGGAGGACATTTTGAACATATCCTGTAACAAAGTGTTTGATGTCACGCTGGTACGTTCTGTTGCTGTGTGTTTCCATTCCATGATTAATGTGATTTGAAGAGAAGTAATAAAATGAGCTCTAACACGGAAAGTAAGCGTTTCCGGACACATGTCCAAATAACATATTTTCTTTCTTTGTGTGTGAGAAATGTTTCCTGAACGTTTGGCCGTCCTTTTTTGTAACACCCTGTATATCCTCACTCAGTTGCTAGACGGTTCGCCACTTGCGGTCTTTAGAGTAATTTACTCATGGGTGACTGGAATTCGAGAGTAGGAAAAGGGAGAGAAGGAAACATAGTAGGTGAATATGGATTGGGGTTAAGAAATGAAAGAGGGAGCCGACTGGTAGAATTTTGCACAGAGCATAACTTAACCATAGCTAACACTTGGTTCAAGAATCATAGAAGAAGGTTGTATACATGGAAGAATCCTGGAGATACTAGAAGGTATCAGATAGATTATATAATGGTAAGACAGAGATTTAGGAACCAGGTTTTAAATTGTAAGACATCTCCAGGGGCAGATGTGGACTCTGACCACAATCTATTGGTTATGAACTGTAGATTAAAACTGAAGAAACTGTAAAAAGGTGGGAATTTAAGTTGATGGGACCTGGATAAACTGACTAAACCAGAGGTTGTACAGAGTTTCAGGGAGAGCATAAAGGAACAATTGACAGGAATAGGGGAAAGAAATACAGTAGAAGAAGAATGGGGAGCTCTGAGGGATGAAGTAGTGAAGGCAGCTGAGGATCAAGTAGGTAAAATGACGAGGGCTGGTAGAAATCCTTGGGTAACAGAAGAAATAGTGAATTTAATTGATGAAAGGAGAAAGCATAAAAATGCAGTAAATGAAGCAGGCAAAAAGGAATACAAACGTCTCAAAAGTGAGATCGACAGGAAGTGCAAAATGACTAAGCAGGGATGGCTAGACAACAAATGTAAGGATGTAGAGGCTTATCTCACTAGGGGTAAGATAAATACTGCCTACAAGAAAATTAAAGAGACCTTTGGAGAAAAGAGAGCCACTTGTATGATTATCAAGAGCTCAGATGGAAACCCAGTTCTAAGCAAAGAAGGGAAAGCCGAATGGTGGAAGGAGTATATAGAGGGTCTATACAAGGGCGATGTACTTGAGAACCATATTATAGAAAAGGAATAGGATGTACATGAAGATGAAATGGAAGATACGATACTGCGTGAAGAGTTTGACAGAGCACTGAAAGACCTGAGTTGAAACAAGGTCCCGGGAGTAGACAACATTCCCTTAGAACTACTGACGGCCTTGGGAGAGCCAGTCATGAGAAAGCTCTACCATCTGGTAAGCAAGATGTATGACACAGGCAAAATACCCTCAGACTTCAAGAAGAATATAATAATTCCAATCGCAAAGAAAGCAGGTGTTGACAGATGTGAAAATTACCGAACTATCAGTGTAATAAGTCACAGCTGCAAAATACTAACGCGAATTCTTTACCGACGAATGGAAAAACTGATAGAAGCCGACCTCGGGGAAGATCAGTTTCGATTACGTAGAAATGTTGGTACACCTGAGGCAATACTGACCTTACGACTCATCTTAGAAGAAAGATTAAGGAAAGGCAAACCTACGTTTCTAGCATTTGTAGACTTAGAGAAAGCTTTTGACAATGTTAACTGGAATAATCTCTTTCAAATTCTAAAGGTGGCAGGGGTAAAATACAATTTGTACAGAAAGCAGATGGCAGTTATAAGAGTCGAGGGGCACGAAGGGGAAGCAGTGGTTGGGAAGGAAGTGAGACAGGGTTGTAGCCTCTCCCCAATGTTATTCAATCTGTATATTGAGCAAGCAGTGATGGAAACAAAAGAAAAATTCGGAGTAGGTATTAAAATCCATGAAGAAGAAACAAAAACTTTGAGGTTCGCCGATGACATTGTAATTCTGTCAGAGACAGCAAAGGACTTGGAAGAGCAGTTGAATGGAATGGACAGTGTATTGAAAGGAGGATAGAAGATGAACATCAACAAAATCAAAACGAAGATAATGGAATGTAGTCGAATTAAGTCTGGTGATGCTGAGAGAATGGCTCAAATGGCTCTGAGCACTATGGGACTTAACTTCTGAGGTAATCAGTCCCCTAGAACTTAGAACTACTTAAACCTAACTGACCTAAGAACAGCACACACACCCATGCCCGAGGCAGGATTCGAACCTGCGACCGTAGCGGTCACGCGGTTCCAGACTGTAGCGGCTAGAACCGCTCGGCCACTCCGGCCGGCGATGCTGAGGGAATTAGATTAGGAAATGAGACACTTAAAGTAGTAGAGGAGTTTTGCTATTTGGGGAGCAAAATAACTGATGATGGTCGAAGTAGAGAGGATATAAAATGTAGACTGGCAATGGCAAGGAAAGCGTTTCTGAAGAAGAGAAATTTGTTAACATCGAGTATTGATTTAAGTGTCAGGAAGTCGTTTCTGAAAGTATTTGTATGGAGTGTAGCCATGTATGGAAGTGAAACGTGGACGACAAATAGTTTGGACAAGAAGAGAATAGAAGCTTTCGAAATGTGGTGCTACAGAAGAATGCTGAAGTTTAGATGGGTAGATCACATAACTAATGAGGAGGTATTGAATACAGTTGGGGAGGCGTTTGTGGTACAACTTGACAAGAAGAAGGGACCGGTTGGTAGGACATGTTCTGAGGCATCAGGGGATCACAAATTTAGCATTGGATGCAGCGTGGAGGGTAAAAATCGCAGAGGGAGACCAAGAGATGAATACACTAAGTAGATTAAGAAGGATGTAGGTTGCAGTAAGTACTGGGAGATGAAGAAGCTTGCACAGGATAGAGTAGCATGGAGAGCTGCATCAAACCAGTCTCAGGACTGAAGGCCACAACAACAACAACAATCGGACACTGATCGCATTCATAGAGAAAGCGATCGTTATGAGATAACGACCGATAAGTAGCAACACAGGCAACATACAGGTAACGTGGGTACGATCTTAACTGATCAAAGCTACTAGGAAAACTACTATAGTCTACTGTTACTGCGGAAGCCTAAGGTAATTTTACAACTCTATTATAAACAGGGCACAATCTTGGATTTATTTATTCTCGTATCAGAAACATACACAGAGTGAACATTAATAAAACCAACAAACTAAAGGGACATCTCCGGCGGTAATTCGGAAGGATACCGCCCTTCGATTGTGCCATTCCAGCACTAATCGAAGCGTCAGGGTTTCAGGTGCCAGCCGTCCAGCCAGCCAGCCAACCGAGCAGCAGCGGTCCAGCCGAGCAGCAGCTGCAGCAGCAGCAGCAGAAGCGGTCCCGGCCAGCAGCAGCGGTCCAGCCCTCCAGCCAGCCAGCCCTCCAGCAGCAGTAGCAGCAGCTGCGGCCTTCCTACCAGCAGTCACCAGCGCCAGGGCCAGCAGCGTGGGACTCTGGTCTTCGTCCGTCTTCGTCCATCTTCAGTTTTTTTCTCTCCTTTTCGTCCTGTGATGTTTTCGTTCATCACTGTCGTTATGTCAGCCCCCACCACCACTGCCACTACTACCACCACTGCCATTGTGTACACTTCGCCCCCCGCCGCCACCACCACCATTACATGGTGTGCCCAGTCACCCCCACCCCCCTTTTCCCATCCCTCCTCTTCTCACTCTCCCTTCGCCCTCGCTCTTTGTCGCCCCCTCTCCAGCTTCTTCCTCCCGCTCCTCTCCCTCTGATCCTTTCCCCCCACTCCCCCAGCCTGTCACTGCAGCTCCAGCTAGGGTGGTGGCCCGTCGGGCCACTGCCCATGCCCAGCTCTCTCCACCGCCTTTGCCATCACCGCCACCGCCGTCACCGTCGCCGTCGCCTTCACCAACACCATCTCTGGCACCGACTACTGCGTCCACGCAGGGACCTGCCACTTCCCGCCACCTCCCTATAGTTCCCATCCCTCATGTCACCACCCACCCTTCTGCCACCATTAAACGCCCTAGTGGCACCACCACCTCCTCCGCTCCCAAAAAGGCCCCGCCCCATCCTCCTTCCCCCCCCCCCCCCCAGGATGCCATGGATGTCTCCCCACCTGGCCCTGTTCCCTCCACCACCTCCTCCTCCTCCTCCTCAGCCCCCCTCTTTATACAAATACCTCCTCTCCCATCCCGATCCTTCCCTTCTCAAGGCCCGGAACCTCTCCCTCCTCCTCCGCCAACACTTCCCTGGTGCCCCCATCTCACTCCTCACTCCCAGACGGGATTCAGTTCTCATCTCCTCCCCCAACCCCACCCTCCATACTGACATCCTCTCCTGCCTCCCCATCACACGGTTTGGCCCCAACGCCTCCCTCACCCCTGTTCCTTCTCCATCTCCTACCTGCCAACACCAACCCCCACGTCACCCACCGGCCCTCACCACCGTGATCACTTGGCTTAGTCCAACAATTACGGAGGAGGAGGTGTTGGCGGAGCTCGAGGCGCATCCCTCGCTGGAGGTGCGGGCGGTCTGCCGCATTTTTAACTCAGCCGGCCCCAACCGCCTTATGCAGGTTTTCTCCGAGGACGCCCCCTCCGTTGACTGTCTCCTGAAGGAGGGTGCCCTCCTCTTCAACCAGCGCTATAAGGTCGACCACTCTGTTCCCCTCCTCAATACCTGCGCTGCCAGAGTTGTCTGCACTATAACGCGCACCCAACAGCCGAGTGCCACGAGGCCCCCACCTGCCCGCATTGTAGGCAAGCGCACTTCCTCCGGCAGTGCCCTAACCTACAATCCCCTCCCTCCTGTAATACTTGCAATCTCCCCCATCCCACCTACTCCCAAAAGTGTAAAGTCCGACCCCCTCCGACCACTCCTGAACTCACCGTCCCTGTCCGTCCTCTGGACGCCCCCTCCTGGCAATTCCCTTCGTCCCCCCCCCCCACCCCCCCCCGCTGAGGTCATGATCAGGTTCCTCACCATTGTCCTGCAAAACGTCCACCCTTTCCAGCGCCCTCACACCCTCCAACTGATCTCCATCGCCGCCCGTTCCGTCTTCCACCTAAAAATGTATGCCACCTACTCCCACAACCAGGCCCATTTCACCTTCTCCTGTCTCGACACCCTCGTCTAAATCCCTGTCATGGCGCGACAGCACCGTATCCTGTTCAACAACATCTGTTTCCTTCCCGCCAACAAGAACCTCTTCATCCACACCCTTGCCACCCACCGCGTGGATGCCTTCCTCCTCAATGAAACCTTCCTCCAACCCCACCACACTATCCACACTTCGCCCTACCTTCTCCACTGCTCCAAAAATCCCCTCCCAATTGCACATGGCGGAGTTGCCATTGGCCATCACCGCCAGATGCCGGTTCGGCTCCAACCTCTCCTTCCCAACCCCACCAAACACCTGATCCTTAGTCTCTTCTTCCCCAGCCTTACCGTCACCTGCGCCACCGTCTATGTCCGCCCTGACGCCCCTATTCCTTTCGACTTCCTCTTCCACATTTATCGTACCTTCTCCTCCTACGTGATCGTCGCCGACCTCAACATCCATAGTCGCTCCGCCACCCAGTTACGGTGATGGCATCGGTTCCTCTCCACCCTTCAAGGCGACCTTGTCCCCATTCCCCAGCACACCCACCCCGAATCCAACTCCACTCCTGATGTCATCCTCTCCTCCCCCAACCTCCTTGGCCGCATAGCGGTGGATGTCCTGGACCCCATTGGTAGCAACCATCTCCCTGTCCGCCTCACTGTTTCAGATGGTCGTCCCCCCTCCCCGACCCTCATAATGACCCTCCCCCGAAGTACATCCATGACTATTCCTGTGCCGACTGGAATGCCTACCGGGATACCCTCTCCACCCGGATCGAAGGCCACCCCTTCACCTACCACCACCCTGACAATGTTACCCATGCCGCCTCCTTGCTGACCTTGTCTGAGGCTGTGGAGGCCCATGTCCCTATTGTCGCCATCCACCCCCACCGTCCTACCTTACCCCCACAAGCCGTCCTCCTCCTCCGTGTATCCCGCCGTCTCTAACGTGCCTTCCTCCACACGTGTGACACGGACACACTACGATGCCACCGGCAACTCCAGCGACACATCCAAAACTTGCTTGCAGCTAAGAAACGCCGGGACTGGCAACAGACATGCACCCATTTAAATGCTACCCTACCTATAAACTCATCCAAGTACTGGTCAGCCTTCCGTTGCCTTACCAGAACTAAACCCTCCCCCTACTATCCTCTTCTCCATGATGATCACCCCTTTCCTGACACCCTTAGTAAGGCCAGTCACTTTGCCTCCTACCTTTCTGATGTGTTCTCCATCCCCGATGATCCCCAGTTCGATTACTCCCTCTTCCCGGATGTCCGTGATCGAGCTGATACCTCTGTCCCTCCCCTCGCACCTCGCACCTGGTTTCCAATACTTGGACAACATTGCACACACGGAACTCAACGCCCCTATCACTACACAGGATCTCATTGCTACACTCTGCACAAAACGCAACACCGCTCCTTGTCACGATTGTGTCACCTACTGCCACCTTCATGAAGCTCCTGTCTCTTTCCTCTCCACCCCGGCCAGGCTCTACAATGTAGTTCTGTCCACCGGCTACTACCCTGACATGTGGAAAACCTCCCATATCCTGATATTCCTTAAACCTGGTAAACCGCCGTCCGCCGTCTCCTCCTATCGTCCCATCAGCCTTACCTCGGTCTTCAGCAAGGGCCTGGAATCCATCCTCACCCGAAGCATCCACCAGCATCTCCGCCAGCACCGCCTCCTTCCCGTTACCCAGTGTGGCTTTCGACCATCCTGCTCTTCCAATGACCTTCTCCTCCACCTCGCTCATCTCCTTTCTGAACAGCTAAATTCCCGTCGCTCCGCACTCTTCCTCTCCCTGGACCTCAAACGTGCCTATGACCGTGTATGGCATTCTGGTCTCCTCTTCAAGCTCCAAACCTTCGCCTTTCCCATTAACTACGTCCGTCTGATAGGCTCCTTTCCCTCCCACCGTCCTTCCTACGTCACCATCCATAACACGGATTCCAACACCTTTTTTCCCTCCACCGGTGTGCCCCGAGGCTCCATCCTCTCCCCCCTTCTGTACCTTTTGTATATGGCGGACAAGCCGCCGCCGTCACCCCCCATCCACCTTCTCCAGTTTGCCGATGACACCGCCTTCCTTGCCCTCACCCCCACCCTGCAGCGTTCCCAACACCTTCTCCAATCCCATCTTGACCAGTTCACCGCTTGGTGCAACCAGTTGTTGCTCAAGGTCAATCCCTCTAAAACCCAGGCGATCATTGTAAGCAAAACCACCCCTTCCTTCCGCCTCCTTGATTTCTATCTCACAATCTATGGCCGTCCTATCGCCCTCACCCCCACCATTAAGTACCTTGGCATCACCCTCGACCGTCGCCTCTTCTGGACCCCCCATCTCCGGACAATCCAAGCCAAGGCACGCTCCCAACTCTGTCTCCTCAAGCTCCTTTCCGGCTGTATGTGGGGTCTGGACCCCTCCACCATACTGCACACCTATAAATTCCTCATCCGCCCTATCCTCTGTTATGCCTGTCCTGCCAGGATCTCCACCCCTCCTGCCTTTTACAAATCCCTTCAGATCCTAGAATGCCATGCTCTCTGCCTCACCTATCGCATCCGTCTCCCCTCCCCCACGTGGATCCTGTACGACCTCATTCCGTTCCCCCACCTCCTCCTTTTCCTTGAACGGATACGGATCCTGTACACCTCCCGAAAACTTGATCCTCCTCACCCACTTGTCTCCCCCATTCTCTCCCACCCCCGCCTACTGCCGTGCCTGTATTCCCACGTCCCACCCAGTCTCCATCTCTCCACCCTCCTTACCCTCTCCCAAGGTGGCTTCCGCCAGCTCCCTCTCCCTGATGATGCCCTCTTCCCCTCCATCTCCCCCTCCTACCAACTTTGATCCTCCCTCCCTCTTCCTGTGTTTGCTCCTTTGGGCACCCTCCCTCCCTTCTCTCCCTCTACCCTCCCTCCTCCATTTCTCCCCACTCCTCCCCCAGGCTTCCCTCCCCTGTCCCTCTACTCCTGCCCCCATCTCCTCAGCCATTGGCATCTTTGTTCTCCCCTTTGCCCCCCCCCACCCTTCTTCCCCTCTTGGCAGGTCCACGGACTCGCACACGCTACGTGGACATTCGCGCGCCGGAGATCATCGCCATCAGTGTCTCGTGTGTGCCGTCGTGTTTAGTGTTCAGTGTTCATCGTCGCACTCCATCGTTCACCTGTGCCATCGCCATCTTCAGTGTTTGTGCGTCGTGTCAACAGTTTGTAGTGCGGATTATCGTCGAGTGTGAACGGCTCCGTGTTTGTCTTTATGTGTCTGCTATTTTATTACCCGCCGTTATGTCACTTATGTGTATTCTTTCTGTTGTTTATTTATCTATTCTATGGCTGAAGAGCGGCGTAACATGCTGCTGACAGCCTGCCTGTTTGTACGGGTTTGAAAATAACTAGAGGGACTGTATCTTGACTCGAAACGAAAAGAAAAGGTCCTATAACATGTCTCCGGAAATGGACGGTGTTCGTGCAACGACAACAAATCGTCCCGAAACAAAACTACATCGCGCCAACATCACAACAGATGTTCAATGTGACCTCCAAGGGATTGCAGGTGACAGGGATAGTAGCGGTTGTCATGCAGGATCCAGAAAATCGTACATTGTCTTACACCGTGTTGGCAGGCCACTTGCATGGAGCTTGTACTGGGGTTCGTCTCAATATCGTGTAGAACCCGACCCTCCAAATCTAGTGAACCCACAATACGCCGCCTCCCTGCACGTTCGTCTGTCTGAAAGGTCACGTGATCACACTAACGCCCAGAAAGGGCTTGAAATGTTGTATGATATGGTTGGCGTCTGTGAGGGTACTTGTTTTGGTGTAGCCGTGCTGCCTCTGGACCGTTTACACCTGCTTGATCCCTACTTGAATACCGGACCATTCTGCTGCTCACAGGACGCTGTGTCCATCACACAGCCTGCAACACACTAGGCACACACGGCACGTGGTCAGAGGAACTGACATTCGTCAGCGCCATCTACTGTGGCAACGATGTATTTCCGGACACATGTTCATAGGACCTATTTTCCTCCGTTTCCAGTCAGGAATCCGTCCCTGCAGTTTGTCGATTTATTAATGTTCACCCTGTTTAGTATACACAATTATGGGTTTATTACTTGTCAAACTTCTTGCCAGATTAAAACTGTGTGGCGGACTGAGACTCGAACTCAGGACCTTTGCATTCTGTGTGCAAGAATTCTACAGACTGAGATATCGAAGCACAACTCACGACCAATTCTCACAACTTTAATTCCGCCGGTACCTCATCTCCTACCTTGCCCAAAACGTGCCCACTGCCAATGCATTTTCTGTTCCGTAATGAAGTTTGTCTTCTGTACAGGAGGCTGCAAAGAGTCGCGATTGAAGCATACGAGGAACAGTCTGATCTTTTCCAAAGTCACACCGAAAATCGTTTTGATCAATGTAGCTCCATCTTGCCAAATTAACATTTGATCTGCCAACTCCAGATCTTAGCCTATCGGGAGGACGACGGTTCAATCCCGTCTCCGGCCATCCTGATTTAGGTTTTCCGTGATTTCCCTAAATCGCTTCAGGCAAATGCCGGGATGGTTCCTTTGAAAGGGCACGGCCGATTTCCTTCCCCATCCTTCCCTCACCCGAGCTTGCGCTCCGTCTCTAATGACCTCGTTGTCGACGGGACGTTAAACACTAATATCCTCCTCCTCTTAACCTATTCAGGGACTTCCAAGCCGCTCATTTCTGATCATAGCCAGGAGGCAGAGTTTCTGAAACTCTTTAACCAGACAGGAGGAAGGTAGTTTGTAGTCCTCCATAGTTGCAACATAGCTTTTTCAGAGGTGGTTCTAGGCGCCGTCCATGTCTCCTTAACTTCAGTAGTTGCTGATGCAGTTCGTGCTCATACAGAAGATGCGTTCTCTCCTGATCCACTTTCTTTCTTTCCTCATTCGAGGCTATTTCTCTATGAACAGGAGGTGGTGTTATTCTTTTGGTGTGGTAAAACCATACGATTGGAGTGGATTTCAAGCAAACTGTTATGATTTTACAGGTGCTGAATTGCAGCAAACATGACATGCATAATCTGTCGCAGAATAGCATAGTGCCATTGTTGAGGTTGCAGTGTTTCAGGTTGAGTACTTCTCTGTGACCCGGCCAGCATCCGTAGAAGATGGTTCCTGGTCAAACTTTTGACTTGCAGTTCATGCAGTGCTTCTTGGATAAAACTGGAGAAACAAATCGGTAGTGCCCTTTTGAAAGGAAACATCCAAATAATTAAATTAACGAAAATCGAAATCACGATGTCCGGAAGGGGATCTGAATGCCGACCCTTCCGAAGTGCCTTAACACTAGAACGGCGGATTTTCTGACATTCCTAAAATGACGGAAAGGGGTCATTTTGACATCACATAAAATATTTTCATATTTGACTTAAACGAGTACTTTTTTTAGTGTTTGTTAATCCATACTTTATTTCTAGTAATCACAACAATTATTTACAATTATAAATAATAATTACTAATTTATTTGATCAACACTATCATACAAATTTATTGTTGCTACTGTTCACAAATTTCTTAACTGTATATTTTAATTTATTAACTACTGATACAACCTTCTAGACACATTTAGTATATTTGGTCCATTTTACTCTCGCATGTGTTTTACAAACAGCTCTGTATTACTTTTCACTCATGTAATTTGAAGCTGCTAGACACACTTAGCACAGGTGATTTCTGTTTTACGCGCACATTTTCCGCACACGGATTTGTGGCACTTTACACAGTTTTCGCTGGTCTTGTTGCCCTTGCAGAGGCTGATTTGGCACTTCCTCCGCTTTCTAAGTGATTTCAGTCCCATATCCTCTTCCTTTTTCCTGATGTTCTTGCTCTTTCGTTCCCATGAGTTCATTTGCCAGTTGAAGTATGAACTTCTTCCTTTCCATTTTCTTGTTTGTTACTATGTTATAGATAAACCATGCATTTATTGCCGCTATGTCCAGTATGTTGTAGAAGACATGCATTGGCCATCTCCTACATGCAACCTTCGTGGTATATTTACGGGTCATTTGATCAACCACGTCCATGCCATACTTCGTTGCATTGTAGAACGTTACGGTTTCAGGTTTTTTCTTTCCTTCCTTGCTTATTGCTTCTTCAGCATGCAGCTTACTCAGAAGAATTACATTTTTATTCTGCTTTCCTTGGTATACAGTGAAGGTGCAGTCTGTGTTGCCATTATTGTGCAGTATTGTGGTGGAGTGTATTTCAGTATTCGGCTTCCTTACTTCATCGGGGATTTCACGGCGGATCTTGTTCATTGTTCCAACTTATGAAGTTTTCTTTTCTTTGAGTTTTTTAGCAAGTTGAAGAGACGTAAAGAAGGAGTCTGTGGTCACATTTCTTCCTTGATTTACAAATGGCTCCATGAGATGCATAACAACGTAGTCTCCAAGTGGTTGTTTCTCTCTATGCGTGTCCTCTTTGCCGAGGTATGGAAAAGCATTACGTATATACTTCGTCGTTACATCAACAACCATCCACAATTTGAGACCATATTAGTCTGGTTTGTGGACATGAATTGAGTAAACCTGCATCTTGCTTTGCTTGGTAACAGTTGCTCTTCAGTGGTTATATTTTCTCTAGGGCGGTAAGCCCGAATACGGCTTTCAATGAAATGTCCCCAAATTTCAGATACAAGAGCGAATTTGTTGGCTGCCAGGCGTTCAGCTCGGGTTGATTTTTCATCAAAACGGAGAAATCTGTCCCTTGGCGTAATGTCCTTGATAAAAGCACGCCCCCAAGAGTGCGACCAGAGATCATACACAGACATATCTTTTGTGCACAATACACCCCAAACATACATGATGGCTATCAGTTTCTTCCGTTCCTCAAGTGACACAGTCCAGTCATTGTTTTTTAGTACTTTTCGATCATTTGATTCTGTGCATTTCCTCATGAGACGTAGCATTGCATCATCAAAAATCAAACGGAAGGCACCGATGACAGAGCTGTCTACTCGTTGGCAAGCATAAGCAGTGGAACCTCCTATTTCCTTCAGAACATTCTCAGCTGACCCCACACGGTTCCATCCCTTACAATCATCTTTGTAGATGCTTCCAACTGTACCTGCTGTGGTGAAAGAGGTGATGAATCCTCTAAGAGATGTAACACTTCTTCATCAGTAAGTACACGCTGACCATACATGATCGGAAACGTGTTTCACGGACAAAGACTATCTGGGTGACGCAACATAAGCTGTGGCAGACTGTAACGTACACGTGCCAAGTTGCAACAATGAGGAGCAACTGCTCTGCGTTACTGCACACTGTTGCCACTGTATTGTTGGATAATTTACTTATATTCAGAAGAGAATTACATTGGGGTCAAATTGACCCCTTCCGCTGTTCTAGGTATATTGAACAAAATTAAAATATTTTGTAAATGCTAAAACATCTACAGGGGGAGGAGAAAAAAATTAGAAAAAGTCATATAATTTCATTAACGAAGTAAATAAATTGGATACGACAATGAACGAAAAAATTGTGACATGGACCATTTTGACCCCTTCCGCCGTTCTAGTGTTGAGCAACGCATCGTGTCGCTCAGTAGGATGACACTAATAAAAGTGTTTAAATATTTTCCTCACGCTCTGTCCAAGAATAGGCTGCAAAGGCACTTCAAATCATGGTACAAAAAAAGTATGCAGCTTGCCTCTTCCAATGAATGATTGACTGGAGAACCATTAGCGAGCCAAGAAATAAGATAGTAGGGTCAAAAAGCGCGATGGGTATACAGGAAGAGATGTTGAAAGGCACCTTACATAACCTTTTCCCTTTTTCGTAATGTATTTGTGTGTGATCGTTACATCATCACTTTTGCAGTGACAAAAAAAGTGAGTTTGAGGTTTGCTGCTGTTGTGGCTGCACTGTCAGAAGCGTTTGCCGCCCCATCCACGAATTAAGCACGACACAGGTTGTCTATTTATAGTGCCTGTAAGAGCTGTAATTAATTTCACATCGTCTTACATGACTCCTTCTGACAGTTTCAGAATGGGTCCTACGTCGCCGAATGAGCGTCTACTTTCGATGTCTTTAAGTGGTTCTTGAATTGTTTCATTTTTCCTGTTGATAATCTAGATTATCTGAAAACGTGTAACACTCTGATAAAAATGGATGATTATTCACGTGGATCTTCTGTGTCTCCAGTTAATCGAAAATAAACTCGCATCCACAAGTTAAGGGATATTTACGGTACACGAAAAAACATGAACCACAGCGATAATAGCTACACTGAATGGTGTCTTGACAACATTGTGACATGTGAGGTATGTCCTAAAAGCGGTCATGGTAGTCGGGAGCGCTTTCCGTGACTACCGTCCCTGCGCCGGTGGCAAATAGAATGTCATTATGTGGTATGACGTCCTCGCATTGTAATCCAAGATTCACATCGACTCCCCATACTCTGATACAGACCATCGAAAATGGCTTGTGGTAGCACTTCGTATTACCGGACGAACTCCCTCTGAAGGTCAGCAGTAGTCTGTGATGTTGATGCGATCCTTCGTCCTAGAGCGTTCCGTGTTTCTCCAACTTTGTTTACATTCAAAAATCGAATTGGTCGCTGTAACCCGGTGAAGTCCTGAAGCCGCAGACACATGTCCACCAGCCCTGTGCGACTGGGCACCGTCATCTGTAAACTGGACCAAAAGTCCATACGTACCAGGGAAATAGCTAACATGTCGTGCAGTATGAAACTCCTGCATAGTGTGGCCAGCAGAGTACCCCTTGGAAACACACGCAGAAGCATAGGCTTTTTACGTGGCATAGTCCCAGACGAGTTCACCAGCTCCACCATATCGGCCCCTTGCAACAATATCAGAAGGGTTGTACCGTCTGTGCCATGGGAGCGCTTGATGAACCAATGATGAGAATTACTTTCTAAGCACACACGCAACTGATTTGTGAAAAGGACGCTACGCCGCTGGTCTTGGATCCATTTACGATGGGCAAGACACCGCATTCTCCAAACGTAAAGAGCCTTGTGTGGTACGATAATATCTGACCGTCAGAGTATACTTTCGGAACCAACGATAGAAAGTCTGACGTGAGCTGTCAGTCAGAGTCTCCTGTGTGGCCCTAACCAGGGCAGGCACTGTGTTGGTTGGAAGTCTTCGTGGTTTTAAGGCACGATAACGACGCTGGCTAATACACTACTGGCCATTAAAATTGCTACACCGCGAAGATGACGTGCTACAGACGCGAAATTTAACCGACACGAAGAAGATGCTGCGATATGCAAATGATTAGCTTTTCAGAGCATTCACACAAGGTTGGCGCCGGTGGCGACACCTACAACGTGCTGACATGAGGAAAGTTTCCAACCGATTTCTCATACACAAACAGCAGTTGCCCGGCGTTGCCTGGTGAAACGTTGTTGTGATGCCTCGTGTAAGGAGGAGAAATGCGTACCATCACGTTTCCGACTTTGAGAAAGGTCGGATTGTAGCCTATCGCGATTGCGGTTTATCGTATCGCGACATTGCTGCTCGCGTTGGTCGAGATCCAATGACTTTTAGCAGAATATGGAATCGGTGGGTTCAGGAGGGTAATACGGAACGCCGTGCAGGATCCCAACGGCCTCGTATCACTAGCAGTCGAGATGACAAGAATCTTATCCGCATGGCTGTAACGGATCGTGCAGCCACGTCTCGATCCTTGAGTCAACAGATGGGGACGTTTGAAAGACAACAACCATCTACACGAACAGTTCGACGACGTTTGCAGCAGCATGGACTATCAGCTCGGAGACCATGGCTGCGGTTGCCCTCGACGCTGCATCACAGACAGGAGCGCCTGTGATGGTGTACTCAACGACGAACCTGGGTGCACGAATGGTAAAACGTCATTTTTTCGGATGAATCCTGGTTATGTTTACAGTATCATGATGGTCGCATCCGTGTTTGGCGACATCGCGGTGAACGCACATTGGAAGCGTGTATTCGCCATCGCCATACTGGCGTATCACCCGGCGTGATGATATGGGATGTCATTGGTTACACGTCTCAGTCATCTCTTGTTCGCATTGACAACACTTTGAACAGCGGACGTTACATTTCAGATGTGTTGCGACCCATGGCTCTACCCTTCATTCGATCCCTGCGAAACCCTACATTTCAGCAGGATAATGCACGACCGAATGTTGCAGGTCCTGTACGGGCCTTTCTGGATGCAGAAAATTTCGGCTGCTGTAGTGGCCAGCACATTCTCCAGTTCTCTCACCAATTGAAAACGTCTGGTCAATGGTAGCCGAGCAACTGGCTCGTCACAATACGCCAGTCACTACTCCTGATGAACTGTGGTATCGTGTTGAAGCTGCGTGGGCAGCTGTAGCTGTACACGCCATCCAAACTCTCTTTGACTCAACGCCTAGGCGTATCAAGGCCGTTATTTCGGCCAGAGGTGGTTGTTCTCGGTACTGATTTCTCGGGATCTATGCACCCAAATTGCGTGAAAATGTAATCACATGTCAGTTGTTGTATAATATATTTGTCCAATGAATACCCGTTTATCATCTACATTTCTTATTGGTGTAGCAATTTTAGTGGCCAGTAGTGTAGATATTTTACATGCTCGACTTTGCCACTATTGTCATTTAGTTCCTTGCTGGAATGATATCCACAGCAACGAAATCACTCTACGTGAGACATTCGATTCCAATCCTATCATTCAAAGACTGTATACAGTTTCTGACTTGCCAATGAGCTGGCCGTGAGTAATAGTTCACATGTATTCACTAGGCCATTCTGTTTCTCTTCGATTTGAATACTGCCTGCTAAACGGAGATAAAACGCAGTCGGGACTACTACACCGAGGAACTCTGTCCACATGGGCTGTCGCAGGCACAGTCAGCAGTTTTGTACTGGTATCCCATGTATGTCTCACGTTTCCGTGTTATCATACCACAATTTAGACCATGCCGCCATGATGGAATGTATTATTGTAGATCTTTTGAGCTGTGAACATGAGTGTAGTGCAGATCTCACCCTACCAAATGATTTTGTAGCACAAAACCTACCCGATCAAAAGCTTCTGTAGTACAAATCTCACCAGCTTAAAAGCTTTGTTTAGTGCCTCCTCAATTACGAACTTAGGTGTATTCTGAAATATAAGGCATTAACGCTCGCTATATCTAAGATTATGGTGCTCCATAAAACGACGCTGTGGGTTAGTCAATTAACAAGCTGATTTTTGTATTAGGGTTCCAAAATTTGATATTATGAATTTTTACATTTCATAGTGGCGTTAAATAATATAGTTGGTTTAATCTAGCGTATTTCCAGTACATATCTCTCTGTGCTACTCAGAACTACTATTTAATTCATATATTTAATTACTTTTAAATATGCTTAAATATACTACAGTTTAGTTCAAAATGGTTCAAATGGCTCTGAGCACTATGGGACTTAACAGCTGTGGTCATCAGTCCCCTAGAACTTAGAACTACTTAAACCTAACTAACATAAGGACATCACACACATCCATGCCCGAGGCAGGATTCGAACCTGCGACCGTAGCAGTCGCGCGGTTCCGGACTGCGCGCCTAGAACCGCGCCAATTCCCAAGTACACCTTTGCGTGAGAAAAGAATATGATCCTAGTACATAGCACCCATCCCCTCAGCTCTAATAAAATTCCTTTAGTCACGCAGTATCACACTATAGCAGCCATTGGATTTGTCTCAGAGAAACAATTCTACAACAAAACAGCACAATCTACCTGTCAGTCTTCACAACGTTAACAAGCCCTCACTGTTCTACAAGCTAGGATTACAATCAGTAACTACAGATATATCCTCATGGAGCCATAATCTTTATACGAAGGCATGCAGGGACAGAATGCCTCCAGACTCTGAAAGCTATTTAAATAAAATAAACGTTCTTAACATTCTTCATAACACGACGGTGTGTAACATAACAATGTCGGTGCCTGGGAAGCAGCGTGCTGTAAACGAGTTGCGAAACGCAGAAGAATTCGTCTTCATATTTAGCACACTCTCCTTCAGTATGAAAATTCTAGACCACACACGAGCGTTGCGACATCTGCAACAATCCGACGTCTTGGGTTCCTCCTCGATCATCCTCCATGCAGTCTCGACTTGGCCTCATCCCATTTTCACTTCTTTTCAAAACCTAAGGAATACCTTCAAGGACTTCACTTTGATGGCGATGAAGCAGTGCAAGCAGAGGTGATGTTGAGGCCCTGTCAACAAACATTCTATAGTGATGGTATCAACAAACTAGCCTCTCGTTAGAAGAAATATATTCATCTGCAGGGTGACTATGTTGAGAAATAAATACGTAGACATGAATGATAAGGATGTGGAATGTTAATACCTTTTGTTTTATGTAAAAGTTTTAAAAGTTTTCACATAAAAAATCGGAGGACTTACCTTTCAGCACGCTCCCGTGCAATCAGCCTACCAAACGCGTCATCCTTGCCATGCACCTAAGGAACCCAATAGTAACCTTTATTTCCAATAGTATTTGTTTCGACCATTTTATACTGCATGAATTCCTCAGCCCCCCCTCCCCCCCCCCCCACCCCGCTTATAAACACGCTATAAGGCAGCCTAATTCCCCTTTCTCAACATATCTGTCTCAATAATAACTTGTCACCCATCGCCAGATGTAATTCTTGCATCACCAACCGCTCTTAGTCCCATAACAGACGTGCTCGCGATCTATCCCTCAATCATGTGCAATTCATCAAATAGATGAAACTCAATCTAACCCACAACAGCCTCCGAAACTTCTACAACTTTGTTCTCCCCTCACCCCCTTCCCCCTGTTGCATTATACCATCAAGTAACCTGGTCTGAATCCACTTACGTCCACATTCCCTGTTTGTTTTACGCTCTCTAATTCTACACACAGAATCTCATCATCTCTGTCGGTCATTTCTCCGCCTCAGACGCTAGGACACTCACAAAGGCCACCGTCATCTATCTATTTCTAACACACAACAGGTAAATAAACGCTAGAAATGGCCATAAACATATTTTATGCACTATTTACAAACTCATCTGGTACTCTGTGCCCGAGCACCAGTAGTCTGCGGATATACGTAAAACACCAGTAATCTACGGATATACGCAACAGATGTAACCAAGGAAAGGCGCCAATATATGTTAAGGAAGAAAGTATTTCCTATTAGGCAGCTAATCAACTGCATGAGTCCTCTAAATCATCAGTACCATATGGTTCTTTTTCTCTGGTCTTACGTGCCATTTATGTACAGTATCCGACTTCAGCGTACGGAAATGAGTCAAAAACATATCTGTAATTGGGGGGGGGGGGGGGGGGGGGGGGCGGAAATCGTATGTCAGACTGAGATATCACACACAAGTGAGGGTGCAGAAATTAGGAGATGTCAGCGGAGTTGATGTGGTCACGCAGGATAAAGATGTACAGGATATCGTGTTATAATAGTCCGCACGATGGCAGTTTTATAGTGTACTTGGATACGTGTCGACAGAATGGTTCAAATGGCTCTGAGCACTATGGGACTTAACATCTGAGGTCATCAGTCCCCTAGAACTTACAACTACTTAAACCTAACTAACCTAAGGACATCACACACATACATGCCCGAGGCAGGATTCGAACCTGCAACCGTAGCGGTCGCGTGGTTCCAGACTGAAGCGCCTAGAACCGCTCGGCCACACCGGCCGACTGTCGACAGAATGCAAGTTTAAGTTAAGGGAACAGATGACGCGCCGGCGGATCACTAGGTGACTGTCAATCCGAACGCGGGACTTTTGTTAGTAAAGTGCAAGAATAGTTTCGTTTCGACAGTCGTTAATGTCAAATTTTGTTATTAAAGAAGAGTGAATCTGCTTGTCTCGTCCTGGACTTTATGAGCTCGACTACCTACCAAACGGCCCTAGACCCTAATTACACTCGTACCTGCGCATTAAAAAAGCAGCAGTCGCTCATACACTGATGGAAAAATTGCAACAACAGGAAATAAATAATGTAGAGTAATAAAATTTCTGAAATACATTTGTCTGCCGACCGGAGTGGCCGAGCGGTTCTAGGCGCTATAGTCTGGAACCGCGCGACCGACACGGTAGCAGGTTTGAATCCTGCCTCGGGCATGGATGCGTGTGATGTCCTTAGGTTACTTAGGTTTAAGTAGTTCTAAGTCTAGGGGACTGATGACCTCCGATGTTAAGTCCCATAGTGCTTAGAGCCATTTGGACCATTTAGATTTCGTGCTACTCAGACAAGAGTGATGTTGGTTACGCCACTCTGAGGATGCAAATCATGTTTGCTTTAAATACACGCTGTAACGATCGTGAGTGTTAGTTATTTTTGAGATTGGACGTGGTCAGTTGATGTTAGACGAGAATGCCTTTAAGTTAACAAAGACGCTATTATCAACACCTAACTGAATTTGAACGAGGTCGTGTAATAGGGCTACGAGAAGTTAGATGTTCCTTCTGGCATATTGCAGAAGGACTTAGCAGGAATGTAGCCTGTGTAGTTGCTGTAATTTCTAGCAATAGTAGGCACGAGAATGTACGGTCGCAAGAAGACCGGGTTCCGGAAGGCCACGTGGCACTACCGAGAGGGAAGACCATCGTTTTCGGCGTATGACTATGGCGCATCGTACTGTATCTGCAGCAGCAATTTGAGCAGCAGTTAGCACCACAGTGACACAACGAACTGTTACAAATCGTTTACTTCAAGGACAGCTCCGAGCCAGACTTCCTGTGGCGTGCATTCCACTGATCCCAAACCATCGCCATTTGCAACTTCAGTGTCAAGCGAGAGCTCAATGGAAGGCAAGGTGAAGGTCTGTTGCGCATTCTGATGAAAGGGGGTTCTGTCTCGGTGCCAGTGATGGCCGTGTGTTGGTTAGGAGGAGGGCCTGCAACCAACCTGTCTGCGTGCCAGACACCTGGAGTTATGTCTGGGGCGCGATCGCCCTGACTGCAAATTTACACGTCAGTCTCGTGATTCGACGTGTTGTGCTGCCATTCACGAACAGCATTCCAGTGGGCGTTTTCCAACAGCATAACGCTCGCCCACGTACTGCTGCTTAACCCAGCATACTCTACAGAGTGTTGAGATGTTGCCTTGGCCTGCTCAATCACCATATCTGTTTCCAGTCGAGAATATATGGGACATCATCGGACAACTCCAGCATCATCCACAACCGGTGTTAACCAACCCTGTATTGACGGGACAAATGCAACAGGCAGGGAACTCCGTCCCACAAACTGACATCCGGCATCTCTACTGCACTTTTGCATGCTTGCATTCAACATTCTGACAATTACACCGGCTATTAATGTACCAGCATTTCACATTTGCAGTTGTTTAACTCGCGCTTGCATTAACCTGTGATCTTGCAATGTTAAACACTCAAATATGTTACCTAGACAATTGTAACTGGCTCTGAGCTCTATGGGACTTAACTTCTGAGGTCATCAGTCCGCTAGAACTTAGAACTACTTAAACCTAACTAACCTACGGACATCACACACATCCATGCCCGAGGCAGGATTCAAACCTGCTACCGTGTCGGTCGCGCGGTTCCAGACTATAGCGCCTAGAACCGCTCGGCCACTCCGGTCGGCAGACAAATGTATTTCAGAAATTTTATTACTCTACATTATTTATTTCCTGTTGTTGCAATTTTTCCATCAGTGTATGAGCGACTGCTGCTTTTTTAATGCGCAGGTACGAGTGTAATTAGGGTCTAGGGCCGTTTGGTAGGTAGTCGAGCTCATAAAGTCCAGGACGAGACAAGCAGATTCACTCTTCTTTAATAACAAAATTTGACATTAACGACTGTCGAAACGAAACTATTCTTGCACTTTACTAACAAAAGTTCCGCGTTCGGATTGACAGTCACCTAGTGATCCGCCGGCGCGTCATCTGTTCCCTTAACTTAAACTTGCATTCTGTCGACAGTCGGCCGGTGTGGCCGAGCGGTTCTAGGCGCTTCAGTCTGGAACCACGCGACCGCTACGGTTGCAGGTTCGAATCCTGCCTCGGGCATGTATGTGTGTGATGTCCTTAGGTTAGTTAGGTTTAAGTAGTTGTAAGTTCTAGGGGACTGATGACCTCAGATGTTAAGTCCCATAGTGCTCAGAGCCATTTGAACCATTCTGTCGACACGTATCCAAGTACACTATAAAACTGCCATCGTGCGGACTATTATAACACGATATCCTGTACATCTTTTTCCTGCGACCGTGGCAGCAGAGCGGTCCCGGACTGAAGCGCCTAGAACCGATCGGCCACAACGGCCCGCCACGAAATCTAAACAGAAGTCATTTTTTAGAAGTAGAAACACGCGTACCAACTTTCGTTTATGTCACACAACTCCTTTTGGTGTTGCGATTTTTTTCTGTCAGTGTATATAAACATATAAACGTTAATAAAGTGATAATTGTCCCATGTTTACCTGTAATTTCACTATATGTGCCACTTTCTTTAGAAAGAATGGTCGAATCGGCAGTACTGCAACGTAAATAAATGCAAATGTCGTGCGACTAGGTCCTCCCGTCCGGTAGACCGTTCGCCGGGTGCAAGTCTTTCGATTTGGCGCCACTTCGGCAACTTCCGCGTCGATGGGGATGAAATGATGATGATTAGGGCAACACAACACCCAGTCCCTGAGAGGAGACAATCTCTGACCCAGACGGGAATCGAACCCGGGCTCTTACGATTGACATTCTGTCGCGCTGACCACTTGGCTACCGTGGGCGGACGGTACTACAGCCTAATAAAAAGGGAACCACATATCCGATGCGCGCTAGCGCACACGACTGTGCCATGCTTTTCGACTGCACCGCAACTAATGAAAAATAGAGTGCGTTACTTGTACATATGGTGCTCTACATCCGTGTATACATAATAATATACTTTCAAAGGCTTTATTTGTTGCCATTAATTTATCGACAGGTCACATGTGCTGTTCGTTGTTTCCCGCAGCCAATGAAGCGACTCTACAGGAGGCCAAGGGAACGATAAGTCTTATGACGTTCAAGAAATTGATCGGCGAACGTTTTCTTCAAAATATAGCTTTTCACAATGCCTACTACCGCTAGACGTCATCTGACATTTGACAGTGTGCTGTATTTCTGAAAGGCATAGTGGAGTGTTATTAACATTCATTCATTTTGGAAAGGAATGAGTAATCCCTGTACGGAAATCTTTTCGCTTGAAGCTTTAGTACTACACAATCATCTTAGCCCAGTCTTCAGATCGTTGTGGCCCACAGAATTTAAGACGACTGCGAGTTTACGAAATACACTAAGAGACAAGAAACTTAACAGCATAATAGAAAACAAATATTCAAATTGTTAGACAAACACAAGTTTTGTGAGTCAAAGTTATAAAGTAAATAACACACATTCTGCATTATGTAATCAAATCAGAGAGGTTGCATTTAATAGGTACTAATTCTCAGAAAATTTTTCTTTAGCCTAATCTTCATTGGCGCTGATTCCTGGAGGACACTCGACTTTTTAAATGACCTTCTGGCGAACTAAAGGGGATGTGGAAGGTCTTAACGTTATTACTGTGCAGGAAATAAAACTCAAAATTAAAATTCTCGAGTGCTCTCGGACAGAGAAAGTATTGTACAGGATGTACACAAGCACTGTGTCCGGCGTTAGGGGGATTCCTGTGCTGGGGAAACAGGCTCCAACCATTACATACTTGGTGCCCTGATCATCGTACTCTGGTAGGTTTTAGCTGAACTAAGGCTAGTTTTTGCAAATAATACGGACCAGTTAGACGCGGAAATAACACTGTGATACTTAATTTTAGGATCCATGTCACCTTGCACCAAGCAGGTTCAAAGATCGAACAACGATAGTCGTCAAGTGTACCTAACCCTGTAAGGTACACCAAAAGTGCAAATACTTGTTCCACGTATGTTTTGCACTGCTATAGAAAAAAATCTTTATGACTTAGTCACATAATACAAACAATATTTGTTTTCTTTAGAGTGCAATTTTATTGTGGTACAAAGATCAAGCTACAGTAATCGCCAAGCGCACCTTAACCTGGAAGTTAGAGCAGCAGTGCCAATAAGTGAGCCACATGTATCTTTTACTGTTATAAAACAATAATACAGACAACTTAGACGTGGAAATAACAGTGTGACATTTAATTTGAGGGTCTATTATGCCTTGCACTGCCGGCCGGTGTGGCCGTGCGGTTCTAGGCGCTTCAGTCTGGAACCGCGTGACCGCTACGGTCGCAGGTTCGAATCTTGCCTTGGGCATGGATGTGTGTGATGTCCTTAGGTTAGTTAGGTTTAAGTAGTTCTAAGTTCTAGGGGACTGATGACCACATATGTTAAGTCCCATAGTGCTCAGAGCCATTTGAACCATTTTTTTGCCTTGCACTAAGTGGGGTACAAAGATTGAACTACTATGATTTCCTGGTCTGGTACAGAGAACAAGATTGTTGGCTCCGGGGAACATACTGACTGGCTGTTTCGTTTTAATGGCTAGTAAATTACTGAGCAAAAAAAGTTTTTTTTTGGCTTAGAAGCTCTCTAATGAACCTATTTGGGATTAAAAGATCGAATTATAATCGTCGCCAAGTGTACTTTATGCTGCAGTTTCAATATCTTTATGTATTTTGATAAATAATGCGGAAAATTTAGACATAGAAATAATATTGTGGTACTGAATAGGAGAGGGTCGACTGTGGCTTGCACCAAGTGGAGTATAGAGAATAACTCAATAGGGCAGTACGATCTGGGGTCATAAGACTGGCTGTTTAATTTTAATGTCTGGTAAAATACTGGGCTGTGATTAAAAGCGTAAAATGTGTGTGTGTGTGTGTGTGTGTGTGTGTGTGTGTGTGTGCGCGCGCGCTGATGAACGTTTGCAGGTTCTACGAATGCTGACGAAGCTGTGCTCGTTTGTGTGTGTGTGTGTGTGTGTGTGTGTGTGTGTGTGTGTGTGTGTGTGTGCTGGGTTCTGTGAATGCTGACAAACCTGTATGGGTTCTGCTGACAAAGTATTCTGCCGCTGTCCTCGCCTCCACCTGTCACAGTCAGGGGAGTGGTTAATTGCATATTTGATCTGGAATGTAATGAAATTATCGTATGGCACTGATGGCTGGCAGTCCCTACCTGGGAAAGCCGGCCGTTGAGTTGCAAATATTTCCAGTTGATTCCATATTGGGCGACATGCGTGTCGATGATGATGAAATGAAGAGGTGCGCAACACAACACCCAGTCTCCGAAAGGAGAAAATCTCCAAGCCGATCGGGTTCGGCTGGGTTATTTTGGGGGAGGAGACAAGACAGCGAGGTCATCGGTCTCATCCGATTAGGGGAGGACGGGGAAGGAAGTCGGCCGTGCCCTTTCAAAGGAACCATCCCGGCATTTGCCTGGAGTAATTTAGGGAAAGCACGGAAAACCTAAATCAGGATGGCCGGACACGGGAACGAACCGTCGTCCTCCCGAATGCGAGTCCAGTGTGCTAACCACTGCGCCACCTCGCTCGGTGAGGCTGATCGGGAATCGAACCCGGGTCCACTGCATAGCAGTCAGAGTTGCTGACCACTCAGTTAAGGGGGAGGGGACATTTGATCCAGAATGTCTGTCGCATTTTTACCAAATTTATTTAACAAGCTGACTATTGGAGAACTGATGTCTAGGGTAACATAAACATCACCTTAAACGGCGCCTGATGACGTACGGGTTCCGGAGAGGGAGTTAAAGTAAGGGTGAGACGTTTCCCTTGTCTACTTCTGCTATTTACAACAACAACAACTGATCGTAGTAACGTAATTCATCTATCGTATGAGGCAAACTACATGATCACATCTGCCATTCGTCCAGTACATCTACATAGATGCTCGGCAAGACACCGCACGGTGCGTAGAGGAGGGTACCCTGTACCACTACTAGTCATTTCCCTTCCTCTTCCACTCACAACTAGAGAGGGAAAAAACGACTATCTACATGCCTCCGTATGAGCTCTAATTTTTCTAATCTTATCTTCATGGTCCTTAACGAGGAAAGTATGCTGGCGCAGTAGAATCGCTCGGCAATCAGTTTCAAATGCCGGGTCTCTAAATTTCTTAATAGTGTTTCTCGAAATCAATGTCGCCATCCCTTCAGGGATTCTCATTAGAATTCCCGAGGCATCTCCGTAGCACTTACGTGTTGTTCGAACCTGCCGGTAACAAATCTAGCAGTCCGCCTCTGAACTGCTTCGATGTCTTCCGTCAGTCCGACCTGGTACGCATCCCAAACACTAGAAAAGTACTCAAGAATAGGTAGCGCCAGCGTCCTATATGCGGTTTCATCTGCAGCTAAATCACTCTTTCCTAAAATTCTCCCAAAAAACCGAAACCGACAATTCGCCTTCCCTGTCACAGTTCTCACATGCTCGTTCCATTTCATGTCGCTTTGCAACATTCTGCTCAGATATTTAAGCGACTTGACTGTGTCAAGCAGGACACTAGTATTACTGTAACCAAACATTACAGATATGTTCTACCTTATCCTCTGCATTAACTTACATTTTTCCACATTTAGAGCTACCTGATGAGCATCACACCAACTGGAAATTTTGTCTACGTCGTCTCGTATATTCTTACAGTCACTCAACTTCGATACCTTACCGTACACTACAGCATCATCAGCAAAGAACCTAAGATTGCTGCCACCTTGTCCGCCAAATCATTCTGTATTTAGAGAAAAGCAACGGTCCTATCATACTTCTCTGGAGCACTAATGATGATACCGTTGTCTCTGATGAACACTAGCTGTCGAGGACAACACACTGGGTTTATTACTTAAGAAGTATTTGAGATACTCACACACACATTTAAAAAAGTATTCATCACCTCGGTTCCGAGAGTTCCGGGACCTGTACAGAAAATTGGAATAGAGATCAACATAAACATCATTTCTGCCCTTTTTATTGCTCATGAAAACCACATATTGCATATTGTACCACCATACAGCGAGACCTTCGAAGGTGGTGGTCCAGGTTGCTGTACACACCGGTACCTCTAATACCCAGCAGCACGTCCTCTTGCGTTGATGCATGCCTGTATTCGTCGTGGCATACTATTCACAGTGTGGACTATTGGTCCACACTGTCCCACTCCTCAACGACGATTCGGCATAGAACCATCGGAGTAGTTGGTGGCTCCCGTCGTCCATGAAGAACCCTTTTCAACCTATTCCAGGCATGTTCGATAGTGTTCATGTCTGGAGAACATGCTGGCCAATCTAGTCGAGCGATGTCGTCATCCTGAAGGAAGTCATTCACAAGATGTGCACGACGGGGGCGCGAATTGTCGTCCATGAAGACGAATGCCTCGCCAATATTCTGCCGATATGGTTGTATTATCAGTCGGAGGATGGCATTCACGTATCGTATAGAAGTTACGGCGCCTTCCATGACCAGCAGCGGCGTACGTCGGCCCCACATAATGCCACCCCAAAACAGCAGGGAATTTCCACCTTGCTGCACTCGCTGGAAAGTGTGTCTAAGGCGTTCAGCCTGACTGGGTTGCCTCTAGACACGTCTCCGACGATTGTCCGATTGAAGGCATATGCGACACTCATCGGTGAAGAGAACGTAATTCTAACCCTGAACTGCCCATTCGGCATGTTGTTGGGCCCATCTGTACCACGCTACATGGTGTCGTGGTTGCAAAGATGGACCTCGCCATAGACGTCGGGAGTGAAGTTGCGCATCGTGCAGCCTATTGCGCTCAGTTTGAGTCGTAACAGGACGTCCTGTGGTTGCACGAAAAGCATTATTCAACATGGTGGCGTTGCTGTCAATGTTTCTCCGACCCATAATCCGTAGGTAGCGGTCATCCACTGCACTAGTAGCCCTTGGGCGGCCCGAGCAAGACATATCATGGACAGTTTCTGTCTCTCTGTATCTCCTCCATATCCTAACATAGCTTTGGTTCACACCGTTGCGGGCCCCGGTGCCATATTCTGCCTGTTTACACATCTCTGTATTTGAATACGCGTACCTATAGCAGTTTCTTTGGCGCTTCAGTGTAGATATACTAAGAAGAAATGAAAGTGCACAGCATTCGATTCTCCATTTGCGAAAAGCTGAGAAATTGCTGGCTCTCTGCTATATCCAGAAAGGATTGTGTGCCTACACATCATGTAAGCAAATGATAATAAATTTGTAATCTGCTGTTTGTTTCCATTGCACTGCATTTGTCAGTTGTTTTTAAAAACGGTTCTGTTCATAATAACAAGGTCATTTGTTTCTTAATTCAATATCATTGCTGACAAGATTAGTAGGAAGATGGATGTAGAATGTTTGTCATTAACGTAACTGTTTTGTCAAACGATAGTAATATTAATTCTTGGTGTGCTGTTAAAAATTTGTTGCGAATATTTCCAGCTGGAAACTATTGTTTTGAAAGCAAGCTACTTTTACATTCTAAGTGTAAATCTCGTAATACCGAGGATAAAAGAACGAAGAGTTCCGTCGCTATTTCCTGGTTTTACTTCCCACATGTCATAGAAAATGACTTTCCGGGAGTCGCTTGATGAAAGGCAAATGCGTCTGAAGGCAGCGCTTCAGCAAGCCGTGAATGAAAATGTGAGTCCAGTTGAGTAATATAAAAGTGAAATAAAATTTCAGGTGTACGTCAGTTAGTAGGGGGCATAAATTCAACTTTTCTTCTTTGTGGACCATCGTCAGCAAGACGGACAGTGTAATTTTTGTTAACATAGGCACACCAAGATTTGTACTTGAGTTGTGTTAGTCTGTAGTTATTGATGGAAAGTTGGAAGTTCATGTTTTTATAAGGAAACTTGAGTATAAAGATAAATGAAAGTAAATTACTTTCATGATACTGAAAGTATAGTGAAGTCTGCTAAAAACCGTGCATCTCCAGGATTTGAAGACAAACAGCACTTATTAGAGATGACGCAAGGTATTTTAGATATGCTTATTGAAGACTCTAATGACAAACGCTTTTTTCAGTTTGTACAGCCTCAAATACATCTTGAAAGTGGCAGGCATAGAGTAAGATACAAACCTGAGGACTTGCTGTTTTCCACTCTTCCCCTATAGGTTCATAATGGATTCTGAAAACTTGTTAATGCCCCATCAAAGCACAGTTCCTTTTCACCTGCCTCTTCCAGTAATTCTGCTACAGAACTGACTGCTTTGTCAGATTTGAGAGCACTTTCAATTAAATTATCATCGCTTTTCTTCTTGACTTCTTCTACATCCATTGTAAAACTTCTTTTTCCCTGTCAATACACGGCCGGAAAGAATTAGCACACATGGAAAAACGATGTCAATTTTAGCCGATGATGGCATATGCCACCTGGGGAATGGCAGATATACTGGTAATGGTTTCACCAGATGGTGTAGTGGTACCAGAGTGCTATCTGTGTCTACCATTCAATGGAGAATGCTCGCAGCCAGAAGGCTCCGTGTGGTGCAAACGTGTGAAGCAAGCAGCACACCAAGCCATGTTGATGCATTCGTGCTTCCCACAGCCAACTGAGCAATTTTGAAAGGGGTCAAATTGCAGCCTTCCAAGTGGCGGGATGGTCCTTATGGAGAATTGCGACAAAAGTTGTATGTGCTGTGTCAGTTGTGAAACGATGCTGGTATCATTGGTCACATGTTCATTCTCACACTCGTGGACGAGGTTCTGGAAGTCCACGCAGCACAGACGCTCGCCAGTATCATCATATTGTAAGTGCAGCAGTGACAGATCATACAGCTACCACATTATAGATAAGAGGGCTTGTAAGCCCAAACATTTCAACACGAACTGTTGCGAACTGGTTATTAGCAGTGGGACTATGGGCTCACACAACTCCAGTCCCTCTTTCACTTACACTGCAGCATCGATGTGCACGGCTCAACTGGTGCCATCAGAAGATCATTTGGGAAATGGAATGGGACACCATGGTCTTCAGTGATGAAAGTAGTTTCTGCCAGCACGCAAGTGATGGTCATTTGTGCGTGTGAAGCAGACCTGGTGAGCGCTGTCTCATAGAGTTGAGAGTGGACAAGTTACTCTCTCACCTATTTTTCGTATATGGAAAATTATTAAAGATTTTGTTACAATCTGACACACCTTGAGCGAGACTCTAGAAAGTTAACGGCCTGAGCAGACACTGATGGAGCCTGGTAGGGCGCTAAAAGCATGACATATTTTTATGGTTCTTAGCTCTTAGAAACGGCATGTTGGGAGTTGAAAGCAATTGGCAGCGAGCCCATCCCTTAGTTAATCTTGCCAGACAGGTCCACAGCCGTACAGGGCAGACAGGACAGCCCCTCGCTGAGATAGGTCCCCAGCAGAACAATGCTATGATACCTGCCGCGGCGCCAACAGAGGCCTGGTCTGGGGGTAACGGTCTGAAGGAATGCGTCTACACAGTGGAGTCATAAACTGGGAATTGTGTGCAGAGACATGCGTGATAAAAATTCACCTGTTTTCGTGTTCGTCAATAGTGCAAATAGGCCAGTGAACCACTTCGCAGCCACCTGAGTTGTATAAGAAAAAAATCTGGTGTCTGAGAAACGTTTGGAGATAGAATCTTTATTACACATCATAGCTAGCTCCAAGGCACAGGTGATTTAGATAAAGATCTTTAAGATTGTATCTGTTCGCTTGTTGCCATGGGAAGCGACACGACTTTGGAGAAATCGTCTGTTCCCCCACTGCGAAAACTTGAAAAAGCCAGTAATTGGCGGTTACCTTTCTTTCAGAGACACAGGTTTCTTAACCCTTGCCCTGGTTCGACATGAGTTTGTGCTGTCGTGTGGGAGGGGAATTTAGCGCCTCTAGAGCCCTGTGATTGGCTCAGGATGGGGTGAAGGCGGTGTCGTTTGTGCACTTTGCAGGAAAACGGGCTTTTTTTTTTCTAGAGAGGTACGAAGCACTCAGGTGTGGGACTTTGGTCTGGAAGTATCTTGTGGTCGAAGCTCTGGCCTGTGTGGTTGGTACTTGGGTCCTGTCCCGATACTAACTTCACTTACGAGTAGTTTAGACTGGAGAGCCTGTGGTGAAGTTCTTACTGTACCGAGAGTGTGGCTTCAAACGCCTCGGACTACTCGTTTGCCGAGGGCACACTTATTTGTTTTGGTTTACCAGTCTCAACCTTTGGGATCCTTGTGCGCTTTGTCATATAAGTGAGCCAAATTGGTCCTTGGTACGATCAGCGAAAAGGTGTGACACATACTGAAATCTACCATGATTTCAGGGCTCTGGCAGAGAGTAAATTGCGATCCGTCTGCCTGATCGCAAGACCGTGAGATTTTTGCATTTCTTTCGTGGCCGCGATCGATTCACAGGTGCCGCCTCCAAGTTCCATCTCCGCCGCACACATCTCGCCAGGTGCAAGTTACATCGCTGCACGAAGCAAACAGGGTAACGTATTGCAGGTCCGGCATTGTCAGGGCATACAGATCTCAATCGTCACTTGCTTTCAGCTGCACCTATGTAGTGAAACTACAGTAGATCTGATCAATCAAAGTCTGCTCAGCATCAGATCGATTCGGATTGCGTTATCCTCATTTTTAGGGCTAGAGTTAAACAGTCTTTGCCAACCCAGGATCCTTGTCCAGTGTAGTCTTAAACCACCTGTTAGTTCCTTACAGTATTCAACCAATAACTTGTTTGAATGCTAAAATTATGCCAACATTCTCAATATTTATACAGGGTGTTACAAAAAGGTACGGCCAAACTTTCAGGAAACATTCCTCACACACAAATACAGAGAAGATGTTATGTGGACATGTGTCCGGAAACGCTTAATTTCCATGTTAGAGTTCATTTTAGTTTCGTCAGTAAGTACTGTACTTCCTCGATTCACCGCCAGTTGGCCCAATTGAAGGAAGGTAATGTTGACATCGGTGCTTGTGTTGACATGCGACTCATTGCTCTACAGTACTAGCATCAAGCATATCAGTACGCAGCATCAACAGGTTAGTGTTCATCACGAACGTGGTTTTGCAGTCAGTGCAATGTTTACAAATGCGGAGTTGGCAGACGCCCATTTGATGTATGGATGAGGCAGTTCTTCGTGCAGTTGACGATAACCCTAATGTCAGCGTCAGAGAAGTTGCTGCTGTACAAGGTAACGTTGACCACGTCACTGTATGGAGAGTGCTACGGGAGAATCAGTTGTTTCCGTACCATGTACAGCGTGTGCAGGCACTATCAGCAGCTGATTGGCCTCCACGGGTACACTTCTCCGAATGGTTCATCCAACAATGTGTCAATCCTCATTTCAGTGCATATGTTCTCTTTACGGATGAGGCTTCCTTCCAACGTGATCAAATTGTAAATTTTCACAATCAACATGTGTGGGCTGACGAGAATCCACTCGCAATTGTGCAATCACGTCATCAACACAGATTTTCTGTGAACGTTTGGGCAGGCATTGTTGGTGATGTCTTGATTGGGCCCCAAGTTCTTCCATCTACGCTCAATGGAGCACGTTATCATGATTTCATACGGGATACTCTACCTGTGCTGCTGGAACATGTGCCTTTACAAGTACGACACAACATGTGGTTCATGCACGATGGAGCTCCTGCACATTTCAGTAGAAGTGTTCGTACGCTTCTCAACAACAGATTCGGTGACCGATGGATTGGTAGAGACGGACCAATTCCATGGCTTCCACGCTCTCCTGACCTCAACCCTCTTGACTTTCATTTATGGGGGCATTTGAAAGCTCTTGTCTACGCAACCCCGGCACCAAATGTAGAGACTCTTCGTGCTCGTATTATGGATGGCTGTGATACAGTACGCCATTCTCCAGGGCTGCATCAGCGCATCAGGGATTCCATGCGACGGAGGGAGGATGCATGTATCCTCGCTAACGGAGGACATTTTGAACATTTCCTGTAACAAAGTGTTTGAAGTCACGCTGGTACTTTCTGTTGCTGTGTGTTACCATTCCATGATTAATTTGATTTGAAGAGAAGTAATAAAATGAGCTCCAACATGGAAAGTAAGCGTTTCCGGACAAATGTCCTCATAACATATTTTCTTTCTTTGTGTGTGAGAAATGTTTCCTGAACGTTTGGCCGTACCTTTTTGTAACACCCTGTAGTTCTAACCCACCAGGGTTACTTTTCAGAGTGCATTCGTCCAAGATACAGTGGCTCCACCTCAGGCCTTATGGTCTGGGGTATGATAAGCTACAATTCTTACTCATCTTTCGTGTTTCTGGAGGAGACGCTAACCAGCAGTCGGTGCCTGCAGAATGTTGTTAGACACGTTCTTTTATCACTCTTGCAACAGGAAGGTATTGTGTTGGTGATAATGCTCGCCCACACACTGCTCATGAAACTCAATGTGCTCTACAAGAACTGCAGCAACTTCCCTAGCCAGGACGATATCTGGACTTGTCTGCAATAAAGCATGTGTGGGGTACGATTGGACAAGAATGACTCGTGTGACTCGTCAACCAACAACTACGTACGGTAACAGGTCGAGCAGACGAGGCATAACGTATCCTAGGGCAGTATTCGCCATCTGTACGATAGACCGGATGCCTGAGTCAGTATTTGCACTGCTACTCATGGAAGCTACACCACGTACTAGTACGTGTGTTTCAGCATGGGTTAATAGCTGGTACCTCAGAATCGCTTGTGTTATTGATCTGTAGATGTAATCATGTCATGTACTCCAAATGCACTGTTGCAGCAATAAATCTTGATTGAATTTGAAACTACTATTTCTGGCCTTATGTTTCCTGTAAAACATTTCCTTTGCGCTGGGACTGGCTGGTGCTTTGAAGTGATCATGTAGTTGCCATACAATGCGTATTAATTTTTTCAGTTCACTGCTATGCCACATTTTTCTTCCACTAGTTTTACCTGTGTTATGACATTCTTGCAGGACAGTTTTTGTCATCTGTTGATAGATACAGTCAAATTTTGTTTTAATGGTCTGGAAGAACCCTTGAAATGCATTAGTTGCTGCTATTTCCTGTAATTCAGGCTGTCACTCCCAGATCGTTCTGTTTGAAAAGCGCTTAATGTTTCCTTCTTTATGAACCGTTTTATGAATACATAATTAGAGTGCCAGGAAACAGCTGGTTGATTATTGACTCTTCTCGTATAAAGTTCCATATCTAGTCAAAGTTCATTGGGTCAACTGCAGCTGTTACAAACCTTGCTGTGGTGAATACAGATTGGGGGAGAAATGGTTGGATTTTCTGATTGATTTTCTTATATTGCTGTGTTTTAAATAATTTTCTGTGTGCTTTTTGATATTGTCTTTATTCATTCATTGATACATCATGTTAGCTAAAGTGTATTCTGCTGAACAATCGAGCCGGCCCGAGTGGCCGTGCGGATCTAGGCGCTACAGTCTGGAACCGAGCGACCGCTATGGTCGCAGGTTCGAATCCTGCCTCGGGCATGGATGTGTGTGATGTCCTTAGGTTTAATTAGTTCTAAGTTCTAGGCGACTGATGACCTCAGAAGTTAAGTCGCATAGTGCTCAGAGCCATTTGAACCATTTGAACCTGAACAATCGAGATATACATTAACAGCCAGAAGGAGGCACATAGGCTATTAATGTGAAACAAAAAAATAATAAATCATGACAGGAGAAAGGAGTTAGTTTGAAAAAAATGTCATTGCATTCCTTTTGTAATATCCAGCTGTTGTTTTTATCTACCACTTCAAGCTAAGTATTTTTGCAACCTTACTCATTTTAAGAGATCATCATAATCTGTCTACACCCTGGAATAAAAAAACTGGTTAATACGTGAACTGGAAGTTACATACCTAAGTCGAAAGATTCTGATAAAATATGGGAGTGGCTAGTAAGGTACTCTTTAGTTTCTGTGGAATATTTTGGATTTCTGATTGTCTGCCTGATGTCTTCCAGGGCACCTTAGATTTTTTAATGAAAATAAACTAGCAACTTTTATTCTGTTTCCACATTAATCTGTGGAATGTTTGAAAGAAAAAGTCGATTAATAGCATTGTAAGAATAATTGTGTGTCCTTAGTAAGCTTCCTCCCATTGTTCATGTAGTAGATTCTCTCTGAATGGTGTAGGTGAGTCAGCATTTATAATTCTGAGTAGCTGTATTTCCTCTCTTCTTTAACGAAGCATGACTGATGAAGACGGTTTATTCCTGCTCTATGACCGTTACAGTCAGATAAACCCTTTTCTATAGACTTCACCCCTGTTTCATGAAAGAATGCAGAAATCAGTCCAACAGGGTCTGAATTTATTCTGTGTCCTTCTTCAGTTGGGAATATTACCGTGGGGAAGAAACCAAAGTTGGATAGCGATGCTCCGAAGCAGTAATTTTAGTACAATCAGTATCATCCAAAATGAAATTAACATTGAAATAAGCACAGAATGACTTCATAGTTATTTCCACTAAGTGTTATTAGCACTCTGATAGCATGATGATGTTTCAAAGCAGTTCTACTGTGAGCCTTTAGACTGTCATACCTAAAATGACTTAACCGCAGTACTCATTTATGACTATGGCCCGGTACTTTATTGCGCTTTTTATTTATATAGTCATCTCTTTTGGCCTTGCATTATGCCTACAGTAATATGGCACTGACTATTATCCATTTAGGTGCAACTGTTCAATTTCTATGACTTCTAAGTGATGGTTTTTTGCACATAATATAGCTGTAGCACTGCTACCTTTAATTACATGAGACGCTCATCTTTCTTATGTGTCATGTTTGTTATGCTGTCATGAAAAGATTCAAATTTGTTTCGACAAAGGTGTTCCACAAATTTATGAGTGAGCATAGTTTTACTCCTGTGAAATTTGAGTTGTAGTTTGTGCACGACTTCCTTCAACTGATACAGAGAACCAGCTTTGCTTCTATAGTGAGACAAACATGTCAGTATCTCGTACTGTATTGCTGTGTGTGTGTTATGTATGTGTCTGACTTTGTGTAATGGTTTACTGATTTATATTGTGATAAAACATTTCTGTGCTAAAGAATAACATTTCATTCACCTCGTGGCTCGAAAATATTTGGTATTCCGTATCATTCTTACCAGATTTTTGAGTTTCCAGGATTTTTATTTCAGAGAGCTACAGGACCATTCTGGACACTTATACAAATATCTACAGAATCATTTTGGTCATTTATACAAATATAGCTATATCTGAAATTATTTTGAATTAAGTGATGTTTGAAACCTGTTTTAATGAATTCAAGGTTTCACAGATTGAGCAATGTAGGAAGAAAAATTAGGAGGCAAGTACATTATGATTAAATTAATAGCATTCTCTGACAAAACATTCAGTGAAGGATTTAAAAGTCACATAAATTTTCCGTGTTTAAGGTACCTGGAATGCAGGGAAATAAAAGATCTTTGTTGTGTTTTTTGATTTAATGAACATTGTGCCAGGAGATGCTTCATTCTGTCTAATGATATGGGTTTCGCGCGCAGTCAGCACGTTTTGACGGATAGAGACGAAAATTTACTGAAATAGCCCGGAAAATACATTATTATATTCTATAGGAGCTTAGTTACTTCAGTTCAAAAGGGAAACGTCTGTTTATTGTTGCATACGACTGCTTTTTTACTTCATGCATAGGTAAATCACGGAGGCGAGAGAAAAAAAAAACTAAATTAAAATTACAGTTTTTCTTCAGGCCTACAGATACATATTTGCAGTACATTCGCAAAACTATTTTACACGCTCACAAATCGTGGAGTAGTTTTGCTTCGTTATTTTACATAATGGTATAAGTTTTTGTCGTTTAATTACAATTCTATGTAGGAGAATAAAGCATGGAAAAACCTATTCAGTTTCAGATCTGAAGCTCGTGAATTCCATATACTGTAGCTGCATCGTGCGTCACAGCACACGTCCGATACAGACTGTATCATGTGTGTGACGTCACGAGGGCGTGCGTAGGCCTTAGTCCAGGTGGTGTTGGCACTACCACCTGCGGAGTGTGCTGTGGTATTGACAGCCGTGACGGGTGGGGGAAGGGGGCAATGGTTGAAACAGGACTGCGATGACGGCGGAGCGTCTGTCATCACGACGAACTCTCTGTCTGGCACTGACGAAAAATCTAGCAGTGACGTCGACAATAACGCTGATGACTTTTAAATCAAATCAGTGTTTTATCGTACGACAGCATATCCAGAGAATAGCCCCAGCAAATTCACAGCTGAAATTCAAAAACGATAATGATAATAATAATAACAATAATAACACCAATTATCATACAGCATAAGAATTTATTTCATTTTAAAATTTCAAAAATAATCAATGAAAGCGTAAGGTTTCAAACGCAGTGGATTGGTAAGAATCAGCTTAGTATTAGCCTGTAATGATTTCGTTAAATAGCACTTAACAAATAAATCAGCGCTAGTTCAGATAAACATAAGTTTACGAGTTTCTTTCAAGTGTTACAACTACTATAACACAAACAAGCATACCTAAAATACTAATATATGGAGAAATTTTCTGCATTCATTTTTGGTGCAGGAACAGTAAGAGTTTTACAACAGAGATATCTTAAATTTGGATTTTTATACTTGCGGTATGTATCTAACGAGTTCTTGTGGAAGCTATTTTTAGAGTTTGTTGCATCGTGATGACAGTGGATTCGCTGTATTGGTTTGAAACTTTCACAGTTTCCTTATACCATTTTTACTCAGATGCTGCCAATGATTCCTTCAGGTTGTTGTAATATATTTGTTCTGTTGCTTACTTGGTTCCTTCAGCGCTTGTCGAGAACTGCTGAGTGGTTTGACTGGGACTTTGGCTCCCTAGTTACCACCCCCCCTCCCCCCAACCCCATAAAATATTTAATAGTTTTCTACATGCACAAAATTGTTGAGGCTTTCGTGGCCACTTGTTGACATGTTGTCTGTTTGTATCTATGTTGGGATCTTAATCCGACATTTGTTTAATGATTTTCGGGTCGTTTCTACCCGCATTTGGCCAAGTTATTCGGAGATGGCTGTTCCACAGAGTTCGAAGGACTTCAGATTTTCTTGCGATTTGCGCCTGGATTAGAAACAGCGTTTCATAAGGGAACTTCAGCAACTCATATTTTAAGGAGAAAAAGACACACTTGCTAGATATTAGAGCCAGCAATTGATCCCACCCGAAACTTAGGGACATAACTCTGACAGCACGCACTTAACGACCTTCGGAACGTACGGCTTTCAAACATTCGTTCACACTCGTTGTTTCTCACTCGTTCCGCACCACAACAGCCGCCTAATGACCAAGCGCAAAGTACTGTATAGCGGACTTACATCCAGAGAAGAGGAGAGCGGATGGGGTCACGTCTGCCCAACGTGTTTTGAAATCTTGTATGAAAGTGTCACCCATATCATGTTACGGCGGAAAAGAGGTAAGCAATACGAGTACCTAATATGTCAATCTCACGCACATTTACCTTCAGTATTATTTGAACAGTATTCACCGACATTATGAAAAAAACCCTTTAATCATTCCACAGCACAGTACTCGTACTTGGCGCTCGGGCATTAAGCGGCTACAGTGGGACGTAGCAACTGATACATAACTGAAGTGCGCGCAGTTTTAAAAGTTGTACGCTCTGTCGCTCCACTACCCCATCAGATGCCATGAACGGTTTTTGTGATGCAGAGAAAAACGCCGTTGTACAGGAGGAATCGAGCGTCAGCCTGAAGCCCAGGCACCGTTTCACAAGAAGGTGTATTCACAATGGAAGAGCGCTTATTCAGGCAGCTGACGAAGCAGAAGAAGCGAGCCCGTTCCTCTGAAGGATGAAGTTGTGCAATACTATAGCTGTGGCTAGGTTCCTGCAGGAGCTGACCGAACAAGAAAAGCACAATAAATGAACTCATCGCCAGCCGCTGTGGCCAAGCGGTTCTAGGCGCTTCAGTCTGGAACCATGCGACCGCTACGTTCTCGCATGTTCCAGTCCTGCCTCGGGCATGGATGTGTGTGATGTCCTTAGGTTAGTTAGGTTTCATTAGTTCTAAGTTATAGGGGACTGATGACTTCAGACGTTAAGGCCCATAGTGCTCACAGCCATTTGAACCATTTCATTTGAACTCATCACCACCCAGTGGTGGCACTCAGCTGCTACAGCCTGTTATCCCTTCGGGGATGGGAGTGCTGCTGTTGGAGAAGTATTGGTCAGCAGACTCTCATAAATACAGTGCCCTCGTCCAAATCAGACCCTCACTCTCGGATGTGATCAGATGTGCTCAGACTTTCTTAGATGCTCCGCTGTATTCTACCATATCGGGGAGTGTACATGATGCTGAACACTACTGTCTCCATCAGGTGCTGACCTCGAGGTGGAGACAACAGCAGTGCCAGACGAATTACTCAGTCACCTACCAAGGACTTCGTTCCTATTAGCAAGAGGCAGCCGCCTGAGCTGGGCAGACCAGTTGGCATCTTCGAACCGCTGGGCCTCCTGCTGGGTAACTGCCTCCGCTGGCGGCCACCTCCCTAATGGGTCGGAACATCGTGACTGGGCTACAGGTACTCTGGTCTCTCTGTTGTTGGAGTCCAGTTCCTGAGGGCCTCCATCGTTCAGTGCGGGTACACACCTTCAACTTTGGCCGTGCTGCATATTGCGATTTAAACGCTATCCATGTGTGGTAAGCGTATGAGGCGACCACGAGTTGGTGAAGTACAGCTGACACGCTCCGGGCGCGGCTTTGCTGACAACACTGCCCATCGCTACTAATGTGTACTGTGCTGCCTCTGGAAGCGGAAATTGCTGATCTCAGCGCTTGATGCGCCAGCTGCAACAGACGTCGTCGACGGGCAGTTGCCTGCCGCCTGCTGCACTCTAGCCTCTATACTAAAATGAATTTTATCAGTAAGATTATTCCATTAACAGCTAGGCAAGCGGTTCCAACCACCACCACCTCTAAAACCCGGGCGAGGAAGGCGCACCTTCTCCTGATCTACGAAGGGCCGATTCCTCTGCCACGCTCGGATCATGTCTCGTACCGAACAGTTCAGTAAGTCACAGCTGTGTACTAACAGAATTACGGGCCAAATTTTCGCTGGTGATTGATTTCTCCTTAATATATGAAGTCAAGTTGAAGGCGTTCCCTTGTGAACGCTGAAGAATGAGAAACGGGAACATCAATGTGTCTATGAGATCTATGAGGAGTGCAAGAGCTGGAACTTTCAGTTTCATGGCTGTTATCACATACTCTCAGAAAAAAGTGTTAATAAAAATTAGTCGTAGTTTCATTAGGGATGTGTCTCTGGAAGAAAAGACAAGTAGTTTCGGTGGGCTGTAGGCTTTAGCGCAGTGAGTAATTGACGAAAAGTCATCGAGTAAAACAGGTAATATCCAGCATTCCCCAAGTTAGTGTTATAGGCCCTCTGCTGTTCCTTACCTGTGTAAATGATTTAGGAAACAATCTGAGCAGCCCTCTTAGATTGTTTACGTATGATACTGTCTTTTGTCGGCCGGGGTGGCCGAGCGGTTCTAGGCGCTACAGTCTGGAACTGCGCGACCGCTACGGTCGCAGGTTCGAATCCTGCCTCAAGCATGGATGTGTGTGATGTCATAAGGTTGGTTAGGTTTAAGTAGTTCTAAGTTCTAGAGGACTGATGACCTCAGCAGTTTAGTCCCACAGTGCTCAGAGCCATTTGAACCATACTGTCATTTACCGTCTTGTAAAGCCACCAGATAATCAAAACAACTGCAAAACGATTCAAAAAGATTTCGGGCTTGCAGCCAGTCGTCGTTAGCTTCCATCCACGATATTTCGACTGGACAACTGCCAGCCATCCTCAGGTGAGCCATCGAAGACTGACGAAGACGTCTTTTTTTTTCTTTCTTTATTGTGATTTCATTCCCCTGCCCCATATGGGCAGGGGAGGGCTGTCAGAGGCACAATCCGCCGCTCTTCAGCCTAGTGACACGACAACTAAAACAAGAATAAAATGATACATACATTGTTGTTGTTGTGGTC
Source organism: Schistocerca piceifrons (assembly GCF_021461385.2). NCBI lineage: Eukaryota > Metazoa > Arthropoda > Insecta > Orthoptera > Acrididae > Schistocerca > Schistocerca piceifrons. The sequence goes on from NC_060149.1 coordinate 275,733,483, forward strand.
TTCAGTCCTGAGACTGGTTTGATGCAGCTCTCCATGCTACTCTATCCTGTGCAAGCTTCTTCATCTCCCAGTACCTACTGCAACCTACATCCTTCTGAATCTGCTTAGTGTATTCATCTCTTGGTCTCCCTCTACGATTTTTACCCTCCACGGTGCCCTCAAATGCTAAATTTGTGATCCCTTGATGCCTCAAAACATGTCCTACCAACCGATCCCTTCTTCTAGTCAAGTTGTGCCACAAACTTCTCTTCTCCCCAATCCTATTCAATACCTCCTCATTAGTTACGTGATCTACCCACCTTATCTTCAGCATTCTTCTGTAGCACCACATTTCGAAAGCTTCTATTCTCTTATGTCCAAACTAGTTATCGTCCATGTTTCACTTCCATACATGGCTACACTCCATACAAATACTTTCAGAAACGACTTCCTGACACTTAAATCTATACTCGATGTTAACAAATTTCTCTTCTTGAGAAACGCTTTCCTTGCCATTGCCAGTCTACATTTTATATCCTCTCTACTTCGACCATCATCAGTTATTTTGCTCTCCAAATAGCAAAACTCCTGTATCACTTTAAGTGTCTCATTTCCTAATCTAATTCCCTCAGCATCACCCGACTTAATTCGACAACATTCCATTATCCCTGTTTTGCTTTTGTTGATGTTCATCTTATATCCTCCTTTCAAGACACTGTCTATCCCGTTCAACTGCTCTTCCAAGTCCTTTGCTGTCTCTGACAGAATTACAATGTCATCGGCGAACCTCAAAGTTTTTACTTCTTGTCCATGAATTTTGATACCTACTCCGAATTTTTCTTTTGTTTCCTTTACTGCTTGCTCAATATACAGATTGAATAACATCGGGGAGAGGCTACAACCCTGTCTCACTCCTTTCCCAACCGCTGCTTCCCTTTCATGCCCCTCGACTCTTATAACTGCCATCTGGTTTCTGTACAAATTGCAAATAGCCTTTCGCTCCCTGTATTTTACCCCTGCCACCTTCAGAATTTGAAAGAGAGTATTCCAGTTAACATTGTCAAAAGCTTTCTCTAAGTCTATAAATGCTAGAAACGTCGGTTTGCCTTTTCTTAATCTTTCTTCTAAGATAAGTCGTAAGGTCAGTATTGCCTCACGTGTTCCAACATTTCTACGGAATCCAAACTGATCTTCCCCGAGGTCGGCTTCTACCAGTTTTTCCATTCGTCTGTAAAGAATTCGTGTTAGTATTTTGCAGCTGTGACTTATTAAACTGATAGTTCTGTAATTTTCACATCTGTCAACACCTGCTTTCTTTAGGATTGGAATTATTATATTCTTCTTGAAGTCTGAGGGTATTTCGCCTGTCTCATACATCGTGCTCACCAGATGGTAGAGTTTTGTCATGACTGGCTCTCCCGAGGCCATCAGTAGTTCTAATGGAATGTTGTCTACTCCCGGGGCCTTGTTTCGACTCAGGTCTTTCAGTGCTCTGTCAAACTCTTCACGCAGTATCTTATCTCCCATTTCGTCTTCATCTACATCCTCTTCCATTTCCATAATATTGTCCTCAAGTACATCGCCCTTGTATAAACCCTCTATATACTCCTTCCACCTTTCTGCCTTCCCTTCTTTGCTTAGAACTGGGTTGCCATCTGAGCTCTTGATATTCATACAAGTGGTTCTCTTTTCTCCAAAGGTCTCTTTAATTTTCCTGTAGGCAGTATCTATCTTACCCCTAGTGAGACTAGCCTCTACATCCTTACATTTGTCCTCTAGCCATCCCTGCTTCGCCATTTTGCACTTCCTGTCAATCTCATTTTTGAGACGTTTGTATTCCTTTTTGCCTGCTTCATTTACTGCATTTTTATATTTTCTCCTTTCATCAATAAAATTCAATATTTCTTCTCTTACCCAAGGATTTCTAATAGCCCTCGTCTTTTTACCTACTTGATCCTCTGCTGCCTTCACTACTTCATCCCTCAGAGCTACCCATTCTTCTTCTATTGTATTTCTTTCCCCCATTCTTATCAATCGTTCCCTCTCCCTCAAACTCTGTACAACCTCTGGTTCTTTCAGTTTATCCAGGTCCCATGTCCTTAAATTCCCACCTTTCAGTTTCAATCTGCAGTTCATAACCAATAAATTGTGGTCAGAATCCACATCTGCCCCAGGAAATGTCTTACAATTTAAAACCTGGTTCTTAAATCTCTGTCTTACCATTATATAATCTATCTGATACCTTTTAGTATCTCCAGGATTCTTCCAGGTATACAACCTTCTTTTATGATTCTTGAACCAAGTGTTGGCTATGATTAAGTTATGCTCTGTGCAAAATTCAACAAGGCGGCTTCCTCTTTCATTCCTTCCCCCCCAATCCATATTCACCTACTATGTTTCCTTCTCTCCCTTTTCCTACTGACGAATTCCAGTCACCCATGACTATTAAATTTTCGTCTACCTTCACTACCTGAATAATTTCTTTTATCTCGTCATACATTTCATCTATTTCTTCATCATCTGCAGAGCTAGTTGGCATATAAACTTGTACTACTGTAGTAGGCATGGGCTTTGTGTCTATCTTGGCCACAATATTGCGTTCATTATGCTGTTTGTAGTAGCTAACCCGCACTGATACATACATAAGGAGATAAAAAAGGGGAACATAAAACAGAGTAAGGGGAGAAAATGGAGGTAAAAATACACGGACATGGAGACGTTCATGGGGGACAGTTAAAAAAGTCACCAGAAAGTTAAAAAACACAGTTTGCGATTCTTAAAACACAGAGAAGACACTGAATGCGCATGCACAGGTTAAAGGTCGGCCACAGTATTAAAAACACTTCGGAACAACACACTTAAAACCCACTTGGACTGCCAGGTGGGACCTGCTGAGGGAAAGGTCAGAGAGGATGGAAAAGGAGGGGAGAGCATGGGGCAGCTGGGGAAGCGGTGGGATGAAGAGAGGAGGAGCATCAGTGTGTTCACGAAGAGGCAGGAGACACGTGGGGTGGGAGAGGAAGAGGGAAGACAGGGCAGGAGGGAGTGCAGAGACACTGGAAGGAGGCACAAGAGATGGATGGGGAGTAGGAGGGGGAAGCCGCTCAGGAGGAGGGAGGGGGAGGAGAGGCAGCCCTGAGGAAGAGGCAGGAAGATGGTGTTAGAGGTGGTAGGAAGGGTAGAAGTTGTGTTGGGAAAGGAGATGGAGGGTGTTGAGATGGAGAGAGGGTGGGACACAACGGTACAGGTGCGGCAACTGGTTGGGGGTGGAGAGGAAGGGACACACCAGGGGGTTAGGGGGATCAAGGCGGCGGACAATATACAGTGTGCGGTTGTGTTCAAGGAAAAGGAGAAGGTGGGGGAAGGGGATGAGGTCGTAGATGATGCGCGTGGGGGACGGAAGCCGGATGCGGAAGGCGAGGCGAAGTGCATGGCGTTCGAGGATTTGGAGGAATTTATAGAACCGGGGAGGGGTGGAAATCCAAGCGACGCTGGCATAACAAAGGATGGGGCGGATCAAGGATTTGTAGACGAAGACGTCCTCCGTTCCGCAATATATAGCGTGCAGCGAGTATTCCACGCATGCGTCAAAATCATATTGACAGACGAACCACACCGCCCGCCAGCAGCGCCCTCGCTGGTGGAACTGCAGAACTCAGCTGTCTTCGGCGTTGCCAATTGCCGCGGCCATCGGAGTACTCTGACGTCTTCGTCTGGAGCAGATCTTAGAGATGACGGGGTTCCACGCATTATCTACCTGGTAGCCATTGTCACGGTTCATAAGATTGTCTGTCATGCGGATTTCCACTGATTCTTTTATGACGGAGTCCAAAAAAGATGTTGCTGTGGCCAAAATTGTTGTCTTGTCATACTCCATTGAGTGTCCAGTGGAAATGCAATGCTGAGCAATTGCAGACTTGCTTGGTTGCAAAAGGCGAGTACAGCGTTGATGTTCAGTGCAACGTTCTTCTACTGCTCGCAATGTTTGTCCTATATGTGACATGCCACACTGACAAGGTATTTTATAAATTCCCACCTTCCGCAATACCAGATCGTCTTTCACTGATCTCAACAGGTCGGAAATCTTCGATGGTGGACAGGAAATCACTTTCACTTCGGAACCGTGGAGGATTCTTGAAATTTTGAAGCAAATGTTGGCAACAAAGGGAAGAAAAGCTAAAGATTTAGTAGGCATGCTCTCTTCTTTCTCCACTCCCTGTTTCTTTGGCTTAATTGCAAGTGCCTTGCTAATTTGCCCGGTAGAATATCCATTCTCTTTGAAAACCCTCTTCAGGTGGGCAAGCTCTTCAGGCAAACTATCTGCATCTGACACTACATGAGCTCTGTGTACAAGTGTTTTAAGTACACTCATTGTTTGAGATGGGTGATGGCAGCTGGACGAATTTAAATACAAATCAGTATGTGTGGGCTTTCGATAAACTGAATGCCCCAGAGAGCCATCACTCTTCCGTCTAACTAGCACATCCAAGAAAGGGAGGCAACTATTTTCCTCTAATTCTATGGTAAACCGAATGTCCTCATGAATGGAGTTGATTTGATCTAAAAACTTCATTAATTTGTCTTCTCCATGAGGCCACACTACGAAAGTGTCATCCACGTACCTCCAAAAAACAGTTCGTTTGAGGGCTACTGATTCAAGTGCTCTCTCCTCAAAATCCTCCATAAAAAGGTTGGCTCACCTGTGGATGGCTGGTAGTTGTCCAGTCGAAATATCGTGGATGGAAGCTAACGACGACCGGCTGCAATCCCGAAATCTTTTTAAATATTTAGTTCGCCGGGAAAATTTTAAATTTCACAACTGCAGAATGATTTAGACAATATATTTGCAGCCGGCCAGAGTGGCCGAGCGGTTCTAGGCGCTTCAGTCTGCAACCGCGCGACCGCCTCGGGCATGGATGTGTGTGATGTCCTTAGGTTGGTTAGGTTTAAGTAGTCCTAAGTTCTAGGGGACTGATGACCTCAGATGATAAGTCCCATAGTGCTCAGAGCCATTTGAACCATTTTTTTGAACAATATATTTGCATGGTACGAAAAGCGACGATTGACTGTAAATAATGAAAAGTGAGAAGTCATTCTACATGAGTGCTAAAAGGAATCCGCTAAATTTAGGTTACGCAATAAATCGCACAAATCTAAAGGCTGAGAATTCAACTAAGTACGTAGGGATTACAATAACGAACAATGTAAACTGGAACGACCACATAGATAATGTTCTGGGGAAAGCGAAGGAAAGACTGCGATTTATTGGCAGAACACTTAGAAAATGCAACAAAACTACTAAAGAGGCTGCCTATACCACGCTTGTCCGTCCTCTCTGAAGTGTTTGACATAGGACATTGAAAAAGTTCAGAGCAGGGCAGCTCGTTCTGTATTACCGCGAAATACAGGAGAGAGTGCCACGGATATGATACGCGAATACTATTTCGTTGGCGTCCACCTGCATAGGGAGAAATGATCATAATAATTAAATAAGAGAAATCAGAGTTCGCACGGGAAGATTCAATAGTGGAACGGTAAACATAGCCAGAAGGTGGTTCGATGAACCCTCTACCAGACACTTAATTGTGAATTGCAGACTAATCATGTATATGTCTATGTAAATATAGATTAAATTCGGAAACCTTATGAGAGAGGCGGAGGGACTGGGTGAGAAAGAGAGAAGGAAATAGATAGATATGTAGATAGAGCGAGCGAGAGAGAGAGAGAGAGAGAGAGAGAGAGAGAGAGAGAGAGAGAGAGATAGAGAGAGAGAAGAACTCGGACTTAGATACAGTGAAATTAAAATAGATAGATAGAGCGAGCGAGAGAGAGGGAGAGAGACAGACAGACAGACAGACAGAAGAGAGAACTGGAACTTAGATACAGTGAAGTGAAACAGTGAAATTAAAAGATGGAAAAGTGTTGGGGACAAGCGATAATCGGGTAATTAGCATATTTCAATAAAAGCTATGTACATAGTAAGATACTGAATGGTAAATAATGGAAAAATGAGATCAATAATCAGCCAGATAAACAAAAGAGAGACCGTGTCTTGGTTCAAATGGCTCTGAGCACTATGGGACTTAACTTCTGAGGTCATCAGTCGCCTAGAACTTAGAACTACTTCAACCTAAGTAACCTAAGGACATTACACACATCTATGCCCGAGGCAGGATTCGAACCTGCGACCGTAGCGGTCGCGCGGTTCCAGACTGTAGCGCCTAGAACCGCTCGGTCACTCCAGCCGGCAGACTGTGTCTGCTCAAGATTCAAAGTTGCGTTGTTGTTTGTTACTTCATTAACATTAGCCAAACAGTTTCTCGGCGTAGGTTTCGTCGGTATACTGACCATGCTAAGAGTGAAGCGGAAAAAAAAACAGACTTCAGGCCGACACGCTGCTTTTAATGCTCTTGTACACGTGGTCTTCAAAAAGAAAGTTACAAATTATTACAGCAGGCCAAGTAACTTTTATTTAACGCAGCACAACGCTTCAAAGTGACACAAATATATGACAATTTTTCAACATAGTCGTCAAGACTCTGTAAAGAATGGTGGAAACGTTTTACCAATCACTGATTTCCTCGAAGATAGAAATTCGCTCCCTGTTTTAAGAGAAATTCGAGAATCGCTGGGTGAACGTCATCATCGCTGGAAAATCTATTTTCTCCCAGATGTACTTTCAGCTTGCCAAAAAGATGGAAATTGCGTGGTGCAAGACACGAACTTACCGATCAGCATCAGACGGGTCTCTGCGTCCTTGGTCAAATTGTTGGCACCTTGGTCAAATTGTTGACTGGATGTGACACTACATTTCGTCCGTCTGCCAGTAGCGTTTCACAGTGAATATGTGTGCAATTTAAAAGTTTTGCCCATAAGAATTCGTACTGTCTCACGTACTTCAAAGTTGGAGTACGTTTCCAGTTGCCGCACCATTTCAATCGCACACTGTGATGCAACTGTTATCCGCACCGTAGCAGGATTGTGAATGCAGGAAACCCGGAAAATGTGTTTTCTTCCGATAATGCGCCACGCCTGTACAGGGTTATTACAAATGATTGAAGCGATTTCACAGCTCTACAATAACTTTATTATTTGAGATATTTTCACAATGCTTTGCACACACATACAAAAACTCAAGAAGTTTTTTTAGGCATTCACAAATGTTCGATATGTGCCCCTTTAGTGATTCGGCAGACATCAAGCCGATAATCAAGTTCCTCCCACACTCGGCGCAGCATGTCCCCATCAATGAGTTCGAAAGTATCGTTGATGCGAGCTCGCAGTTCTGGCACGTTTCTTGGTAGAGGAGGTTTAAACACTGAATCTTGCACATAACCCCACAGAAAGAAATCGCATGGGGTTAAGTCGGGAGAGCGTGGAGGCCATGACATGAATTGCTGATCATGATCTCCACCACGACCGATCCATCGGTTTTCCAATCTCCTGTTTAAGAAATGCCGAACATCATGATGGAAGTGCGGTGGAGCACCATCCTGTTGAAAGATGAAGTCGGCGCTGTCGGTCTGCAGTTGTGGCATGAGCCAATTTTCCAGCATGTCCAGATACACGTGTCCTGTAACGTTTTTTTTCCAGAAGAAAAAGGGGCCGTAAACTTTAAACCGTGAGATTGCACAAAACACGTTAACTTTTGGTGAATTGCAAATTTCCTGCACGAATGCGTGAGGATTCTCTACCGCCCAGATTCGCACATTGTGTCTGTTCACTTCACCATTAAGAGAAAATGTTGCTTCATTACTGAAAACAAGTTTCGCACTGAACGCATCCTCTTCCATGGCCATGTTGGACAATCGCATCCTCGTCCTACCACACAGATTTTGTTTTTCCGCAGTTTCCCTAAAATGCTTAGGGCGAATGCTTCTATGTCAAATGTGTGTGAAATCTTATGGGACTTAACTGCTAAGGTCATCAGTCCCTAAGCTTACACACTGCTTAACCTAAATTATCCTAAGGACAAACACACACACCCATGCCCGAGGGAGGATTCTAACCTCAGCCGGGACCAGCCGCACAGTCCATGACTGCAGCGCCTCAGACCACTCGGCAATGCTTGTATGGTTCCTTTGACAAAACCCTGCCAAATTTCTTCCCAAATTTTCCCCAACTTGAGCGTGTGTTCGACTTCATCGTCGACGGGCCGTTAAATCCTGATCGTCCTTCTTTTGTAATAAATAGAACTTTGGTTTCCTGTTAGTGTATGGACTGACCGTCTTGTAGCTTTCGGCAGGGAATGCATATCGGCAACCCGCCGTAAGGAAGAGCTATCGCGTGGAAGCAGGCCAGACAGTCCAAGGTTCTGAATTCGCAGTGGACCACAAAGTTTTGTCTCCGCGATCTACTGTGACGTCACGAGATATCACGCGCCGCGTTCCAAGGAACAGAAGAGTTACATCAATTATTAACTGTGAGACGTACCCAGACACTGTCAGTGGATTGGTTTGACAGCATGTAACACATCAATTTTATATCGCTATGTACTCAAGAATCAAATAATGTATAATACACTACTGGCCACTAAAATTGATACACCATGAAGATGACGTGCTACAGAAGCGAAATTTAACCGACAGGAAGAAGATGCTGTGATACACAAATGATTACCGTTTCAGAACATTCACACAAGGCTGACGCCGGTGGTGACGCCTACAACGTGCTGACATGAGGAAAGTTTCCAACCGATTTCTCATACACAAACAGCAGTTGACCGGCGTTGCCTGGTGAAACGTTGTTTTGATGCCTCGTGTATGGAGGAGAAATGCGTACCATCAAGTTTCCGACTTTGATAAACGTCGCATTGAAGCCTATCGCGATTGCGGTTTATCGTATTGCGACGTTGCTGCTCGAGTTGGTCGAGATCCAATGATTGTTAGCAGAATATGGAATCGGTGGGTTCAGGAGGGTAACGCCGTGCTGGATCCCAACGGCCTCGTATCACTAGTAGTCGAGATGGCACATGGCTGTAACGGATTGTGCAGCCACTTCTCGATCCCTGAGTCAACAGATGGGGACGTTTGCAAGACGACAACCATCTGCACGAACATTTCGACGACGTTTGCAGCAGCATGGACTATCAGCTCGGAGACGATGGCTGCGGTTACTTTTGACGCTGCATCACAGACAGGAGCGCCTGCGATGGTGTACTCAACGACGAACCTGGTTGCACGAATGGCAAAATGTCGTTTTTTCATATGAATCCAGGTTCTGTTTACAGCATCGTGATGGTCGCATCCGTGTTTGGCGACATCGTGGTGAACGCACATACTGACGTATCAAGCAGCGTGATGGTATGGGGTGCCATTGGTTACACGTCTCGGTCACCTCTTGTTCGCATTGACTGCACTTTGAACAGTGGACGTTACATTTCAGATGTGTCACGACCCGTGACGCTACCCTTCATTAGATCCCTGTGAAACCCTACATTTCAGCAGGATAATACACGACCGCATGTTGAAGGTCCTGTACGGGCCTTTCTGGATACAGAATATGTTCTACTGCTGCCCTGGTCAGCACATTCTCCAGATCTCTCACCAATTGAAAACGTCTGGTCAATGATGGCCGAGCAACTGGCTCGTCACAATACGCCAGTCACTACTCTTGATGAACTGTGGTATCGTGTTGAAGCTGCATGGGCAGCTGTACCTGTACACGCCATCCAAGCTCTGTTTGACTCAATGCCCAGGCGTATCAAGGCCGTTATTACAGCCAGAGGTGGTTGTTCTGGGTACTGATTTCTCAGGATCTATGCACCCAAATTGCGTGAAAATGTAATCGTATGTCAGTTCTAGTATAATATATTTGTCTAATGAATACCTATTTATAATCTGCATTTCTTCTTGGTGTAGCTATTTAAATGCCAGTAGTGTAGTTCCTGAGCTAAATGTCATTTAGTATAGGTACTAGAATTCCTCATCAATAATAGTTTGTTCTAACATACTCAATAAAACGACTGTTTCAACATCGAAAAAGTTCGAAAATCATTTCCTTCACCGGGGCCGAACCGCACAATAACCATGAAAGGTCGGTGTGGGGCGGCGGAGGGGTGAAGTGGACTGCGGTAGTCAGTCGTGAGGTTGTGGACCACTGCGGCTGCGGCGGGGACGGAACCTCTCCGTCGTTTTTAGTCCCCCGGTTAACATACAATACAATACAATGTATTTGTAGCGGTGTTTCCAACCCCTATAATAGGACCAGTGCTGTTCATTTTAAATATTAGAAGCATAGCTGATAGAATTAGCTGCAATGTCAAGCACTTTGTAAATAATGCAATTACGCTGAATGAAATTGTAACGGACAAAAATATAGTAAAATACAGTTAGATCTCGAGCGGAAAAAATCAGTTTGGAGCAAAAACAGGAAACTAATCTTAATACAGAGAAATGCAAAGTAGTGCTCTTCTACAAACCTAAAAGCGTGCTATCTTTTGACTTAAGTCGCAAGTAGAGTCATTAAGACCCTAAAAATCTTTAGAGATATGAATCAGAACTATAGCCTATGCTCAGTTGTACGTACTGTAACTGGCATGCTACGATCCATTAGCGAGGGCACAGGGAAACTGCAGTTGGCCCACAAAACACATTTATACGAAACTGTTCAAGTGTATGGGGATCCATATCAGCTTGTAACGCTGCAGACTAGATCATCACTTGATCCCACCTGTGTATTGCGTATTGAACCAGGGGCCTAGAAACGGTGGGGAGGCTTTGTCCCACCGTAGCCCTCAGTGGTTCAGGCCACAGCAGTCCACTCACCCCACCGCCGCCCCACACCGAACCAAGGGTTATTGTACGGTTCGGCCACCAGTGCAGTGGATCCCCCCCCCCCGGGAACGTCTCATACCAGATGAGTGTACCCCAAATGTTTGCGTGGTAGAGGAATTATGGTGTACGCTTATGTGGAGACTGTTTGCGCAGCAATCGCCGACATGGTGTAACTGAGGTGGAATAAGGGGAATCAGCCCGCATTCGCCGAGGCAGATGGAAAATCGCCTTAAAAACCATCCACAGACTGGCATGCACCCCGGACCTCGACACAAATCCGACGGGCGGATTCGTGCCGGGGACCGGCACGCCTTCCCACTCGGGAAGCAGCGCGTTAGACCGCGCGACTAACCGGGCGGGCTAATCCCACTTAAGTATCATCTTCAGTGAGCACCTGATCCAAAACTCTGGAGCATAATAATATTACATTGTCGCTGTTAATACTTTATTTTCGTACTTTAAATGTCATATGAGCTATCTAATACTGTTATAATTAACGAAGCTACCTATAAGATGTCAGAATATTGCTATTGCATGTAAATCTGTTTCTGGAGCATTCTGGAAGATTTCAAGACAGCATTAAATGCTATTAAAATAATTATGATGTACTGACGAAATAAGAAACTGTACTAATTTATGCAGTACTTGTTTTATATTCTGTGAGAATGTTACGAATCGTAATCACTATGTAATTACTTAAAATTGAAAATTAATTAATAGTATTTGTTATTTGTACACAATTTGTAAAATTCCGTATTAAAAATGTTCACTAGCTAATATATTAATCTTATCTAACATTTTCGTCTGTTTTGTGAAATATTGTGATATGATGGGCTTGCTGTGAAGACATAGTTTTTAATTATAAGTTTAATTTAGTACGTATGCAAAGAATCCATGTGTAACAGGGTGATGGCTGAAAGCTATTTGTATACTATAACGTAGGCGTCCGCCAACTTAGGCTCAGTTTAATCCCAGCTGAAGTCTCTATTTATTCTCAGTCTCAATTTAGCCCATGTTTAGGATACGTTTGTCATGTGAGTTGTAATTGAAGCTACGTTAAAAGTTCGTCAGCACATAGTGTTCAGTGCGAAGAGTGTTATTATAATCGGCGGCAAATGGAAACAGTAAATGGAAGAACATGTGGGCAAAAAAATGTCTGGTTATGTATTACGAAGTTCTAACCAAGATAATAATCAACTGAATCCCCAAAGTTACTTACCGGTACCATTTTAAAAATAATTTTAATTCTTCATTAATATGCGATGCTATTAACTCTCGGTAATGTTTATGGGCTTGTTCCGATCAAATCACTCTAAAATCACAAATTTAATCACTTGTGGAACTTTAATTAATGCATACGTAAGTTTGACCATTAATTGGGGACAGCCGGCCGAAGTGGCCGTGCGGTTAAAGGCGCTGCAGTCTGGAACCGCAAGACCGCTACGGTCGCAGGTTCGAATCCTGCCTCGGGCCTGGATGTTTGTGATGTCCTTAGGTTAGTTAGGTTTAACTAGTTCTAAGTTCTAGGGGATTAATGACCTCAGCAGTTGAGTCCCATAGTGCTCAGAGCCATTTGAACCAACTGGGGACATATCGCAGAGAAGGGCACCGCGATAGGCTACAGGTTTGACTGGTAAAAGGGTGTAACAGAAGTATTGAAAAACCTTAACTGAGAGACACTTTAAGAAAGATGCCGTACATCTGGCGAGAACCGCTCAGGATACTTCAAGAACCGTCGTTCAGGGCAGAAACTACGAAAGGACTTCAACTTGCTGCGGATCTATCGCCTAGAGAATATGTATATAAAATTGGCAAGTAATGGCCCGTACAGAGGCGCATAAGTAGCGCACCGTTCATGAACGGAACGGGATACGAACGTTAATATCAGGTACGACAAAAGGTACCCTCTGCCATGCATTTCATAGAGCGTCAGAAATTATGGATGTACGTGGACGACGGTGAAACCCCCAAAATTGAAGCCAGTGTGAGAAATGAAACAGTCATTTGCTTTATGAATATTACTACCCTTACAAAAATTGTCAAGACGATCACAAAAGAGCTACGTAAACAACAGCACAAAATCCAATGAAGTGTACTGAAGTAGTGAATTTTAATTTAAACTGCTGGAAATTATTTGGTTTGTTTTGATTCAATGAACCTAACAGTAAAACATTCACGTATTCTAAATTCTAACTAACACTTTCCATGCATGCTTATGTTTCGAAAAAGCGCCCGCCTGCTTCGCTGAGTGGTAACGTGTGTGGCTACCATGTCGCGGGCCCGAGTTCGATTCCTGACCGGGTCGGAGATTTTCTCCGCCCGTGGACTGGGTGTTGTGTTGTCATCATCATCGTCACCGACACGCAAGTCGCCCAGTGTGGCATCACTTGAAATAAGACTTGCAACCCGGCAACCGAAATTCATCGGATGGGACCTCCTGGCCAACAATGCCACACGATCATTTCATTTCATTTCGAAGAACATTAAAGCTATGGCTGCTGAAAAATGGATGCATCTTTGTATTAACTTTTCTGTTCGATACTGTTCATTTACCACCTTATCAAATATTTCCCTTTCCTCCATACTTTACGTACTACAGAACCATAGCTGCAGAGCGGAATGGTTTCATAATACTGTGCCAACACTGGAAACAGTATCCCTACAAACAGAAATGTGCGTATAACTGTCGTCTAGGACTCTTGCTAGCACGAAGACTGCCACGGGCCTCGACGTGGCATCGACTTAACTGAACGAGAAGTTTGTGGAAAATTTTCAATTCATATCGATTACCGCCGGCCGCGGTGGTCTTGCGGTTCTAGGCGCTCAGTCCGGAACCGCGCGACTGCTACGGTCGCAGGTTCGAATCCTGCCTCTGGCATGGATGTGTGTGATGTCCTTAGGTTAGTTAGGTTTAAGTAGTTCTAAGTTCTAGGGGACTGATGACCACAGATGTTAAGTCCCATAGTGCTCAGAGCGAGCCATGTCGATTACCCTCTTGGTATTTGTAGGTGTAGAATGTCGGGTCAATCGAATTGTTTCGAAAACTTCCCATAAATGTTACTCTGGATGGCCCGTTAGCGCTAGAACGCGAACTGAAGAACCTAAGTGATAATTTTTTCTACAGTTAGATCATTGACATCAGTCCGTAAATGAACATTCTAAAAACCATCAGGTCTAGCGGTATAGCTCTGGAGAGAAGGAGAAGCGGTAGTGGAAGCTGGTGAGGAATAACCTTCTGGGAGGTGTTGCTGTGCTGTGAAGTTATTCCACACGCAACGGCAAGAAATATCGTTTGGCCCCTTGAAGAAGCTATTGGGACTTCTTTGCCTACTTATAGGAGGGGCTCGCGTCCTGTACTTTTGAAGATAGTGGATTCACTGCACTACCTAGCAAGAAGAGTGATGCATTCTGAAGACATAGTCGGACTTCGTAAATGTACACACCATGGTTAGGTATGTAAATGATAAGAGCTCCAGTTGTCTGTGACAGGTAGGACGGCCACCAGAGAACGTTAGAATAGTTCGTGTATGATGTTGTTATCAGGCTCGTAATATATATACGGGCGTGAACAACATCAGATCTTGAGTGACTACTGTGAAGGACATAGAGGTGCCACGTATTCGTGTGAGGCAGCGTTATAAGCACCTGACAGACTGAAATGGGCCTCATTGTGCCCGTTCATTTGTACCAGCTGTCGAATCGTGTAATATTCAGATCTGTGGGGCATTTGGATGCGACACTGGTCCCAACGCGATAGTAGGCGTACTCGTCGTCAAGGTCACGGTGCTCCATGTCTGATCACCACAGGGGAAGACCGCTGCATTCGGTATACAAGGCCATCGAAGTTAGTTAGTTAGTTGTTAAGCTTAATATTTCTATTATTTAGCTCGTTCCCTTATATGGCACAACATGCATATACTACATTTATAGATTTATTTATTCCTATTCAAGAATTCATCTGTGGTATAGAAGGAGTTGTTAAGCAAATATGATTTCAGTTTATTTTTGAAGCTATTACTGCTGTCTGTCAGACATTTTATTTCATCTGGTAACTTGTCAAAAATTTTTGTAGCAGCATTTTTTACCCCTTTCTGTGCCAAAGATAGGTTGAGTAAAGGATAGTGTAAGTCTTTCTCTTTTCTGGTGTTATAATCATGAATGTCACTGTTGTTTATAAACTGGTCCACGTTGTTGAGAACAAATTTCATTAGGGAGTAAATGTACTGTGAGGCTGTTGTAAGAGTTCCCAATCTTTTAAAAAGATGCCTACAAGTTGTGCTACTACGAACCCCACACATTATTCTAATCACTTTCTTTTGAGCGGTGAATACTTTTTGTCTAAATGTTGAGTTATCCCAAAATATTATTTCGTATGACATCAGAGAGTGAAATTATGCAAAGTAAGTTACCTTACTAATTTCTATATCCTCAAAATTGGCAATTTTCTGATTGCAAAAGTTGCTGAACCCAGGCGCTTTAGAAGATCCAAAACATGAATTTTCAAATTAAGATTCTCATCTATATGTACACCCAAAAACCCTGTCCACTGACTTCTGTTGAGTGTTATATTTATTGAAGGAACTGTACTTTTTGCAGCAGAAAATTGGATGTACTGTGTTTTTTCAAAGTTTAGAGCAAGCTCATTTGCAGAAAACTAATTAATGAGATTTCCAAATACCTTATTTGTATTATTTTCAATTGGAGTTTCTTTTACTGGATTAATAATGTTGCTTGTATCGTCAGCAAACAATGTCCGTTCAGCTCCTTGTTTCAGATAAGAAGGGAGATCGTTCACATATATCAAGAACAGAAGGCGACCCATGATTGAACCCTGTGGAACACCTAATGTAATTTCACCCCAGTTAGGTGAAGTTCTGCAGGTATGACTTAAACCACACATATGCTCTTCCATTTATACCGTAGAATTGTAATTTCTGTAACATAATGTCATGCTTCACACAATCAAATACTTTGGATTAGTCACAGAAAATTCCTATTGCTGACATTTTACTATTTAAAGACTCTATTATGTGGACAGTGAAATTGTATGTTGCTGTCTCAGTGGAACAGCAATTTTGATATCCGAACTGTGATTTACTAAGTATCCCATTACTGTTGAGATGGCTAACCACTCTGGAGTACATTACTTTCTGGAAGATTTTTGAAAATGCTGTAAGCAAGGATTCTGGTCTATAATTATTGACATCTGTGGTGTTCCCCTTTTTGTAGAGAGGCCTGACAATGACATATTTTCCCTTCACATCTGCACCTGCCAAACGAGAACAAGTCACAGATACCCTTCAGCATTTTGTGTCATACAGCACTATTGATCGGTGTATAGCAGCAGCCGCACTGGGAATTATCACCCCACACGTAAGCTGCCGTTATCACCATAACAGAAACGGACGCGTTTGGAGTGGCCGATAATCATGGACTTCTGACGAAAGGTAGCATATTGTGTTTAGTGATGAGTCGCGTTTCTGCATTACCCCGGATGACCATCGTCGGGGAGTACTGCGGCGACCAGGGGAAGAAGTCCCATTCGTCCAAGGTCTGGGGAGGACCAATGGTGTTATTCTTGCCTTAATGGTGTGGGGAGCCATCGGATATCACTTCAGGTCATGACTGGTAGTGATTGAGGTAACTCTGACGACAGAACGGTACGCCACGGATATCCTGTTCCCTCATATGTTACCCCTCATGTGACGGTATAGTGGTGCCACTTTTCAACAGAATAATGCTCGTCCACTCATGAAAAGTGTCTCTATGAACTGTCTGTGTGATGATGAGGTACTCCTGTGACCAGCAGTATCCTCAGTTTTGTCCTAGATAGAACATATATAGAACCAGCTCAGATGTCAATTCCGTACCAAGGCCAGCATTCACTATATCAAGGACCAGTTGCATCAGTTGTCGGCCAGATAGCCTCAGATGAAACAACAGCTTTATGGCACACTTTCCAACCGAATTAATGCGTGCATCCAGGCCAGACGGAATGCAATGCCGTAACTGGGCTCATACTGCTAATTTCTTTGTAAATTGGTCTCTGTTATGTAATCACTGAGTTAAGGTCACATACCCTGCCAACCCGTAAAGTTTCATTTCATTTCCTCCTCCGCTTTTGGGTGCATCACTTTTCTATCAGGTAGGGCATTTACCGTGATTTGCAAAGGTTGGGTTGTCTCCTTCCTTCCGCAGTTGCTTAACACCAAAAGTCACCTTTAGAAGAAAATAATATATAAAAGGAGTTTATTGATGCTTTTAGCAGTGAGAACGTACGTTAAAATTAGCACCTAGATGTGGGAAAAGGCTGTCTTGAAATTAAACTGAGCGCTCAAGGATGGATTACGCAGAAAGGGAAGGTAATGGCGAGATGGCCTCACTTCACGTGAATTAGCTGTTAAGATGTTGGCGCGGCCTCTCACAAACTTCCAGCGGTGGCATCGATCGAGATCTGCTGAGAGCGACTGCGTAACAGATCATTTAACAACTAGACCCCGCCTTTGTACACTGAAGCGTCAAAGAAACTGGTACGGGCATGCGTATTCAAATATAGAGCTATGTAAACAGGCCGAATACGTCACTGCGGTCGGCAACGCCTATATAAAAAAAAACAAGTGGCGGGAGCAGTTATTAGATCGGTTGCTGCTGCTACAATGGCAGGTTATCAAGATTTAAGTGAATTAGCAACTCCCAGGTAGCGATGAAGTGGGGATTTTCCCGTACGACCATTTCACGAGTGTACCGTGAATGTCGGGAATCCGGCGAAACATCAAATCTCCGACATCGCTGCGGCCGGAAAACGATCCTGCAAGAACGGGACCGACGACGACTGAAGTGAGTCATTCAACGTGACAGAAGTGCAACACTTCCGCAAATTGCTGCAGATTTTAATGCTGGGCCATCAACAAATGTCAACGTGCCAACTATTTAGCGAAACATCATGGAAAATCCCGCTCGTGTACCCTTGATGACTGCATGGCACAAAGCTTTACGCCTCGCCTGGGCCCGTCAACACCGACATTGGACTGTTGATGACTGGAAACATGTTGCGTAGTCGGACAAGTGTCGTTTCAAATTGTATCAAGGGGATGGATGTGTACGGGTATGGAGACAACCTCACGAATCCATGGGCCCTGCATGTCAGCAGACGACTGTTCAATCTGGTGAAGGCTTTGTAATGATGTGGGGCGCGTGTAGTTGGAGTGATATGGGACCCCTGATACGTCTAGATACGACTCTGACAGGTGACGTGTACGTAAGCACCCTGTCTGATCATCTGCATCCATTCATGTCTATTGTGCAACATGGGGAATTCCAGCAGGACAATGCGACACCTCATATGTCGAGAATTTCAACATATTGGCTCCAGGAACAGCCTTCTGAGTTTAAACACTTCCCCTGGCCATCAAACTCCCCAGACATGAACATTATTGTGCATATTTTGGATGCCTTGCAACGTCCCGATCTCCACCTCCTCGTACTCTTACGGATTTATGGACAGCCCTGCAGGATTCATGGTGTCAGTTCCCTCCAGCACTACTTCAGACATTAGTCGAGTCCATGCCACGTCGTGCTGCGGCACCTCTGAGTGCTCGCGGGGGCCCTACACGACATTAGACAGGTGTGCCAGTTTCTTTGGCTCTTCATTGTAGCTTCCCGTTCAAATTTATCCGTTGAGGGGCACTCCCCCCACCTGTCACTGGATGCCGTCTCAAGAGAGGATGACCTGAAGGTAGCACCCCGCACGATCCAAGGGCAAGCACCTCCCACAGTTTTCTAGACGCGGCCACATAGTGCCGACAGTAGCGGACTCGCCTCGTTTCATCTAATCTTGGCTCCTGTCTTACCCTTGGCACCACTCTTTCGAGAATCATAATATTTCTCCGCCTAACGGCCGAGATTGGAGCCCTTTTTGTCACACCAAGATTCTCGAAGCACCTTCCTGCTTTATTTGCAACATTTATGTTAATTTAAATAAATATGCCGTCGATTTCGGATTTAATGGGGCGAAAGTATAAGTTTAGTGATGTGACTAACTGTTCTGGCGATTTTAATTTATTACGTTTTACAGGCCAATTAAAATTTGCTACTTGAAGAATAACCAATTTTAATTAATTATTCATAGCGAATGGATTCGTTATACGCCAACTACTCATTTCTGCAATTGGCAATATCCAGCTGCACTGGTGTGCAAAACTTAAGGACGGAACTAACTTCCGCATGATGTGTCACTGCCAAGTAACTTGGACCAAACATAGAAAAAACTACTGAAGTATAGTACAGAAGGTAACTGAAAGAAATGCAAAATGAAACGACCAGAAGTTACAATAACTACACTGAAGTCATCGCGATTTGTGATTGATGGTCCCCTAGACTTTACAAAAGGCGGGCTACGGTTCTTAACAAAGTGTGTGATCACCACGGAAGACAGTGCATGCTCTGCAATGTGTTCCCGTTCTGGCCACAAAGTTGGTAAGAAGTTCTTGTGGTAGGACGTTCCATTCCTCCACCAGCGCGGCTTACAACTGCTGCAAGGTCATTGATGCATGTTGACGTGCTGGAGTACGTCTCCCCAATGCATCCCAGACGTGTTCGATAGGTTTTACGAGTAAGCTGAGGGCACGGGCAAGCCAGTCCATATGCTGAATGTCCTCTCGTTCCAAGAGCTCCGGCACTTACGCTGTTCCATGTGGTCGTGTATTGTCATCCATAAAAATGAAGTTAGGGCCTAATGCACCCCTGTAAAGACACACATGAGGAATAGGTACTGTCTCACAATAACCTTCCCTAGTGGGTGTGCCCTATTCGAAGATACGGAGCATTATGCCTCACCACACCAGAACACCCGGACCATCGATCATTTTTGACATGATTCTGGACTTCAAACTTGCATGGCGGGAAGTGGGAACACGTAATACACCCAGAAACTTTGGCGAACATGATCGTTTTAGTGATCCATGCGTCATGGTGTGGGGAAGTACCATGTTTACTGGCCTCTAAATCTTTGAATACGATACACTGGTCGGTCGACCTTATTGTGACACTATTCTCCTGTCGCAAGCTCGCCTTATCAGGGGTGCATTCGGTCCTGACTTCCTTTTTGCGGATAACAGCGTCGAACTGCGCAAGTGAAGGAGAGGACATTCAGCGAACGGACTGGCCTGCCCCTTTCCCCGACTTAAATCCATCGAGCACGTCTGGGATGCATTGGAGAGACCTATTGCAGCATGTCCACGTGCACCAATGACCATCCAGCTGGTGGAGATATTGTACGTCCTACGACTTAATAACCTTGTGGCCAGCTTGGGAGCACGTTGCAGCGCATGCACTGCCGTCCGTGGTGATGACACACCAAATTAAGAAGCATATCCTGCCATTTGTAAGGTCCCGGATCATCATAAATCGTGGTGACTTCAGTGTAACTATTGTCTTTTGAATAAAAGTGTCATTTCCATTCGTCTATATGCGTATTTCTTTCAGTTACCTTCTGCACTATGGTTCAAATGGCTCTGAGCACTATGGGACTCAACATCTTAGGTCATAAGTCCCCTAGAACTTAGAACGACTTAAAGCGAACTAACCTAAGGACATCACACACACCCATGCCCGAGGCGACCGGAGCAGTCCCGCGGTTCCCGACTGCAGCGCCAGGACCGCTAGACCACCGCGGCCGGCTTCTGCCCTATACTGTAGTAGCTCTTTCTATGTATGGGTCAAGTTTCATGGAACTATGTCGCTGGCAGTGATACATCTTGCGAATGTTACTTTCGTCCTTAAGTTTTTCACACTAGTGTGTATTTGGGTAATGTATTTTTGAACACGCCAGGGCAGCTGCATTTCTCGCACTCGTTTTGGAAACGAAATGCTATTGTCTTCCGAATGAAATTTTCACTTTGCAGTGGAGTGTGCGCTGATTTGAAACTTCCTGGAAGGTTAAAACAGTGAGTGGGGTCGCAACTCGAACTTGGGACCTTCAATTCTGGAACCAATCACCCAGGCTGTGGCTAACCCATGTATACGCAGTATCCTTTCTTCCAGGAGTTCACGTCCCTTGTAGTATGCATCGCAACTTCTATGAAGTTTTTAAGGCAGGCCATGAGGTACTTGACAGTGAAATGCAAAGGCCCCAGGTTCGAGTCCCGGTCTGCACACAGTTTTAATCTGCTACACTCTGTTTGTCAAAAAAATCTAAAATTTATGTCACGGGTGGATTTTCAGACAATCTGCTATAGCGTGTCTACGTAACAAAATACAATGAAGTGAAAAAGTCGCAACACTAAGAAGGAGCTGTGCGATATAAACGAAAGTTGGCAGGCATGTTTCTACATCTGAAAGATGATGTCTATTCAAATCTCGCGCAAGCTGCATAAGAGTGACGCTAGTACCGCCACTATGAGGATGTAAATCGGTTTGCTTTAAATACATGCTGTAATGGTCGCGAGCGTCAGTAACCTTTGAGATCGGACGTGGTCAGTGGATGTTAGCGAAGAATGCGTTTAAGGTGACAAGTACACTGTTATCAACACCTCACTGAGTCTGAACGAGGTCGTGTAATGGGACTTCGAGAAGTTTGATACTCCTTCTGTGATATTACAGAAAGACTTGGCACGAATGTAGCCACTGTACGTGACTGCTGGGAACGGTGGTCATGGCAATGTATGGTCGCAAGAAGACCGGGCTCCAGATGACCACGTGGCGGTACCGAGAGGGAAGACCATCGTGTTCGGCGTATGGCTCTGGCGCATCGTACTGCATCTACAGCAGCAATCTGAGCAGCAGCTGGCACAACAGTGACACAATAAACTGTTAAAAATCGGCTACTTCGAGGAGAGCTCCTAGCTCCTAGCGAGCGTTCCATTGATCCCAATGCCCCACCATTTGCGACTTCAGTGGAGTCAAGCGAAAGCTCATTGGAGGGCAGTGTGGATGTCTGTTGTGTTTTCTGATGAAAGCTGGTTGCGCCTTGCTGCCAGTGGTGGCCGTGTGATGGTTAGAAGGAGACCAGTTGATTGCCTACAGCTAGACGCATTGGACCTACACCTGGAGTTGTGGGGTGGGGTGCGATTTCGTATGAGAGCAGGAGCTCTCTCGTGGTTATTTCACGCACCGTAACTACAAATCTGTACGTCAATCTGTTGGTTCGAACTGTTGTGTTGCCATTCATGAACAGAATTCCAAGGAGTGCTTTCCAATAGGACAGCGCTCGACCACATACCGCTGTTGTAGCCAAACATGGAGTAATGACCTTAGAAGTTAACTCCCATAGGGTTCAGAGCCATTTGAACCATTTGTAGCCAAACATGCTCCTCAGAATGTCGACATGCTGTTTTGGCCTACTCGATCATTAGATCTGTGTCCAATCGAGCACATGCTGGACATCATGGGACAACAACTCCAGTGTCCTCCATTAACAGCATTAACCGTCCCTGTATTGACCGATCAGGCGCAACAGGCATGGAACACCATCCCACAAACTGAAATCTGGAACGTGTACAGCGCAGTGTATGCATTCTGGCGGCTACACCGGTTATTAATGTACCAGCATTTCACATTTACAATGGCGTACCTCGCCCTTATATTAATCTGTCATGCCATGTTAATCGCTTAAATATATTACCTAGAAAAATGTATTCCCGAAATTTCATTACTCTATATAATTATTTTTGGTACTGCGATTTTTTCCGTCAATTTATATTGAATACAAGAAAAAATATACTTGAAACATGAATAAACGTAGGCTGACAGTGCTAGCCATAAGTCATCGACAGAATACAGTACCAAATCTAGCCAGAATCAATGTCCAAACAGTTGAGTAGAAGAAGTTATTGTAAGAATAGCTTCCCCGTGGTATTCGAATTGCATCTGCCTGCAGCAGCAGATTAGATCTTCGACCTGGGACGGTGGTGCTGTTTGAGCCAATGTGGCTACTTACGACAGAGAGCAGCGCTGCAGGCAGTGTTCGTAGCAACGAAGCTCGATGACTATATCGCTATCGATACTGTCCATATCAGATGTGGTTAAAACATCATCCCTCCCTTGAACCCAGACAAACGACGAGAAACGTACGGGCTTATGTTGAGGGATCCGAAACTAATGCTTCGTTTGTTGGGGGTGATGGTTCCGAAACGTCTGCATATCTGTGGTCGAAGGCCGTGGCTGCCCGGGAGACGCGGGCACGTGTGGCCACTCCGTGAGGCAACCTGACAGGCGGCAGCGAGGTGCAAGCGCTGTCGAAACCTCGGCCCTGGGACGTAAGTTGTGCGGCAGCTTTGGCGCAGGCGGCGGATGTCGGAACCGTGGCCGGAGCTGGTTTGGGTGGCGCCGGACTCTCGTCCGCGCAGGGTGCGGCTATGTAAAAATTGATAAAATGTCTACATCTATATCTACATCCATACTCCGCAAGCCACCTGACGGTGTGTGGCGGAGGGTACCTTGAGTACCTCTATTGGTTCTCCCTTCTATTCCAGTCTCGTATTGCTCGTGGAAAGAAAGATTGTCGGTTTGCCTCTGTGTGGGCTCTAATCTCTCTGATTTTATCCTCATGGTCTCTTCGCGAGATATACGTAGGAGGGAGAAATATACTGCTTGACTTCTCGGTGAAGGTATGTTCTCGAAACTTCAACAAAAGCCCGTACCGATCTACTGAGCGTCTCTCCTGCAGAGTCTTCAACTGGAGTTTATCTATCATCTCCGTAACGCTTTCGCGATTACTAAATGATACTGTAACGAAGCGCGCTGCTCTCCGTTGGATCTTCTCTATCTCTTCTATCAACCCTATCTGGTACGGATCCCACACCGGTGAGCAGTATTCAAGCAGTGGGCGAACAAGTGTACTGTAACCTACTTCCTTTGTTTTCGGATTGCAGTTCCTTAGGATTCTTCCAGTGAATCTCAGTCTGGCATCTGCTTTACTGACGATCAACTTTATATGATCATTCCATTTTAAATCACTCCTAATGCCTACTCCTAGATAATTTATGGAATTAATTGCTTCCAGTCGCTGACCTGCTATATTGTTGCTAAATGATAAGGGATCTTTCTTTTTTTGTATTCCCAGAAGATTACACTTGTCTACACTGAGATTCAATTGCCATTCCCTGCACCATGCGTCAATTCGCTGCAGATCCTCCTGCATTTCAGTACAATTTTCCATTGTTACAACTTGTTGATATACCACAGCATCATCCGCAAAAAGCCTCAGTGAACTTCCGATGTGATCCAGAAGGTCATTTATGTATATTGTGAATAGCAACGGTCCTACGACACTCCCCTGCGGCACACCTGAAATCACTCTTACTTCAGAAGACTTCTCTCCATTGAGAATGACATGCTGCGTTCTGTTATCTAGGAACTCTTCAATCCAATCACACAATTGGTCTGACAGTCCATATGCTCTTACTTTGTTCATTAAACGACTATGGGGAACTGTATCGAACGCCTTGCGGAAGTCAAGAAACACGACATCTACCTGGGAACCCGCGTCTATGGCCCTCTGAATCTCGTGGATGAACAGCGCGAGCTGTGTTTCACACGATTGTCTTTTTCGAAACTCATGCTGATTACAACGGAGTAGATTTCTAGTCTCCAGAAAAGTCATTATACTCGAACATAATGCGTGTTCCAAAATTCTACAACTGATCGACGTTAGAGATATAGGTCTATAGTTCTGCACATCTGTTCGACGTCCCTTCTTGAAAACGGGGATGACCTGTGCCCTTTTCCAATCCTTTGGAACGCTACGCTCTTCTTTTGTGAGTACTTCGTCGAGAAAAGTGGTACTAAGGCTTAGAACCTTCCGCATACTAGTTTCAAAGGTGCACCCCACGGGCTGAGATTGACCGTTAGACGCAGAATAAATAGGTGCCATGGGATAGTGGATGATCTTATGCTGTGTTCAAAATATTGAAAGCTTTCACGGTAGTAGGTAGAGTACACAACAGTAGTTATGGCTCCCCTGTTAATGCCATGAAAATATTCCCCTTTGTATAAAATTTGAGCCATGAATGAACAATAATGCACCATCACTACTGTTAATGAAATATGAGATAGGAAACAAACTTTCTTAGAGCAATCGGATATGGAAAATGGGTCTTTAACACGAATTAAAGGAAATCCAAGCACAACCAAGATCTTCAATCGTCCTAACGCAAATGCATTACTCCTTGTAGGCAAGACACGAGCAATGTAGACGTAAGTGCTCTTTGTATGGCCTAGCACCTAATACAAGTAGCATGAATCACTAAAATGAAAAATCTCGATGTGTTAAAGACTGCAACGTGTGTCTTGAATTTCTCTGCAACTCAGCTCTATCTAGTTGGCTGAAAAGTCGCATGGAAAGACGAAGATACTTTGCTCAAATGCAATTTGTACGAATATTAATTCTGCTGAAGGCAGATCGCTTGGAATGAGCTTGCTACTGAAGTGAAGAAAGACTAACGAGCACGTGTGTAACTGAACATCGGATTTGTAAGACTGAGAGATGTCTTTAGGAAGGGAATAATTTATAAGAAATTTGAAATTAACTTCACTTACTATTCAGGAAAAAGAGAAGAAAATTCATGAGCAGTAGATAAAAATGTCATCCAATGGACCACGTGGATGTTCAGTACCACAAATACTCAAAAAAATTTAATCCCATATGCTTTCAAATCCTCGTAATACTATTTGGTGAGTGCGAAATTAAAATGAAAAGCAATTCACGTGTGCAGAAGTCTCATGCAAAAATAGATACTAATTCTCACCGTCAGGCGGAGATGCGAACCGAGCAGAGCACTGACCTCGTTCACATGAATACACATTTGCGAACTTGAAAATCATATAATGTGGAATTAAGCCAATGCAACGCCAGCAAGCAACCACTCTCACTATGAATTCTGGAAGCTGCAGTTTATAAATGATGATCTCAATCATTCACAAGACTAAATGTCTGAACTTCACAGATCGTCAGCATGCATTACGATGTAAAAAGCGTCCGATCGGTACTAAGCGTAGCGAAAGAGGAAGTGCAAGCGTAAGTGTGCTGTGTCCAGACACACTGCGAAAACAACCGAACTCGAATCTCGGCGCCTAGCAACCTGATTGGTTGACACGGCTCTGCTTTCAAGGCATTACTTTCAGGCGTATTTTGCAAGAGCTGGGATTGCCTGCAGGGGAAACAGTGACTGTTGAAATTAAGTTTGTAGACCAGCCACAAGTCGATATCAATGTTTTTTTAATGACCTGTTTTCGCTCAATTTAATCAGAGTATCGTCAGAAATGTGGAATTTACACTATTTCATATTATGATATCTTATGTTCAAAGTAGTTGGCTGATTACGTTGTCGATCTCAGAGATTAAGCTGGTTGTATAATAGTATTTGTAACGTCTATGGTCATGTGCATCCAAAGAAAACTTAATACCTTCTAGTGACTAAGTCAAAGTCTTATGTATAAATACACTGGTCTGAAGCAGTATTTGTAACGAAACTTCGTGGCAGATTAAAACTGTGTGCCGGACCGAGACTCGAACTCGGGACCTTTGCCTTTCGCGGGCAAGTGCTCTACCAACTGAGCTACCCAAGCACGACTCACGCCCCGTCCTCACAGCTACACTTCTGCCAGTACCTCGTCTCCTACCTTCCAAACTTTACAGAAGCTCTCCTGCGAACCTTGCAGAACTGGCACTCCTGAAAGAAAGGATATTGCGGAGACATAGCTTAGCCACAGCCTGGGGGATGTTTCCAGAATGAGAAGCTGTGAGGACGGGGCCTGAGTCGTTCTTGGGTAGCTCAGTTGGTAGAGCACTTGCCCGCGAAAGGCAAAGGTCCCGAGTTCGAGTCTCGGTCCGGCACACAGTTTTAATCCGTCAGGAAGTTTCATATCAGCGCACACTCCGCTGCAGAGTGAAAATCTCATTCTAGTATTTGTAACGTCTATGGTCATGTGCATCCAAAGAAAACGTAATACCTTTTAGTGACTAAGTGAAAGTCATATGTATAAATAAACTTGTCTGAAGCCAAGCCACGAAAAACCAATTTAATTCAGTTACCACACCGTCATCGAGCTATGCTAAATAACTGCTATTTGCTGCGAAACACTGTGAAGCTGTGATACGAAATACAAATTTAAACTCGAATCGCCGCTTTTATGGGCGTATGCACAGACATGTCATTTGTGCTTTAGATAAATTTCACTGTTATGCAACTCTTCTTGAAATACATATTCAAAAATACATCTTTAACAATATCTTAACAAATATATTTTTAAGATATATATTCAAAGGAACACTTTTGAAAATAACTCAGTGAGGATAAAATGCCAGTTAGTTAAGATTAGGTCTTGTCAGCCCAACTATAGCACTTTGTCGAACAGCTGGAAGAATCCACACAAATTAAATTCGTTTCGTTCATTTAATAAATTTTGCAGGTTTGTCTTCTTTTCTATGAAAATTTCAAGTTTTTAAAAAATGGTTCTAATGCCTCTAAGCACTATGGGACTTAACATCTGTCAACAGTCCCCTAGACTTAGAACTACTTAAACCCAACTAACCTAAGGACATCACACACATCCATGCCCGCGGCAGAATTCGAACCTGCGACCGTAGCAGCTTCTAGTTTTCCCAATATGTTTAACAACGGTCCTTTATCTGTGGATAACTTACATGCTATCTCGAATCTCACTTAAAGTATGTGTAGTTGTCTTCAAATGTTCACCCAATACTGTAAGACTTGAATTTAAATTGCAAATTCCGATATAACGTTTTTTAAACGATCCTCTGTTTTGCCCAATATTTGTGCTCAGAAAATGTTGACAGTTTATTTTGTATACTCTTGAATTACCGTGTTTATCATTGTGCACATTCTTCTTGTGTTGTAATGAACGTCTAAGGGAATTTTTTGTTCTAAATGTAACGTTAAATTTTCGTCTTGGGATAAATATTGCAATACAATCTGTTATGGGACCTTTACATATGAGTTTGATAGACCGTTGATTTTCTACTGGACTGTCTGTATTGTTGTTTTATCCGTTTAATGTTTTTTCTTTATACTGTGGTACAATTTCGTCACATACTGTTCATAATAATGGTTTCTTATTGCTATCTTTTTGATATTTTGTAATTCTGTAACTCTTTCTTAGTCAGTGAGTGGCGACTGTAATATTCTAAGCGAAACTGAATAAAAATATGCCTTATTGTGTCGGATTGCATGAACTGAATTATTCTCAACAATGATTTCCTAATATATAGGCTTTCTGTAGACTTTACAAACATCCCATTTTATCTACCAATTCACAAATCGAGGAAATTTAATGTTTGGATCCATTTTCCGGAGCTTCTCAGTTACTTAATCTGAATCTTGTTTGGTGCCTTAAAGAAAGATATACTGTCATGAAAATACCGATGATAGTATCGTAGTTTCCCTTTTATGTTAGGAAAGGTCTCAAAAAATCTAAATTGCGAGAAGTTTAACGGCTCTACAATATCGCTTACTGTCATGGTATTATGGGTTGCTAAATTACGTTTAATTGTTTCTAATATTTCGTCAACTGCTACATTCGTAAACAAATTTGTAACGTCCCAGGAGGCGAAAATTGCAGCTTCTGGGATATTCACATTTAGTATACTGTTAGAAAATTGGATGCTATTCTTAATGCTGAAAGTCTTGTCAAATGTGTACGCACTTTTATGTTTTTCATTCAGTATGTAACTTAGTTCACTATTAGGAGCATATTCAGTAATACTGATAAGTCTGATTGACTTGTCAGGTTTGTGAAATTTAATCTGAGCTCCTACAGCGGGAAGCTTCGGATTTATTAACTTTAATCCACGTCTTTCTAATTGTTAAAACAGAAATTGAGAAGCAACAATTTTTCTTTTTAGATCGTTTTCAAAGTTATTGTGTGAGTCTTTACTAACTTCGTTTATGCCGTTCTGTTCAAAGTAATGTATTGCTTTGTCAACATATTCTTTCTCGTATAATAGGACTGTCGAACTGTTATTATCAGCTTTATAACTAGAGCCACCGCCTTTGGCAATTTTTTTCAAATTTTTTGTCAATCTTAAATTCCTGTATACTGGTAGTGCCTACACTTAATGCTTCATGTAGGGCTTTGTTCGATTGCAAAACTACTTTAATTTCTTCATTTTTGGTTAATTTGCCAGAAATGCAATCTATTTTTATCTCAGAAATCATTTATTTAACCAGTTTTTGAGATCTGAGTCGAAGGCTGACTAGTACGGATGAACGCGAAACAATGTTTCCATGTGAACCATCTACGAATGGTCGTGTGTAAGAGAGATGAGATACGCCCTCATAGCGCAGGAGGGATTACCGCTCGATGAAAGCTGAAGTCAGTGGAATGAAGAAGAATTCTTTGATAAAGAGCCTTCAGGTAGAGGGAGGCACCACAGGGGCAGTAGGTTTCTCAGAGTAGACATTTATTCAGGTCAGCTTTTCCTATCCCTTGCGTTAGTTTTCACTACATTGGGTCTTGGACAGTTTTATAGATGACTGCAGCCAGAAGAACTGGGAAAAGAGTCTGTAGTTGGGAACAAATATCGTCGTCTAAGACGATACATACTGCTTCTTGCTGGTCAGATGCAGGGTACGGTTACATGGGAAGTCGAAAGACAGCATCGGTGCTGGCGTGGCAGGTAGTATATTTGTAACTTATGTGATATTGACACTTGCAGGTGCGCTGCTGCATTTTGCGTGCAAAGCAGTGCGAAGGCCAAATAACAAACAAAGCTTTCGTTAAGTTCCGGTTGAAATTAATTTCTGTAGAGATTTATCAACTTTTGTGTGACTGAGTTGTGTTGGGTTCAATGTTTCAGGCATGTATACTATGAGATGTTCTGTTCCATCTGGTAACACATGTTTTAAAATTGCCCCAAAGTCACAATCTGAGGCTTCAGTTGGTACTATAGGCGGCTTGCAAGGGCAGTGCGGAACAAGGCATCTTGTGGATTTAAGTTTTTCTTTGAGCGTTTGGAGAGACCATTCAGATTTACCACCTTTACTCTGAAGTGCGTTTAATGGAGCCGAAAGGTGTGCAAAGTTCGATATGAAACAATAATAATAATTTATTTTTCCATAAATGCCCGAAGATCATATAAATTCGTGGAGCTGGCTCTTTTCTGTGACTTGGACGCAAGATTTAGAGGGTGTGACGTCTTGTTCACTAAAGACGAGCTTTAAGTATTCTACTTAGGGCTGAAGAACAAAAATACAATTTCTGTAAACTGCAAATTAATCTTGGCTGATGTGGTATCGTGAAGAGTAGCCTTAGATTTGTCATATGATCTTTGTTGCCGCAACCCTTGACTGTGACATCATGTAAGTAATCGGCGAGCGCAAAAGTTTGGCTGAATAAGTTGCTCGAAGTAGCATTGAAAAAAGTCGGATTGCTGGTCTTGCCGAAAGGGGGTCATTGATACTGAAACATGCTAAAGAAAGTGTTCAATACAAGTAAACTTTGTGACACTGCATCGAGCGGAAATTTTATGGACAACTCTCATAAATTTATTTCTGTATAACTTTTGCCTGATTTGAGGCGAGAGAATAAATTTAGTTTGTATGGAATCGGGTACGAGTCAGTGATATACTGAACACTGATTATGTTAATATCATGATACATATATACGCTTTGCGAATCAATACAAATGGTGCTGCCACTGCATCGATAGGAGTAGACGGATGATCTGTTGCACTTGTAGACGGTTCAGTTCAACTTTGACACCTGCATAAAAGACGTTGCGATATAACGAGCCAGAAGAAATTATGGGCAAGTCGAATCCTGAGTAATCCCTGGCGTGTCCTAAACAAGGGACAAACAAGTTGAAAATTCCACTCATAAATTATCGAATGTTAAGTGTAGAGCTGTCAGAAAAACTTGGTTAACTGGTTTGTACACCAAGAAACCAAACTGACTGAAAGTATAAATTAATTTGGGTGTCAAGGCGCTGCGTTACCAGCAGGGTTACGTCCCTGGAAATGTGTTTATAAATAACTGGAACAATGAACTGACCTTCGGAATCAAACGTCCTTCGAATGAGGATAAACAGCACTCTGAAGTGCCATCTTCAGAGTGCCTACGGTGAGATAGGCTTTCCAGATCGCTAAGGGCCGGCCCCTGTGGCCGAGCGGTTCTAGACGCTTCAGTCCGGAACCGCGCTGCTGCTACGGTCGCAGGTTCGAATCCTGCCTCGGGTATGGATGTGTGTGATGTCCTTAAGTTAGTTAGGTTTAAGTAGCTCTAAGTCTAGGGGACTGATGACCTCTGATGTTAAGTCTCATAGTGCTCAGAGCCATTTTTGAGATCGCTAAGGAGATGAGTGTCCCGTGTCGACCTTGACCTGAACTGGTTAGCCCGAATACATAATTTTCCTATAACTAGATAGCACGGTAAGTGATATGATGCATAGCACTGTCCGGCGGACAGCCCGAGATTGACAAACACGCCTAAGAGGGTCGAATTTGGGGCAATTGAAACACTGAACCTGCTTTTGTATACGTTTTTGTCTTGACCTGAGGGGCAGGGCAAGAGAGACTTACGGGTTTGGCCTGTGTAACCATGATATACAGGAGGTGGACAAAAATATGGTAACACCAAACAACACAGTACGATGCCTAAACGGTGTAGGAAACCAGTTGCCATTCAAAACAGCTTCCAGTCATCTCGGAATGGATAAATACTGGTTCTGTATATTTCAAAGGAATATTATACCATTCTTTCTGCAAAGTGGTGGCAAGTTCAGATAATGATGACGGACGTGAGTAGCAACCATGCACCCCTCTCTCCAAAGTAGAAAACAAATGCTCATTAACGTTGATGTACGGTAACTGAGGTGACCAGAGGAGATACGAAAAATTCATCCTCGTACTCACTAAACCAGTCGTGGACGATGCGAGCTGTGCGAACAGGGCTTCTGTCGTCTTATAACCCAAAATGGTAACATAATCCTTGGCAGCCGCCGGCTGGTGTGACCGAGCGGTTCTAGGCGCTTCAGTCTGGAGCCGCGGGACCGCTACAGTCGCAGGTTCGAATCCTGCCTCGG
The DNA here is from genome assembly GCF_021461385.2 of Schistocerca piceifrons. NCBI lineage: Eukaryota > Metazoa > Arthropoda > Insecta > Orthoptera > Acrididae > Schistocerca > Schistocerca piceifrons. The sequence goes on from NC_060149.1 coordinate 275,765,274, forward strand.
GCATGGATGTGTGTGATGTCCTTAGGTTAGTTAAGTTTAAGTAGTTCTAAGTTCTAGGGGACTGATGACCTCAGATGTTAAGTCCCATAGTGCTCAGAGCCATTTGATCCATTTTTGAACCTTGGAAGCCATGTCAACTTGTAGAGTGACCATGGGTCCCATGAAAGACCACGATATGGCTGCCCAAATCAACACCGAACCTTTGCCATGTCTCACTCTTGGGACGACAGCTCAGCCAGAAGTTGGAAACAGTGTGAAACATGACTCTTCCGACCAAATGACTTGCTGCCCTTGCTTTATAGCCCACATTTTATGGCTTCAGCACAACTTTTACCTGTTATAAACATTTGAATCACAGATGAATGGTTTCAAAAGTCCAACTCGCTTCGTAACTCTCTGCTTATGGAGCTCCCTTCATGTTGTCCTAGCGCTGACAAAATTCCCGAGTGCGACATTCACATCTGCAGTGACTTTTGCAGCTGTCGTCCTCTTATTTTTAGTCACAATTCTCTTGAATGGCCGTCTGTCATGATCACTCAACACACTCTTTCGTTCTCGTTGCGACGTAGCGGATGATGGTTTTCTGCTTTCCCTGTATTCGGTGTAAATCTTCCCCTCTTGAAACACGAAACACTTCGGCTACCTTGGTTATGGAACCACCACCAAACGAACCCCAACAATTAGCCGACGTTCGAATTCACTTAGCGCCGACATGATGCATTTCGCTTTCACTATCCAGAACGTTCTTCACCAATCGCCAACAGCTATGGTACAGTGACATGGCGCATCGTTGTTTGGGAACTTGAAGTCCATGAATGGCTGCAAAGGGTCTCCATGTAGCCGAACGTAACCACTTGCAGTCGATCGGTTCAGTGGGACCAGAGGATCCAGTCCATCCCACGTAAACACAGCCCACACCATTATGGAGCCTCCACCAGCTTGCATAGTGCCTTGTTGACAGCTTGGGTCCATGGTTTCGTAGGGTCTGCGTCACACTCGGAACCTACGATCATCTCTTACCAACTGAAATAGAGACTCAGCTGACGAGGCCACGGTTTTCTAGTCGTCTAGGATCCATTTGATATTTTAGCACTGATAGCTCTATGCAAACGCCGCTGCTTTCGGTCGTTAAGTGAAGGCCATCGACCACTATGTTGTCCGTGGTGAGAGGTAATGCTTGAAGATTGATATTATCGCCACACTCTTGACACTGCGGATCTAGAAATATTGAATTCCTTACGGATTTCGAAATGGAATGTCTCATACGTCTAGCTCTAACTGCCATTCCGCGTTCAAGGTATGTTAAATGCCGTTGTGCGCCCATAATTACGTCGGAAACCTTTTCACATGAATCATCTGAGTACAAATGCGAACTGCACAAATGCAGTGCCCTTTTATACGTTGTGTACATGACACTACCGCCAGCTGTATATGTATATATCGCTACCCCATGGTTCTTGTCACCTCAGTGTATCTAGGTTATTGCATAAGTGCCGTTCGTGACTAAATACAGCAAAGCAACTTGAAAGCTTGGCTAGTATATGCATTTATTTTCAAACATGTGTTTGTCATGGTGTTTCCATATTTTTGACCAGCCTCTACACTTGTTGTCAGTGGTGCGAGACGCAACTGAGCCGAGGCGGTGGAGCGTGAGTATGAGCAAGGGATCAGACAACTAGCGCTGCCTGTGCTCCGCGGCGGAAGCAGATATTACCTGTGCTGACTGTCGTGTGATCGGAAACTCATCGGAACCTGATCGATCAAATAAGACTGTCCATACTAAGGAACCGCGCTGCTGCTACGGTCGCAGGTTCGAATTCTCCCTCGGGCATGGATGTGTGTGATGTCCTTAGGTTAGTTAGGTTGAAGTAGTTCTAAGTCTAGGGGATTGATGACCTCAGATGTTAAGTCCCATAGTGCTTAGAGCCATACTAAGGATTCTCGCAAGTAAACTTGCAACATAGACCTATTTCTCTGAGTTGTGGTACAGAATCTGAGAGGGTGGGAAGTTCTGTAACTTAAGTTACTGGTGTTAAATGGGCCTGTTAGTATGCAGATATCAACTCACAAAAACATTAATAGTGTGGAGTATTCCGTTCCCTAAGAGGACACGATTTTTGGAGAAGACTAAATCCTTAGAAGACTAAGCAAAAAATAGGTGTCATTGCACTGTGGGGCCATTTCTTGATATGCAGCAAAATGATGCTGTAAATATTTCCGGTAAACGCCCCAAGCATAAACACTCTCCTTAAGAGAGAGAAAAATCAGTGTTTCTGTTGACGTCGATTGCAATGATTTCGGATGCAGACTGAATTTCTGCCTCAGCTGATTTTAGCTTTCTGTCTGCTACAGTCAGTACGCTATCCTCACACCCACGCTTCTTTAGTTGGAAGCATTTCCTGGGATCTGTTACAGTATTTTGAAATCCTATGTATGCACGTTTATCCATCCACCACAAGCGATATTGGTTGTAAGGTGTAAGTTACTGTCGTCCTGTTCAAATGGTTCAAATGGCTCTGAGCACTATGCGACTTAACTTCTGAGGTCATCAGTCCCCTAGAACTTAGAACTACTTAAACCTAACTAACCTAACGACATCACACACATCCATGTCCGAGGCAGGATTCGAACCTGCGACCGTAGCGGTGGCGCGGCTCCAGACTGTAGCGCCTAGAACCGCTCGGCCACCCCGGCCGGCTGTCGTCCTGGAGGTACCTCTTCAACGAGTTAGGCATTTTAACAGCACCATCACAATACGTATATAAGCTAATAAGATTCGACATAAGTAATCTAACACAGTTTGAGAAGAACACTGATTTTCGTACCTATAACACTAGTGGAAGAAAATGACCTTTATTAACCATTATTAAAGCTGCCAGTAGTTCAGAAAGGAGTTCAATATGCAGCAACAAAAGTCTTTGATCAATTACCCAATAACGTAAAATTTCTGACTGGTAGCCAAGAAAATTTTAAATCTAACCTAGAATCATTTCTCGTCTGGACCAATTTCTGTTTAAAAACTGGCAGCCCGGGAGAAGAAAAAACACTTGTTTTTATGTGTAGTTGCATCAATAGGAGTGAAAATTAAGTGTTCATATACTGTCAACTGACTCGTTCCACATCATTTTGATAAAAGAATCGTTTAAGTGATAAATGGAAAATGTAACTAATTAACTAACTAATCCACGGCTCAAGGAATGTGGAACGGAGGTACAGGTTATAAGCTTCGTCGGAGCATATGAGAAAGACTGGTCTTTCAAACATTTCTTACCAATCACCAACAATCACAAGGGTGAGTCAAAAGAAAACCCTAATTATTTATTACTATGCAAATGATGTGATATAAATGATTATAGGTATGTCATATTTCGGCGTAGTCTCCATGACGTGGAATGCTCGCATTCCACTATTTAAGAAAATCGTGAATACTCCACGAGAAGAATTCTTGTGTTTGTCAATGCAGGCACTTGTACATCGCGGGGTTCATCTCTTGATCGAAGAGCAATGGTGCCATTCCATGCTAGCTCTTTTCGTTTCAGGTTGGTGACAGTGCACTCACATATACACTCTCGTAATATTCTGTCTAGGAATCCAATATCTTCGATATGGAAACGACGCAAAAGCTCACCACAAGTATCGACGCGATAGTCTCTAAGTTCAACAATCAACTGACGTGGCACCCATCTCGAGGACACTTTACATTGAGGCAACAAAAGTCAAAGGATACCTCCTAATATCGTGTCCGACCTCTTTTTATCTGGTGTAGTGCAGCAATTCGACGTGCCATGGACCCAAAAAGTCATTGGAATTACTCTGAAGAAATATTGAGTCATGCTGGATCCATTGCCGTCCATAACTATGACAATGTTGCCGTTGTAGGGTTTTGTGCACGAACTACTGACCTCTCGATTACGTCCTATAAATGGTTGATGGGATTCGTGTCTGGCGATATGAGTGGCCAAACATCATTCGCTCGAATTATCCAGAACGTTCTTCACCAATTACGAGCGTCTGTGGCCTGGTGACATGGTGCATCAATGTTTGGGGACATGAAGTCCATGAATAACTGCAAGTGGTCTCCAAGTAGCCGAAAATAACCATCTCTAGTTAATGATCAGCTCAGTTGGACTAGAAGATCCAGTCCATTCCATATAAGCACATCCCACATCATTATGTGGCCGCCACCAGCTTGCACAGTACCTTAGTGACAACTTGGGCCAGTGGTCAGCACACTGGACTCGCCTTCGGGACGACGACGGTTCAATCCCGAATCCGGCCATCCTGATTTAGGTTTTCCATGATTTCCCTAAATTGCTCCAGGCAAATGCCGGGATGGTTCCTTTGAAAGGCCACGGCCGACTTCCTTCTCTAATCCGATGAGACCGATGACCTCGCTGTTTGGTCTCCTCCCCCAAACAACCCAACACAACAACATGGGTCCATGGGTTCGTGGGCTCTGCGCCATATTAGAACCCTACCACCAGCTCTTACCAACCGAAATCGAAACTCATTTGGCAATGCCACGGTTTCCCAGTCGTCCAGGGTCCAACCGATTTGATGACGAGCCCAGAAGAGGCGCTGCAAGAGATGTCACGATGTTAGCAGAGGCATTTGCGTCGATCTTCTGCTGCCAAAACCAATTAACGCCAAATTTCTCCGCACAGGCAGATCTGATACGTTCGGCGTACGTCCCACATTAATTTCTACCGTTATTTCAAGCAGTATTGCTTGTCTGTTAGCACTGACAACTCTACACAAACGCCGCTGCTCTCGGTCGTTAAGTGAAGGCCGTCGCCACTGCGTTGTCCATGGTGAGTTGTAATGCCTGAAATCTGGTATTCTCACCACACTCTTGACACTACGGATCTCGAAATATTGAATTCCCTAAGGAGTTCCGAAATGGAATGTCCCATGCGTCTAGCACTAACTACCATTCGGCATTCAAAATCTGTTAATTTCTGTCGTGCCGTCATAATAGCAGCGGAAATTTTTTTCGGATGAATCATCTGAGTATAAATGACAGGTCCGTCAATGCGTTGCTCTTTCATTCCTTTTGAACATGATAAAATGGTTAAAATGGCTCTGAGCACTATGAGACTCAAATGCTGTGGTCATCAGTCCCCTAGAACTTAGAACTACTTAAACGTAACTAACCTAAGGACATGACTCACATCCATGCCCGAGGCAGGATTCGAACCTGCGACCGTAGCGGTTGCGCGATTCTAGACTGTAGCGCCTAGAACCGCTCTGCTACCCCGGCCGGCTGTGTACATGATACTACCTGAATATATATATGTGCATATCGCTATCACGTGACTTTTTGTGCACTGTACAGCAGCACGTCATGGGCAATAATGTATGCTGTAACAACACTAGATCGAAAACACTGGCTATTTCACTGACAGCAATACGGCTAATTTTCTTCACAAGCACTTGCACTGCGACAATATTATCGTTCGTCATTACGCGGTATGCCTGGCCCGGATGCGGAGCGTCTTCCATATAAGTTACATCTGTTTTTAGCTTTCTGCACCAATCGTACACTTGATGCTCGGACACAGGCGAGTCACCGTACTGTGGTTTTATGTATCGATGTACCGGATCATCAAAAAGTCAGAATAAATTTGAAAACTTAATAAACCACGGAATAATGTAGATAGAGAGGTAAAAATTGACACACAAGCTTGGAATGACATGGGGTTTTATTAGAACAAAAAAAAGAAAGTATTGCTAGACGCGTGAAAAATCTCTTGGGCGCGTCGAAGGTGATGATCGTGTGCTCAGCCGCCACTTTCGTCATGCTTGGCCTCCCAGGTCCCCAGACCTCAGTCCGTGCGATTATTGGCTTTGGGGTTACCTGAAGTCGCAAGTGTATCGTGATCGACCGACATCTCTAGGGATGCTGAAAGACAACATCCGACGCCAATGCCTCACCATAACTCTGGACATGCTTTACAGTGCTGTTCACAACATTATTCCTCGACTAAGCTATTGTTGAGGAATGATGGTGGACATATTGAGCATTTCCTGTAAAGAACATCATCTTTGCTTTGTCTTACTTTGTTATGCAAATTATTGCTATTCTGATCAGATGAAGCGCCATCTGTTGGACATTTTTTGAATGTTTGTATTTTGTTGGTTGTAATAAAACCCCATGTCATTCCAAGCATGTGTGTCAATTTGTACCTCTCTGTCTACATTATTCCGTGATTTATTCAGTTCTCAAATTTATACTGACTTTTTGATCACCCGATATTTCTACAGTTTTAACAGCTTCGTTACTCAAACAATGTATCGCAAATCGCTGCTCCAATGGTATGCTAGTCGACAAAGGGGTGGCATTTTTACACTGAGACAGCTTCCTTTCTTGTGGTGCAACAAGCTGCCAACTGTTGGTCATTTGTCAAAACACAAGTTTTGTCAGTTGCCAATGCGACAAGGCAAACCTCAGGAATTTTATTTAACTTTTAAGATTTTAATTTGAATCACTCTCGTACTTCGGAAACGAGGCGACAGAGGCATGTGTTACAAAAAAATGGGTCAAATGGCTCTGAACACTATGGGACTTAACTGCTGTGGTCATCAGTCCCCTAGAACTTAGAATTACTTAAACCTAACTAACTTAAGGGCATCGCACACATCCATGCCCGAGGCAGGATTCGAACCTGCGACCGTAGCGGTCGTGCTGTTCCAGGCAGCGCCTAGAACCGCTCGGCCACTCCGGCCGGCCATGTGTTACAAGCTGTAGTTGTTTGCACTATGTACTCTCGCTTGGTTCTGGTATTGCTTCTTTAACCTGATGAATGGGCGTCACTGTTTAAACACAGGGCACACCTGTTTTCCCTCTCATTCAAAAATGGCTCTGACAAGGGAACCTCCCCATCGCACCCTCCTCAGATTTAGTTATAAGTTGTCACAGTGGATGGGCCTTGAAAAACTGAACACATATCAATCGAGAAAACAGGAAGAAGTCGTGTGGAACTATGAAAAAAATAAGCAAAATATACAAACCATGCGAAAGATAGGCAACATCAAGGATAGTGTGAGCTCGGGAGCGCCGTGGTCCCGTGGTTAGCGTGAGCAGCTGCGGAGGGAGAGGTCATTGGTTCAAATCTTCCCTTAAGTTGGAAGTTTAATTTTTTATATAATCAACTTCGCTCTCCAAAATTCCAGGACATGTTCAGATTTGCTTGGACATATGCAGGATTTGACGGTCTACGCACGGAAAAATTTGAAACATATCTTTTGACAGAGCACAGGGAAAACTGTGCGACTGTGAAACTGCTGCAATCATTTGTTGCAGTTTATGTCACAAACTCTTATGTTTTCATGACTTTTTGGGAGTGATTATCACATTCACAAGAAAACCTAAATCGGGCAACGTAGAAGAATCTTTTTACCCATTCGCCAAGTGTACAAGTTAGGTGGGCCGACAACATATTCCTGTCATGTGACGCACATGCCGTCACCAGTCTCGTATAGAATATATCAGACGTGTTTTCCTGTGGAGGAATCGGTTGACCTATGGCCTTGTGATCAAATGTTTTCGGTTCCCATTGGAGAGGCACGTCCTTTCGTCTACTAATCGCACGGTTTTGCGGTGCGGTCGCAAAACACAGACACTAAACTTATTATAGTGGACAGAGACGCCAATGAACGAACGGACAGATCACAACTTTGCGAAAATGAAGAAATTAAACTTTTCACTCGAGGGAAGACTTGAACCAAGGACCTCTCGTTCCACAGCTGCTCACGCTAATCACGGGGACACGGTGCTCCTGAGCTCACCCTATCCTTGATGTTGCCTTTGCGCATGGACTACTCAGCTTGTATATTTTGCTTATTTTTTTCATAGTTCCACACAACTTCTTCCTGTTTTCTCGATTTATCTGTGTTCAGCTTTTCAAGGCCTATCCACTGTGCCAACTTATAACTAAATCTGAGGGTGGTGCGATGGGGAGGTTCCCTTGTGAGCATTATGGGACTTAACATCTGAGGTCATCAGTCCCCTAGAACTTAGAACTACTCAAACCTAACTAACCTAAGGACATCACACACATCCATGCCCGAGGCAGGATTCGAACCTGCGACCGTAGCGGTCGTGCGGTTCCAGACTGAAGCGCCTAGAACCGCTCGGCCACACCGGCCGGCCCCTCTCATTCGGTGTCGTCTTTATTATCCATATAGTTGAACTGCTGACCATTAATCTCTCTCTTCCCTTAAGCATTTCCTTCTTCCTGATTCAGTAGCGCCGGTAAAGAATTCTTCACTGGTGCAAAATGCTCTCCCTTGCGTGTGGAGTCCTGCCTCCTTTCTGCACTCTTCCTCCACTATCACACCGCATTGTCTGAGTGAGAAGAGGGGAAAATTGCAATCGTGCAAGGAACACTGAGCGTCTTATAAACGACTTGCTTTCATATTTCATAACGTAGATCACGAACAAAAATTTTTCAGTATTATTTAATTATTTTTGGTGCATGAAAATATAATAAAATTTATATATGATACAAACTGTGAGCATATGTACTTGACACAGAAAGATCGGCAGATTTTTCTACTCTGGTTGCCATGTAATCGTGACTTAATTAGTTTAATAATCTAAAAAGCCTTTCACACCCATATGTTGATCGAAAAACCGTATCATGTGTGCAGCCTCATAACGGAGACGTGGAAAATCCTCTAAAGTGAAACAGTGTAGAGCTCCTGGACAGCTTGATCGTACAAGAATTTGTGTTAAACAGAAATCTCATTGCAGATGGATCGGTTCCATCTGCATATGTACAGGGGTAATTTCAAGTGAAAGGCAAACGGTCTCGAAAGCAGCTCAAAAACAGATGTCAGACTGACAGTATTCTCAAAACATTTAGAAAAATATTCCTGTAATTCCTTCAACGCCACAATGTATTCTTCAAAATTCGCGTGTCCTTTAATATCAGTAATCTAGGGGAAAAAGACTTTTTTTGTCTGAAATCGCCCCTTTCACAATGCGATTTTCTTTTTAAATGAATCCCCATCAAATTAGAAATAGGTTGTTCCTCACCCTGCAGCCTCTTATTGTGGGTAGTATGCAGCCAAGTCCACTTAAGGCCACAGCTCTGCAATCCATTCTGGATGCTCTAATTTTGGTTCCTGCTTTCCTTCTTCCTTCAGAATCTCGATAACCGAATGTCATAAATCGAAAAATCGTTCCAGGCAGGTCCCTTGACTAACATTTATTCCAGCAATATATAACGTTTTAATACTCTTCTTTCAGTTCCATAAAAAGATGTTGCAACTGACTGTAATAATACGATGGACTTCAGAAAATTTACTATTCGTACCGACAGTTTCATCACGTGGTTAACGCCTGCAAATTTAGCATAAGGTACTTCTTGATGCGCCGGCCGCTGTGGCCGAGCGGTTCTAGGCGTTTCAGTTCGGAACCGCGCTGCTGCCACGATCGCAGGTTCGAATCCTGCCTCGGGCATGGATGTGTGTGATTTCTAAGTTCTAGGGGACTGATGACCTCAGATGTTAAGTCCCATAGTGCTCAAAGCCATTTGAACCATTTATTATAATGCTATCACATAACAAATTTGTGGTGTTCTTCTACTATGCGACAGCATAATGGATTTTGATAGTTACCAGGTGTACCGGTATGAAATGAGCGTTAAGATACAAATGTGTCGATAGGGAACATTTGTTGTGAACGAGCCTTAATTTTTTTTTGTTTGGTTGGTACGACATCTGTCAAAGATATTTAGTATACATCAAGTCATGGAACAAACGACATCATACGTTTTCATCGTGTTAACAATGTCGAATTTTGTACCAGAAAGTGATGATTTGCGGAAAGTATTAATTTTTTGTTTTAATTTGAAAAAAAGTGCTGCAGAGTCGCATCGAATGCTTGTCGAGGCATATGGTGATCATGCTCTATCAGAATCAACATGCAAAAGATGGTTTCAACGGTTCAGAAATAAAGATTTTGATGTAAGAAATGAAGAACGTGGAAGACCACCAAAAAAGTTCGAAGACGCCACATTGCAGGCAATATTGGATGAAGATGATACTTTGAGTCAGAAGCTAACGTCAGCAATGCTAAATGTTGCACAACAAACAATTTCTGACCGTTTGAAAGCTAGATCCAAAAGTGTGGAAAATGGATGCCACATGAATTGAATGAAAGACAGATGAAAAACTGTAAAACCATTTGTCAAATTTTGCTTCAAAGACATGAAAGAAAATCAGTTTTGCATCGAATTGTTACTGGCGATGAAAAATGGATTTATTTTAAGAATCTTAAACGGGAAAAAGTCATGGGTTAATCCGGGACAACCATCAACATCGACTGCAAAACCAGATCGATTCGGTAAGAAGACAATGCTATGTGTTTGGTGGGATCAGAAAGGTGTGGTCATCATGAGCTTCTAAATCCCGGTGAAATTGTGAACACTAATCGCTACAGCCAACAAATGATCAATTTGAACTATGCATTGATCGAAAAAAGACCGGAATGGGCCAGAAGACATGGCAAAGTAATTTTTTTACACGACAGTGCACTTGCACACAAAGCAAAACTGGTTCAGGATACAATCAAAACACTTGGCTGGGAGCTGATACCCCACCCGCCGTATTCACCAGACTTGGCCCCTTCCGACTACCATTTGTTTTCATCAATGGGACACGCATTGGCTGAGGAACACTTCTTCGATTCCTACGAAGTAGTCGAAAGTTGGGTGTCTGATTGGTTTGCTTCAAAAGACGAACATTTCTATTGGCGTGGTGTCCACAAATTGCCAGAAAAGTGGTCAAAATGTATAGAAAGCAATGGTCAGTACTTTGAATAAAATGTTTTTACTTTTCAGTTCAAAATTAGTGTTTCATTTGCACAAAAAACTCTCATTTCATGCCGGTACACCTGGTATTATCCTTCCATTTGTGGTCCCCATTCATTTTTAAAGACTGGGACGATAGATCATTAGATTGCGTCTTTTTGTGCAAATATCCACTGGACATATGAACTCCCATTCTACTGCGAATAAATAGCGAATGATAAACAGCGTTGACTCCATAATCTTCGGAACTGAAGGAAGTCGTGCCGTACGCAAAATACCGCACCAAATGCCGGAAGAAAGCGTCGCCTCGCACTGCTAAATTAAATGTCGCGATATACCAAGCACGGACTGGTACCGAGTAGCTCCGTAGAACCAAGCATAGCGGTCCGCACGAGCGCAGCACATAGTTCATGTGTGAAATTTTGCACGCCGTGGCCGGCCCTGCTGAGACAGCATGTTGAAATATTTGCAACAGAATAAGTTTATGTCACACTAACTAAGTTTCATTTTCATTTAGTTACGGCACTTCATACTTGTCTGTAAGGCAGATGAGGTCGGAGTCTCAGGATCTCTCTTGGCACTACACCTAGACGTGTCGCTGAAACGCCACTCTCATTCAAGTGGGCGGCTCACAAGTCAGTTATTTCATACTACACACATACATGCTGCCATTTTCCACCGCTTGACTGCAGTTAAGGCAGCTTGAAAGTGTACCTGAGCGGTACCTAACTCATACTACACTTGGAAACTACTTTCGCAATTGTGTTATATTGTAATTATTTATTGGTATTTTTGCGGTCTTATTTTGAAGCTCTCTACCTCTGTTGCTGTAAAAGAGGCTTTGTATGTGTGTATTGACAATTACATTGTGCCCCTACAATATAAAATAATGGAAAGATTAATGTTGGCATGCCTATAATTTACTTTAACCTAAACTTTGTAACTCATATTTATGGATGATAGTAGGACACATTGAGTTACTCCCTTCACTCCTCAGAAGAATGTGTCAAGTGTATTACTATGTGCCTTCGATGTTTATAATGAAGGCTTTTGTAGTACCATATCTTTTTTCGTTGCTATGTACGAAAAAAAGGGGTAGAGTAAACTCTGCTGCCACCACAGAGCCTACGTCCCTTGAATAGCGTTATCGTAGTCGCCGAGACCAAATTCTTATCCAGCAGACGGATCATTAATCACATGTCATGCCATCACTGCATGAAACGCCGTGGAAAGACTTGGGATTCAGTTGAAAATAATGTCTTGCCGTCTAGTGATCGCGTCGGCCGTGGTGGCCGTGCGATTCTAGGAGCTTCAGTCTCGAACCGCTCGACCGCTACGGTCGCAGGTTCGAATCCTGCCTCGGGCATGGATGTGTGTGTTGTCCTTAGGCTAGTTAGGTTTAAGTAGTTCTAAGTTCTAGGGGACTGATGACTTCAGATGTTAAGTCCCATAGTGCTCAGAGCCATTTTTTTTTTCGTCTAATGATCAGCAAATGTTACCCTCCCCATCCCCCCAGTAACTGCTCCCCTTTCCGATCAAATACTGCTGATGAAAAAGCTTCTTTCGCCACAAGTATCTGTACATGCTAAACCCTGATAGAACATTGGCACAGTATAAGAGTGGCTCAGCAACTCGGCCGAAAAGGTTAGTAAAGATATGCAGAATTTGTAAAACGTTAGCACTTGCAACGGTTTTCTGCTGTCGTATTCGGGCTCTTCGTCGTGCAATTTTTCGAGATACAAGCAGACAGTCTTGTCTAATTCGTACTGCAGGTCGTTTTGTTAGGTTGTCGAAAATGGCTCTAAGCGCTATGGGACTTAACATCGGAGGTCATCAGTCCCGTGGACTTAGAACTACTCAAACCTAAATAACCTAAGGACATCACACACATCCATGCCCGAGGCAGGATTCGAACCTGTGACCGTAGCAGCAGCGCGGTTCCGGACGGAATCGCCTAGAACCGTTCGGTCACAGCGGCCGGCCGTTAGGTTGTCCCGACAGCTCATTCTTCTTATTTGCTCCAAGTGAAAACAAAGAAATAACAAGCTCAAAGTTTAGTCGTATCGAAGTAGTTAAAATGAAACATATTTATGACATCGCGATAAATGTTTTCAACTCTATCCTAATTTGTTCGTTGCATTATTTACAACAGTGATCGAGCTGATCCTCATAAGCCACAAATTTGTGCACTCAATACTAAGCAATGCTTGAGGTGGTGTAAAGAGGATACCATTGGACAATGGATGACTGGAAACGAATAATTTGGAGTGATGATTCACATTATACTGTGAGGCAATTTGGTGGGACGGTTTGGGCTGCGCGAATGCCTGCCGAATGTTATCTTCCATTATGTGTAGCGCCAACAGTAAAGTACTGAGGGAGTGGTGTTACGGATTCGGGTTTATTTCGTTGTTATGATGTTGTCCCCTGATTGAGCTTGAGAAGACACTAAATGCAGAAGGATTGAACACATTTTACAGCACAGCAATAGAAGAACATTTTGTAGCCGATGACTCCTTGTATCAGCATGACAATGCATCCTACTATGAAACAGCATCAATGTGGCCACGTTTTGTGGAAAATAGCATTCCTGAAATAGACTGGTGTGCACAGAGTCTCTTTCTCTTTGCGTGTTCTCTGTGAAGATTAGACGTGGACTTGCCCCCTGGAACCAATGGAACACCTTTGGGACGAGTTAGAATGTCGACTTCGCTCTAGACGCCAGCGTCCAACATCGCTAGCTTCTCTCGTTTCGGGTCTTGAGGAAGAATTGGCTACCATTCTTCCAGAGACATTCAGACAGCTCACTGAAAGTGTCCCCAGCAGAGTTCAACCCGTTATAAAAATGAAGGGTGAACACACGCCGTATCAGTGACCACTAATAGGTGTCGGATGCTTTTGATCAGGTAATGCAGATACACGCACGTGCAGCAGCCTTCTCGTATGCAGCAGTCTCTTCATAGTGATTATGGGGTGAACAGTTTTGTTACAAGGAAATCTGCCGACATCCACGGGAGTAACAGCGCTGGTAAGCTACAAAAATGGTTTGGCTTCCCCGAAACTATAAAACTGCTTCACATTGAATAGATAATGGTACATTTGAACAAAACTGGACTGAGAAATGCAATGGAAAATTTGCAGTTTAACTGAATCGTTCATCATTTAAATTAATGTGTATAAGAGTACATTTTAAGAAGGTAATTAAAAGAATGAACATCAAAGAAGATGTTTGTCCTCCTTGGGTATAAATGTTTAGGGCTGTAGGATTCTTCCCTGTAACAATGCACAAGAAAAAAATCAAGTTTACATTTTTCCATGTGTCATGCTTCACTCGCTTACTTGTATTTTCCCTCAATACGCACCAGTTACTACCTTTCTCAGAATGAAAGCGCTGCTTTCTCCAACTTTTTCCGCTTTAGATATTACCATTGTACTTCTGAGTGCAGAATTCTTAACAGAAACACAGTTCATGTAAGGATCGCAAAGAAAAGATGATGAGATATTAGGGCTCGTGTCTAGGCATATAGGCAATTGTTTTCCCCTCACTCCATTTGCGAGTGGAACAGGAAAAGGAATGACTAATACAATTACAAGATGCCATCTACCATGAACCGTATGGAAGCTCGCAGAGTATGTCTGTAGACGCAGAAAAGTACTGCCACCTATAGATAAGTAAGTAGAGTCAAGCAGTAATTATGGCAATGTATGGATGCGACCACTAGCAGATCTGTCTGTGTTCGGGAACATCTTACTTTTGCAGTGTTCATATAGTTACTACTTGCAAATTTGTAGTGGACTGTGACACTATTTTAAGTAATTCTACTGGTACTATATCGCCTACAAAGTTAGGGCATCATAGAGCCCATAACATTATGTAATTTGGCTACATCAATAGATGTTAGCGAACACCAGCATGGATAATTTCAGTTATGTAGAACTTCCGAGTAGACAGTAAATACTCACTCCGCGGTAGATGCATATCCAGTTTCCAGACTAGAAGAATTGTTGGCAAAAATAGCAAAAGAAAAAGCATGTTCTTCATAAGATTTGACTAACACACATGTACAGCTGCTTCTAAACAATGAGTTCAAAAATATAAGTTATTAACTAACGTTTTGGCTTGTGGAAGTGTTTCAGTCTCCCATTTGGAGCCGCAAACACACTAGCAATATTTAAGAGCTGCTTGGAGCAACCATCAGGGTCCATTTCATGTTGCGTTAAGGACCTTGATGACATTATTATACCAGAAAGAAGAAAATTTTAAGAAGTTGCGTCTTTTATTTACATTGAGGTAACAAAAGTCATCGGATACCTCCTAATATCACGTCGGATCTCGTTTTGGCAGGTGTAGCGCAGCAACTCGACGTGGTATGAACTCAACAAGTCGTTGGAAGCCCCTACAGAAATATTAATCCATTCTGCATCTACAGCCGCCCACAATTACGAAAGTGTTGCCGGCGCAGGATTTTGTGCACGAACTGACTTCTCGATTATGTCGCATAAATGATTGGTGGGATCCTTGGCGGGCGATATGGGTGGCCAAATCATTCGCTCGAATTATCCAGAATATTCCTCAAACCAGTCGTGAACAACTGTGACCCGTGGCCATGGCTCATTGACATCCATAAAAATTCCATCGTTGTTTGCGAACATGAATTCCATGAATGGCTGCAGACGGTCTCCAAGTAGACGAACATTAGCGTATCCAATCAATGATCGGTACAGTTGGACCAGAGGACCCAGTCAATTCCACATAAACACAGCCCACGCCATTATGGGGCCATCACCAGCTTGCACAGTGCCTTGATGACTTGAGTCCATGGCTTCGCAGGCTCTAAGCCACACTCGAACCCTACCATCGGCTCTTACCAACTGAAATCGGGACTCATCTCACAAGGTCGCGGTTTTCAAATCGTTTATGATCCAACCGATTTGTTTGCACTGACAACTCCACGCAAACGCCGTTTCTCTCGGTCGTTAAGTGAAGGTCGTTGGCCACAGCGTTGTCCGTGGTGAGACGTAATGCCTGAAATTTGGCAACTTCGCACACGTTTGAACTGTAGATCTCGGAATATTAAATTCCCTAACGATCTCGGAAGTGGAATGTCCCATGCGTCTAGCTCCGACTACCATTCCGCGTTCAGAGTCTGTTAATTCCCGTCTTGCGGTCATAATCACGTCGGAAACCTTTTCACACGAATCACCTGAGGACAATGACAGTTCTGCCAATGCAATGCTCATTTACACCTTGTGTGCACCATACTACCGCCATCTGTATATGTGCATGTCGCTATCCCATGACTTTTGTTACCTCAGAGTAGTAAATCTTTTGACGGAAAAGTGGAGCTCTAGGCCATGGGCTCAGTGCAACATATATAGCACCCTTAGAATGGCTACTAGCTGCGGCTGACGAAATTCCTGATTCACATAACCTCACGCAAATTGGAAGCATTCCTAGGGAAAGTTAACTACTACACACAGTTCATCCTTCAGGCAGCAGGCGTAATGTGTTCCTTCAAGAAACTATGTCGCAAGGGCGCCTACTTCTCATGGTTTGATGCAAGTTGCAAGTGTTACATATAATGAAGCAAAAGTTATGCTTAGCATGTTGCCCAATTTACTACTCTCCTGTCAAAACATTGATGGTAACAGGTGACATAGATTAGGTGCAGTCCTAGACAGAGAAATGGCAACGGCCTTGCCGCAGTGGAGACACCGGTTCCCGTGAGATCACCGAAGTTAAGTGCTGTTGGGCGTAGCCAGCACTTGGATGGGTGACCATCCTGCCACCATGTGCTGTTGCCATTTTTCGGGGTGCACTCAGCCTCGTGATGCCAATTGAGGAGCTACTCGACAGAATAGTAGCGGCTTCGGTCAAGAATACCATCATAACGACCGGGAGAGCGGTGTGCTGACCCGTCCTATCTGCATCCTCCTCTGAGGATGACACGGCGGTCGGATGGTCCCGGTAGGCCACTCGTGGTCTGAAGACGGAGTGCCTAGACAGAGAAATCCAGACAGTCCAGAACAACCTATTTCCTTAGCTTCAGAGACAGCTCACAGGCATTATATTCAGATTGAAAAAGAAACATAAGAAACAGCGTACACCACACTTATTTATCTACATGGCACAAGTTCCATTTCGTCACGATTCCCAAGCCACTTCTGAGACTATTTAGTCCAAGAGAGAAAATAAAATGAAGAAGTAGCGCAAAGGCCCTAGCGATGGTCTTTTCTTCTAAACGCCTACTACCACCAATCAACACGGAAACATGCAAACGCTGATGACCTGTCCCCGCAAACCTTGGGACAGGACTCAACCATTTATAAAGCTAAGGAAGCCTGTTTTCAGTTACATATTGAACTCTGGAAAGCAGTGAAAAACTTACCATTGACATCATATATCACTGCCGAAGTTCTAAAACAGGTGGACAAGTTCATAAAAACGACTGGTCAGAGAAATGCCCATAGACATTCAACTGCATTTTTTCTAGCTACTGTGTCAGTGAGTAGAAACTGACTGGCGTGCCAGCAACGAGTAAAATAATTTCATCATTTCCACAACTTGAGGTTAGAAATCCTGTTACTTCTACATCAGAGCCATTGAGGAACGACGTGGAAGAAAAGTCTAGCCTGACAACATAGGCAATGGCTAGAATTCACCAGCGACCTCGAACTACCAGAATACAATCGAACTAAGTGTGGCCAATAGCTGCAGGCCCCACGGCTCACTTTACATCTACATCTATAAGCGGCAAGCCACCTCAAGGTGTGTTACGGAGGATACTTTGTGTACTATTTTCAATTCCCCTTTTTCATGTTTCAGTCCCGAATGACTCACTCCAAGAACAAGTGTTGGTAAGCCTCCGTGTGGGTTTGAATCTTTTTGATTCTATCTTCATGGTTTTTCGCGAGATATACGTAGGAGGAAGCAATATACTGGTTGAATCTTTCAGGAATGTACGCTCTCGGAACTTTAACAGTAAACCAAACCGTGATGCAGAACGCCTGTCTTGCAGCGACTGCCACTGGATTGGGTTGAACATCTTTCGGTACTCACCAAAACTGTGTTTATTTGTTCCGTAATTTTTCTCAAATAACCAATGTACTCTTTGGACTTGGCGGCAGCTCAGTACTTCTTGCCCAGTGGTTATGCTGTCAAGTGATTAAATGGGTTTCTGTCACAAAATACTGCCGTCAACGGATCCGTCTTTTATCATGCAGAAGAGACCATCATCAGATCTCAGTACTATGATAAAACTAGCGTCTCCGGATACAAATAACCATAGCAAACACAGACTCAGTCTCAGGACTATGCTGAAATTAGTACGGCAAGGTCGCGAATTAAACAAGTTGCCAGGTTTTGTAAAAGCCGGTCTTCAACATTGGTTGAATACCATTAATTGATATCATCAGACGAAGTTAAAAACGCATTCTTGTTGTTCATATATGTCCCTAACCATATCTTACTTGGGCAATAGGAATTTACAACATGTGAAGTCTTAAGCTGCTGACTGAACTCGCCTACTGTGTTGGTGAAAACTGATTCATCAACATCGAAATGTCTGCTTAGAGCAATGTTATGGGATGTGAAGAATTACGTGTGTTATATTCACTGAATCGTTTCATGCAACACGTAGGCACATCAAGCAACACTTCCAGCTTTTTAACGAGAAGCGGAGGGTAGTTTGTCGTTAATTTTGATACTAATGCCCAAAAGAAAGCTGCAGAATACCAGTTTTTGAAATAGAAATAATAGTGACAGAGGAGGTAGAAACAAAATGACATCTTGGTTTAGACAACATTTCTGAACGACGGTGCAAGCTAACGTCTGATCTACTCAGAGAACACGAATAGAGAAAGTTATATAACACGCTGAACGCCATCATTGACTGAATGTGTTGGCCTTAAAGAACAGTTACTTGATTTTTACTAGGACTGATCAGAACACCAAGAGTATGATCCATATATACAATAAAAGCAACAATGCTGCAACTAATGTAGTAATGAATTTAATACACGAGGGGGTGCTGAAAAGTCATGCCTCAGAATTTTTTGTGTGAAAACTCTTAAAGGTTATTAGATAAAACTAACGTCATTAATAGTCTACATCTTTATTCTTCATGTCTACATATTTATTTCTGAACATAGTCACACTGGTGAAGGAACATATTTCTCCCAACGAGATACCAGTTTCTTGATACCGTCACTGTAGAATGTTGGACTTCGTTGAAGGAGCCACAACCTCACCTATGCTTGTATAGCTTCATCACTATCAAAGTGAAGTCCTCGATGGTGTTCTTTAATTTTTGGGAACAGATGAAAATTGGCTGTGGCCAAGTCGGGACTCTATAGAGCATGATCGATGATAATGACCCCAAGGTGTCGGATTGTTGCAGATGTCGCAGCGCTCATGTGTAGTCTGGCATTGCCATGCTGAAGGAGAGGCTGCTCCATGTGTGGACGAACTCTTCGAATTCGAAACTCGATTACAGCAGCGACATACAAGTTGTTACTTTACCCACCGCCATGCTACACTCCAAAATTCCGAGTCCTCTAGCGGCAGGGACCTGTAAATGTGTAGACATAAAGAATAAAGATGTAGAATGTTAATAAGGTTTTCTGTTTAAAAACCTTAGAGTTTTCACATAAAATTTTGGAGACGGTACTTTTCAGCATGCACGCGTAATTACACTACTGGTCATTAAAATTGCTACATCAAGAAGAAATGCAGATGATAAACGGGTATTCACTGAAGAAATATATTATACTAGAACTGACATGTGATTACATTTTCACGCAATTTGGGTGCATAGATCCTGAGAAATAAGTACCCAGAACAACCACCTCTGGCCGTAATAACGGCCTTGATACGCCTGGGCATTGAGTCAAACAGAGCTTGGATGGCGTGTACAGGTACAGCTGCCCATGCAGCTTCAACACGATAACACAGTTCATCAAGAGTAGTGACTGGCGTATTGTGACGAGCCAGTTGCTCGGCCACCATTGACCAGACGTTTTCAATTGGTGAGAGATCTGGAGAATGTGCTGGCCAGGGCAGTAGTCGAACATTTTCTGTATCCAGAAAAGCCCGTACAGAACCTGCAACATGCGGTCGTGCATTATCCTGCTCAAATGTAGGGCACCGTAGGGACCGAATGAAGGGTAGAGCCATGGGTCGTAACACATCTGAAATGTAACGTCCACTGTTCAAAGTGCCGTCAATGCGAACAAGAGGTGACCGAGATGTGTAACCAATGGCACCCCATACCATCACGCCGAGTGATACGCCAGTATGGCGATGACGAATACACGCTTCCAATGTGCGTTCACCGCGATGTCGCCAAACACGGATGCGACCATCATGACATTGTAAACATAACCTGGATTAATCCGAAAAAATGACGTTTGGCCATTCGTGCTCCCAGGTTCGTCGTTGAGTACACCATCGCAGGTGCTCCTGTCTGTGACGCAGCGTCAAGGGTAACCGCAGCCATGGTCTCCGAGCTTATAGTCCAAGCTGCTGCAAACGTCGTCGAACTGTTCGTGCAGATGGTTATTGTCTTGCAAACGTCCCCATCTGTTGACTCAGGGATCGAGACGTGGCTGCACGATCCGTTACATCCTTGCGGATTAGATGCCTGTCATCTCGATTGCTAGTGATACGAGGCCATTGGGATCCAGCACGGTGTTCCGTATTACCCTCCTGACCCCACTGATTCCATATTCTGCTAACAGTCATTGGATTTTGACCAACGCGAGCAGCAATGCCGCGATACGATGAACCGCAATCGCGATAGGCTGAAATCCGACCTTTATCATAGTCGGAAATGTGATGGTACGTGTTTATCCTCCTTACACGAGGCATCACAACAACGTTTCACCAGGCAACGCCGGTAAACTGCTGTTTGTGTCTGAGAAATGGGTTGGAAACTTTCCTCATGTCAGCACGTTGTAGGTGTCGCCACCGGCGCCAACCTTGTGTGAATGCTCTGAAAAGCTAATCATTTGCATATCACAGCATATTTTTCCTGTCGGTTAAATTTCGCATCTGTAGCACGTCATCTTCGTGGTGTAGCAATTTTAATGGCCAGTAGTGTACGAGAGATTCTGATCCGAAACTATTGACGACTGCAGAATTTTCTGAGTTCTGAGGAGCCTCACTGTCTGTCGGTGAAAGATAATGATCAGTTTATTAAAATGTAAATAATTTGTTACTGACTTCCTGCAGGCTTTCTATTGCAATTAGAACTTCTATAAAGAATTTTCTCCACATGTTGCTGCTAGGTCACCCACTGAAGAGAAAAGAAGAAAAGAGCGGAGGGGGAGGGGAAGCTACGTCCTTCGGAGATCTGTGTTGGCACCGAAGCGGTCGTTTACTAATGATGATATTTTGCCTGTCAAGGACACCAATAAGAAAAGGAGCATCCTTTGCGTGCCTTCCAGTGCTATAAAATTGGTAACTGGATTAACTGTTATATATGTGGGAGCAGTAGGATAAACGTACTCGTAATTTGCAGTCTCGAGGACACTCGTGCTATAAACAGGGAAAAATAAGTAACTCTGCCATTGATACTTTTTTTCAGAACGCAGTGACAATTTCGGAGCAAAATAGGGCAACTGGTTTCGATGAAATAGTCTCGTTCCGATGATTCTATTACGGTGCGAAAATATGCGTGTCACTGACTTAACGGTCACATTTCTCAGAAGATGATAAGTGGTCAAATCTTCGTGTGTTCCATGGCGGACAGGTAGCTTTATAATCCTGTTTCTATCACCAGCTGAACTAAAAATGGATAACGATGTGCTTTATAGTTGGATTATTGAGTGTCCGCGGATCTGCAGACGCCTTGTCGACTGGTCTCAAAAGTTTAGTTTTCGTCGTCCTTTCAAAATACTCACATCACAACAGATTTACACGTTTCACTGTTATGTGTGAGCTGATCTGCACCGTTCAACAGACTGCACTTAAAAGGTAAAAATGCTGGAATAATTGCGCCAAAGTGGCACCAACAATGGTTTTTGAATGCACAGACCATATCTCTTATTTGTATACGTAGAGTGAAGCTAGCCGGGGGATATTGTTGTAGTAAGATCCATATATGTGAAGGCTGACCAGCTTAATAATGAGGTACAGATTGACGGGATACTCCATTAGAATTTAATGCTGAAACTACTGGGTGCTCATCTAGTGGGACGAGGAAGGGGTCATTAAAGTTTAAGGATTACTGGAACAGCAAATCAACGACCGAAGCTCTGTTAAATCCACAACACAGAATATAACGATTCCTGAAAAACACTTGTTGCTGATTGCTGACTGCTGGACGCTTGTAGCTTGATTATTTAGATCTGTGTTTAGTGCTGACCACACAGGTCCATGAGCTCTTGCTGTTAACAAGGCAGTCTGAAACATAATTATGGGTTCCATACTTAGGCCTGTTGGTTTATCGCATCATAAGTTAAACCTTCTGCATTTGGGGGTTTAGAAGGGGTCTTATAAAAGACTACCTGGAGACCATTTCTGTCCAGGGTGAAGTTCGCATTGAAGGTTTGAAAAGGATTTCGGTTTTGAATATAATCCTCAGGTCCCCATTTTACATCAGTAGGGACCCAATCCACCAATTATAGCTCGATGTAGAAGTTTATTGGAGTTCATCATCCTGCAATCACTTTTTCGCAATAGTTTGAGTACCACTTTTGTGACCATCTTCACTTCTTTATTAGGATCAGGTATTGATCTCGGACCTACTTCAGTGTTGTGGTCTTTACTGTTCATCTACCTCATGGTAGTATCGGTGACTTAAGTGGCCAAAGAGTGTTAATGCTGTGAAAGATTCTTTGCCGAAGGAATGTAAAACTTGGTTGTTAAAATTTGCAAAGGGTTCACTGAAATACCAGGGCTCTACTTTAAATAGCATTTGTAAATTTAGAGAAAACTTTTGAAAATGTGGACTGAAATACACTCTGAAATTCTGAACGCTGCGGGCATAAAGCACAGGGAAAGGAGGTTGTATGAAACTTGTGAGGAAAGCAGACTGCAGTTATAAAAGTCAAGGAACATGAAAGGGAAGCAGTTGTTCAGAAGGGATTGAGACAGGATTATGGCCTATCCCCAATGTTATTCAGTCTCTATAATGGACAAGTAGTAAAGGAAAACAAGGAAAAATCTGGGAATGGAGTTAAATTTCAGGCAGAAGAAATAAAAACTTTGAGGTTTACCGATAACGTTGTAACTCTGTCAGAGACGGAAAAAACTGTAAAAACAGCTGAACGGAATGGATAGTCTCTTCACTAGCGGATGTAAGGTGAATATCTACAAAAATAAAACAAGAGCAATGAAATGTAGGCGAATTCAATGAGGTGATGCTAAGGGAATTGTATTAGGATATTATATACTAAAAGAAGTCGATGAGTTTTGCTTTTAGGGTAGAAAAAGGACGGACGATAGCCGAAGTAGAAAGGATGTGTAAAGGGTAATCAGAGAGTCTCCGTTTGTGAACGATACTGCAGCATCTACGCAACCCGCCACGACACCGATGCGGGTATATAAGCACCAGCATGTAGACAAAAACGATAATAAACCTAACTGTTGCAGGCTGCTGACGCTGAACGAGAGCTCAACACCGGCACCCAGCGCCAGCCTCCGAGCAACACAACCTCACAACGCCAAAGGTATCGACATGCATGATACCCACTACTAACAAAGCCTACCCTTGCACGACCTATCGCAGGCAGCAAGACATCCTTACTGCTCTTACCACCCACCTAACTATCGCAGAGGTTTTTTTCCCTCCGCTCTTGCCTTGGCACTTTTTTTCCTCTGCCCTTCAAACCGCTACCCTTCGTTCGACTTCGACCCAATCTATCTCCAGATGAGCGCGTATTAATGGTTAACCTTAACCAGACGCACGAAAACATCGCAGTACCCACATCCTGCGACACCTCACATTGGTGAAAACTAACCCTTATGCAGAGATGGCAGTAGACCTATTGAGTTGGCCATCATGCCGGTGTGGGTGTGGAGGGGCCCCACCTCTTATAAAAAAAACAAAAATAAACAAGGAGGTGTGTGTGGTCTTCGAACGGCAACTTTTTGACCGCCCCTTATACAATGATGAACCAAAACATTATGACCACTGCCTCCGCGAGGTTGCATGCTGCCTGGTAGCGCTGCGGCCGCGTGACGCGGTAAGAAAAGCATATGAGCGAAGCAGAGACGAATGAGGAATCATTCTAGCGACGATAAGTTTTGCAAATGCGGAGATCTGCCGACTCAAGCGACTTTGACAAAAGCCAGATTGTTGTGGCCCAGTGCCTGGGAGCGAGCATCTCGAAAAGGGCGAAGCTGGTCGGCTGTTTGCGTGCTACTGTCGTGAGCATCTGTGGAGAGTGATTGATGAATGCTGAAACCACGAGTAGGCGACAAGAATAGGCATCACAGAACATATGAATCAGAGGCTTTCCCGCTCTCTAAAGCAGGATCGGTGACAATCTGTAGCAGATCTGACGACAGAGTACAGTGCTGGCGTACGCACTAGTGGTTTGGAGCACTCCGTTCAGCGCACAGTGTTGAACATGGTGTTCAGTACCAGAGGGCCCCTACGTGTTCCCATGTTGACCCAACAACATCGTCAGTCATGATTACAGTGGGCACGAGACCATCGAGATTGAACCGCAGATCAATGGAATCATTTCGGCTGGTGAGATGAATACCGTTTATTGTTAAACCAGGTGAATGGTCGTGTCCAGATACGCCGTCATCCAGGCGAACGGCTGCCCGAAACATGCAGCGCGCCACTGACGCAGGCCGGTGGAAGTACACTTCTGCTCATAAATCAAGGATAATGCTGAGACATGGTGAAACAACGCTCTGGTGGGCGGTTTGCGGGTTTAAATCACCTCGGTGTATGACCATACGGTGCATTTGACCTGCGGTCGTCGCACGGTGGCAATGGCAGCAGTCCACATACGCAGAGGTGTGTTGGTGCATGTCTGAGTACGATGCAGCGAGTAAATGTGCAGAAGTTTTCAGACGTGCTAATGGTGACTGTATGTTGAAAATGGCTCAAAGAACAAATATCGATGACGTTATGAGGGGTAGTGCTACAAAGTGTGATCTCAAGATTACGGCAACGATTCCAGCAGACAGGAAACTTGTCCCGGCGCTACAGTACGGGACGTCCACAGTGTACAACACCACAAGAAGACCGATATCTCACCATCAGTGCCCGCAGATGGCCAAGGAGCACTGCAGGTAGCCTTGCTCGGGACCTCAGCGCAGCCACTGGAACAGTTGCCTCCAGACACGCAGTCTACAGACGACTGAACAGTCATGGTTTATTCGCCAGGAGACCTGCAAGGTACATTCCACTGACCCCTGGTCACAGGAGAGCCCGTAAAGCCTGGTGTCAAGAACACAGTACATGGTCATTGGAACAGTGATCCCAGGTCATATTCACGGACGAGTCCGGATATAGTCTGAATAGTGATTCTTGCCGGGTTTTCATCTGGCGTGAACCAGGAACCAGATACCAACCCTTAATGTCCTTGAAAGGGACCTGTATGGAGGTCGTGATTTGTTGGTGTGGGGTGGGATTACGATTGGTGCACGTACACCCCTGCATGTCTTTGACAGAGGAACTGTAACAGGTCAGGTGTATCGGGACGTCATTTTACACCAGTATGTCCGCCTTTTCAGGGGTGCAGTGGGTCCCACCTTCCTCCTGATGGATGATAACGCATGGCGCCACCGAGCTCCCATCGTGGAGGAGTACCTTGAAACAGAAAATATCAGGCAGATTGAGTGGCCTGCCTGTTCTACAGACCTAAACCCCATCGAGCACGTCTGGGATACTCTCGGTCGACGTATCGCTGCACGTCTTCAAACCCCTACGACACTTCAGGAGCTCCGACAGGCACTGGTGCAAGAATGGGAGGCTATACCCCAGCAGCTGCTCGACCACCCGATCCAGAGTATGCCAACCCGTTGCGAGGCCTGTGTATGTGTGCATGGTGATCATATCCCATACTGATGTCAGGGTACATGCGCAGGAAACAGTGGCGTTTTGTATCACATGTGTTTCGTGTCGGTTTTCTCAACTTATCACCAATACTGTGGACCTACAGATCTGTGTCGTGTGTGTTCCCTATGCGCCTGTGCTATTAGCGCCAGTTTTGTGTAGTGCCACGTTGTGTGGCGCCACATTCTGCAATTATCCTTAATTTATGAGCATGAGTGTAGTATTAAGTTATGGGGGACGTTCACCTGGGCTTCCATGGCACCTGCGGTAGTGATCGAAGGCACAATGACAGCTGGATATTACGTCAGCATTATTAGGGACCACCTGTGATTCCTTGTGCTTGATGTCTTGCCTAACAGCGATGGCATCTTCCAGCAGAATAACTGTCACTAGGCTAGAATTTGTGCTGCAATGGTTTGAGGAGCATCATAGCGAACTCATGTTGATGTCCTGGCCATCAAATTCGACTTATCTGAATTCAATGAAAGCCACCTCGGACGCTATCGGGCTAATCAGTATACATTAATGCGGCAGAGTGAGTAGCAATCTGCGGCTGTTCGTTGATGACGCCGTGGTGTACGGGAAGCTGTCGTCGTTGAGTGACTGTAGAAGGATACACGACGACTTAGACTTTCTGCTTGTTGTGATGAATGGCAGCTTGCTCTAAATACAGAAAAATGTAAGTCAATGCGGGTGAGTAGGAAAACAATCCTGTAAGGTTCAAAAACAGCGTTAGTAGTGTGTTGCTTGAAACAGTCATCTCAGTTAAATATCTAGTCGTGTCACAAAGCGTTATGAAATAGAACGAGCACGTCAGGTGCCGGCCGGTGTGGCCGAGCGGTTCTAGGCTCTACAGTCTGGAACCGCGCGACCGCTACGGTCGCAGGTTCGAATCCTGCCTCGGGCATGGATGTGTGTGATGTCCTTAGGTTAGTTAGGTTTAAGTAGTTCTAAGTTCTAGGGGACTGATGACCTCAGAAGTTAAGTCTCATAGTGCTCAGAGCCATTTGAACCATTTGAACCACATCAGGTTGGTAGTAGGGAAGGCGAATGGCCGACTTCATTTTATTGAGAGAGCTTGGAGTTCAAAATGGTTCAAATGGCTCTGAGCACTATGGGACTTAATATCCGAGGTCATCAGTCCCCTAGATTTAGAACTACTTAAATCTAACAGGATTCGAACCAGCGACCGTAGCAGCAGCGCTGTTCCGGACTGAAGCGCCTAGAACTGCTCGGCCACAACGGCCAGCAGAGTTTGGGGAAAATGTAGGTCATCCATAAATGAGACGGCGCACAGAACACTAGAGTTTCCCTTTCTTGAGTACTAATCGTATGTGTACCATCCGCTTCCCTCTGCCCTCCCCCCTCCTCCTCCCAGATCGGTTTGAAGCAAGACATCGAAGCGATTCGTTACCGGTAGTTTCGAGCAGTACAAGTTGGTTGGTTTTGGAAATTAGTCCACTATCGTAACCAGTGGACGACATCGCGATGGCTAGCCTCTAACTGCTTGATTTTCCTCCGATTCTGTTATACGGTTATCAAATCGGACTCCGCATGAGCTACGATGGTATAAGCAAGAACTTCGAATAGTTTCATGCATAATTAATAGTTTTTTAGATGGTGTTGCAGAAACCGACAGGAGAGAATATTTATAATCCTAATATTAGCTCGCCCTTATAACTCAACATGTAGAACGCTAGCTTGACGAACAGGGACATAAACTAGATCTTTATAAATGTCACCCGTTCTGAGTTAACGCCCAATGGTTTAATACACACGCCTCTCTGGCAGTGCCCTTTGCGACATATCGCTTTTCGTAAATGTTGATTTGATTTCACAGCATAATAAGGATACACAGAACAGAGCGCAGACGATTCGCAGACAGATGGCGTAATCGAAAATTCTCGTCTCAGATTGAGGTAATTTTGTTGCATCAGAGTGGCATGCGCCTATGAAATAAATGCGAGATCCGCATAAGCAACAACTCAAGGAAAATAAGATCGCTGTAGGAAGAGCAAGTGTAGTGGCATAGCGGTTAAGACACTAGACTCGCTTTTAGAGGATAGCGGTTGAAATCACCGTCCCGCTATCCTGATTTAGCGTTTCCGTGGTTTCTCTATACTGATTAAGGCAAATGCCGAAATGGTTCCATTCAGAAGGAAGTAGCTGAATTACTGTGCCATTCTTCCTCTCTCTGCGTTTGTCTCCGTCTCTAACGATCTCTTCGTCACCGAGAGCGGTGGCGCAGTGGTTAGCATACTGGACCCACATTCAGGATGCCGATGGTTCAAACTCGCGTCCGGCCATCCCGATTTAGGTTTTCCGTGAATTCCCTATATATCGCTTCAGGCAAATGCCGGGTTGGATTCTTTTAAAGGGCACGGCCGACTTCCTTCTCTTTTCTTCCCTAATCCGATGGGACCGATGACCTCGCTGTTTGGTCCCCTCTCCCAAATCAAACAACCAACCAGTCTCTTCGTCGACGGGACGTAGGAACCTAACCTTCCTTCCTGCTGCAGGAAGTTAAAAAGATATTGTCCTAGCAAAGGCGGAACAATTGAAGATCTGCCGAGTCGTGATAATTAAAGTGCAACTGCACTCGGAGGTCCAATGTGGACTGAAATTATCGCATGGTGGCGAAACTTGGTAGATATGATAATGCCTTAATGCGTAACCGATTTACGCTGAAAAAAAAAGTTCCAAGTTTGGCCACCAGGTGCAAATCTGGCGTTGTACACAGCTTGTATGATGGTGTGACATCCATGCTGTCATTTGACAAGCCATAACGTGAGTGAACAGTGTGGCTATTGACAAGAGAAACCTTGCGCTATTACTGAAACTATTTTATGTTCATTATTGCACTGAGAGAGTATCGCCCGCCTGGTCTGGGAAGTGGCTTGATGTCAATAAATGGTTTAAAGAAGATAATAATGGAATTCGAAGACACAGGTGAGCTTGGTGCGGCATCTGGAAGGGGAAGGCATCCTGTCCTGATGGAAGTTGTTGACGAAGTTGATGTTACTGTAATTCAAAAATGGTTCAAATGGCTCTGAGCACTATGGGACTTCTGTGGTCATCAGTCCCCTAGAACTTAGAACTACTTAAACCTAAGTAACCTAAGGACATCACACACATCCACGCCCGAGGCAGGATTCGAACCTGCGACCGTAGCGGTCGCGCGGTTCCAGACTGTAGCGCCTAGAACCGCTCGGCCACTCCGGGCGGCTTACTGTAATTGATCATGCAGCACGTGCCCTGGATAGTGCTAGTGCTCGTGCAGTGTCACGAGAATTGTCCATCCCATGGTCAACAGTCCAGAAAGTTTTGTGGTCGTATTTCACTGGTACCCGTAAAATATCCAGACTCTGAAGCGACCGAAACCTCATGATCCGCAGCAACGTTCTGAATTTGCTCCTCGGTTACTGGCACAAATCGAAGTTGCTGACATATTTTCGGGCATAGTTCTATGGAGTGAGAAGGCACATTTTACACTACAGGGTGCAACGAATAGACAGAACTGACAATTTGGGGAACTGTTAAACCATGTTTTGTGCACGAAGAGCCACTGCACTCGCCGTATGTGACTGTGTGGTGTGGATTCACAAGCACCTTCATTCTTGGTCCGTTCTTCTCTGAAGAAAATACACCCAGAGGACCTGTCAGGTGTACCGTGACGTCTGCACATTATCCTGATAGAACTTCTTGTTGAGCAACTTGATTCGGTGTAAACCCAAAAGTATCAACTGTCTTGTACACAGTGACACGTGTACAGAGCGCGATCCGCTGGAAAACTCAGCTTCCGGTGCCGCCATTGCGCTTCTGAGCGGGCTTACTTCCTGCCACGCCCAGATAAGCTTATCGCTATGACGTCAGAGGACTGTATATCTCGCTCGTGAGGCAACAGCATGCTCATTCTCGTCGAGGCAGCCGCACGCAGCACACAGCAATGCCTTACAGGAGGAGAAGAGTATATCGTGTCACTGTGTACAAGACAGTTGATACTTTTGGGTTTAGACCGAATCAAGTTACTCAATAAGAAGTTCTATCAGGACCCATCGCATTTGTGGGTTGTATAATTAACTTCTCATGTACTACTAACGAGGTTGTTACTGGTAATTCTTGGATGACCTTGGCGCTAGTCAGAGGAGCTGAAGAACCTCTTCCTGCTTTGGAAGAGCTCAACTGTGTGGAAACAACTGTTTTCGTGCAAGATGTTGCTCGCCCAGTGGATGATTTGCTTAATGCAATCTCCCACGAACGTGCTATCTCCAGAGGTTTTCCAGACGCATAGTCCGCAAGATCACGTGATCTGATTCCGTGTGACTTTTGGCCCTGGACATATCTCAAAGAACGCGTTTACCAGGAACACTTTTGGTGTCTACCTTGTCTGAAGGCCAATATACCGGAATACGTTGCTCAGATTCCACCGAAACTGCTGCGATCAACTGTTGGTCACCCGGTTCCAGACTGTAGCGCCTAGAACAGCACGGCCACTCCGGCCGGCTCTTGCATCCACAGTGTCAAATTTGCACCTGGTGGCCAAATTTGGAAGCAATATTTTTCCAGCGTAAATCGGTCTCGCATTAACACGTTAGCATATCTACCAAGTTCCGCTGCCATATAATAATTACAGCTCAGACTGGACCTTCGTGAGTAGTTGCACTTTAATTATAACCACCCGGGATGTATTACTAACATTTCACAACGGAAGAAAAGGCACTACGCCATGAATTATATGAAATACTGTATAAACATCAATAAAAATGTCAATTGAAGTTACTGCGTTGCCAGCTAACGGAGTTTCTCACCTCAGACTCTAGTAGAATTTACGGCTACGTCACCCCTCTCCATCTTGTTATAAGTGTGCTGTGGCGTAAATATGTGTTCGAGCCAGCGATCTTAATTAACGTAAGTAAAACAGGGACACGTGTGGCCTGACAGTGTGCTATTGCAGTGTCGACATGAGTTCCTTAGGGGGAAGCAGTTCGGAAAAATTTAGCAGCGCTAGATCCAGCGCCCAAGTTGCGTCCGCGCAGCGATGTAGCTGGGAACCAGTTGGTCGAACGTAAATAACGTGACAATGGCACTGGCTGGCGGAACGCGGTCCTGCCAGAAAATTCCGGCTAAGGACGTCGGGAGCAACCGCAGCTAAGGGCGTGGTCGGCTACACGTGTCCGCTAGCGGTACGTCAGAGATTACAACGAAGCTTCTCGGAAACTTCTACTACAGTTGTCGCAAAGTATAATGTGGAGATAAGAACAGAAAAACTCTGCATCTACGAGAGCAAGGGAAAAACGAAAAATACAGACAGTTATACGGAAGATGCATCAAATTTGATAATACGTGATTTCATTTAGCTCCGTTCTGGCTTGCAGAATGACCATTATAAATTCCCCTCTACATTCATTTAAACAAGTTTGCTATTCTCGTGATGAAATATAACGGGATTAATAGTCTGAAAGAATGAGTAAGTTATTGGAATTGTGACAGAAGCCTGAAGAAGTAACTATTACAGTCAGAAACATTGAATAAAAAAAATAAAAAAAAGATTTGGCCAGCCGCTGTGACAGAGCGGTTCTGGGCGCTTCAGTCTGGAACCACGCGACCGCTACAGTCGCAGGTTCGAAACCTGCCTCGGACATGGATGTGTGTGATGTCATTAGATTAGTTAGGTTTAAGTACACTACTGGGCCATTAAAATTGCTACACCACGAAAATGACGTGCTACAGACGCGAAATTTAACCGACAGGAAAAATATGCTGTGATATGCAAATGATAAGCTTTACAGACCATTCACACAAGGTTGGCGCCGGTGGCGACACCTACAACGTGCTGACATGAGGAAAATTTCCAGCCGACTTCTACACAAACAGCAGTTGACCGGCGTTGCCTGGTGAAACGCTGTTGTGATGCCTCGTGTAAGGAGGAGAAATGCGTACCATCACGTTTCCGACTTTGATAAAGGTCGGATTGTAGCCTATCGCGATTGCGTTTTATCCTATTGCGACATTGATGCTCGCGTTGGTCGAGATCCAATGACTGTTAGCAGAATATGGAATCGGTGGGTTCAGGAGGGTAATACGGAACGCCATGCTGGATCCCAACGGCCTCGTATCACTAGCAGTCGGGATGACAGGCATCTTATCCGCATGGCTGTAACGGATCGTGCCTGCGGTTACCCTTGACGCTGCATCACAGCAGGAGCACCTGCGATGGTGTACTCAACGACGAACCTGGGTGCACGAATGGCAAAACGTCATTTTTTCGGATGAATCCAGGTTATGTTTACAGTATCATGATGGTCACATCCGTGTTTGGCGACATCGCGGTGAACGTACATTGGAAGCGTGTATTTGTGATGGTATGAGGTGGCATTGGTTACACGTCTCGCTCCCCTCATGTTCGCATTGACGGCACTTTGAACAATGGACGTTACATTTCAGATGTGTCACGACCCGTGACGCTACCATTCATTCGATTCCTGCGAAACCCTACATTTCAGCAGGATAATGCACGACCGCATGTTGCAGGTCCTATATGGGCCTTTCTGGTTACAGAAATTGTTTGACTGCTGCCCTAGCCAGCACATTCTCCAGATCTCTCACCAATTGGAAATGTCTGGTCAATGGTGGTCGAGCAACTGGCTCGTCACAATACGCCAGTCACTACTCTTGATGAACTGTGATATCGTGTTGAAGCTGCATGGGCAACTATACCTGTACACGCCATGCAAGCTCTGTTTGACTCAATGCCCAGGCGTATCAAGTACGTTATTACGGCCAGAGGTGGTTGTTCTGGGTACTGATTTCTCAGGAGCTATGCACCCAAACTGCGTGAAATTGTAATATATTTGTCCAATGAATACCCGTTTATCATCTGCATTTCTTCTTGGTGTAGCAATTTTAATGGCCAGTAGTGTAGTTCTAAGTTCTATGGGATGATGACCTCAAATGTTAAGTCCCATAGTGCTCAGAGGTATTTGAACCATTTTTGAACAAAGATTTCACCTATAAATACACGATCTTATCAAAATTATCGAACATCTACTAGTGGGAGCTAGTAAGGAGTTTGTCCACCCTTCGCTTACTGCGGACACTTTCAGTGGCGTGTCTGAATATCTGTAGAGGAATGCCAGCCCATGTTTCCTATAGAGCCGAAACCAGAGAAGGTGCTGATGTCGAACTTTCGGGTCTGGAGCGATGTCGATCTGTTAACTCATCCCAAGGGTGTTGCATTAGGTTCAGGTGGGGACTCCGGGCAGGTCATTCCATTTGAGGGATATTAATGTTCACAAACCATTGCCTCATAGATAGTGCTTTAACAGGGTGCATTGTCATGCTGATTCAATCAATCATCGACCCCGAACTGTTCCTCTACTGTAATGACTACACAGTGCTTAAAAAATATGTTCATATCC
Organism: Schistocerca piceifrons; assembly: GCF_021461385.2. NCBI lineage: Eukaryota > Metazoa > Arthropoda > Insecta > Orthoptera > Acrididae > Schistocerca > Schistocerca piceifrons. The sequence continues at coordinate 275,798,529 of NC_060149.1, forward strand.
TTTCGCATTAAGTTTTTTCCTACGTGCAATAAGGGTACCACTCCCTAATCGCGAAAAACACACCCATACCCTAACACCATCTCCTCTTATTTCACTGTAGACACAAAACATAGTGGAAGGTAACATTCTCCAGGCATTCGCCAAACCCAAACCGAAACCTTTCCATCAGATTGTCACGGGGTATAGCGAGAGTCATCACTCCAAAGTCACTCGTTTCCTGTTATTCTCCGTCCAGTGGCGTCGTTCTTTACACCAGCACAAGCGTCTCTCGGTCTTGACCACAGAAATTTGTGGCTTATGAGGAGCTGCTCGACCGTTGTACCCCGTTGTTTTTAACTCCCTATGCGCAGATATTGTGCTAGCTGAATTGCTGGTACCACTTTGGAACTCACGAGTCGTTCCTTCCGCTGATTCCATACGATTTCTTACAGTCGCCCTCCGCAATGCTCGACGGTCGCAGCCGGCCGCTGTGGCTGAGCGGTTCTAGGCGCTTCAGTCCGGAACCACGCTGCTGCTACGTTCGCAGGTTCGAATCCTGCCTCGGACATGGATGTGTGTGGTGTCCTTAGGCTAGTCAGGTTTAAGTAGTTCTAAGTTTATGGGACTGATGATCTCAGATGTTAAGTCCCATAGTACTTAGAGCCATTTGAACCATTTTTTTCGACGGTCGCTGTCCGTCGGTACATGAGGTCTCTCTGGTCTTGATTTAGCTATGGTTGTTCCTTCGCATTTCCACATCACAATCACGTCACCATCTGTCAACTTCAGCAACTGTAAAAGGGTTGAAATCTCCCTTTTGTTACTCAGGTGGCATCCAGTGACTAGTCGTCGTTCGAAGTCACTGAACCCTCCTGACCGAGCCATTCTACTGTTTTTGCTGTTGTACTGACAGCGTAATACTCGCTGCCTTCTTTTACACTGGGTAGTCTGGGTCTTGTGACATCTAGTGGTGAATTCCGCATTACATAGTGGTGTCCGGATACTTTTGACCAGAGAGTGTAAATAGATAACAGTAACTCTCGATTGGGCTAATCGATTTGCGACGGTAGTCATGAATGAACTAACTAAGCGGATACAACAATTCGCCCATCGTAAGTCTCTACAGCCTGACGCGACCGTAGAACAATACAACAGAGTCACAGATTTGCCATCGACCCAAAACACATCCAGATACATTATGGTGCAAGGAAGAACGCAAATAATTCTGTCACTACGTTAAAGATATTTTAAAAACAAGGTCCATCAAGGGGTAGTCTGTACGTGGGCGTTCGTATTATCTTCCTGATACCTGTTAACAACCAATCATACTGTATATGAAAATAAAATATTGTTGATTCTGAACCTTCTGATGGTTTATTGTGAGTTTCTTCTAATACACTAAAGCGCCATAGAAACTGGTACAGGCATGCGTACTCAAATACAGAAAACAATGGAAATTAGCGTTTGGGATGAAATGATGATGAAGGCAGCACAACACCCAGTCCCTGAGCGGAGAAAATCCCCGACCCCGCCGGGAATCGAACCCTGGCGCGTACGACGGCAATCCGTCACGCTGACCACTTTTTTTTTTCTATCTCATTTTGTTCTATACTGTTCGTTGAATTTGTTCGTGGCGGACGTTCGATGACACCCGTTCAGGTTGTTCGTTGATCCGTTCACTCAGTTTTTTATTACAGAGGGTAGCTAAACCCTCTGACGGAACACGCTGAGCTACCGTGCCGGCGCTATATATATATATATATATATATATATATATACTCCTGGAAATGGAAAAAAGAACACATTGACACCGGTGTGTCAGACCCACCATACTTGCTCCGGACACTGCGAGAGGGCTGTACAAGCAATGATCACACGCACGGCACAGCGGACACACCAGGAACCGCGGTGTTGGCCGTCGAATGGCGCTAGCTGCGCAGCATTTGTGCACCGCCGCCGTCAGTGTCAGCCAGTTTGCCGTGGCATACGGAGCTCCATCGCAGTCTTTAACACTGGTAGCATGCCGCGACAGCGTGGACGTGAACCGTATGTGCAGTTGACGGACTTTGAGCGAGGGCGTATAGTGGGCATGCGGGAGGCCGGGTGGACGTACCGCCGAATTGCTCAACACGTGGGGCGTGAGGTCTCCACAGTACATCGATGTTGTCGCCAGTGGTCGGCGGAAGGTGCACGTGCCCGTCGACCTGGGACCGGACCGCAGCGACGCACGGATGCACGCCAAGACCGTAGGATCCTACGCAGTGCCGTAGGGGACACCACCGCCACTTCCCAGCAAATTAGGGACACTGTTGCTCCTGGGGTATCGGCGAGGACCATTCGCAACCGTCTCCATGAAGCTGGGCTACGGTCCCGCACACCGTTAGGCCGTCTTCCGCTCACGCCCCAACATCGTGCAGCCCGCCTCCAGTGGTGTCGCGACAGGCGTGAATGGAGGGACGAATGGAGACGTGTCGTCTTCAGCGATGAGAGTCGCTTCTGCCTTGGTGCCAATGATGGTCGTATGCGTGTTTGGCGCCGTGCAGGTGAGCGCCACAATCAGGACTGCATACGACCGAGGCACACAGGGCCAACACCCGGCATCATGGTGTGGGGAGCGATCTCCTACACTGGCCGTACACCACTGGTGATCGTCGAGGGGACACTGAATAGTGCACGGTACATCCAAACCGTCATCGAACCCATCGTTCTACCATTCCTAGACCGGCAAGGGAACTTGCTGTTCCAACAGGACAATGCACGTCCGCATGTATCCCGTGCCACCCAACGTGCTCTAGAAGGTGTAAGTCAACTACCCTGGCCAGCAAGATCTCCGGATCTGTCCCCCGTTGAGCATGTTTGGGACTGGATGAAGCGTCGTCTCACGCGGTCTGCACGTCCAGCACGAACGCTGGTCCAACTGAGGCGCCAGGTGGAAATGGCATGGCAAGCCGTTCCACAGGACTACATCCAGCACCTCTACGATCGTCTCCATGGGAGAATAGCAGCCTGCATTGCTGCGAAAGGTGGATATACACTGTACTAGTGCCGACATTGTGCATGCTCTGTTGCCTGTGTCTATGTGCCTGTGGTTTTGTCAGTGTGATCATGTGATGTATCTGACCCCAGGAATGTGTCAATAAAGTTTCCCCTTCCTTGGACAATGAATTCACGGTGTTCTTATTTCAATTTCCAGGAGTGTATATATAACTTTTGTTCGTTTTTTCGTTCGTTGTATCTGCTCGGGGCGGACGTCACAAGACACCCGTTTCAGTTCGTCGTTGATCCATTAACTCTGTTTTTTTTTTTTTTTTTTATTACAGAGGGCCGCTAACCCTCTGACCGAACACGCTGAGTTACCGTGCCGGCGCTGCGGTCGGCAACGCTTATATAAGATAACAAGCGTCTGGCGCAGTTGTTAGATCTGTTAGTGCTGCTACAATGGCAGCTTATCAAGAGCTAAGTGAGTCTGAACGTGGTGTTATAGTCGGCACAGAAGCGATAGGACACAGCATCTCCGAGGTAGAGATGAAGTGCGGATTTTCCCTTACGACTTTTTCACGAGTGTACCGTGAATATCAGGAATCCTGTAAAACGTAAATCTCCGACGTCGATGCTGCCGGAAAAAGATCCTGCAAGTACGGGACCGACGACGACTAAAGAGAATCGTGTAAGCATCCTGTCTGTGATCACCTGCATCCATTCGTGGCCATTGTGCATTCCGACGGCCATGGGCAATTCCAGCAGGACGATGCGACACTCCACACGTCCAGAATTGCTACAGAGTGACTCCAGGAACACTCTTCTGAGTTTAAATATTTTCGCTGGACACCAAACTCCCCAAACGTGAACATTATTGAGTATATCTCGGATGCCTTTCAACGTGCTGTTCAGAAGAGATCACCGCCCCCTCTTACTCTTACGGATTTATGGATAGCCCTGCAGGATTCATGGTGTCAGTTCCCTCCGGCACTACTTCAGACATTAGTCGAGTCCATGTCAAGTCTTGTTGCGGCACTTCTACGTGCTCACGGGGACCCTATACGATATAACGCAGGTATTACACTTTCTTTGGCTCTTCAGTGTATTTTTCTGATCCCTGTTAACAACCAATCGTACTGTATTTGAAAATAGAGTATTGTTGATTCTGAAGCTTCTGATCGTTTACTGTGAGGTTGTCCTAATATTTACAATCTTTCTCGGACTGACTGGATAAAACATCCTTTGTCCATACAGACACATTGTTTTTCCTCATTTTTACATTCTTCGTTCTGTACAGAATCCGTGTGCCCTTTCGCAGAACTTTCTTCAGTTCGTTTTAGTTTCTTCATCGTTTACATAACGTCCTCCTAGCTCGCCAATTTCAGCGCAGTATATCTCTAGAGCTGCAAATAAATTAAGTGTGACTGCGGCATATTACGCATATGCCTTGATTGCTGGTCATATAACACTGATTTTTTCCCTATTCATATTTCATGTAAATGTAACATATACGTGGGACGAAACCTTTAAGTCACCCAAGTATTAGTCTAACGGTATCCAGTAAGTTGCACCACCTACTATAACCGACTTTATAGAGTATTGACTCTTAATGTGGCTGACAGACTGCGGCACTCTGACTCAGCGTTCGTACTCGCTAGCAATTAACAAACTGTACGACCCTCACAAGAAATACTACGTTTCATGATTGCAGCTGTGTAGTAAAATGTTGCTAATTTGGGCGACTAGAGTGAAAGCGAGCTACACTAATGTTTTATGTGGGGAAAACTCTAATTTGTTTCTAATAGTGGGAACAGAAAGAGGTCTCAAACGTACGTAGTTGTCACGGTCACACACAAATTAAAAGCACACAACTTGCCGCTACCTGACCACCAGCTAATGTCAAGAGACTGAATGAAACTATTGTCCCAGGGAAATATTAGCTCTCTTAAACTCTATTTGCCCATCACTGCCGTTACTCACGAGTTCTAATATTGGAACCCTAAAATCTACGGTTACTGTATCACTCGACATTAAGCCAAGAAATTACTCTGAAACGCCGCCGTTGAAATCGAGTGAGGTGGTGCGGTGGTTAAGACTAGACGCGTAGTCGTGCTGGAGTTAAAATTTCTCCTTTCCAAGTCTGTGCTCCATTTCCAACGATCTTTTGGCCGACGGCATGTTAAACAATAACCTTCGTTTCCCTCCGTCGCTGAAGGAATTTTAACGGTGAGAGTACCGAGAGAGGTGGCGCGGTGGTTAGCATACTGGACTCACATTCAGGAGAACGACGTTTCAAACCCACGTCCAGCCATCCAGATTTAGGTATTCTGTGAACTCCGTAAATCGCTACAGGCAATTTCGAGATGACCCCTTTGAAAGAGTACGGCTAATTTCCTTCACTGTCTTTGAAACAATCCGAGCCTGTGCTCCGTCTCTGAAGTCGATGTCAAAGGGTTGTTAAACCTTAATCTTCTTTCTTCCAATGAGAGTTTTAGCTGCATATGTTGGGGACATTACAAAATTTTAAGCAATGTATGGAATTAAACGACAAACCTCTTTCCAGGATCTTGTGCCATCAGAATATAAGACACTGATAATGGTGACTGGCTATCATAAGGTAACATTAAGGCTGATGCACCTAGTGCTTTTCACCAGGAGCACGTTACATGCTGGCAACAAGTTTGTCACTTATTCATCGCCGGCCGCGGTGGTCTAGCGGTTCTAGGCGCTCAGTCCGGAACCGCGCGACTGCTACGGTCGCAGGTTCGAATCCTGCCTCGGGCATGGATGTTTGTGATGTCCTTAGGTTAGTTGGGTTTAAGTAGTTCTAAGTTCTAGGGGACTGATGACCTCAGATGTTAAGTCCCATAGTGCTCAGAGACATTTGAACTTATTCATCTTTAAGAATGTGTATCGTACAGTTTCTCATTTATTTCGGAGAAGCGTAGATGTTATTGCACTGACGGTACAAAGAATAGTTGTTTTATATCATATTTCAGTAACGGAAATGTGAAGGACATTTCAGATCCGCGTCCGGCCATCCAGATTTACTTTTTCCGTGATTTCCTTAAATCGCTCTAGGCAAATGCCGGGATGGTTCCTATGGAAGGGCACGGCCGATTGCCTTCCCTATCCTTGATACAATCTGTCTCTAATGACCTCCATGTCGACGGGAAGTTAAACCCAATCTTCCTTCCTTCCTTAAGAATATTTCAGGCAACCCAGTGGTTTTGGATATCATCTCCCGACTACAGAACGTGAGGTTCGGCGCCTAGTCTGCTCTGTAAAGTAGGATGGATGGTGTTCTACTGTTCATCATACATAGTTGCACATGGAGCTCCGCAGAAGACCAACCCTACGTGTTTACATGTTGACCCTACGAAATCGTCAGTTAAGATTGCAGTGGGCACGGAACTATCAGGATTCGACCGTTGATTAATTGAAACGTGTCGGCTCTTCGGGTGAATCACATTTTTGCTGCACTAGGTCGATGGTCGTCTACACAAAAGCTGTCATCGAGGTGAGCGGCGGCTCTAAACGTGCAGCGCGCCACGACCGCAGGTTGGTGGGAGCAGTAATTTGCTGTGGGAGACATTCTCTGCGCTTGCATGGGACATTTGATAATAATTGAAGACACGCTGACAGCTGCCAACCACCTGCATCCCATCACGCTTGATGTCTTCCCCGACGGCGACGTCATCTTTCAGCAGTATAATTGTCCATGTCTCGGAGCCAGAACCGTACTACAGTGGTTTGAGGAGCATTATAGTGAAGTCACGTTGACGTCTCGGCGACCAAATTCGCCTGATGTAAGTCTTATGGAACCCATCTTGGTCGCTATCGAGCGCCATCACCACGTAGCCGGCCAGAGTGGCCGGGCAGTTCTAGGCGCTTCAGTCTGACACCTCGCGACCGCTACGGTCGCAGGTTCGAATCTTGCCTCGGGCATAGATGTGTGTGATGTCCTTAGGTTAGTTAGGTTTAAGTAGTTCTAAGTTCTAGGGGACTGATGACCTCAGATGTTAAGTCCCATAGTGTTCAGAGCCATTTGAACCAATCACCGTGTACGCAAATCAGCGGCTCGTTATTTACGCGCATTACATGATCTGTCGTTAGACGTCTAATCCACATACTTCCATAAACCTGCCAACAAACTGTCGAATCACTGATACGCAATATGAGTGACGTATTTCGTCGCAAAGACGGGCAAACAATCTATAAAGCTCGTGGTCATAATGTTATAGCTCGTCAGTGTATATTCTTTCCCACACATGCACTGGTGATATGCACAAGCTGGCAGTCACGCCAATATCATTATTGTAACAAGATGTTGAGACAGACACTGGTGCAATATTATTTGTTTATTACACATTTACTGCAGTACACAACCTGATAGTAGTGTGATAACAAGGTTACAAGGCCACTTTTGACATCAAATTGATATCAAAATAATTATGAAAATTAATTAAAGTGATCGATTAATTACTCCCCACCGCTTGATGATTCATGGGTTTTCGCTAGTTGGCACGTGGGTCGCTTACCACCCTCCACCCCCACCCCTGGAAATGTGGGAAATTGAAATTTTGGCGGGAAATTAAAAAAATGGCGGGAAAGTCAAATTTATTGGCACAAATACCAAATTTTGTGTGTTCACGTTGCGGTTCGGAAACCAAATGACCTAGTTCACAACACCACCACCTCTAGAGGACTCTGCTGGCCATCCCCTCTCCCCTGTCTCATCTCCCCACCTCCCTCTCCCCTCTCCCCTCTCCTCTCTCCACTTGTGAGGGAGCTTCAGTCTGTGCTGAGCTGCCAGATAGGAATGACATAAGTATGTTGCACACAGTGCAGAACATTGTTTATTTAAACTATTTGAGTTGCCATTGATCGAACACTAAACAGTAGCTCTCTCCAGTTTCCTCAATAACTACTTAATGTAGAGTGGATATTATCGCTATTAGTGTAGCACTAGATAATTGCTTCAGCCAGTCTAACCCATAGCCCTATATCAGAAGGATGGGTGGTAATAATAATAGGACAGCAAGCTATCACTGAAGTTCAGGGGAGTAGCCTTTTCCCAATCTACAAGTGAATACCTACTCTATGCAGCGAAGATATTTTCGCTATTAGTCTAGCGCTAGAGAGTTGCTCCAACCAGTCTAGCCAATAGCCCTATAACGAAAGGATTAGTAATAATGGTAAGACAGAAAGCTATCAGTAAAGTACAGGGGAGTAGCCTGCTGCCGATCTTCAAGTGAACAGCTGTTGCTGCTTGGAGGAAAATAAAGATGGGTAATAATAATACTGGAACAGTGAACCACAGTCCCACTGTACCTGTAACATCCTGTCGCCATACACAGAACTTCTGTAGCAACACCATTTGGGAATGAAATACACTTATTTCTATTTACAAATCGCAAGTCGCATCCTAGCCAACAGAAACATGGGAAATATATCGTACAATTTTTTAAATGAATGAGTGCTCGTTATCTTACCCGAACGCGGTGTCTCAAGACGAAAAAGAAAACTGACCAGCCACCTCCAGTCAGGCCAACGCCATCTACCGAGTGTATTGTACACCTGAAAACCCAGCGAGCCGAGAAACCTCCGGTCGCTGGAGGCCACGCTAATCCGCGACTTGCGCTTGCTGCCCGACCCTCTCGTGTCTTCCGCCACCGACTGCGGCACAAAGCTAGTCAAGCACCAGCGCTGGGATGTATACAGTAGTTCCATTCCCGATGTAGATCCCTCGGTTTAAAAAAAAATCGAGACTGGGATGCTGTTGACAATGCACTTCGATTTTCTCCCTTTTATACAAGTTATTTTCGAAGATAGAGGAACTCGGACTATATACGTCTTTTTATATCACTGAAGTACACTGTGGCACATTCTATACTTCTTCTAAGTATTCTCTCATCAGACGGGAAAATCTATTCTTATCTGCCACGTCCTGTATCACAGAACTAGAATATTAAACTCATTTTCGAGTCACGACAGAGTGCGAGAAGCATGTTCTACATCTGTCACTGGATGCCTCCTCACTTTCAAACTCTCTTAAAGTAAAAAAATGTCTCGTCACATATGAAGTCTCTCAAGGTAACAGCACAGACAAGTTGTGAATCAGATTTGTAATATTTATCACTTTACAAATTCGATAATATAGCTGATTTTATTACGATGATCATCTCTCCCTGGGTAGGTGGGAGGTTAAAATTCCATTAAAAGATCTCATTGCAACGAAAAAAGTCTGATTACCACTCCGACTCTTGATTCATATCTGCGGTACTCTCGCCATCGTTTCCAGCAGCCCGACGGCACGTCATTGACTTCGAATTGATGGGCTAATTAATTAAATTGATCATTAGAGTTCCTTCGCGTGTTGTGTAATTTTTTTTGCTACAGTAGGATTACATTCACCAGGTAACCGTTACAGATACTTCTGTGACGTCTCTGTAGGCTGCCCACAGGCTAGGTAGTCACTTCCTCTGGTACCAACATGGGTGGAAACCGTTGTCAAACAGCCGAAGACATCGAGTGCTCACTGTGCTCTGTCTCTTGGTTGTCTTGTTATACCGGTGGAAGTAAGTCACTTAGAATTCTGGTATACTGCTCCCGAACTAATCCTGCTGAGACCTGTCGATCTATGGAAGGTTGTAGGATGTTTCACTCTCTTCTCCACCCCCGCAACGCCTTAGCCACTCGATTGCATATCAGCAGCTGGTACAGGGTTGCGAACCTACACACATGCGACAGGGCCGTACCGCTCCTGGCCAACAAAGACCACTCGCCGTGTCGGACAGCTGTTAATGATTCCAGACTCGCAAAAGTTGTCCTATCCTTCTCAGAAGGACTGGTCGCTTAAATGTCGCTGGAGTAATTACCAAGGTGTTGAACAAAATGCTCCCCCTCATCCCTCCTGCAAGACGAAACGTTCTGAGATGTGTTTTCGAAATATCCCAGAAAGACTTATGGAGTGAGCAATAATAAAATACCTGTCTACTGAGCGCCACATCACAAACGTGTACGAGTCTGCACACCTAGGTTTTCCCTCAGAATACTGCCCCATCGAAGCGTTCCTATTGGCTCCCACCAAATTAGTCAGCGGGTGCTTCGAGAATTCAAATAGGAATCCCTGGAGGAAAGCCAATGTTCTTATCAAGGAATGCTATTGAGAACCGGCATTTGAAGACGACCACAGAAGTATTCTACTGCCGCCAAGTTACATGTCGCATAAGGACCATGAAAATAAGATACGAGGAATTAGCACTCATAGGGAGGCATATAGGTAGTCTTTTACCCTAGCTCTGTTTGCGAGTGGAATAGGGAAGAGAATGACTAGAAGTGGTACAGGATACCCTCCGCCATACATCGAACAATGGCTTGCGAAACAAGCATATATATGTAAATGTATATTTAGTCTCCTATTATGATGTCAGTCCATCCATTTATTGGCACACAAAGCTCACGGAAGAATATTGTCTCCAATTTATCGAGAAGACAAAAGGCGGAACTTCTGCTGTTGACTGCTTCTCGGTAAAAATATTCTTATTAGCCCCTAATTCTCTCACTGCAGTCACTTCGCGAGACGTATGTGAGAGGTTTGTAATATGTTTGCCCACAATACTTAGAAGAAACGGTATAGAGCTCACCTCTCAACTCCCATTTTGTCAAAGTATCGCTTACCTGTCATATTCTCATGAATCTTCCATTCTTCGATATACAGCATTTGAATCAACCTGATTTCGACGAGTAAGAGATGTCCCCCGCCAAGTTACAGACCCCTGCTAATTCTCACCAAATCCCATCAAGGTCCAACAGCAATGTCCCATTAGTTAGGAGGCTGCCAGGTAGGGAGCTATCACAATGAGAAATCTAGCACACTGATATACAGGAGGAAACTTACAGCTGTGCAGAGTATACGTGGCCTGCACAAAGAAATTCAGAAGCATAACGCGTGCAATTCATCAATATCAAATGACTATTTGTAAATATCACTCTGTCCATCTCCTAACCTCCTTCATCATGTTCCTATGATTACCACGCCAGAAATACGACAGCGTAATGGTGACTGAGTGAGTCTTCGTTGACAGCACAGTGCTTCTCTCGCCCCTCGTTGTTTTTGTAACATCCAACAATTAAAACTATGAACTATAAAAGCTTCATTAACGTTACCTGGTAGAAAACTCAATAAGATTTTACAGCATCTCTCTCTTCTGATATATTGGGTAAACAAATGCCGTCTGCGTGTTGACATCGATCATATGTGATGATCCCATTTAATATACATGTTTTGGTCCACTGGTGATTGAAGTCACTTATACAGACACACGTTAAGTTTTTTCGCCTGTACTGGAGGAAGACCATATCGACTATCAGTCACAAGGAGAGGGTTCTTGTGTTGTTTCATACGAAGTTTGATACATTGTTTTTTGCTGTAACACATCGAAGAAGTGTTTGACTACAGTTGTGTACACAACCATACATTTTGTTTTTCTACCATGACTTCGAGGTCCGTCAGGTGGAAAATCCACATTAACATGTTTCGATCCATTGGCTCTTACAGAAAGCTGAACAATCACGTGGTGTAAACAATCCTCTTCTCATACCACACAGGATGGGTGAAATAAAAGGTGGAGGCGGTGTTTCTTGTTGACAAAAATGTGGAAGACATCGCGACATATGGAAACTGGAAGAGTTTGCGGCATAATGGAGCATTTCCAAACAGCTGTCTGTAAGTGATGACCATTACATTTAATCTCACCTTCCACAGTGATGGCGATGCGGATGTATCGGTGTTCTGTTTCAAAGAGACGAAGAGCATTGATTCCTCATATTGTAGCCATGTAGGTGGTCACTGTTTCAGTACTGGCCATCCCTGGAATGTGTTGCTCTCACCAAAGCTCTCCCCATCTCAAACAAGCGGTGGCAGTCAATCGTTATGTGGTAATCAACAGCGAACCAGTGGAAAGATGGGATGGAAAACACACCATCGGTATCGGGAAATGTCCTGTAGTAAGCACCACAGTTGATAGTGCGATCAATTTTAGCAATTTTATCAGTTTTTCTGTAATTTCAATGAAAACCAATGATATGGCTGCATTTTTCCAAATTAGTCGTCGTTAAACCACCCTTCCACTTTTTTGGGAGTATCATATATTAGACTACAAACATACACTCCTGGAAATGGAAAAAAGAACACATTGACACCGGTGTGTCAGACCCACCATACTTGCTCCGGACACTGCGAGAGGGCTGTACAAGCAATGATCACACGCACGGCACAGCGGACACACCAGGAACCGCGGTGTTGGCCGTCGAATGGCGCTAGCTGCGCAGCATTTGTGCACCGCCGCCGTCAGTGTCAGCCAGTTTGCCGTGGCATACGGAGCTCCATCGCAGTCTTTAACACTGGTAGCATGCCGCGACAGCGTGGACGTGAACCGTATGTGCAGTTGACGGACTTTAAGCGAGGGCGTATAGTGGGCATGCGGGAGGCCGGGTGGACGTACCGCCGAATTGCTCAACACGTGGGGCGTGAGGTCTCCACAGTACATCGATGTTGTCGCCAGTGGTCGGCGGAAGGTGCACGTGCCCGTCGACCTGGGACCGGACCGCAGCGACGCACGGATGCACGCCAAGACCGTAGACCGTAGAATCCTACGCAGTGCCGTAGGGGACACCACCGCCACTTCCCAGCAAATTAGGGACACTGTTGCTCCTGGGGTATCGGCGAGGACCATTCGCAACCGTCTCCATGACGCTGGGCTACGGTCCCGCACACCGTTAGGCCGTCTTCCGCTCACGCCCCAACATCGTGCAGCCCGCCTCCAGTGATGTCGCGACAGGCGTGAATGGAGGGACGAATGGAGACGTGTCGTTTTCAGCGATGAGAGTCGCTTCTGCCTTGGTGCCAATGATGGTCGTATGCGTGTTTGGCGCCGTGCAGGTGAGCGCCACAATCAGGACTGCATACGACCGAGGCACACAGGGCCAACACCCGGCATCATGGTGTGGGGAGCGATCTCCTACACTGGCCGTACACCACTGGTGATCGTCGAGGGGACACTGAATACTGCACGGTACATCCAAACCGTCATCGAACCCTTCGTTCTACCATTCCTAGACCGGCAAGGGAACTTGCTGTTCCAACAGGACAATGCACGTCCGCATGTATCCCGTGCCACCCAACGTGCTCTAGAAGGTGTAAGTCAACTACCCTGGCCAGCAAGATCTCCGGATCCGTCCCCCATTGAGCATGTTTGGGACTGGATGAAGCGTCGTCTCACGCGGTCTGCACGTCCAGCACGAACGCTGGTCCAACTGAGGCGCCAGGTGGAAATGGCATGGCAAGCCGTTCCACAGGACTACATCCAGCATCTCTACGATCGTCTCCATGGGAGAATAGCAGCCTGCATTGCTGCGAAAGGTGGATATACACTGTACTAGTGCCGACATTGTGCATGCTCTGTTGCCTGTGTCTATGTGCCTGTGGTTCTGTCATTGTGATCATGTGATGTATCTGACCCCAGGAATGTGTCAATAAAGTTTCCCCTTCCTGGGACAATGAATTCACGGTGTTCTTATTTCAATTTCCAGGAGTGTAGATAGAAGACTGTGCAGTACGCCTATTTATTGTTAATTCTCGGACATATACATCAAAGTATACCAGACAGCGTCCTAAACCGATGCAGCCAGGTTATTTATATGTTTCTAGCACTTAGATCATAGTGCGGAATCTATGATTACGATTAGCCATCTTTCTCTAATTGTATGGGAGTCACAGAGTATTCTTACACTCATAGGATAAAGTTCGATATTGAAAGACCTCGCTGCATTGTCTTTGACCAATCCTCCATGCAAAACTGTCATCCATTTAATTTGCAACTGACCAGAAGTAGGAAGATACTATACCCGCTACATTCCATGTCTTGTGAAGGAACAGAGCGAGCCGAGCCTGTAACTGCTGTTCAGCGAAGACTGTTCTGCACCAATCTTACTCATGGCACCCATTTAAGTGCACAACATCTCTCCAGATGCATCCACGTGTGAATTCCTGAGGAACCAAACTGCTGAGATCATCGGTTTGTAGACTTACACACTACTTAAACTAACTTAAGCTATCTTATGCTAAGAGCAAGACACACACACACACACACACACACACACACACACACACACACACACGCCCAAGGGAGGACTGATATCTACTCCTCCATCTACCCCTCCTACCAACTCTAACCCCACCTTCCCCCACCCCCTCCTCAGGACTCTCCTAGCTCCTCCCCCCCGTCCCTTTCCAATGCACCCCTTCTGTGTCTCTGTGCTCCCTCCTGCCTTGCCTTCCCCCTCCATCACCCACCTCACCTGTCTCCTGCCCTTGGTGCGCCCCCCGATCCAACTTTCTTCTCATTCCACCCCCTCCAGAACCCTTCCCCTGCCACACTTTCGTCTCCCATCTTTTTCCCTCCTCTTAGGCCTCCTCTCCCTTGGCAGGTCCCTCATAGCAATTTTTATTGCTCTGCGTATGTGCTCCATCTAATGCAGTGGTTTTAAAGCGTCTTTGTTCTGGAGTGTTTTAATACTGTGGCCAACTTCTAACTCATGCATGTGAATTCAGTGTATTTTATGTGCTCCACGAATTCCCATCTCTGTTTTTTAACTTTATGTCGACTTTTTTAACTGTCTCACAATGAACATCTCCATGTCAGTGAATATTTTAACCCTCATTGTTTCCAATTATTAATTTCCTATGCCCCACTGTTTATCGCCTTTTATATGTATCATTTAATCCTTTTATTAACTGTAATGTCACTCAGCTGAAGAGCAACGGATTGTGCCTTTGCCAACCCTCCATATGGGGTAGGGGAATGAAATCACTATAAAGAAAACAAACAGGAGCAGTTCACCCCTCCTCCTCCTCAGGGCTCCTTCTCCCCTCCTTGTCCCTACCCCTGAGCGGTTTTCACCCTCCCACACCTCCTCCTTTTCCAATGCACCCATTGCATGTCTCTGCACTCCCTCCTAACTTGACTTCCCACCCCATAGCGATGGAGTGAGTAAGGGCTCTCGTTTGTTAGGAAATGATGATGAGGTAGCAAGCATACTGTCACCATTCTTTAACTATGAGTCTATGGCTTTCAAGATGAATGCCTTGCAGAAAGACAGATGTAAGTATACGTATTTATATCGATGTATGTATGTGTTTTTTCTTAAGGATTTACACTTGCAACCAAGCCTTGTAAGATTCTTCCTTTTTTCTAGATGGTCTGAATGACATTATATCCATCTGTGAGCCGAATAATACCGTGCTAGATAAAATTATTCCGTCCTAGACTTCGCTGTCCTCATCCTAGAACTCATGGGGTTTTGGTCTCATTATGGAGAATCAGATACATAAGTAGTATTACTTCTTCTTCTTCTTCTTCTACTGCTACAGATAATTTTACACCTGTGTGCAATACTTATGATCCGTATTCTTGTTTTTGTTTCTAGATGCTTTTGATGAGGTTATAACGAAGGATTTGGATGTTGAATTGAACAAAAATATTACAATTCAGGAATAATATGACAATTGATTGGGCAGATATGTGTTTAAGACACTTATTTGGCTACAGCAATGCTGAAGAATGTCAAGCATTGGAAATTATTATTGGCGGAGGCATATATCTGTTGTACTGCGTGTATGTGTTATGTAAGGGATACTTATCAGTCTCCTTTTTCCTTCCTTTGCAGATCAGCTGGAACCTTCCAGAGGTGGGATTATTTCTGTAACACCACCACAACTGGACCCACGTATGATGCGTTCATCAACCCAGACTGGGCCATTATCAGTGATGGGTTCACATTGTGCAGATCCGTCAACTATGATGCTCTCGTCATCCCACCACAGTTCATCAACAATGATGCATTCACTCCAGCCAAGTCCATCGCGCCGTAGACCATACTGGCATCGACAACAGTCTGTAGCTACTAGCAGCAGCCCTACAACCTACTCTGTTATGGATCACCCAGTAAATTACGTAGTTGCATTGAACTACTCTGTGGCTGCTGTCACTTTTGTGGATAGAATCTTTTAAGCTTGCATTCACAAAACTAATGTGGTCTATCGAAAGCATACTGCTTTCATGAAGAGCATCATACTGAGTCATTTTTCCCAGATGCAGGGAAGAGGGTCTGGTAAGACACTCAGCCATGTACTCCATCTCTATATGTACTCACATGTTTTGGAGCATTTAATGGGAGGTCCAGTTTCATCCCTCTTCTAAAAGATATTATAACTAAAAAGGCATGTACTAGTGTCCAGAATCTAGATGAGGAGGATGAATATTGCCTGGCATAGTCACTTCTCACTTGAAATAGAAACTACCTAGATCATGCACATCTTATGGATACATACATAATAATATATGCTGATATTCTGACTTCAGTGGCATCTAATTTCCCATGAAATTCCATGACATATCACAGTTTTAGAGGCAGAACCCTGACTATACAATATACATTCACGGTCTGACAGTTGACAATAGTAAGCCAGAAAAAGATGACAAAGAGCACACTGTGTGGGAAGAAGTAAAACATAAAGTAGTTTTGAACCTTCCACTTTTCCAAAGTAGCTGGTCAGTACCCCAGACACGTAGATTTGATGCTATTTTTCCAGGTTGAGAGGCATCACTACATATGGATCAAAACCATGTCCAATCTAATTCCCCCCGACTGACCAAAAAAGATGTGTAACACATTTTTGCCACACATTTCTCAACTCTGATACTAAGACCAGATACCTAGAAAGGCATATGATTGACTGCTCGAGCCAGGAACCACAACATGTGGAAATGCCTACCTGGGATAGAAATTTCTCAAAGTTTAAGAACGCCCACCACCAGAAGTTATGCACCTTCGTCATATATGCTGACTTCGTGTGTTGTTGGAGAGAAAAGTGTATACTCCATGTAGAGATCACTGTCATCTAATGGGGAATACAATACGTGCATCTTGAAATACCAGCTGCCACGGCACATACCCATCCTCTTCCATAGTTTCAGCAGGTATGACACACACTTTCTTGTTGAGCACCTGGGTGAATTCGACTTGAAAAATGATAAAGATCAACGTCCAGACTGACTATGTAGAAAACTACATTTCATTTTTAGGCGCTTTACACCAAGAATAACGCTCCGCTTCTTGGATTCACTACCTTTCATGCAAGCGACTATTCAGAAACGTGCAGAGACAATGCATCATGAGTATATGCCTATCCTGATGATGAAAAGTTTCAGCTTGTGGCGGATAAGGGGGTCATTACTCAAAAATACTTGGAACTGACGAAGAGACTCAATGAAACCATGTTGCCTAATGTAGCTGGTACCGCCATAACGGATACAGAGTATGAACATGCAGAGAATTTTTCACATTTCTAATTTAGGGGAATAGGTTAGATTTTACATGAACACAGAAGTACACTTGCTCACGGACATTTTTGACAAATTCTGGAGTGCACAAGGCCTGTCTAAAAAGTATCCGACCTTTGGCCAGAAAAAATATTTCGAATACCTGACAGGGTTGGGACCCTAATCCCCTTCAAAGTAGGACCCTTGTGTTATGCTTGCCCACACTTAGCCCACCAATCCTTCCACTGCTGGAAACACCTCTGGAAGTCTTCTTTTGGAATGGTTTTCAGCTACGTCGTCGTGTTCCACAATATCTCTTCTCTACTCTCAAAACAGGATCCTTTCAGTGGCGTCTTCAATTTAGGAAACAGCCAGAAGTCACAAGGAGCCATGTCTGGAGAGTAAGGAGGTTGGCGAACGGCTGTAATTCCATGTTTGGCCAAGAAATTTTGGATCAAGTGGGATGAATGTGCGAGGGCATTGTCGTGATGCAGTTGCCCGTTTTTCGCCGTCCATATGTTTGGTCTTTTGCGCCGAACTGCGTCGCGGAGTCGCCGGAGAACATCTTGATAGTACTCTTTTGTCACCGTCTCTCCTTCAGGCGCGTTTTCGTGATGCGCAATTCCACGGACATCAAAGAAGACAGTCAGCATCATCTTGATTCAGCTTCGCACCTGCCGCACTTTCTTCGGCCTTCGAGACTCGGGATGTTTCCATTGCGACGACAGTCTTTTTGTTTCTGGGTCGTACCCGTACACCCATGACTCGTCTCCAGTTATTATGGTGTTCAGAAACCCAGGATCAGTGTTGGTGGTGTCCAGAAGGTCGTGTGCAACGTCAAAACACAGCTCTTTTTGTTCCGCTCACAACCACTTGGGCACGAATTTCGCAGCCACTCGGTGCATTTTTAAATCATCATGCAAAATTGTATGTGGAGAATCTTTACTCACTCCAGCCTCTTGGGAAATCTCCCGCCCGGTCAAACGTCGATCTGCCATCACCAAATTTTGGCAGTTTGGGGCCTGCCAGAATGCTGATGTGTGGTCATTTTTGAATCGATTGAACCACTCCTTAATTTTTGTTACACCCATCGCATCTTCTCCAAACATCTGCTGAGTCTTACGAATTGTTTCGCTTTGAGAATCACCAAGCTTCTGACAAAATTTGATGCAGTATCTTTGCTCATCACGTTCAGTCATTTTGAGAGAATAGGTAATCCAACGAACACGTTGTGTAACACCTCACTCAGCGACCGACAGGCAGCGACTGACGTGCTGGAACGCGGGGACAAACTTCACGCATGCAGATAAAGGTCTCTTCCTTTACTGTGTACAGTGGCGCCGCTCTGTCGTCTCTGTTTTGCGCGGGAAAATCAAAGGTTCGATACTTTTTGGACAGATTTCGTATATAGATGTTATTGGGTAGCAGATTAAATGAATACTTATTAGTAATTTAACTAACCCTACGTGGGCTAATTGGCGCCTTGTGAAAAGCTAATCTGATGAGTATGCAGCTATAGTTATTTAAATTATATTTTATAATTTGACTTTGAGGTTTATATTCTAAAATCTATCATTATCATTATTATTAATTTTTATTTATCGTATGGCATACATTATGAGTTTTAGAATCACCAGAATAGCTATACATGTACAAAGATCACTAAACTACTTCATATTACCATTTCAACACAGCTTTTCAGCATGAAATAACATAAATGACAACAACTACAGGCACATATCAAGATCTTTAACGTAGTTTATCACACCTCTCATCACTGTCAGAAAATTTCGAAAGGACCCTTGTAGGCACGTACAGGACTTGTTGATGCGATATGACCAACTATCTGTCGTTCCGTATCACAGTCACAAGATGGTGATAAAGATTTGCCCCACTTGTACAGAGTTTCTGTACATCTTCCATGGCCCGTTCGGATACGGTTCAGGATGGTCCTAAGTGTCCGAAGCTAGTCGAATCCAGGGGATTTCTCCTCACTGCAGTGCAGTTTGAGGCATTGTGGAGAGCTGTTTCGTTGCCATCAGCGTTTCCATTCATCAATGGCATTGAATCTATTTTCAGTAAGAGTTTTGACTGTGATAACAGTGGGATGTCTTGACCTTAATCTTTCTCGGTCCACAGGAAATACATCGCTCCTTATTGTAAGATTATCAACAGTCTTCTGGCATTACATAGTAACGTACTCTTCTTTCTGATATCAGGAGATGGAATCTGAGACAATGTAGGTAACCAGTATGTGAGAGTAGATCGTATTGATCCACTAACGTGGCGCATGGCTTCGTTAAGTTGCACATCCATCTTTTTCTCGTATGGGCTATTAAACCATACAGTCGCACCTACTAAACCATGCAGACGCACGTACTTTGCTGCTGAGTGTACTAATCCGTGTGCTGATAACTGAAGAGTGTCTGCTGACGAACCCTAACTAGTGCCACAGAGTTTATGCAGAATGTTGCTTCTGGTTTTGAGCTTATCAGATGTTGGTGTCAAGTGCTTCTTAAAAGCAAGTGTCCTGTCTGACGTGATCCCACGATATTTTGAATTCATGTTATGACGAAGTAGTAACATTAGTATTATGAAAACGTGGCAAATTAATAAAATTCAAGAGATTTTTATTGGATATTGTGTGAATTATTTTAAAAAATTCTCACTGTTTTTCGCCCCTTGCAAAATTTACGATTGTAGGTGGTACCAATTCGCAGTTCCCGCAATTCTGGTATTGTCAGTATACGATGTAAAAACAGAATATTTTGTATTTAATTTGTGAGTGACATACCATAATATATCCTTATAATTGTAATTAACTACTGCATGAACTGTAAATTATGACTTCCCTTTGAATAAAATATAGAGCAGTAAAATTTAGGATAGCTTAGTAACAATATTACATTTTCCCTCCTTTAGTGTCCTAGGGTTAAAAAAGAAAATTCAGTGTTTGCTTACTAGGTGCCGAAGACTGGTCATTATCTCTAGGTTTGACAAAAATGTTTCACAAGGCATGGTACGTCCATTTTATACAACATGAAACTCCAAAAAATGGAGTATCTCTATAAACTGAGTGGGCTCGTCTTCATGTAATGGAGTACGGAGATAGATGAATCTGGTAAATGAAAGAAAAAACAGTCGCTTTGGAGGCATGTTTTTCTCTTTCCACCAGTCAAAACTTCGCTTTTTATTTTAAAATTAATATGATACATTAAGTTACATATTATTTAATTCAGAAATCAGTATATGTTACTGATGCTGTAGCTTGTGTGATGTTAATGGTATTCATGCTTACTGTTTTCACGTAGGAGGCTGGCACATAGCTCATATTTATGAAAAAAATTTCTGAATAACACTAACACACAGATGTCTTTACGTTGACAGGCGCTTATATAACTCAAGTTGAAGCTATGCAGAAAGCACATGGGAAAAGTTTTATTTTGTTAGTTTCTTACTTCAACGAATAAGCAGTTGCCTCATGTACTCAATGAGATGAAGCAGAAGGTCTGTGAGGCACCTCAGAATATTTTCCCACCAGCCTATAGTGGACAAATTTGTTATCGAGATGTACATGAGTTTCTTCCAAAGAAACTATGATATTGGATGTTATGTAGTTTTAATATAATCGATACAGCTGGTTTCATCTTCTATTGCACTACTGGGTATTCATCAACAACGCGGTTAATAGAGAATCAAGTCTGCGACAATACTGGTTCAGAGAGTGCGCATTGGAGATATTTCTGAACGATGTATGAGCTGTTATACCACCACAGTCAACTGTTTTCATTTGGACATTGAAACGGATCGAATAATTGCAGCTAGACTTATCTGCATGTAATGTTGAAAACAATGGTAGGGTTAGAATGATTATAGATAATAAGATACATCAGCCAGAGACTGAAAAGCTAAGATTTTCTAAAGAGACCCAAAAAACAGAGTGCTATTTGATGCTCATGTGTCACAAAATTGTCTTTTGTGACAACTACTGTAGAGGTTGAATGAGCTGCCTCTTGTCAGTGTGTTCAGGACATAATCTCAGGGACTGATGACCACAGAAGTTAAGTCCCATAGTGCTCAGAGCCACATAATCTCAGAAAAACTGGTTATGATATGAATTTCTTTTTGACTTACGACTTGTAATTATGCGAATGAATGCCCTTCAATACTGAAGTGCTATTTCAGAAATAACAGTTGTGTCAAGAGCTTTTTATCTTCTCATCATATTAAATACTCTTGCTAAAACAGTTCATAAATCAATATTCCATTCTTGTTACCTCATTCCAAAATCTTACTGCCTTTCCCAATCGCCATTTTTAAAATATAACCGGGTATCACTGATGAGCTGAATTATTTGGCTCAAAGAATGTAGCCAAAGCAAACAGTTATCCCGACTGAATATGATCATCTTCCTCAGGCAAACTTAGTTGACGTAAACATATATTCTAAAAAGAATTCTCGATATAAATACGTACTCGAAATATGGATTTTTGGCTTCTTGTGGACTGAAGCTGGTACTGAAGTTGCAGAAACATTTGGATTTTAAGATACCAATCACAAGAATCGAAAAACATTTAAAAATTGAATTAGGAAAAGTATTTAAAACATCAGTTTTCAGTGTTTATGAGGAAACGTATAATTAATCGTCATAAAAAAAATATTTTTTAAAAACTTCAGTTGTCATACTCTTGAAGAGAACTCTGAAGGTAATAATGTTCAAATGGTCAAAGTGGTTTATAGGTCAAGGCCCCTTCAGTTGGGTT
The DNA here is from genome assembly GCF_021461385.2 of Schistocerca piceifrons. Classification (NCBI taxonomy): domain Eukaryota; kingdom Metazoa; phylum Arthropoda; class Insecta; order Orthoptera; family Acrididae; genus Schistocerca; species Schistocerca piceifrons. Next base: position 275,820,637 of record NC_060149.1, read on the forward strand.
AATGCGGTGCAAGATCTAGTGAGTCAGTAGAATATCACAAATCAATGAGTAACTAAAATTAGGTCAGCTGATTTAAAATATAATAGCCTTTTATCTACTATCGATAACAAAATCAAAACGACTGATTTGCATACATCTAAATTCAGAGTTGGTTATTTTGTTAGAATTAACCAACAAAATGTGCGAGGTGCCGGGGCTAGCAGTGTATTTAACATTCAATTCTTCTAGAATCTACATATGTTCATGATGCTCTGAGCCCCCCCTATTCTAGCTCCAACTTTTGCTGTTGCACAAGGATAAAAAAAATACGCGAACTGACTCTAATCAACCCTGCCAGTGGAGTAGAAGAGAGTTTGGCACCTGCAATAATTTAATTTGATAAATAAGTTAATTAAGCGAAGGTTTCATTAACATAGTGAGGAATGATGTGGTTGCTCTACCTATTAACAGAATGAAAGTTCTGTCCAAAATAACAATATGATTTATTAAGACTAAACACAAAATAATAAACAACAACACATGAAACATTAACAATACATCAAATTGGCTCTAATTGGATACTTAAACAAACGCTGTGAAAGTGAAGTTGTCCCTAAAACTAGATTGTGAGGATTATGACGAAGTGATATGTGCAGCCAATTCCTAGCAACTCAATTCTTAGAGAAAACACATAGCCAACCCAACATTAATTGCTGCTACCCAAGACAGAACAAAGTTAGAAAAAGACGAACAGGCACGCTCTGCTGAGCTCTGATTGTCACCTAGGAAAATCCCTATCTGCCGGTGCTGCGGACATACATTACCAAACCGACTACTTGACTCCCAGGACACGATCTGCCGTACCGGAGCCGTTGGCTGGTTGCTTCGACGTCCTCGACCGAAAGGCGAGAGCCAACTACCCACCAGAGCACCCGTACAAAACCGAACACAGAACATTCCCGCCCCCACGACAGTGGCCGTGGTTAAACGTTCCAATCAGCAACTCGAAAACCGGCGGAAAATTCCACTCCATTGCCGGAATGCTACCATTCCACCAATGGAGATTCTTGGCGCCAATTTCTGCGCCGATCTTGCTACATCACAGAGCTATGCCCTGAGCAAGCCAATCACAGTTACTATTTTGCAGAAAGCGCGGGAATTTTCCCGCCACAGCTGCCTGGGTACACAAGTCATTCCCACGCCTCGCTGGTAGCCCGCCAGAAAGTGTTTTCGCTAAGTTTCTGCGAAGTAACGGAACCTCTAGCCCAGCCGCTACTTCTGGCCCTGTGGGTGTGCCTCTTGACAATGTCGGCGTCTGGAAAGCATGCACTCGACCCCCTCACACCTGTCGGCTTATCCTTTCAAAGTCAGACCGAGCCCGCCTGTCACTGGACCACCCGGGTGACGAGAGACGCTGCGTGGGAAGTCCGCGTGTGAAGGAATAGCAACTTTCCACCGCATGCAATTAGAGAGGAGAATCGTAAGATAGAAATATGAGAGGAGGTTCATGCCACCTCTCATAGCCCCTACGCCATTTTAGATTGTAATTGGTGAGCGGTTGGCTCACTTAGGAGCAAGGTAGTGAGTCAATCGCCCAAGAACAATCTCGCAAACTGGCTGCACATACCGCACTCTATAAAGAAAATCACTGCAACTGAAAAATGCAGCTCATAGAGGGAGGATTGTTTATGATGGAGCCAACATCACCTTCTTAATATGGAACACTAACACTCACATCGCACATCCATACCCAGGGAGCCCCTTCCAAACACCGATTCACACAGACATTCACACTCTAAATATGGCCCGGACATGTGAGCCAAATATGGAGCAATTTATTCTTTACAATCAGAGTTGGAGTGCTCCGCAATTAAATGCCCAAAATGTTACAACAATTTTAATCATTAAACTAACCTGAACTCACTCACACATGATATTATTTAAGTTAACAATCTCTTTGTGAGCTTTCAGAATCTAATTACAACCTCCGATTCATTCTGTCTCCCTGCAGGAAGAATAACCTTTACAAAATGTTCCCTGAACTGATGGTCCATTCACAATGACAGTGGTGGTATCTGCTTCAGTTTATGGGGACTTCAGGCACACTGTTTGCATACACACAACCATAAATACAAGATACAAAAAAAACATGGTGTGGAGAACAATACAGTAATTTGTAATAAGAATTACAGTGTAAAACAAACACATACAAGGTATCACATACATTACAAAAACAACACTTGAGAAAGAAATTTAAGAAAAAAAACAAGGTTCATGGGACATTAAGTTGTGCGTGCACATTGCACACTGTTCACGACTGTGCTGAGAATGAGGCACTAAATCACATTGTTAGAAATGTTCGAAGCCCTTCACAAATTCATTAGTTTCTCTGGGGTATGTTGAGTCATATGCATTGATGCACGTGGTTCCATGTCTTGAGCATTGGAGGGGGACTTTTGGGATGGGGCCACAGTACTGACATCACATAGGGCTAAACGTCGGGTGTTGTTGCTACGTTGTTGCAACAGCAATAGGGAGTGCTGGAGCGTCTGCAGTACGCTGTTGAGATTGAAGTCAGACCCACGCATATGATCACGGCAGTACGGTAGGAAGACACAGTGATAGGCCCTCCTCACGTCGATTAATTGTCTCTGAGGTCTACTTGTTGGGATACATCTCTAGTCTAGGTCTCTTCTCTCGCTGGACAGTACTTTACGTTTCCCAATATTGCAGTTCGACGAGGGATGATGGCACGTGGAGTGACTCCACAAGTGTGTGAGGTCATCCATACAGGATCGAACTAGAAGTGACGATTGCCAAAACTGCTCTCTAATAGAGAGGAGAAGTTAGAAATGAGACCATACATTTGTTAGTGTGGCACGATACTGCTTTGTGCATGCAGATCGGCCAATGCTAGTGAGTTGTAAAAACCCAAACAGGTGAGTATATAGCGTCCCTTTCTGTCCTGAGGCACATGAGACGCCGGTTATGACACCATATGTGATCTTCTTCGTGTACTCACGACAACGTGGTCTGCCGCAGGGAATCCCTCCAAACGGCTGCCGCGTCCGGAGAGCTAGTTGGCTGTCGCGTGTGGGTCGCGTGTCAGTGTCAACGACCAGCCTCACTTTCACTTGTGGCCCGGCGAGGGCTGTCTGCCGCCAAATCCCTCAGGTATAGAGCCCGGTGACTGTCAGCTTGTAGGACCGGATGCTCTCGCCCCCTTCACGTCAGGTGGCGCGCTGACGCTCTCTTCTGCAGGTAGCCGATGACCTCTTGTTTTTGCTCCGGCTGGCCTCTGCATTGCCACGATCCCCGTCATCTGCACAATTCTTACAAAAATCTTATGCCTCACTTTTCCCCATGACCTTCTATGTTATAATAAATTTACATAACGATACATTGATGGTCTGTCATTTCAGACACTCTAATTTTTAATTTTATAGTTATTTATCTGTAGCTATCTTGGTGTATCTAATCTAGACATGGAAATAATTTATCTTGATATTTGTGTAGAGACCGATCTCAGTATTGTACATGGTGTGTGATAACTGATGCTATGTAATGGATGAACAACTAAATGTGCGGGCCCGCACTAATATTACTATTAATTATATAGATCGACAGTAGACATGCTCAAGAATTAACTACCATTTGCCAACGATCTACATTCAGTGTCTTTTAATTAAATTATGTTGTTACGCAGGTCTAAGTTTTACTGAGCTATAAAGAACATGCAACTATGCTACTTTCGCTCGCCAGTCTTCCCTCCATCTCGGGTGTGTGGTTTGATGACCTGAAAAATAGCATCCCAACAGGCGCGCGCCACACTTGTGGTAGAAAACCCCCACAATATTAATCTAGTTATAGTTAAATCCTACAGTTTAACTTATCCTAGTATAACGTACTTTCCCTTTTATTTATTTATTTATTTATTTATTTTATTTATTTATATTTTTTTTTGTTTACCTTATACAAAACTCTTACATAATTCCTGTTACGTTGAGATGTCTCGCTGCTCGCCGCTATTGACGACAGTGATGTGCGCGCCGTACGACATGACATCCAAGTTTTCGTTACGCCTCACTGAAACTCCGGAGACTGGGTTAGCCATGGCTATACAAGACAATAAATTTATAGTTGAACTTAATTTTGTATGTGGTGCAGTCTTAGCAATGAAAGCGCACCTTTCCAGAGGCAATGTAACTTGACCCAGCCAAGTCTGGTTCCTGTTGAGGATTCAGTCGCCCAACACACGCCAGCTACACAGTATGTCACGAATATCCAAGTATAAGTCCCTGGTTACTCATCTGTGACAGTCACGAGCAGCACGCTAAATCCCCAACCAGCACATTGGCATGGTAGGCTTTTATGCCCGCATTTCTCTCGTCTAGGGCACCATTAGAGTAAAATGCTCACAGGTTCACCCCGACTTGCAAGACAACGATGCTGGCGCAGCTCTGCAAAAACTATACTGCCCATATTCATCCTCGAAATCACGCAATATACCACAATCTTGCAGTGCACTGACGCGTGCCTGCAAGCATTGGTATGAACGTCTCACGAACTGGTTGTGGCCGCTGTGGAGCGTATCACGACTTCTCAGAACGCTTCTAAGAGCACGTTCTTGTATGCGCCCGTTTGTGCAACATCTCGTCACTCATCATTATCCCTCAACATGGACACCAGATAGGAAAGGACAAAAACATTGCTCATGAAAAGGTAGTGTCTCCTACTCCATCGACATTGGAGATCGCGAACATAAACACAAAGAGGATAGCAGCAGTAAATTCTTATGCAGGACAACGCAGCGTGTTAATACTTTAGCAATCTTAATCTATTAAAGTAACGATTATTGTTCCCCGAACAAAGGTTCATATATTTGCCTATTCTACTATGTACACTTCTTACACTACTACTATTCTACGAACTCCTTTATGTGAGAGATGTGGTGGAGTCCTATGGACTTCTTTCCTTTCAGCGTCTCCAATTCATAAGCATTGTGGTGAGCTGCTCTCCTTATACGGTACGGGCCGTTGTAAACAGAATAGAATTTTTGGCATTTCATTTTTTGTTTGTTCGAAAGTCGGAAAGACTTAACGAGCACCTTTTGTCCAATTTGGAAGTGTCGTAGACGAGCTCCCCTGTCGGCACGTCTCTTCTTGACCTCTGCTGCAGCCCGTATCCTCTTGAGAGCCAAATCCACTATGGCTTGGTGCTGCGTTCGCGCCCTTGGTGGGAAGTTTACGACCTTGGTTATCAAGTCCTTAGGAATCCGGTTTTTCAGTACTGTAATGGGTGCCAATTTTGTTATCCCATGGGGTGCCTCATTGATCACCTCCTGGAAGTCTTTAAGGAACACGTCCCATGTCGTGTGCTGTTTGTTACAGTACAACCGGCACAAGTTTCCGAGTTCTTTAATAACCCGTTCTGCAGCATTCGAGCTCGGATGGTGTGAAGATATAAAAATGGGATCAATTTTACATCGACGCAACGTCTCCTTCCATGTTTTTGACTTAAACTGTGGCCCGTTATCAGAAATGATTCTACTCACATGACCAACCTGTGGTAGGAAATCCCGGATTAGGGCTCGTGATACAGTTCGTCCCGTCGCCCTCTTCAGTAGCGTAAAGGTAACGTATTTGGACGTTAGTTCAACAAACACTAATACGTAAGTATATCCTCTTCTTGTTCTTGGCAAAGGTCCCATCAAATCTGTTGCTGCTAATTGTCTTAATTTGGTCGGTACGATTGGGTATAATGGTACCTGCATGCTCACAGTGGTGTGCTTAGCCTTTTGGCAGTCTTTACACACCGACAGTACCCTCCGAATTCGACGCTCCATGTTTCGAAAGTAACACATGGTCCTTAGCTTGAGATTGCACTTGCGTGGTCCGAAGTGTCCATAGCTGAGGTGAGTATGCCATATAACCTTGTTTATTAGGTGTTCAGGGATGCATACCCCCCATTCAGTGTCATTGGTATAATTTCGGTGGAAAATTATGCCTTTACGCAAGAGGTAGAACTGCCTGATGGTGGCGTGTCTTCTGTCTATCCATTTCTGTTTCAATAACACTAGGGCAGGGTCCTTGTCTTGCTCCTTCTTGATGTCCTGCATAATACAGGTAATAAAATTCTCAAAGGCTACTTTCTGCATATAGTAAAGGCAGTAGTGATTTTCCTCTAGATCTTCTTCCATGTTGTGCTCAAATCCGATCGGTGACCGTGATAAGGCGTCTGCAATAATGTTCTGACTGCCGGGGATATATTCTATCGAAAAGTTGTACTGCTGTAGATATGATGCCCACCTAATGAGCCGCCTGTGATTAAGCTTTGCAGTCATCAAGAACTCGAGTGCCTTGTGGTCTGTGTAGACTTTCGTCTTGCGACCAAACAGAAGGTATCTGAATTTTTCAAACGCCCATACAATAGCCAGCGCCTCTAACTCGGTTACTGAGTAATTCCTCTCACTCTTGGCTAGTACTCTGCTAGCAAACGCAATTGTCTTCCACACCCTGTTTCCTTCATGTACATAGTCTTGGAACACCATGACACCCAGACCGGAGTATGAACTGTCCGTTACTATGCAAAGCTCTTCAGCTAAATTAGGGTGTGATAGGATGGGTACTTGTAATAATGCGAATTTTAATGTTTTCCATTCGGATTCGGCCGCCTCATCCCATTCCCAAGGAATCTTCTTTCCTGTAAGTTGATGCAACCGAGGACTGCTCTGAGTTTTGACATGTATAAAGCGGTTGTAAAAATTTATGATCCCCAAGAACCCCCTTAACTGCTTCTTGTCGTAGGAATGGGAAACTTTTCAATCGCTTCGATCTTTTCGGGATTTGGCGCAATGCCCTCACCCGTGATGATATGTCCTAGAAATTTCACAGAGGACGTCCCAAAATTCGATTTTTCGATATTGATAGTCACACCGTATTCCTTGAATGTCGCTAGGAGTTCACCGAGGACCGCATTGTGCTCTCCCCAAGATTTCTCCGCGATCAGCAAATCGTCCACATAGCTGGTGACATGACGTTTCAAATTATCGCTTAGTATGCCGTCCAGCCCCCGAATGAATGCGGCAGATGAAACGTTCAAACCAAGTGGTAGACGACGAAACCGGTAACATCTTCCAAATGCTAAAAAGGCTGTGTACTGTCTGCAATTTGGATGGAGCTCGATCTGCCAGAAACTCGATTTTAGATCAACTGATGAGAAGATTGATATTCCATGGAAGTTTTGTAAGAGTTCCTCTAATCGTTCCGGTCTGTCTGTTTCGGGTTCTATTATGGTATTAATTTGTCGCGAGTCCAAGACTAAACGAATGCTACCATCTGCCTTCTCGACTACTCTTAACGGGTTATTATAGGCTGAAGCCGTAGGTTCTATTATTCCTTCACTCAGCATTCGCGTAATTTCAGCTGCTACTTTCTGTCGATATGCCAAGGGGATTGGATAGGGTGGCACACGAAACTGGTTGTGCGGACGTACACGAAATTCATATTGGAAGTTCTTTATTGATCCTGTCTTGGGAATGAAGACCTCCGCATGTTCTACTAGTAATCTATGAAGTTCTTTGCGGTGGTCGCACCTTATGTTCTGTATTGCTTCCACTTTTCCTCCTATTTTCTCCTTTATTTCTCCCATTATTCCGACTTCATTCTCATCCGTTTCCTCTCCCCTACCCGCAACATCGCCCTGTTCTTCCTTTCTGTCTTTCAGACACGCATAGTTTATCCGTACACAGTTAGACGGTAGTTGAGCTGGGATCAGCTGGTCGTCGAACTTAATGTGGACGGGATTCCCTTTCCTCAGAACCACTTCACCTCGTCCTAGATCAACTATTGCTTCATGTTCATTTAGGAAGTCCGTTCCTATTATCATGTCGATCGCCAGATTTGGCACGATCCAGAAGTTAGACTCTATTTTGTGTCCTTGGCAGGAGAATTCCAGTCTTGTTTGTTGGGTGACCTCCGTACATTTACCCGCTAATGCCCCTTTTATTTTGGTTTTCTTAACCGATAGAACAGGCCAGTCCATCTCCTGAGAGCACCTCTTGTATGCTGCCTCAGATATTGCTGTTATGTAGCTTCCACTATCTATTATCGCATTCATACTCTTTTCAGCTATTGCTACTGTGATAAGAGGCTGCCGATCTTGTCGAGGAGTTGCTTTATGTTCCTCGAGCAGGATTTCTGATAAATCTTCGTAATGTATCATCCGTAGTTGGCCAGGTCCGAGATTACGTGCGAAATTCTGGCGGCCTGTGTTCGCACTAGTCTGGCGTCAATCCCTTGTTAAGCTCCCCCTCCTCTGACGTGCATTAGGATTTGCGGGTCTTGTTTCAATCTCCTGGTTCCACTGTTGTCCTTGGTTTCGCTCTCTCCAATTACGGTCGCTTTGCCGTTCGTTACTCCTCCTATCCCAGATTCCTTGTCTAGATTGACCCTGCTCCCTGACGTTCTGGTTTCCGTGTCTTTGGTTTCCATAACCTTGAATAGCGTAACCTTGACTTCCGTAACCCTGGTTTCCAAACTGACCAGTGCGATTATGCGATCTGTTGTCGTCTTCCCTTCCTGGCCCGTGGTATTTGTTACTTTGCCCCTTCTTCCTGTCCTTTGCGTCTTGTTTATCAAAGACTACTTCGAGTTCGCGCAATAGACTCTTGAATGCTTCTATGTCAGATCCACACTTGCCGACAAGTGTCTGTTGGTACCTAACTGGCAATTTGGAAAAGCAAAATTTAATGATTTCTCCGTTGCTATATGGACTATCTAAAAATTGATTCTTCTTGAGTAAATCATCAAGAAATTTGGTTGCGCTCCTATGCCCGGACACTTCCAGTTCAGGACAAAATATTATTTCCTCTTTAATCCTGTCTTGCGTTTCCTTTGACCAGTAGGTCCGCAGGAATGCACCAACAAATTCCTGATAAGTCCGACACGTCACTGCCACACCCCGCATCTTTTCCGCGGCTTGGCCTTCGATGTGTCCACACATGAATTCTAATTTTGCCTGGGTTGGCCATGATGCCGGCAATGAATTGGTAAACTGCATCACCCAGCTCTTCGGATGCATCGACCCTCCATTTTCTTTGAACTTCTGGAATTTTAGTATCGACAGGAAGTGATTGTGATCAAAATCCTGTCTGATTCTCGCACTGGTGTTGTCACTCGTTTCCGATACTTGCACGTCTGCTGAGTGTCCTGCTCTATCTTGCTGATAACTGTGATGTGCTACCTCTGTATCACAGTGGAAGTGGCTCTCAGAATTCACTCTCCTAGGTGGGCTATAATTATTGGAGCTATTACTCGCTGTTTCTGCGTGTGCATTGTTAGTTCCGCACTCTGTCACTGGGCTAGAGCACGGCGGGCTTTTCCTCGGAGACACAATTCTGTGTATTCCATCATTGGTATCCGAACGCGCAGTGCTCGTGTGCCCGTTTTGCTCTAGTTTTGCTATCCGACTCTCTACTTCTTCCATTCGTTTCGTGGTGTTCGCAACCGCGATATTACCTTGAGTTTTTAAGAATGTTAGGGATTTTGAATGGGATTGTGTTGTACGTCGCAAGCGCCCTGCGAGTTTAGAAGTTGCTTCCGCGACTTTCATTGCCCCTATTGCTGCCGTTTTGGCCAGGCCTGCTACTTTTTGTGCAGCCATTGACATTTGTTTTGCTTCTCCACATTCTTTCTTTATTGTTAGTAATTCCCCACGAATTTCCCCTATATGCGAAATTATAGTCTGAGTGTCCTTCTTACGCTGTTTCTCATCTTCTTCTTTCATTGATCGTAGGAAGCTCAGTATTGGGTTTACGTCATCTTTTTGATCCTCTTCAAACGTGGGAGATGTAACTCTGGACACCTGGGCGCTAGAGCTCTGACGTGGCCGAGCTAGCCCCTGTCTGCTCTCGTTCGTTTGATTATAAACTTCTGCTACCGTCTCGACCTGTGTGCCTGTCTCTGTTTCATCCTCTACTTCGCTATCATAATCACGGCCGCAACGCTGCTCTGAGATCGCGTCCAAATCACCTTCCTCATCAATGCCCCTGGCGTCCTGTCCTGCTAAAAATGTGCCCATCTCATCTCCGAACCTATTCCCGTCAGTAAACTGCCCCTTATCCATTATGCTATCCTCTTTTGTTTTAGCTTCGCTCGATAATAGTCGTGCCTTACTTCTCGTGATCATTCATGAGAAACAAATTTTTCTAAAATACACAGTAAAAATAATCTACTCCCTGTATTTTTACACATAGACATAAAAATTCAACAACGCTGTTCCAACGCTGTAATCACAAACACAATTTGAAGTGGTACAGAAATCGCACACAAATCGGACAAAGTGCGATGTGGTACGGACACCACATCAACGAAACACAAAAACAATGAACAAACAAAAATATATACACTGAAAACAAAAACTGTAATCATGCGCCGCTACTTAACACTAAACGCGAAACTATCAGAAAAACAAGTTGGGTATTAATCATTAAAAAAAAAAGTAGGGAAAAAATTGAATGTTCCTACTCAGAATCCCGTTTGATTATCAGAGATTCACAGGAAAGATCCGAGGCTAAGGGTCGCCATTTTATGCGAGGTGCCGGGGCTAGCAGTGTATTTAACATTCAATTCTTCTAGAATCTACATTTGTTCATGATGCTCTGAGCCCCCCCTATTCTAGCTCCAACTTTTGCTGTTGCACAAGGATAAAAAAAATACGCGAACTGACTCTAATCAACCCTGCCAGTGGAGTAGAAGAGAGTTTGGCACCTGCAATAATTTAATTTGATAAATAAGTTAATTAAGCGAAGGTTTCATTAACATAGTGAGGAATGATGTGGTTGCTCTACCTATTAACAGAATGAAAGTTCTGTCCAAAATAACAATATGATTTATTAAGACTAAACACAAAATAATAAACAACAACACATGAAACATTAACAATACATCAAATTGGCTCTCATTGGATACTTAAACAAACGCTGTGAAAGTGAAGTTGTCCCTAAAACTAGATTGTGAGGATTATGACGAAGTGATATGTGCAGCCAATTCCTAGCAACTCAATTCTTAGAGAAAACACATAGCCAACCCAACATTAATTGCTGCTACCCAAGACAGAACAAAGTTAGAAAAAGACGAACAGGCACGCTCTGCTGAGCTCTGATTGTCACCTAGGAAAATCCCTATCTGCCGGTGCTGCGGACATACATTACCAAACCGACTACTTGACTCCCAGGACACGATCTGCCGTACCGGAGCCGTTGGCTGGTTGCTTCGACGTCCTCGACCGAAAGGCGAGAGCCAACTACCCACCAGAGCACCCGTACAAAACCGAACACAGAACATTCCCGCCCCCACGACAGTGGCCGTGGTTAAACGTTCCAATCAGCAACTCGAAAACCGGCGGAAAATTCCACTCCATTGCCGGAATGCTACCATTCCACCAATGGAGATTCTTGGCGCCAATTTCTGCGCCGATCTTGCTACATCACAGAGCTATGCCCTGAGCAAGCCAATCACAGTTACTATTTTGCAGAAAGCGCGGGAATTTTCCCGCCACAGCTGCCTGGGTACACAAGTCATTCCCACGCCTCGCTGGTAGCCCGCCAGAAAGTGTTTTCGCTAAGTTTCTGCGAAGTAACGGAACCTCTAGCCCAGCCGCTACTTCTGGCCCTGTGGGTGTGCCTCTTGACAATGTCGGCGTCTGGAAAGCATTCACTCGACCCCCTCACACCTGTCGGCTTATCCTTTCAAAGTCAGACCGAGCCCGCCTGTCACTGGACCACCCGGGTGACGAGAGACGCTGCGTGGGAAGTCCGCGTGTGAAGGAATAGCAACTTTCCACCGCATGCAATTAGAGAGGAGAATCGTAAGATAGAAATATGAGAGGAGGTTCATGCCACCTCTCAAATGTTCTGTCGATTTTCCAGAATTCCTTAACATCAGAAACTTAATCTAAGAAATGTCTGCTTGGAGACTTACAGATCTCAACCGGAAACTAAAAATGTCTGCCTAAGAGAACTGCAGAATAAAAAAGTATCTAGCTACATTCTGAATAAGAAAATTATACAAAAAAAATCAAAGTTTCCAAAAGCGATAAGAACTAAGCAACAAGCATATTGCCTGAATTACTTTGCAGGGCATTTACTTACATAAGAAACTCAAGTAACGTTTCACTGTGACGCTAAATTCCATAAATGTTCAGGGCTAAATATTCCTCGCATGTACCGCGCGCACACACAAGCACGCTCTCGTGCTTGTGTGTTTTTTCATATTTCAAATCGTTGACATCATGCTATTATATGTTCACGCAAGATGGCAATGGCCATGTGAGACAGACACAGCTGAATGGTTAATTCCTCTGCCTCCTTTTACACCCATTCCTCTCCTTGCTTAGAACAGGAATAGCAGTGATTAAAGTTCAAAAAGTGGCCTGGAATATCCATTGGTCTTTTGCTACTGAGATTTGAGGTAGTTTCATTAAATATTTTTTTGTGTTTGAGTATTGTACCTGCACCAGACTGTTACTGTTACCAGTGCATTCTGGTACCCTTTAGAATCCTGATGTTCAAAGATATCTGCAACACCAGTACTTGTGTGACTGCTGGAGGAGAAATGCTGGTGGAAAATTCTGGGTTCCTCGACTGTTTACTAATGACATATGATATAACCCAAACCTCTGACTTGTGTCATAGAACGTTGAACGTGATGTTCTTGTTATGTAGAGATCCAACTCAGCTGCTCACTGATTATTTGCAGAGGAATAGGCACTATTTCTGGTCTCAGATTCAAGTCTCTCTCTTTTTTCATTTCCATAGTCATGCATGTCACCATAGATGCAACACCACAATACACAAGTACTCTTGTCAGTCATCTACAAGATTCAGATACTTGGGCACTCTACGCTCAAGAAATTGTAGGGATTCGTATTTCAGATATATTCCGCGTACGTCCAGATTAGCGAGTTACTTCTTACAGGCTAGAACTGATGATCAGGGAGATAAGCCACGTCTTTATTACCCAGAAATGTGGTTGATAGGATGTATCAATATTATATATACGTATCGTACATTTCTTTCCTTCAAATGTAACATTTTTTGCCATCTGTTGTATACACAGAGTGCCCTAAATCATTAAAGTCAAAGTTATATAGCCGGTGGAGGACCGTAAACTGAGTATGTTGAAATGGTTAAGGCAGTAAGTCTTGAATGAACGATACATCTGAGGTACATGTGTGTGGAATGATTATTTTTCTGTGTCAAGATTGGTGACAATACCTTGAATATCAATACACAACTGTCTGCGATGTGTGCAGAGATGATAATTTTCTATGAATTTATGTGAGGTCTTGTAGAACTTGAAGAGAAACTGGAAAGAGTGTGGAAAAATTTTGTGTGTCGTTGTCAAGCATGAGTTTAGACTGGCGACCATAACTTGTAAGAGCTTCTACAAGCTTCAGTAGTTGCTACAGAGTGTAAATTGTTTATTTAATGAAAACTCTATATTTTTATTTCTGGCCATAAGTTCCCTTTTTCCTCTGCCAGATGTATTACGAGGGCGTGCTGAAAAGTAGTGCCGTAGAATTTTTTATGTGACAACTCTTAAGGATTTTTAAATAACACAAGATTTATTAATATTATACATCTTTATTCTTCATGTCTCTATATTTGTAGTTCTCTGTCACTAGAAGGTATTGTAGCATGTAACATGGCAGTGCGTGACATAACTGAATCGGTGTGTGAGAAACAGTGTGATGTAATCGAGTTCTGAACTCGAAGAGTTCGTCCACACATGTAGCTACTTCTCCTTCAGCATGACATTGCCTGCGTAACGTAACTATATCGATGTGTGAAGAACAGTGTGGTGTAATCGAGTTCTGGATTCGGAGAGTTCGTCCACAAATGGAACACCTTCGCCTTCAGCATGAAAATGCCAGACCACACACAAGCTCTCCGACATCTGCAACAAATCGACGCCTTGGGTTCACTGTCATCGATTATCCTTCATGCAGTCCCGACTTGGTCCCATACGATTTTTATTTGTTTCAAAAACGCAAAGAACACCTTCGTGGTCTTCACTTTGATAGCAACGAAGCAGTGTAAGCGCACGTGAGATTGTGGCTCCGTCAACAACGTCAAACATTCTACACTTACGGTATCAGCAAACTGGTCTCTCGCAGTAATAAATGTGTTCGTTGCCAGGGTGAATATGTTGAGAAATAAATATGTATACATATAAAATAAAGATGTAGAATGTTAATAACGTTTGTTTTATTTAAAAAGCTTTAAGAGTTTTCACATAAAAAAACGCTGAAGCATTACTTTTCAGCACTCCCTCGTATTTTAACGATAAAATTTTGGGACATCCTGTATAGGAAAAGGTTAGCACAATGGTATTGTGGTATTGTAGGCACTACAGTCTGGAACTGCGCGACCGCTACGGTCGCAGGTTCGAATTCTGCCTCGGGCATGGATGTGTGTGATGTCCTTAGGTTAGTTAGGTTTAAGTAGTTCTAAGTCTAGGGGACTGACGACCTCAGAACTGAAGCCCCATAGTGCTCAGAGCCATTTTTTAGCCACAATGGTATTGTGAAAACTGGAAAAAGGTCTTTTTTTCTTTCGTTACGATTTTCATGCGCGCCACTATCCAGCAGCAAGTCATCTCAGAATATCTCCATGAAACGTATCATTTACATAACCATTGCGATGTGATTAGAAACAGACCGTGATGAGACTGCAAAGTACCGGGTGATCAAAAAGTCAGTATAAATTTCAAACTTAATAGACCACGGAATAATGTAGATAGGGAGGTAAAAATTGACACACATATGATATGGGGTTTTATTAGAACCACCCCATATTGCTAGACGCGTGAAAGATCTCTTGCGCCGGCCACGGTGGTCTAGCGGTTCAGGCGCTCAGTCCGGAACCGCGCGACTGCTACGGTCGCAGGTTCGAATCCTGCCTCGGGCATGGATGTGCGTGATGTCCTTAGGTTAGTTAGGTTTAAGTAGTTCTAAGTTCTAGGGGACTGATGACCACAGATGTTAAGTCCCATAGTGCTCAGAGCCATTTGAACCATTTTTTGATCTCTTGCGCGCGTCGTTTGGTGATGATCGTGTGCTCAGCCGCCACTTTCGTCATGCTTGGCCTCCCAGGTCCCCAGACCTCAGTCCGTGCGATTATTGGCTTTGGGGTTACCTGAAGTCGCAAGTGTATCGTAATCGAACGACATCTCTAGGGATGCTGAAAGACAACATCCGACGCCAATGCCTCACCATAACTCCGGACATGCTTTACAGTGCTGTTCACAACATTATTCCTCGACTACAGCAATTGTTGAGGAATGATGGTGGACATGTTGAGCATTTCCTTTAAAGAACATCATCTCTGCTTTGTCTTCCTTTGTTATGCTAATTATTGCCATTCTGATCAGATGAAGCGCCATCTGTCGGACATTTTTTGAACTTTTGTATTTTTCTGGTTCCAATAAAACCCCATGTCATTCCAAGCATGTGTGTCAATTTGTACCTCTCTATCTACATTATTCCGTGATTTATTTAGTTTTCAAATTTATACAGACTTTTTTATCACCCGGTAAATAACGCTTTCATAGTGTATGACGTTAGTTTATAACACCGTTCCTTCGTTGAACACATTCAGGAGGGCTCCTAAACCACGAACGAATCATTCCGTATCAGTGCTACGAGTAATTCGTGTACCTATTCTAATAATGAGTCTTTGAACTTTACAGAAATTGAATACCAAAACCCCATCAGAAAAATGGGAGAGGATAAAACGAAATTGAATACCAAAAACCCAAAAGTAAAATGGGAGCGGATAAAACGAAATGAGAAATTACGCTTGTTCGGTAAGTGTATTTAGCTCGGAAGTCGGGGTCACCTGACACAGAGCAAAGTGCAGTAACAAGCGCCTGTCTGAGCTCTACTTAGTAGTGCGGGGGCGGTAACCGGTTAGTGACAAACGGCGGGGCAGATAAAGCTGCAGCCGGTGTTACGCAACCGGCTGCTGCCTTGACATTTGCCCCGTGCTGCTCGCCTCAACATGGATCAAAGCGCGCTCTTGGTCTCTGTGTTATTCGGCAATGTTATCGTCGCAGTTCGAAAACACACAAGGACATTGTACCTCCCCGTAGCACCCAAATACAAAGTCATAAACATGAGAAATTAAGACAAATTTTGCTTGCAAATTTGTTGTGCATTACTGTCAAACACTAAACTACAATGCGGAACTTAAGCGCTCTGCTCTCCGCAGCTGTAATCTGTTCTACACTACTGGTCATTAAAATTGCTACACCACGAAGATCACTTGCTACAGACGCGAAATTTAACCGACAGGAAGAAGATGATGTGATATGCAAATGATTAGCTTTTCAGAGCGTTCACAAAAGGTTGGCGCCGGTGGCGACATCTACAACGTGCTGACATGAGGAAAGTTTCCAACCGATTTCTCATACACATACAGCAGCTGACCGGCGTTGCCTGGTGAAACGTTGCTGAGATGCCTCGTGTAAGGAGGAGATATGCGTACCATCACGTTTCCGACTTTGATAAAGGTCGGATTGTAGCCTATCGCGATTGCGGTTTATCGTATCGTGACATTGTTGTTCGCGTTGGTCGAGATCCAATGACTGTTAGCAGAATATGGAATGCGTGGGTTCAGGAGGGTAATACAGAACGCCGTGCTGGATCCCAACGGCCTCGTATCACTAGCAGTCGAGATGACAGGCATTTTATCCGCATGGCTGTAACGGATCGTGCAGCCACGTCTCGATCCCTGAGTCAACAGATGGGGACTTTTGTAAGACAACAACCATCTGCACGAACAGTTCGACGACGTTTGCAGCAGCATGGACTATCAGCTCGGAGACGATGGCTGCAGTTACCCTTGACGCTGCACCACAGACAGGAGCACCTGCGATGGTGTACTCAACGACGAACCTGGGTGCACGAATGGCAAAACGTCATTTTTTCGGATGAATCCAGGTTCTGTTTACAGTATCATGATGGTCGCATCCGTGTTTGGCGACGTCGCGGTAAAGGCACACTGGAAGCATGCATTCGTCATCGCCAAACTGGCGTATCACCCGGCGTGATGGTATGGAGTGCCATTGGTTACACGTCTCGGTCACCTCTTGTTCGCATTGACGGCACTTTGAACTGTGTACGTTACATTTCAGATGTGTTACGACCCGTGGCTCTACCCTTCATTCGATCCCTGCGAATCCCTACATTTCAGCAGGATAATGCACGACCACATGTTGCAAGTCCTGTACGGGCCTTTCTGGATACAGAAAATGTTCAACTGCTACGCTGACCAGCACGTTCTCCAGATCTCTCACCAACTAAAAACGTCTGGTCAATGGTGGCCGAGCAACTGGCTCGTCACAATACGCCAGTCACTACTCTTGATGAACTGTGGTATCGTGTTGAAGCTGCATGGGCAGCTGTACCTGTACACACCATCCAAGCTCTGTTTGACTCAATGCCCAGGCGTATCAAGGCCGTTATTACGGCCAGAGGTGGTTGTTCTGCGTACTGATTTCTCAGGATCTATGCACCCAAACTGCGTGAAAATGTAATCACATGTCAGTTTTAGTGTAATATATTTGTCCAATGAATACCCGTTTATCATCTGCATTTCTTCTTGGTGTAACAATTTTAATGGCCAGTAGTGTATTTTACCAGGTGATCAAAAAGTCAGTATAAATTTGAAAACTGAATAAATCACGGAATAATGTAGATAGAGAGGTACAAATTAACAAACATGCTTGGAATGACATGGGGTTTGATTAGAACCAGAAAAATACAAAAGTTCAAAAAATGTGGGACAGATGGCGCTTCATCTGATCAGAATATCAATAATTAGCATAACAAAGTAAGACAGAGCAAAGATGATGTTCTTTGCAGGGAATGCTCAATATGTCCACCATCATTCCTTAACAATAGCTGTAGTCGAGGAATAATGTTGTGAACAGCACTGTAAAGCATGTCCGGAGTTATGGTGAGGCATTGGCGTCGGATGTTGTCTTTCAGCATCCCTAGAGATGTCGCTTGATCACGATACACTTGCGACTTCAGGTAACCCCAAAGCCAATAATCGCACAGAGTGAGCTCTGGGGACCTGGCAGGCCAAGCATGAAGAAAGTGGCGGCTGAGCACACGATCATCACCAAACGACGCGCGCAAGAGATCTTTCACGCGGCAAGCAATATGGGGTGTTTTTTTTTTTGGTTCTAATAAAACCTCATGTCATTCCAAGCATGTGTGTCAATTTTTACCTCTCTATCTACATTATTCCGTGGTTTATTAAGTTTTCAAATTTATACTCACTTTTTGATCACCCGGTAATTAGCCCAGGGGTCAAGATTTTTCCTCGCATAGTGATCGTTTAAATCCTGTGTTCACATGACAGCCTGAAAACCATGACTCAAGACAGTCACATGTATGCAATATTTGACCAAATTTATAATCAAAACTACGATCATATGGGGCTTCGTACAAAACCTTCTGACCCGATTGAGAATTTCTTCTTAGGGAGAACGCAGCATGTTATCTTGGATGGAGTGTCTTCGACAGGAAAAGAAGTGATTTCAGGCTTTCCCCAGGGAAGCATATATGGAATCTTGGTGCTCAAATGGTTCAAATGGCTCTGAGCACTATGGGACTTAACATCTGAGGTCATCAGTGCCCTATAAATCCGGAAATAAGAACACAAATGTTTAAAAGTGCTTTGTAGCCTTCGAGCTTTCCAAGTTCCTCAATATGTTCTTTGAACTACTTAATCCGCAATTTTTTCCCAATAGTTACAGATTTTGCAAGCCAATTATAAATTTCTCAGAAACAGCGTTTTTGTTCTTATTTTATCTTACTTCTTTAACTCTGAAAGAAGTGTCAGCTTTATAGCTTTCATTTTCGGCACAGCAAATATTTTTAATATGTAAATCATCTGCCATTTTAATTACACTGTTGTTTTTATTATCGACTTCAGTTCTAAGACTGGTATGGTGCAGCTTTCCACGCTTGTCTGTTTTGAGCGAGTCTCTTGATCTCTTCGTAACTGCAGCAATCTACATCAGTCTTAACCTGCTTACTGTAGTCAAACCTCGGTCTTCCTCTACAAATTTTACTCATCGCACTTCCCTCTGTTACCAAATTTACGTTTCCTTGATGTTTCAGGATGTGTCGTGTCAGTCTATCTCTTCTTTTAGTCAAGTTGTGTCATAAATTTCTGCTTTCCCCATTTTTCTGTAGCAGCTCACTTCGAAAGCTTCTTTCCTCCTTTTGTTTGAACTGTTTATCGTCAACGTTTCACTTCCTTACAAAGCTACAGTCCAGACTAACAACTTCAGAAAAGACTTCCTAATACTTAAATTTGTATTAGATGCACAAAATTCTCTTTTTCAGGAATGCTTTGGTGCTATTGCCAGTCTGTATTTTATATACACTCTACTTCGACATCATCAGTTATTTTGTTACCCAAATAGCGAACTTCATCTACTCCGTTCAGTGTCTCATTTCCTAATCTTATTGGTTCTGAGCACTATGGGACTTAACTTATGAGGTCATCAGTGCCCTAGAACGTATAACTACTTCAACCTAACTAACCTAAGGACATCACACACATCCATGCCCGAGGCAGGATTCGTACCTGCGACCGTAGCGGTCGCGCGGTTCCAGACTGGAGCGCCTAGAATCGCTCTGCCACACTGGCCGGCTCTTGGTGCTCATATTGTAGATTACTGACCCGGTAGACAATATCATTAATAATAATTAATAATAACATCAAACCTTTCGCAGGTGATGCAGTGCACTGTAGAGAACTGTACTACTGGATACAAGCTATACAGGTACACTACTGAAGAAAAATTAGCGCATCTGGAAAGACGACGTCGATTTTGATTCAATTATGACGTATGCCACCTGGGGATAGTGGATGTACTGATAATGGTTTCAGCGTCGTCCGCCAACAGATAGCGGAGTGGTATAGCTCCCAGGGAGCCATCTGTGCCTACCCTTTAATACGGAATGTTCGCAGTTACAAGGCTCAGTGTTGTGCAGACGTGTGATCAAGCGGGCAATCATGCCATGGAGACGTACTCTTGTTTCCTACAGCCAACTAAGGGAGTTTGAAAGTGGTCAATTTGTGATTTTCCGATTGGCGGGATTGTCCTTTCAGAGATGTACCACACAAATTGAACGTGCTGCGTCAGTTGTGTAACGATGCTGTTATCAGTGGTCACGTGAATATTCTCACACTCGTAGACGAGGTTCTGGATATCCACCCAACAGGGTCGTCATATTGTAAGGGCAGCTGTGGCGGATCGTACAGCTATCACAGCACACATAAGAAGGCTTGTGAGCCCAAACGTGTCAAAACGAACTGTTGCGAACCACTTATTAGCGGTGGGATAATGGGCACGCGCACCTCTAGCCCATCTACCACTCGGGCCGTAGCATGGACGTGCACGACACGATTCTTGCTTCTTAGGTTCACTTGGAAGACGGAACGGCGCGCTTTGGTCTTAGGCGATGTAAGCAGATTCTACCTGCGTGCAAGTGATGGTCGTTTGCCTACACGACGTGGACCTGATGAGCGCTGTCACGTAGAATGACTCTGAGCACTATGCGACTTAACTTCTGAGGTCATCAATCGCCTAGAACTTAGAACTAATTAAACCTAACTAACCTAAGGACATCACACACATCCATGCCCGAGGCAGGATTCGAACCTGCGACCGTAGCGGTCGCTCGGTTCCAGACTGTAGCGCCTAGAACCGCACGGCCACTCCGGCCGGCGCTGTCACGTAGAGTGCATTCGCCCAACACACGCTGGCCCCACCCCAGGCCGAGTGTGCGATAAGCTACAACCGTCGTTCAACTTTGGTGTTTCTGAATGGGACGCTAACCAGCGCTAGGTACGTGCAGAATGTTGTTAGATCTGTTCTTTTGCAGTTCCTGCAACAGGGAGATGCAGCTGGATAATGCCCGCCCACGCACTATCCGTGAAACTCCACGTGCTCCGCAAGACGTGCAGAAGCTTCCCTGGCCAGCACGATCTGCGGACTTGTCTCCAATCGAGCACGTGTGGGATATGATGGAACGAGAAATGACTCGTGTAACTTGTCGAACAACATCTCTTACAAAACTATGTGAACAGGTCGAGCAGGTGTGGTATGACGTATCGTAGGATGGTATTCGCCATCTGTACGATCGACTGGATGCCACAGTTAGCGCCTGCACTGCCGCCCGTCGAGGCTGCAGCACGTGGTAATGTAGGTGTTTCGGCATGGGTCGATACCTGGTACCTCAGACCCGCTTGTGATATTGATGTGTAGATGTAATAATTTCATGTGCTCCATATGCACTGTGCAACAATAAACCTTGAGTGAACTGGAAACCTCTAAAAGGGTATACAATTATTTTGTGGTAGTGTATGTAGCCAGAGCTTGATAAGATTTAAAAGTCGTACAAAGATCTGTATCTTACTTCAAATGTACTTACTTACTTACTTTTATTTATCCGTGGCTTGGGCCTTAGTGACCAAATGCCTGCTCCACACTCCTCCTCCATCGTTCCCGATTGCGAGCCTCCTGCCAACACTCGCCCGCTCCTAGTCCCATGTCCTCGGTGCCCTTGTCAATATTGTCCTTCCATCTAGTCCGCGGTCGTCCTCGGTATCTCCTTCCAGCTACAGCTCCCAGAAACACATCATGGGGTATCCTCCCTTCATTCATCCTTGCTCCATGTCCAGTCCACGTCAACCTTCTTCTTCTTATTCTTTGTATAATGTCAGGCTGTGCGTAAAGCTCTTTTAATTTTTGGTTTTTTCGATTTCTCCATTACCCTGTTTGTGAATCTATCACAGGACCATTTTTTCTGAGGATTATTCGTTCGAAAACATGTAGTTTCTCTTCGTCTGTTCTCCTAAAGATGAGGCTTTCACAACCGTGCATAACCACTGGCGTAATCATACTTTGGTACAGCCCGATCTTAAAACTTCTTGACAGCCATCTTGTCTTCAGCACATCCTGAAGGCTAAAGTATGCTCTGTTGCCTCCAACAATTCTTGCATTTATTTCAATTTCATAGTGTTTCTGATCACTGCAGAGGCTACCAAGGTATTTAAAAGTATTTGACCTTTTGAATCGGAGACTGTCCACCGTGAGCGGGTCCCAATCTGTTGCTGAGTTGCTCAGGATCATGTATTCTGTCTTATCTTCACTGACTTGCAGGCCTGCCCTATTGGCAATCTTGCAGTAAGAGCCTGCCAGTCGAGTTGACATGTTGTCTAGGGGTATTCAATGGGGTCAGTTTTCATAAATTCCTAGTCTATTTTTTCTAGCACAAGATTGAATTATATAGGGGAGAGGGCGTCTCCCTGTCTGAGGCCGGTTCGAACTTCGAAATATTCTGATAGACCGGTACTTGTCTGCACTTTACAGAGTGTTTGTTCTAGACACATTGCCACCAAGCGAATTATTTTAGATGGGAACTGATTATAGTACCCCGTGTACGCTGTCATAGGCCTTTTTGAAGTCAGTGAGGAGCATGTGCATGTCTGTATTATATTCCCAGCATTTCTCACTTGTTTAACGTTGGGTAAATAGGTGGCCCACTGAAACTTCCTGGCAGATTAAAACTGTGTGCCGGACCGAGACTCGAATTCGGGACCTTTGCCTTTCGCGGGCAAGTGCTCTACCAACGGAGCTACCCAAGCACGACTCACGCCCCGTCCTCACAGCTTTACTTCTGCCAGTACCTCGTCTCCTACCTTCCAAAGGTCCCGAGTTCGAGTCTCGGTCCGGCACACAGTTTTAATCTGCCAGGAAGTTTCATATCAGCGCACACTCTGCTGCAGAGTGAAAATCTAATTCAGGTGGTCTACTGTTGATCTGTTGCGTCTAAACCCACGTTGGTAGTCTCCTACGGCTTCTTCAGCAAGTGGTAGTATCCTATATAGGAGGCATAGAGATAGTATTTTATAGCTGACATCTAGCAGAGATATTCCACTATAACTGTCATATACCAGCGGGTCACTCTTTTTCAGTAATGGGCAGATGATGGCCATTTTCCAGTCTTCTGGGAGAATGAGGCTTGTCATGGTTCTTACAAGGTCAGGTCCTCCATTTTTTATGAGCTCTGCAACAATTTGATCTTCCCCGGCCACTTTGTTGTTTTTTAATTTTTTGAGTATTTGTGTAATTTCATGTTCAGTGGGAGTTGTCACTTCTATGTCCACAGTTTGTGGGGACTCAAAAGCAAGAAGTTTTGTGGGGTCTTCGCAATTTAGGATCTGGGAGAAGTATTCTGCCAATCTTTGCCCTATCTCTTTTCCATCCACTAGTATTCTTCCCTTTTCATCTTTACTCAACTGTTCTTTCTTTACATACTTTTTGGTACATTTCTTCACGTTTTGATACATTTGTCTAGTCCTGTGGTGAGTAAGATCCTCCTCCGCCTCGTTAATTATGTCATTGTAATATTTCCTTTTTTCCTGTCTAAGAACTGTTGATGTTTCTTTCCTTATTCAAGTAAAGTTCTCTTTTAGTTGTATATTGTTCATGTTTTACAACCACTCATTTCTAGCTCTCCTTCTTTCCTCAGTTTTTCTTTCGCATATCTGGTTGAACCATATCCGGTTAGGTTTTTTCCGTTTTCCCAAAACTTTTGCGGCTGCTTCATTCAGGGTGGTTTTGATTTTTGTTCAGTCTTCATTTATGCTACTGTGACCAGACTCCATTTGCTCCACATTTGTTATCTTCCCAGCTAGTTCTGTCACAAACTGTTCCTTTCTTTCTGGCTCCTTTAACATATTTACATTACTATAGATTACCCTTTTGGTCATTGTCTTTGACACTTTCTTAAATTTTACTGTCATTTTAGCTATTACTAGGAAATGATCAGTGTCACAGTCTGCTCCTCTGTATGACGTGGTGTCCTTGATGCAGTTTGCAAAACTGTTATTTATGGATTTGAATTCTTTTACCAAGTTTAGCACTGTGTTACTAACATAAAAGCCTGTTCCAAATTCTCGGTGGTCACCACAATCTCCATGTAGAATACTTCTTGTACTTGTTATTACAGACCCTGTTCCTCATCATCTGATTTCCTGCAGTGCTACTATTTGTAGTGGGTATTTTTCTAGTTGGCTGACCAGAGTTTTCATGCTTCCTGGCCTGAACAAACTTCTTACATTCCATGTTCCAAATCTTAAGTCCGGTTTTCGTTTACGAGTTCTGTTCCAATTAAGACAGTCCTGTTTCCGAGGCACGTGTAGAGTATCCTGACTAAGTCTTGATTTTCATGAGAGGGGAGGTAGCCCTCTGCACAACCTCCTACCTGGAGGACCAGAGACCTTGTATTTGGGGGTCTAGCCCTAGGAACATTGCCTTCTCTATGACTCAGTGACTTTTCCTAGCCACGCTAGTTTTGGTCCACCCCGAGTATTTTATTTCCCCGGTATCCGCCATATCTGGTGAGTGTTCTCCTATCCGCCACCTGGGGAGGCGCCCGATGGGGGACTAGCAACCCCACACGGGACTATAAATGCACAGACATGTAAAATTGTGCACTTCACAAAACCCATAAAAGTAGTGTCCTATGACTTCAACATGAATGAACCGTAACTGGAATCAGTCAACTTGTGCAAATACGTGGATGTAATTATTTATAGGGATATGAAATGAAACGGTCACATTGCCTCAGTCGTAGATAAGGCAGGTGGCAGACATCGGTTCTTGGCAAGATACTGGGAAATGTAGTCAGTCTATGAAGGAGGCTCTTAAAAAAGCACTAGTGCTTCTCATATTAGAATATTTCTCTCGCGGGTGGGACAAAAAAAATGGCTCTGAGCACTATGGGACTTAACATCTGCGGTCATCAGTCCCCTAGAACTTAGAACTACTTAAACCTAACTAACCTAAGGATATCACACACACCCATGCCCGAGGCAGGATTCGAACCTGCGATCGTAGCAGTCGCGCGGTTCCGGACTGAGCGCCTAGAACCGCTAGACCACCGCGGCCGGCCGGGTGGGACATATACCAAATAGCTCTAACAGAGGATACTGAATGTGTCCAAAGAATGGGTGCACAAATGGTCGCGGGTTTGTTTGATTCACAGGAGAGCAAAACGGAGAAACTGAAAAAACTGAACTGGCAGATGCTTGACGGTAGACACCAAGTATCCCTCGAAAGGTTACTTACAAAGTTTCAAGAACAAGCAGTAAAAGAGGAATCTAGGATTATGCCACAATCCCCTACATACTTCACCCGCCCTGACACTGATGACAAGATTGGACTAATTACGGCAGACAAAGAAACATTTCAGCATTGCACTTAACAGTGCTTTTCAAAGTAAATATGTAAATGCTGATTTCTTTGAAATATATATTTAAGGTTTTGGCTGTTATTTCACAATCGATAATTAACGTAATGTAGTCACTTTTGAACAAAACTCTGCAACGTGAAGAACATGCGTTAACAATTCAAAACTGAAAAGAAACACAGATTAAAGAACACATTACAAGAGCGGGATTTAGGATTGCACTTTAATTATACACGGTACAGCCACGTTCATGTGACTACCGGTTATGCTGGACGTCAACATACAGTAACCACTCACAGACGGCAAGTGGCAGCACTAGCAATGGAGGGTGTATAAAGCGTGTCAGGGCGACGTGGGCAGCAGTGCAGTCGTCGTCGAGAAACAGAAACTGATCAATTTATCTGACGTCCAAAAGGGTATTATCATTGGTGGAAACATTTCCGAAACGGCTAAGTTTGCAGACGGTTCGTGTGCCGCCGTGGTTAAAGTATACCGTGCATGGCTACATGGTGCTATTGCAAAACGGCACCTAGGAAACTGTGGTGCACTACGGGCCATAGATGACAGGGTTGAACGAAGACTACGGGCCGGCCGGTGTGGCCGAGCGGTTTTAGGCGCTCCAGTCTGGAACCGCGCGACCGGTCGGTCGCAGGTTCGAATACTGCCTCGGGCATGGATGTGTGTTATGTCCTTAGGTTACTTAAGTTTAAGTAGTTCTAACAAGGGAACCTCCCCGTCGTACCCCCCTGAGATTTAGTTATAATTTGGCACAGTAGATAGGCCTTGAAAAACTGAACACAGATCAATCGAGAAAACAGGAAGAAGTTGTGTGGAACTATGAAAAAATAAGCAAAACATGCAAACTGAGTAGTTCACGTGCAACATAAGCCACATCAAGGATGATCTGAGCACCGGAGCGCCGTGGTCCCGTGGTTAGCCTGAGCAGCTGCGGAACAGGAGGTCCTTGGTTCAAGTCTTCCCTCGAGCGAAAAGTTTACTTACTTTATTTTTGCAGAGTTATGTTCTGTCCGTTCGTTCATTGACGTCTCTGTTCACTGTAATACGTTTAGCGTCTGTGTACTGCGACCGCACCGCAAAACCGTGCGATTAGTAGACGAAAGGACGTGCCTCTCCAATGGGAACCGAAAACATTTGATCCAGGAAAACACGTCTGATATATTCTATACGACACTGGTGACGGCATGTGCGTCACATGACAGGAATATGTTGTCGACCCACCTAACTTGCACACTTGGCGAATGGGCAAAAAGATTCTTCTACCTTGCCCGATTTGGGTTTTCTTGTGGGTGTGATAATCACTCCCAAAAAAGTGATGAAAACATAAGAATGTCTCACATAAACTGCAAAAAATGAATGCAACAGTTTCACAGTCGCACAGTTTTCTCTGTGCTCTGTCAAAACATATGTTTTTAACTTTTTCAAATTTTTCCGTGTGTAGACCGTCAAATCCGGTATATGTCCAAGCAAATCTGAACATGTCCTGGAATTTTGGAGAGCGAAGTTGATTATGTGTGGGTGCCTGAACTCTGATAATTGTCTGAAAATAAAAAATTAAACTTTTCACTAGAGGAAAGACTTGAACCAAGGACCTCTCGTTCCGCAGCTGCTCACGCTAACAACGGGACAACGGCGCTCCTGTGCTCCTGTTATCCTTATGTGGCCTATGTTACCCATGGACTACTCAGTTTGTATATTTTGCTTATTTTTTCATAGTTCCACACACCTTCTTTCTGTTTTCTCGATTGATCTGTGTTCAGTTTTTCAAGGCCTATCCACTGTGCCAACTTATAACTAAATCTGAGGGGGGTGCGATGGGGAGGTTCCCTTGTAAATTCTAGGGGACTGATGACCTCAGATGTTAAGTCCCATAGTGCTTAGAGCCATTTGAACCGTTTTTTTTAAGACTACGGAGATGTGTACGCGTCAATACACGTGCAATTGTTGAGCAACTGACCGCCCAGATGAGTCAAGGGGCTACTAACAGTGTCTCCTCTACGACCGTTCAGCGAACGTTGCTGAGTATGGGCCTCTGCGGCATGCGCCTGGTTCATACACCCATGCTGAATACTGTTCATTGGCGACGTAGGCTAGAATTTGCACGCAAGTGTCGCAAGTGGACTTGCACTGGGTAGAGACAGGTATTCTTTTCAAAGGAATCGCGTTTTATGCTCCATCGGACAATCGTCGGAAGGGTCTATCCCCGAGGAGGGACCATTATTGTCTGGGAAATGTTATCGTGGCTCTCCCTGTGTGATCTCGTCATTCTGGAAGGCACAATAGATTAAAAAAGGACTTAGGGACTATGCCCACCTCTACATGCAGTTTGTTTTTCCTCGGGTCTAAGACATCTACCAGCAGAACAATGCAATATATCACACACCTTGCAGTGTACGTGAGTGATTCGAAGAGCACCAGGATGAGTATCGTCCTACCCTGGCCACCAAACTCCCTGGATTTAAAGTCAAGCGATCGGGCTATTCGCGCCATGGTTTCTCAACCGAGAGACCTAGCGCAGCTGCCCATCAAACTGGAGTTGGCATGGCTCCACATCCCTGTCAGTACCTTCTAGAAACTCATTGACTCTCCTTCTGCATGTCTCGCAGCGGTCGGCACAGCAAAGGCGTTTATTGAGGCCTTTGACAGGTGGTCACATTAACGTTACTGGATTGCGTATAAGGGGTCGATTAAAAAGATTCTGTTCGAAGGATGTATAGTTCAGAATCAGTATGCCAATCAGTCAAAATCATCGTGTGCGTCGAGGCAATTATGCCACCGACGCACCAGGTTGAATACCCTTTGGTAAAACACCCTGTCGTGCTATGAGAGAAAGCACGTAATTGCCTGCTGTGCATCCTCATGTGATCTGAATCGTTGAGCCTTCAGGCCTTTTTTAAGGGACCGAAGGCATGATAATCGCACGGGGAGAGATCATGACTATAGAGCCAGTGTTCGATGTTGGCGTAACTTCTGCGTTGCCACACTTATGATATGGGGACGTGCTTTATCGTGAAGCAGCAGCACAGAACTTGGCGCACGATTCCACAATGATGGTTTTCGACAGACGTGCTGCACCATACACATTATTCATCTTACGATGGATGTCTACCAGTGGCTGACCGTCGGCGGCCAAGAAAAGAATAAAGCTAGTTGGTCTTGTTTGGACGCATCTGGGAATGACGTTGCCTTAGTTTATGTCCCGGCATTTATGGCACTCACGTCGGAAAGGCACGAATTCACATCAATCCGTTGCCTACTTGTTGGTGTTTTTGCTGTACACGCTACATTTCATATAAGCTGCAGCAGCGCACTCAAACGGAATCTGCTCGATTTCCCTTTATATTAGTACAGTCCTACAACCCTTTCGGCGTGATAAGAAGTTATGGTATAAGTTGGAGAGGTATCAATAAGACATTACAAACCTAAAGCATAGCATGCTGCCCGTGCAGTAGCTGGTTCTCCAGGTACTTAGAACTAGGTGCTTACCGAAGTTTCCTTCCATTCGATCCAAAATATATATCACAAGCTGTGAACCATGTAGGGCACGAGATCATGCTAAATTCGTGAAGGCAGAGGAGAGAACAGTATTCTTTGAGAGTTATTATTCTGCCGGAATGTGGAGCCGTTGTGTGCAGACAATGACATGAGGGTAGATTATTACAAAAATTTCAGGAATCTGAATCTGAAATCATATATTGGTGCACTCCACACAGAGGCAGCACCTCATAATGACGTCTACCACCAGAAGCGTCAACAAACTCCTTGTTGCTAATAACAGTTTGACATTCTTAGTCAGAAGACAGCCTAATTTTGTCGTTTAGTGATTCGACCGTAATCTGTGTGATCGAAATTCTTTGGGAATCAGGCGAGCTGTCAGACATTCTGCAAAACTGATGCATTTTGATATCACACGTAATATAATATTATCCGTACTACACACCAACATACTCATGCAAGTATCTTGCAACTCGGATGTACATGGCCCATCTGGTGAGATATTTTGCCCCAGAGAATCAGTTAGAAACAGGCTAAGCAACCACAAATAATGTCGACAAACACGGTATCTAGGTTAACACTGCTTTGCAAGTGTTTTCCGTGGATTCAGTAAGATTACTCATGAGATTCAGAAATGGGGTGTTACAGCTGTTTAAGAAATGATATCTACAGCTCTGAATTGGTTCGTGAACGTAAGACGTGCTCAGTCGGATTCATGTCAGCCACTAAAACCATACCTCCAAACTGACCACTACCTATAGTTGCTCGTTGCTCGTTCACGATTCTGCGCTATTCTTTGAAATATATTTTGTTATTGGGAGACAGTTTTCAGTTGTTAAGTCACATTTGATGACATATCAATGGCATCTGACACCAATCGATGTGATAAACCAGTCAACTGTATGCTATGCCACATGTTGCAGCAATTCGTGTTGCTGCACCACGTTTACTGGAATAGAAATGAATGCTGCAGCAGCCACCGACGACAGCAACAGCTCTTGTATTCGAGCACTGCCCTACTTCTCAACCACGCGTCTAATTGTATTTACTACAGGAGTGGAACGACCTATTCTATCTTTCCGTAGGAGCACTGAGTAACTGTATACTAAGATGTCATAGGTATAGCGTTCTTCCCAACATCTACGAGATAACAGTTGTGACCAGTGTGCTTTGTCCCAGGCGTTAAATACAAATATTATGAGAGTAACCAAACTATGGATATTTCGACGTTTATCTTGGTTTCTAGGTATTATATTCAACCCGCGTCCATTGCTCCAATTTAAAATTCAACAAGAAAAACATCAGCTGGTGATCAGCACAAATAAAAGTTCGTAATTTAAATTGTCTCCGACCGTTCTGGTTTCCTGACACCACTTTAAAAGAATTTTGTGTATGACGTGACCCACTTAGTACAACACTCAGATAGCATCTGTAGTTGCAGTGTGATAGCATGAGACAACGGAAGAGACCGATCTGCAGAAATCTTGGATTTTCCACATTGTTATGTAGCAGGATGGGATGTAATGGGTCTGATGAGGCAGTCAGTGGAATTTCAACCCTTGTAAATATCATCACTATCATCCATTCAACGTCCAGGCTGGGTAAAAATCTCCTCCCGAGTAACCCCGTATTACAGTTTTCTGTTGTACTCATTCATGTTGCTCCTGCAGTTCATATTCAACAAACAACTTCCACACAAAAATGAAAAAGAACTGAAAACTATCTAACACACACTTTATAACAGATAAAAAGCTCATTTGTTGTATATGAAATCTATTGCTCCAAAATTCCGGGACAAACCAAAAATTAACAATTTAACCACACTTATGAGACCAGTAAACTACCTACATACACCCTCACTAGATATAAGATAAACACACTCACACAACAATACAATATACATAATTGTGGGGCGCGGAAGAACACAGACGAACTACTAAACCACATAAAATACGTAGATTATGTGGATACGGCTATATTGATCACATTTGATGTAAAATATATGCATTCCACAATCCCACTCAAGGAAACAATGAAGATTATAGAAAAAGACCTGGATGCTTACAATCAATTACCAGAGGAGTATATCTCGGAAATAAGTTCACTTCTGCACTTTATTACTGAACAAAATTAGATTGATTTTAATAAAGAAATCTACCATGAAGAGGATGAATTCCCGAAGGGTCAAAATAAAGGAAAGAATATTTCAGGAAATAGTATTACGAAGGTGCCATCTACATGCTTGGCTGGACAGACAAACCAGTAACAAAGCTAGACCAAATACACACAAAGATAAACACATGACTCATAAATCTAAAGTTCACTTTAGATAAAGAACAAGCAGGAGCCACACACTTTCTATATACAATCATCACAAAGATAACGAAGCAACACTGATTCAGTATTTACAGAAAAATCATCAAAGTAGATAGTACTAAACCAATCATCAAAACACCCACGGTCTCAGAAACAAGCAGCTCTCAGATACATTCTCCACAGATGAAACATCATCCCACTAGAAAAACACAACTACAAAGAGGAGTTAGACATAATAACTCAAACAGCAAAAAGCAATGGATACTAAGAATCTCTAGTTACAAAAATTGAATAAGAAAATCTAGAAAGACCTAAAAATAAAACAATCTAAACATGCAAAGCAAAACACCACACAAATGCAAGGACTCACAACACAAATACTCCTACTAAACAACAGGGACACAACACTGAAGCTCAACAGACACACTGGAACACACTCAGATATGGAAACAAACTGACACACACAACCAGTAACGTCCTAAAGAAACGAGGAATCAAATAGCCTACTAAAGTAATATCTCCGTACAGAAATGTTTAAAGAAGGATGATGATTCTGACATAAACAAGGGGCGATCATAAAGTTTCCGTTTGAGGACGCTGCTGCAGCATATATGCAACGTAGCGCGACAGCTATCCACGTATGCATCGATCCTCGTATGCACCAACATGTAGTCCAGGGATACGAGTGGCACCCGTGTCTTTCTGTCGTGCGTGCATTAAATGTAGAAACGTGAACTTTGTCGACACTGCTACTAAATGCGTCCAAACAAGACCATCATACTATTCTTCTTTTCTTGGTTGCCGAAGGATAAACACTGGTAGACATCTTTAAGACAATGAAGAATGTGTATGGGGCAGCATGTCTGTCGAAAACTGCTGTTACGGAATGGTGCTCCAAGTTCATGACAACGCCCGTCCCGATATCGCAAATGCCTTACCGCGGAAGTTACGCCAACTCAAGTGCGAGACACTCGGGGGAAAAAAAAATTGTTCAAAAGGCTCTCAGCACTATGGGACTTAACATCTGAGGTCATCAGTCTCCTAGAACTTAGAAATACTTAAACCTAACTAACCTAAGGACATCACACACATCCATGCCTGAGGCAGGATTCGAACCTGCGACCGCAGCGTTCGCGCGGTTCCAGACTGAAGCGCCTAGAACCGCTCGGCAACACCGGCCGGCATGCGAGACACTCGAGCACTCGCCCTGTAATCCTGATCTCTCGCCATGTGATTATTACGCCTTCGGACCCTTAAAAAAATGCCTTGCAGACTCGACTTAGCCGTTGGGACGAGGATGTGCAGCAGGCAGCTACAGACTTCTTCACGCAGCAGAACACAGTGTTTTACCAAATGGATTTCTTCCACTTGGTGCATGTGTGGGATGGTTCACTTAATGCTCACGGCGATTTTACCTGATTAGCACTGCGTTCCTGGACTGTACGATCTTTGAACGGAAACTTTTTGATCGCACCTTATATTTAAAAAAAAAATCTGGCATTTAACAACTTCAGTGTAACGTCTGTGATGCTCTGTACTCAGGAGAGACCATCAAACATATGAAACGAGATATAAGGAGCATAAAAGAGCATGGAAATCAACAGAACGTCATATGACGTGAGACATAAAGAGCATGAACGAGCATGGAGATATGGCACCATTCATTTAACATGCACAGAAAAAGACAAGAAAACCACCACCCTACCGCAACAGAAACAAACACGAAAATGATCAGATTCAGCAACTAAAATATTTCCTAACGCCAAAAGAAAATTTCCAAATTCAGAAGGCAACCACAGAAATGTATCATATATAAAACGACCAAACCGACATTAGCAACCATAAGTAATTGAAGCAAGTAAAACATATAATACATACATAAGATCCCCCCTATAACCACCACAAAAACGTTATCACATAAACCAGGCAACATATGCGCTCATGATGAACCATTCTACTAAACAAAATAGACAGTTTTAAGAAAGTAACAATTAGCACGCACGAACGCAACACACACACACACACACACACACACACACACACACACACACACACACACACATTCATCGTCCTCCTAAAAAGTATTTAAAATACATTCTGTATCAATTAAGTGCCCAGTATTAAAAATAAGTGAGCAATAACGGTAATTTAAAACACGAGAACTGTTAATAATAACACGTTGAAACATGAATACTGTTTATGTTATTACCAAACAGATTTGTAAGAAAAGCCACACTATTACAATGGCCACTGATTACGTTCTAAAATAAAGCTAAATAGTCTGATTTAGCATTTTTTTTATTACAGTCACAAAGGACGCTACATATACCATATTAAATGCTAAACTGCAGAAGTGAGGCCTAAAAAATAGAAACGACAACATGTTTTTAAAGACGTTAACCGACCTTTTATTAGGTCATTGTGTCGTCTTTCCTTTTCTCTACAAATCCAGAAAAGAATTCCCGTCGTCTATCTGCCATCTATTCAGCTATTTACTTGTTCCTATCAACTTCGTTAAATTTTCATTCTCTTCAATTCCAGTCTATCATCTTATCCATTTGTTTGTTGCCTTGGTTCGCCTTATAATTTCCAGTATGCTTCTCTCCACTGCTTGCTGAACAACGTTTTCTTTTGGAATAGTTTTCACATTAAAAGTCCCTATCTCACTGCCATAAACAAAAACCAGTAATACATTGTGATTGCAGGCTTTCCTTTTCAGACAGATCTGAAGCTTAGTTTTGATTACCCTACTTACTTTATCAAAATCACATCCGGCAAGTATTCCTTTTCTGTTTAATTCTTGCGCTCTCTATCCACTCTACCCACAATATATCATCGACTGAACCAGTACCGTGTTTCTCAAGAGCTGTTAATATACATTTCGTTCAAAACGAATCAAAATCGTCCGTAATATGCTTGCTTACATGGCTATCTTGCGCAGCAGCTGTTATAATCAATTATTGTTGGCTTTTTCGTCTTAAGCTCACTAAAATTAAAGAGTATTTTTGATCAGACACGTTTCGATTTCATTTATAAAGCATCTTCTGCAGTCATCTGTGTTTTTGTCTATTGCATACATATTCTGTAAAGAACTGCTTTTCCTTCGTTGTTCGCAGAGGTTTTCAGAATATGTAAACAAGATGCAAAACCATGCATGATCACAGAAGATACTTTCTAAATAAAAGGGAAACATCTCTGGCGAAAAATATTCTTTAATTGCAGTAAGCTTAAGACGAAAAAAATCAATAATCATGGAATCAAAACCTTTCTCAAAATCCATGAAGCTCAGATAAAATGAAAATTCGTATTCACTGCTGCGCTGATTAGTATCGTTCGCGACTTGCAAATGGTCGATTTTGCTACGAGGGCTATTCGGGAAATAAATTCCGATCGGTAGTGAAATGGAAACCACAGTGGGAATCCGATGAAGATTCTCAAAGATGTGTTAGGCAGTGTCCCTAGTATGCCTGTCGATCGCGTCACGTTGCTCTTTTCAATTCTGAGCGCAGAGAGAGATGCCTAGAAAATAGTGTCTCCCCCCAAGTATCAGGGTGTCAACGACCTTGCCGCAGTGGATACACCGGTTCCCGTGAGATCACCGAAGTTAAGCGCTGTTGGGCGTGGCCGACACTTGGATGGGTGACCATCCAGCTGCCATACGCTGTTGCCATTTTTCGGGGTGCACTCAGCCTCGTGATGCCAATTGAGGAGCTACTCGACCGAATAGTAGCGGCTTCGGTCAAGAATACCGTCATAACGACCGGGAGAGCGGTGTGCTGACGCCACGCCCCTCCTATCCGCATCCTACACTTAGGATGACACGGCGGTCGGATGGTCCCGGTAGGCCACTCGTGGCCTGAAGACGGAGTTCCAAGTATGAGGGCCTGGTGAGGTATTTCGCCTGATGACATGCAGCCCACATAACTTAAGTGTCATGTGTTTCATTCTTCTTGACAATTCTCAGCCGCAATGAAGATGTTCCCGCATCGTTTTCGATGGGAAGTGCTTGATCACCTACAATACAGCCCGCAGTTGGCTTCCTCTGAGTTTCATCTCTGCTCACATGACCTGCTGCCAATGGAGACAACATTTTGGCACAAATAATAAGCTGCAGACCAGCGTAGAGAAGTGGCGGAAAGCACAGACGGCTGTCTCCTATGACGAGGATGCTGGAAAGTTGATACAATGCTATCATAGATGTCAGAGTCGGAGGGGCGACTATGTAGAGAGGTAGCTGGAAGCTGTAGTTGACTGTTGCAAATAAAACATTTTTTATCTTTACAGTGGTTTCCATTTCGCCAGCGATCGGGCCTTACTTTCCGAATAGTTGTAGTATGTTGACTTCTATAGCTAACTTTCTCCTCGGGCTGATTAAAACGACGTTTCTTTTTTCTCAGCAGTTGCTGGTAATTTAAGTGAATGACTTGTATATTACTGGGTAAGAGTGTGATAGAGCTATACAGTGCTTCCATAAGTACGACCAGGGATTCAGAGGACGACTACGCGAAAACTACGAGACATACAGAAAATAGAAACACGTCAATGGATACAGGACTCTCCAAGTTTCGATTTCTGATACGTGGTGCAACGTAGTTGCTCCAGGGGGCAGTGTCAGATTATGTTGACAAATCATCTACTCTGTATTGTCGCATCATATAAGTATGCGCCTGCAAATAGGCAAGCTGCTGTCACACATTCCCGTACAATTCGTGTCAGCCGTTGAATTGAGATGATCGTATGGCATTAATGGCCGCGAGACCCCAGCTAGGGAAGTTCGGCCGCCAACTTGCAAGTCTTCTCAGTTGACGCCACACTGGTAGACTTGTGTGTTGATGATGATAGAAACAACACAACACTCAGTCACAGAAAGTCCTCGAGACGGGAATCGAACCTGGGCCCGCTGAACGGCAGTCAGACATTCTCACCACACAGCTCAGAGTGGACTTTCGTGTCAGCGGCTTGCACTTGTTCAAGTGGTTCAAATGGCTCTGAGTACTATGGGACATAACATCTGAGGTCATCAGTCCCCTAGCACTTAGTACTACTTAAACCTAACTAACCTAAGGACACACACACATCCATGCCCGAGGCAGGATTCGAACCTGCGACCGTAGCGGTCGCGCGGTTCCAGACTGAAGCGCCTAGAACCGCTCGACCACACCGGCCGGCGCTTGCACTTGTAGTGAGCGCTATAAACTTGGGGAAAAAAAGACGCGCCACGAAGGACTTATAGAAAATAGTTACAAATTGCTACATTGGTATTCATACAGGTATCGACGGGAAATGCAAAATTGTAAATGATGGGTGATGAATGTGTGACGTTGCAACGCAATTTCACCACGTTACTGGCAAGGATAGTAAACTGGAGACATGTCGGCAGCAGGGCATAAAATCGTTGCGAATTCTATTCCCTGTATTTAGTTGGACAACCTAGTAGAGAGGTGCGTGAATAATATACGCAGATGTCAGCATGTGAGAGAGGTCGTGCAGTTGCTCTTAAAGAAGCCGGTTGTAGTAATCGGCGAATCTCTCCCCATTTGAATAGGAGCGATGCCGCTGTTCGACGATGCTGGCAAGAATGAGAGAGCCATGGCTGAACACATGCTCAAGGAGGAAGCAGTTCACCTTGACAGATGTCAGAACATGAGGACTGAGCAATCTGCAGGGAGCCACTCAGAGCCCTGGATTCACCATTATCATCGATCCGAAGTGCAGTTGATGCTTCAGTGACCATAAGAACCATTATTGAGTGGCTCACAGAAAGGGGGCCGACAACCATTGACCTCCGTACAACGTCAAGCCCGTTTGCGGTTGTGTCGGCACACAACAATAACGCTCCCTCCTCCAGCCTGGACTCTTCCGACGGTTGTTGCAGGGTGCTTGCTTTCAGAAGTATCACTCCGTTCACGCCATCGGCCATTTGTCCAATGGGACATAAAACATGATTCATCTGAAAAAGTCACTTGTCGCCACTCAGTGGACGTCCACTTGCGATGTTAGCGTGTAAATTCCAGTCTTCGTCGACGATGAACAGCAGTCAGCACTGGTTCATGAACCAGGTGCCTGCTGTGGTGGCCCAGAGGCAGCAACACTCACTGAACTTCATTGAGGAGACACTGTTGTTAATCCCTTGGTTCCTCTGGGCGGTCCGTTGCTCAACAGTTGCACGACTATTCACTGCATCGCCGTTCACTCCTTTCGTCTATGGACCCTGATACACTACAGTTGCCTCGACGCCAGTTTTTGACAGCGCCATTTTGCCACGCACCATATACTTTAACTACGGCGGTACGCCAACAGTTTACAAACTCAGCCGTTTCGGAAATGATTCCACCCTTGGCTTGAAAGGCACTGGTCATGCCCTTTTGGGC
Source organism: Schistocerca piceifrons (assembly GCF_021461385.2). Taxonomy (NCBI): domain Eukaryota; kingdom Metazoa; phylum Arthropoda; class Insecta; order Orthoptera; family Acrididae; genus Schistocerca; species Schistocerca piceifrons. The sequence goes on from NC_060149.1 coordinate 275,858,163, forward strand.
CTCACATAAATCCCTCTGTTTCCGCATTACGACAACGACTGCGCTATTATCCAACGTTCCCCCGACACGATTTGTATACCTTCCACTGTTAGTGCTGCGACTTTTCGTCTATGTGTGGTTATTGCACGTTGAAGTCGAACATTCCTGATTTATGTAAATGATCTAGGTGATAATCTGAGCAGCCCCCTTAGATTGTTTGCAGATGACGCTGTAATTTACTGTCTAGTAAAATTATCAGACGATCAATTCAATTTACAAAATGATCTAGAGAGAATTTCTGTATGGTGCGAAAAGTGGCAATCAGCACTAAACAAATAAAAGTGCGAGGTCATCCACAGGGGTACTAAAAGAAATCCGATAAAGTTTGGGTATACGATAAATCGCACAAATTTAAGGGCTGTCAATTCGACTAAAAACCTAGGAATTACAATTACGAGCAACTTAAATTGGAAAGACCACGCAGATAATATTGTGGGGAAGGCGAAACAAAGACTGCGCTTTGTTAGCAGAACACTTAGAAGATGCGACAAACCCACTAAAGAGACAGCCTACATTACACTTGTCCGTCCTCTGCTGGAATATTGTTGTGCGGTATGGGATCCTTACCAGGTAGGATTGACGGAGGACATCGAAAAAGTGCAAAGAAGGGCAGCTCGTTTCGTGTTATCGCGCAATAGGGGTGAGAGTGTCACTGATATGATACGCGAGTTGGGGTGGCAGTCACTGAAACAAAGGCGGTTTTCTTTGCGGCGAGATCCATTTACGATATTTCAATATCCAACTTTCTCTTCCGAATGCGTAAATATTTTCTTGACACCCACCTACATAGGGAGAAATGATCATCATAATCAAATAAGAGAAATCAGAGCTCGAACGGAAAGATTTAGGTGTTCCTTTTCCCCACCAGCCATTCTAGAGTGGAATGGTAGAGAAGTAGTACGAAAATGGTTCGATGAAACATCTGCCAGGCACTTAAGTGTGAATTGCAGAATAACCATGTCGATGTAGATGTGGTCGCATTAATGGTACCGGACCGTGAAGAAACTTTTGAAAAGTTGTGCTACCAAAGAATGGTGCATATTAGGTGGGCACAGCGGATAACTAATGAATAGCTGCTGTATATAATCCGAGAGAAAAGAAATTTATGGCAAAACTTCATTAAAGAAGAGATCGGTTGGCTGAATACACACCGACGCAATAATGTATCGACACTTTGATAACGGAGGAAAGTTTCAAGGGCTAAAAAAGACCAAAGGTTGATACAACAATCATATTCCCGGTCATATAGGTTGGCGCAATTATGCACAGATGAAGAGACTTGCATAGGCTAGACATCAGAGCTACATCAAAGGAGTCTTCCCACTGCAGACCACAACAACAATCCCCCGGGAAAATACTCTGAGCGCACACGGTTCCCTTTCACACTCCTTCCCGCCATTTTCCTAAGGGATGTCACTATTAGCCGTATGTTCGAACTATCGACGATTAATTGAAGTTCTTCTTCTGCAACTACTTTGACGCGTCACGAGATGTAGACCGTTTTTCAACAATAGAAATGTGTCATACTGACTCATGTTCATTGTCAGCTTCAGAACACAAGCACATGCTAGTAAGGGGTGGGGAGTTGTTCCCTAGGCTCGCCTCTTATGCTTAAACAGTCAGTTTATTGTTGCTATTTTCATTGTTCACGTACTGACTCGTTCTGCTATTGAACAGATATCAGTGATATCATCATCTCGAGGTCTCATACTGTCATACGTATGTTGACAACGCAACGGAAGTGGAGCAGCAATTATTAGGAAGGCACAAAAGATGGAAACAAACAGTAGACTCACGAAAGTGAGTCTACGAAGCAAAAAAGATTTTGAAAAACTGGCCAGTTACGAGTAGGACTCGCGGAATGAGTGTTCCGTACAAACTTAACTATGTATAAGGGGCGTTCAGAAAGAAACGAGCACGAGGCATTACTACAGAAACCAGTACCTGTATGTTACAGGTATCGACCCTGGCTGTTGAGACACTTATCCCACTCTGACGCAAGGCGGTGAATTGCTGTCTCATAAAGTTCCCGGGGCTGCGATGTTAACCAGTTCCGCACTAACAGCTGGACGTCGTCGTCCGAGGTGAATCGTTTGTCCCTTCGAGCATTTTTAAGGGGACCAAAAATGGCATAATCACAGGGAGAGAGGTCCAGACTGTATGGAGGACGGCCGAGAACCTCGCATTTGAATTTCTGTAGGAGGGCCGCTACTGTGTTGGCCGTATGAGGCTTTACATTGTCGTGGAGTAGAATGACCCTACGGGTGAAATTGTCTGGTCGTTTTGAGTAGATCGCTTGGTGAAGGGTGGTCAAGGTTTGCGAGTAACGCTGGGCATTCACTGTTGTCCTGTGCTGCAGGAAATGAATCAGAAGGGGGCCAACCTGGTCAAAGAGGAGCGTCAGCATAATCTTTTCTGCACTTGTGTAGATGGCCTTGGTGTTTTTTGGTGGTGGTGACCCTGGATACTTCCACTGGACACTTTGTCGTTTTGATTCTGGTTTGAAATGATGACACCACGACTCATCTACAGCCACCACTCATGCCAGGAGCGCATTCCCTTCCCGAGCATAGCGCTGCAGATGAGCAAGACAGTGGGCCATTCGCCATGCTTCCTGGTATGGTTGAAGACTGTGGGGCACCCATTAGGCACACACTTTGCGCATGTGCAGTCGTTCCTTCATGATGGTGTGAACACTTCCGACACTCAATCCGGCCATGGCGGCTATGGCTTTCACTGTCAATCGGCGGTCCTGGGTAATGTGTGCATCCACCAGCTGGACGATGACATCGGTAATGCAGTGTGGTGCTCCAAACCATGCATTATGGGCTAACGACACCCGTCCTTCCCTGAAGCGCTGGTGCCACGCCTTGATCCTTGCGAGGAACATGCAATGTTCGCCGTACACTTGTGACATTCGTCGATGAATATCCGTTTCTCCTACTCCTTACGCTGTCAGAAAACGAACAACACTTCTTTGCTCTTCTTTTCACGCCTCCATGTCACTGCTTGGAATGCAACTGGCAGCGTTCGACGATTGACGCATGCTCTGTGTAGTAACGAAGTGCCCTCTGACGACGAGCTGTGAAAAAAGTGTAGTAACGAACGTGCACAAGTGCCCTCTGACGACGAGCTGTGAACTTCCACGCTCTCATCCGAACCACACCTCGTTACACACGCTACGATATTACCCTCCTGTCACCTGTTTGCACATTTGAAGACTCCGGCTCCTTATATATAGACAGTTCATCTATTCAGGGAATCGATAATCTCGACCATTTTTGCTTGTTATCGACACTGATACCAGCAAGATATCGATCCCAGGGATTCCAAGATTTTGAAGAATGTTTTAATTTCAGTAATGGAAATGCCGTGTGGCTAGGGCCTCCGGTCAGGTAGACCGTTAGCCTGGTGCAAGTCTTTCGAGCTGACGCCACTTCGGCGACTTGCGTGTCGATGGGGATGAAATGATGATGATAAGGTCAACACAACACCCAGTCCCTGAGCGGAGAAAATCTCCCACCCAGCCGGGAATCGAACCCGGGCCATTAGGTATGACATTCCGCCGCGCTGACCACTCAGCTACCAGGGGCGGACATTTCAATAATATAAATATAAATATGACCATTATTAGGTGTATAATAATCAGTAATGGTCAAAGTCAAACATCACGCAAGCAGTGACTTTATTGCTCATATGTCGCGTTTCAGAGTGTATCCATAATCACACATCCAGGAGCGATTACTGCACATATATACAGCGTTTCAAGTTGTATGTGAAACAAACGTTCAGCAGACTAGACATCTGCTGATGGATAAATTCCGAAACACGTCATATGAACAAAGTCATTCCCTGCCTGATGTTTGAATTTTACCATTGCGGCCCAGTCAGCCTGCATGAAGAACTGCTGAGTGTTTTAATTTCAGGTTTGACGTCGGAATACAGGTTAACAATTTTCGGATTTTTTCCTTTACTTGTACAGTGGAACCTTGCTTCTTGCCAAATTCAATGAGTGTAGATCAACGGGAAGTCCCCTAAAGGTTTCCATGAGTGAGTTTACGAGTATCAAAGTATGTAACATAAATAGCCGTACTTTTTGATTCCATTGTCTGAGAAGCTAACATTTATTAAAGAGGCAAGGAACCATAGACCTTAGTATGCGACGTGAGCATCAACTTGATATGTTTAACTGTTCCTGAGAAATAGAGGTCTTAACAGGTGGACGGACAGACAGACAGTCTGACAGCAAAAGACAAACTTTTTTCGTGTGCTATAGTTACAGAGTTACATTTTTCAAATTTTTTTCCCTTTTTCTGTACTGTGAAACCTTGTTTCTTGCCAAATTTTGTGATCCTGGGCCAACGGGAAATACCATATAGGCTTTGATGAGAGTTTGCGAGTCTTAAAATATGCGACATAAGTGGCCGTATCTTTTGATTGCATTCACGTAGAAGCTTTAGTTTCTTTACACCGCCAAGGGACCCTAGACCTCAGAATTTGACATAAATTTCAACTTGGTACATCTACCCATCACTGAGAAAAAGTGTTTTTAACAGCCAGACAGACAAACAGACAACAAAGCAAGCCTGTAGGGGTTCCATTTTTATTGACTAAGACACGGAACCCTAAAAAATGGACACAGGTGTCTTATACCAAGACGAAGACAAAATGCAGCTAATAGCACATACGTCCATCAAGTCTGATAAATGATTGGAAATTATTATCTTAAGCTTTGGTCGTAATTGAAGGAGTGTGACTTGCATTTTGTACTTGCGTTGCAGTGTTTTTTCTATTGTACTGGTTTCTTATTTCTATTAACAACCTTTCATGGCAGGTAACGAAAACATTTCAAATTGTGTAACAGGTCAAGTAGTCTTAGGCTGCGGTGCGTGTCAACCGTTTTTCGCAAAGCGTGTATTGGTCGTCCTCAAGTCAGTTTGAGAAAAGTAGTGCGCAATCGTGCAAGCGCTGCCCCAACCCTTCGAGAAATTTTAATTTCAATAGTTCGATTCCGTGCGCGCTGCCATTTCTCCGCTTTCCATACGTATGTTCAGGCGTCATGTGTTCAATCGACGACATGATTGTCTGAGCAAATAAGATTTTAACAATTCTATTTGTTGCAAACTTCTATCAGAGAAATGTGTTCACAGCTTTCAGCATCAAGAGTGGAAATGCATGATAATGGGGGAGGGTTTGACTGTAGACAGGAGGAATATTGTTCAACAAATAATAGCAATGCAACAGAATGACAAGAAGTTGTATTATTTTATTAGATCTAACAACACAACGTGTTGCATTTACTGGACTTGTATACCCTTTTTCAAATGTGTATCCAGTCTCTTACCACGCAAGAAGCGGTTGTGAGCTGCGCTGGAAATATCTAGAACTAAGTATCTCTAAAATATTATTTTTATATGTGTGTTTCGGTATACTCAGGACTTCGTTATTATTATTATAGTACTAGCAGAACTACTATTGCCTGAATCATCACAACAGCTGCAATAGTACACAGCACAATAGGCGACATAGAAGTGTTCATATTAGCAGCCTTCTACATCAAGTATATATGGATCGTTAAGCAATCAAGAGGAATATATATATACAGCGTTACAAGAATTGGCTATTACTGTAATTGCTGGTTGTAAATAAATATATCCCATAAAAATATTTTATTTTCAAACCTATAAACAAATAACAACAACAACAACACACACACACACACAAAATCATTCAATTTTACTGTATTGTCCAAATAATTCTTTTTTATATGCCTTGAATTAGACTGAATCATATTCAGGTGTAGTTGCAATTACATACATAGGCATCCCTTCAGTAAATTCAGCCTCGACAGATTTTTTGTTTATAGGGTTTTTACATGCATATCTTGGTGTTGGATGAACGTAGTCATTTACACACTGTTCTGAATGATTTATATTTACACTGTGCACATGCAAATAGTCAATAAAGTCACAATGTGCATCTCTGATATAAAGAAGATAGCAGCTCTGTCTGTCTGCCCCAATCAGTAAAATGTTGTACAGACTGTTTAAATTTGTCGCACTTGAATGTTTAATGTATATGACTGCACGCTCAGATTATAACTCAACTAATGCCTCTCCATACGTATCGACAATTGCCTCCTCACCCTTTAACATGCTAATGTTAATAGGAGTATGCAATGGCTTGTATTCGTTTGTCATCTTTCTCCATATGAAATCTGTTATACTACACAGATAGTCCCATGCACACCACGAATACTGCAGTCTAGTACCAAGACGTTGAATGTTATCTATGTCAGTCACCATACCAGAAACATTGCGATGCGCTAACCCTACATTCACATGCTTAGACCCACCTGCAGTCAAATTGTACTTATTGGTAAATAGCAGTATTCTGCTAGCATTTATCTGAGACTCAAGTTCTGGACAGAGTAAGGTGGCTCAGGCGCATGGTGCATTTGGTTAGCATTTCAACACAATCGCAAAAAAATGCGGAGTGACCAGTAGTTGAGAACAACCCTTCTGAAATAAAAACAGATGGACAAACAGGAATTTACAGGCAGGTATTATTAGATTTGGGGGGGGGGGGGCAGGGGGAAGGAGGGAGGAGGAGGGCGAAGCTATGAGTATATGTTACCAAAACAGTGACCATTTTGCAAGCTGCCATCTAGAATCAAATACGTAGTTTTCTAATGGAAAGGGCGTCATGTGACACATCATCAAACCAACAGAGAATTACACGATAAAAATAATAATGCCATTCGTTTCAGCATACGTTAATTCATTCTCCGGTTATGACTGATGTTGCTTCCTTACAGGGGACTTGAGAAAGCTGGTGGCTTTAACACAAACCGAACGCAGTGAGATCGTCTTTATATCAGCAGAGAGGAGCACCTGTGTTATCAGACGTTCATATTATACCGCCCAGAAAGACAGCCCATCACCCAGAGGGCAGCGGTGAAACTTCTCGCGAAATTCAGTGAAACTAGGTTTATCCCAGACAAACCGAAAGCTGGACGATCGAAAGAGCTGCGAATGATGCAGCGTCAATCGTTGTTCAAGTATCGTTCAGTAAGAGTCCAGTGAACCTACAGCTTTTCAATCCCATCGGAAAAATAGGTTCTGCCAAACTCTGCAAAATACTCGTTGACTGAGACTATCACTTTCTCATTTGATGAAACTTTCTTCCCAGCAAGCCAAAATTTCAAGTTAGAGAACAGGAAGAAGTCATTTGGGGCTAAGTCTAGTGAATAGGATGGATGAGGAACCAATTCAAAGCCCAATTCATGCACATTCGCCATTGTTATCGCTGGTGTCTCGAATGGTGCATTATCCTGGCGAAAGCGCACTCTTTTTCGTGCCAATCTTAGTCTTTTTTCAGACAACGCGAATTTCAGACGATCCACTAATGACGCATAATAGGCCCAGTTATGTTTCTGCCTTTTTGCAAGTAATGTATGAGGATTGTTCATTGGGAATCCCAAAAAACAATAGTCATCAACTTTCCGGGTGACAAAATGATCTTTGCCTTCTTCGGTGCATTTTCAACAGCCTTTGTCGATTGTTTTGACATCCGTTTCGACTCTGGTGTGTAATGATAGATCTAGGATTCACCAACTGTCACAAATCGGAGCAAAAAAATTTTGCAAATTGCGATTAAACATCGCCAGAGATTTTGTTGAAATGCTGTGCTGGATGCACTTTGGGTCGACTTTGAGCAATAGCGGCGCCCACGTCACACACAGCTTCTTCATAGCTAATTCTCCGTGGAGGATACTATGCACTTGCTCAGCCAAGATGCCTACAGTTTCAACAGTCTCACGAAATGTTATTTGGCGGTCTTGCATTATCATATTATGGATTCTGTCAGTGGTTTCCTTTGTGATGACCTCAGTTGGCCGGCCGGAGCGCGCTTCGTCTTCGTTGTTTGTCCGACCACGTTTAAATTCATTAATCCAGAAGTTAATTTATCCTTAGTGACGGTGCAGAGTCCACGTGAACGTCATCCAATTCTGTTTTGATTTGTGCTGCAGTCCAGTCCTTCAAATGAAAACGTTAAGTAACAGCACGAAACTGGTTTTCTAAAATTTCAGTTGCAGTCAACACACTGACCAATTCAAACGACTGTCAACAAGCAACAGTACGCTGTGCAATGTCGAAATTCTTTATACGATCCTTGGAATAATCAAGCTTACCAGCCATGAAGCTGCAACAAAAGCGTTCCACTCTTTCATGGAAATTCCCCAGACTTACTAAACCACCCTTGTACATTGCAGTTCCTGTGGTCAAAGGAACGTTCTCAAGGTTTTCAATAAACGAATTTTCCAATAAAATAGAAGTAATTCAATCCCGTCTTCTAAAATGACAGAGTCTATCAACCAGTTGCCGATCGTGCCGCACCAAACATTGATCGAAAAACAAACCTGGAAATTGGTTTTCTATTGTAGCATGCAGATATTCCTGCGACAGTCGATGATTATTACGTGTGTTGTTGATTCCATTTCGCGTAAACGTGGTTTCATCGGTGAATAATATTAATGGGAGCAAATGACGATTGTCACTTAACCAGTGACACAATTCAAGTCGTGTGGTACTGTCGCCAATGTGAATGTTATCGACACGCTGTGTATGAAATGGGTGCAAGTTCCCCGCAAGTAACGTTCGCCACACACGTGCTGGTGGAAGATTGATATGTGCAGAACGTTGCCATTTGGGGGTAGTAGGACTACGCTGCACCATTTCAAGAACACGTTGCTGTTCCTGTACAGAGTGTTGAGCTACCCGTTCAGAAGGGAAATGGAAACTTGGAAGAATACCTGTTTCACGCAATGTGATGAAAACTCTGATAAACACTCTACAATAAGGAATTCGACATGCCGGAAAGCGCCGGCGCAATTTTTCGATAGCAACAGGAGTACTACCATCACAGAAGCTGTAAACATACCCCATATCTGCATACTCTTCATTAGTGAAGAAGTGTGGCAGTTTATCCAGCGCGTGTACAAACACAGTTGACCGATGCTTCTCGCTGACACACTTGCAATCCCTCGCACTACTTCACTTACAACACACGAAGGAGGCTCTGAGTTCAACGGGCTACTTTAATGGCAGAAAGACATCCCGAGCAAGGTGATAGTTTGGGCTACAATAAAATGTCAAAGAGGTTGGTTGGGTAAGACAAATACATGCGCACCAGTAGCCAAAAAACAATTGTACATTAAATGTGTTCTGTCTCGGAAACCATTCCCACTAGGGTATACGTCCATATGAAGTTGTTTTGCTTCAAATGAGCGTCCTTGTAATATTCATGAATATTGACCAATCCTCGTGTGATACCCTATAGAGTTCCTGTATAGTTCATTGCACACTAGCAACAGTCTGTTACCTGCAGTTCTTAGACGAACATATGCTGCCGTTGCTACTGTCTGAGGATGGACATTTCTAGTTTTTTTCAGTCGATTGATCCCTCACCTTATTGTGGGATAGTTGTCCATGCGCACCAGGATGTCCAGTTTCGCCGGAAATGGATAGGTCGTAGAAGTCCGATGTAGTGCCCACCAACTTTCTCCGTCATACTCATATTTATGGGGACATGTGAAAGTAATTTTCTGTGTAGTGAAGATCAGAAACCTCAGGGAGCGGATTGTTCATGCTTGCGCTCACGTTCCGGTACATGCGTTGGTTAAAGTTCATGAGGAATAGGTGAAGCGGGCAACAAAAAACTTACAACATACTTGACAAGACGTCGACGTCATAATATAGCCATTATGTGTTATCAAAACCATTTGCCTTATTCTGTACAAAATCGGCATCAGTCGAGAATGAATAAAGCTATGTTTTTGTTTTAGAAGGGCAGTTTCACATCTGTGGACTACCCTGTAGGTATAGTTGCATTCTGTATATAAGGAGAGATTACACAGCCGGTTCTCATTCATGAACCACATTGAATTTTGGTCCTTTGTGAGATCTTGTTATGCCTTGCGTAAGAAGGAGAATTACGTCTACTAGCAATGTTGGAATTCGACAGTGGCAGGATCGTGACCTGTCAAGACTGTGGCTTATCGTTCCGTTATATTACTGCTCGCGTTGGTCGGGATCCCAAGACTGTCATACGAATATGGAATCGACGGGTTCAGTAGGGCCATGCTGAACCCCATGCGAGGTCTCAACTGCCTCAAGTGACCAGCGACCAAGAATACAAACATATTGTTTGTTCGGCCGTGCAGGATCGTATACCCACGTCAAGTACCCTTAACCAGAAAATTGGATTTTTAGGAAGACCTATCCACACAGACAGTGCGACGACGTCTAGAACACCAGCGACTGTCACTCCAGCGACCACTGTTGCAGCTTCCCTTGATGCCGCAGCGGTCAGAGACGTCGACAGTGATGCACCCAGCGACAACAGTGGGCACAAGGACGACACCACGACGCCTTTCGGACGAGTCCCCATTCTGCTTACAGCATCAAGACGGACATATCCGCATGTGAAGGCTCCAAGGAGAATGAACGTTCCCAGAATACATTCGTCACCGTCACATGTTGTGATGGTATGAGAAGCCATTGGGTATACAACACGACAGCAGCCGTTATGGTTCTCTCATACTTACGTCGGTGGCTGTGCGCTTCCAGGTTTCTGCGAAGTTATCTTCCAACAAGATAACGCAAGACTGCATCTTGTCTGTGCTGTACTGACCTACTTCGATACAGAGGATGTTGGACTGTCATCCTGGTCACCACGTTCTCCACGTCTATCAGCTGTTTAAAACATCTGTTCGTGCGTCGCCGAGAGACTGGCACACCATCATTCACCAAGCACTACAATTGATGATCTCTGGCACAAAATTGAAACAAAATGGAAAGATGTATCCGCATAAATCATCCAAGCACAGTTAGACTCGATGCCCAGCCGTGTTAGAATCGTTGTTGCAGGCAAAATTGGCAGTTCAGTGCCATAAGTTTCGCAACCTGTATACCCCCAAATCACCTACTTCAGCATGTATTCTTCCTGCTCTACTGTATACGCGTAATGGCTAAAGTATCGGTACTAACTATCCTTCGTGGTGTTGCAGTTTTAATGGCCAGCTTTGCAACTATAAAAATACACGTTCCAGTCACATTAATGTGACCGCTGCCTATGTTTAACGCCAATGTGCAGTAATCACTCAGGAAAGACAGGTGGCAGCACTAGCAGTGGAGGGTATATTAAGCATGTCAGGGGGGCCCGGAAATTGTGCTGTCGTCTTCGTAATGCGAAAACTAATCAATTTATCTGACGTCCATCATTGGCTTTCGGACTAAGGATTGAAACATTTCCGAAATGGCTAAGTTCGTAAGCTGTTTGCATAAAGCAGTGGTTCATGTATACAATGCATGATGGCAAAGAGGCGCTATCCAAAACCAGTGACGGACCATGGATGACAGGGGTGAACGACGGTTGTGTATATGTGTATGGGCAAATAGACTTGCAGCCGTAGAGCAAATGACCGCCCAGATGAACCATGGAGCTACCAACAGCGTCCCCTCAACGACCGTACAGCGAACTTTGCTGCATACGATTCTCTGCAGCAGGCGGCCGTCTCATGCACCCATGTTGGCTGCTGCTCATCGGCGCCAAAGGCTCGAATTTGCATGCAAATACTGCAAGTGGACGTCCACTGAGTGTCGACAGGTATCCTTTACAGAAGAATCACGTTTTATGCTCAATCGGTGTGAAACGTCTGAAAACAAAATACCCTGCAACAATCGCTGGAAACGGTCTGGGGAAAGTTTTCGTGCTATTCTCTACTCTTCTGTCTACCAAACTCCCCGGATTTAAACGCAATCGAGAATCTGTGGGATCACCTCGATCAGGCTGGTCGTGCCGTGGATCCACAGCCGAGAAACCTACCACAGCTGGCCATGACACTGGAATCAGCATGGCTCCACATCCCTGTCGGAACCTTCCAGAACCTCATTGACTCTTTTCCCGCTGCAAAAGGGGATATTCAGGTTTTTCACAGATGATCACCTAAATGTGACTGGACAGTGTACATTTCTTGTCAGTTGCTAATCTACATGACGGTTTATGCTATGTCTCCAATGTTCCAGATTTGCATGAAAGACCGAAGATTTATTGAATCAGCCGTGTGTGCTACATTACCTTTGAAGTCAATAAGAGACGTCCTTCTCACTTACGGTAACGTGGAGTGTACAGGTCTAGGTAAGGTCGAGTTAGTTCGAGTTCGCGTCTTTTTCAATACACAGTTTTAATCTGTCAAGAAGTTTCAAGTACAGATTACATTAAGTTGCTTTGATTTTGGAACGTTTAGTATCTATAGACAAATTTATTCACTCTTAATTACGAACACACAGAAACAGCAAACAGTTCACTCATGACACGTTCTACTGTGCGTCTAATACAGAATCGGCAATACTATTTGCATCAACTTGCGCATTGCTCCGAACTGTTGCCAGTGATCATTATCTAACGTTGGCGCATATCTTCGCCGTTTTTGCGTATTTGGTTCTTTCCTCCAACACTTCCAAAGACTCTCAAAAATGGCTCTGAGCACTATGGGACTTAACATCTATGGTCATCAGTCCCCTAGAACTTAGAACTACTTAAACCTAACTAACATAAGGACATCACACAACACTCAGCCATCACGAGGCAGAGAAAATCCCTGACCCCGCCGGGAATCGAACCCGGGAACCCGGGCGTGGGAAGCGAGAACGCTACCGCACGATCACGAGATGCGGGCACCAAAGACTCTCAATTGCCATCTTTGTTGGTGCTGCGAAATCAGGCCAGCTGCAGCTGAATATGCTCAGATGTTAAGGTCAGCTCTTGCACTGAGTGCTGAACTCAATTCAGCCAGTTTCAATCCTCAAGATACAATGTAGTACAAGAAAATGTGTTGTAGAGAGGTAAGAATTATGCTTCGGTCGGAGGTACAATATCATAGGACTTCATAGGTCTTGGGACTCAATGCTTCTTCAGTGATCGCTAGGTGCGGATTGCCTTTTGAGCTGCGCAGAAAAATCTCAATGTACAGGCTTGCGCCATTTACGCATTAGCTTCAATTCGAGCCACTGGTCAATGTCACGTCTACATGCCAGGTAACTGCGCAACACGATCTCTTCTGTACGGAACAACTTCAAATGATGGTAATGCGCTATAACGTATCTATGAAACGTAATACAACGCACTGGCTGATCTGCCCAGAGGTGCAGATGTCAGCCGTATTTACGCCAGCAGTTCTAATGAAATGAAATGTGTGGCGAGGGCCTCCCGGCGGATATGCCCGATCGCCTGGTGCCTGTCTTTTGAGGTGACGCCACTTCGGCGACTTGTGCGTCGATGAGGATGAAATGATGGTGAAGACGACACAGACACCCAGTCCCTGAGTGGAGAAAATCTCCAACCCAGCCGGGAGTCAAACCCGGCCCGCCCTGCATGCCAAACCGGCGCACTGTCCAGTCTGCTACGGTGGGGCAGTTCCAAATGTTTCGCTATGAAAATTACTGTAATATAGAAGCGGTAATAAAATAATCGTTAAAATTCAGTACTAATTAATGCGAATAGTGCTACAGCAGTGGACATTTAAGAACTGATTCATTGAAAAACTTTTTTTTATCTGGCACAGCTTCCTCACATTCGACGAACATTGTAAGCAGCGGTACTACATTAAGCAAGAGTTCTGTTTAGGTCTTTTCCTCCGTTTTCCTGCCATTATCACACCAATCGAATTTTACGTAAATTGCAGACAGCAAATTAAGGAAGTTCCCCGAATTGTTACTAAACGCAGTACCAGGTCATTTACTGCGCTACTGCTACAAAACAGTTTTATTTGTAACACGTGTAGCGTTCAATACATTTACCACAAACTTAACGCAGCGAACGGGAAGCACGTGAAGATGGAAAGTGCAAGGTTATTCATAGGTACCTCCCGCACCTGCATGATAACTGGAAGACGTACAGAAAAATTATGTGTATTAGTAGACAGAGCATCTCTTCAAGTTTCGATTAGTAACATGACATCGTTGCAGTCAGTGGCGGGCGTGCCAGAACATGTACACAAATCATTCATACCGTTTTCTTGCAACGAAACAGTTCGCGTATGCAGCAAGTTTGAAGTTAGGCTCAAAAATGCCTCTGTAATAGTGAAACCGCGTGGCGCCTTGTGCAACCACCACCGGGTTCGGCGACGTTTCAGTGAGCACACATTCGAAGGAAAGGCCAGAGCTCGGAAGTTCATATGAACTGTAAGTTGGTTTAATGATGTCGCATTGGCATCAAATCTGACCGCGATTCTGCCCGAAGTTATCGTGGACGTGTTACACGATGGGAGAGTCTTCACACACCTTTTTACCCATATGTAACCCCTCTTTTGAGCCTCTGCAACAGAGATCAGAATGATGACGCCCAGCGTTGAAATCAGGCGGGCTTTTATGGGTGCAGGGTAAGGTATTTCAGACACACCGCCGCTCAGAACCGTCTCAAAAAGGACTCAGGAGGGGGCATACAGAAGGTCAATGAAGCAATGGAACCACCCCTCTCCTTGGGGCGTTGATTCCAACACATTTAACTATCGAAAACGACAGTTGACAGTGCGATGAGCAACAGTAGGACGTCGATCTTGACAAATTTTGTCACTGCTCAAACACTCCTCCATCCTCTCCCCGCCCCCCCTCCCCCCCCCCCCCCACGGACGATAGCACACTTTTCTGTGGACAACGTGGCAATGCAACCCCACTGAACGTGATCTCGCCCCTTTGGAATACGGCATGACAGTAATTCTTGCTCTGGTATACAATGTGGAACCACTAGGGACCGTTCAAAGCCATTCGACGAATTTTGAATGTGATCCAAAGCAGAAAAGTGTGTTTATGCTTTCTCATCCCTTTTTTTCCCGCCCTCCTGTTATGTGTCTATGGGAGAAGGCGTACGACATTGAAAAGCACTTGAATGAAACGGCAAAAGGTCCCTTTAAGAACCCCCTCCCCGACCTCCTCCAGTTCTGCAACACCCACGGTACCACTCTACCACGTTTGTTGGGCACTTTAAAAATGGTAATGGTGCTGTACAGAGATACTACACTATTGGCCATTAAAATTGCTACACCACGAAGTAGACGTGCTACAGACGCGAAATTTAACCGACAGGAAGAAGATGCTCTGATATGCAAATGATTAGCTTTTCAGAGCATTCACACAAGGTTGGCGCCGGTGGCGACACCTACAACGTGCTGACATGAGCAAAGTTTCTAACCGATTTCACATACACAAACAGCAATTGACCGGCGTTGCGTAGTGAAACGTTGTTGTGATGCCTCGTGTAAGGAGGAGAAATCCGTACCATCACGTTTCCGACTTTGATAAAGGTCGGATTGTAGCCGTTATCGTATCGCGACATTGCTGCTCGCGTTGGTCGAGATCCAATGACTGTTAGCAGAATATGGAATCGGTGGGTTCAGGAGGGTAATACGGAACGTCGTGCTGGATCTCAACGGCCTCGTATCACTAGCAGTCGAGATGACAAGCATCTTATCCGCATGGCTGTAACGGATCGTGCAGCCACGTCTCGGCCCCTGAGTCAACAGATAGGGACGTTCGCCAGACAACAACCATCTACGCGAACAGTTCGACGACGTTTGCAGCAGCATGGACTATCTGCTCGGAGCCCATGGCTGCGGTTACTCTTGACGCTGCATCACAGACAGGAGCGCCTGCGACGTTGTACTCAACGACGAACCTGGGTGCACAAATGGCAAAACTTCATTTTTTCGGATGAATCCAGGTTCTGTTTACAGCATCATGATGGTCGCATCCGTGTTTGGCGACATCGCGGTGAACGCACATTGGAAGCGTGTATCCGTCCTCATAGCCATACTGGCGTATCACCCGGAGTGATGGTATGGGGTACCATAGGTTACACGTCTCGGTCACCTCTTGTACCCATTGACGGCGCTTTGAACAGTGGATGTTGCATTTCAGATGTGTTACGACCCGTGGCTCTACCCTTCATTCGATCCCTGCGAAACCCTACATTTCAGCAGGATAATGGACGACCGCATGTTGCAGGTCCTGTTCGGGCCTTTCTGGATACAGAAAATGTTCGACTGCTGCCCTGGCTAGCACATTCTTCAGATCTCTCAGCAATTGAAAACGTCTGGTCAATGGTGGCCAAGCACCTGGCTCGTCACAATACGCCAGTCACTACTCTTGATGAACTGTGGTATCGTATTGAAGCTGCATGGACAGCTGTACCTGTACGTGCCATCCAAGCTCTGTTTGACTCAATGCCCAAGCGTATCACGGCCGTTATTACGGCCAGGGGTGGTTGTTCTGTGTACTGATTTCTCAGGATATATGCACCCAAACTGCGTGAAAATGTAATCACGTCAGTTCTAGTATAATATTTTTGTCCAATGAATACCCGTTTATCATCTGCATTTCCTCTTGGTGTAGCAATTTTAATGGCCAGTAGTGTAATTTACCGATCCCCACACGCTGACGGGACAGGCAATCTATTCCACACTGCGGTTCAGCGGGATGTTGAAGGGGTTGCCTATCTGGTCGACGGTTAGGTTCAAATCGCTCTGAGAACTATGGGACTTAACATCTGAGGTCATCAGTCCCCTAGAACTTAGAACTACTTAAACATAACTAACCTAAGGACATCACACACATCCATGTCCGAGGCAGGATTCGAACCTGCGACCGTAGCAGTCGCTCTGTTCCAGACTGAAGTGCCTAGAACCGCAGGCCACACCGGCCGACGACGGCTAGGATTTAGTAGATCAGTGTAGTTCAGGGTCCCTGTACAGAGATATTTTTTGAAAGTGTCCAACAAAGGTGCGCAGCTGGCAGGGATGGTGTTGCCGAACTGAGAGTCTTACGGAACCCTTTGCCGTTTTCACGCGCGTTTCAGTGTCGAAACCTCCTGTGTGCACAACACAGGAAAGCACGAAAAAGAATGGATGAAAAAGCATGAACACTCTTCTCTGCTTCGAATCACGTGCAAGTTTCGTCGAATGGTTCTGAACAGTCCCTAGCCGTTCCTCCCTATGTACCAAAGCAAAACTTGCGGTCACGCTACACTCCAAAGAGGTGTCTTCAACGGGAGTGTAAACCCACGATGTCCTTAGAGAAGGGCTGAATCGTTCGGTTGGGGCGGGGGGGGGGGGGAGGGGGCTCAGCAATGACAAACTTTCTCAAGAACGTCGTCCTGTTGCTCACTGCACCGCGAACAGTCGTTTTCGATCGCGAAACGTGTGGGAATCAACGCACCAAGGAAAGGGGGAGGGGGTTCATTGACATGGTTTGTGCTACCTCCTGAACCTTTTGTGTCGTTTCTGATCGTCTGCGTGTCTGAAACATTTCCCTCGTCTACCTATAAGAGAACTGTGTGATTTCAACGCTTGGTGTTGCGGTTATGACCACCATCGCAGAGGTGTCAAACGAAGGGATGAAATGTGTGTGAGACAGGTGTGACGACCTCCCCATGATGTGTACGTTCATGGTGACGTTAGGCAGAACTGTAGTAAAATTTGGTGCCAGTGTAACATTATTAAACCAACTTACAGCTCATATGAGCTTCTGAGCTCTGGCCGTTCTTCCCGTGTGTCACCGAGCCCGAGGGTAGTGGAACCAAATTTCAAACTTATGCGTCATAATGGGAGACAGTTACAGGGTTTCCACAAAGTGATCCTTTAATTGTGATGCACATTGTAGGTTTTGGAGAATCATTTGCTGAAACCCAGAGGTACTTATAAACATCTTTGTATATTTGCATTGAGACGTTCTGCCTACAATAGAGTACAGAGACATTATGTCTACACTAGAGTACCGAGCCAATGTTCAATATCCTAGACGATCACATGATAAAAATATTTCTTCAATTAGTAATACTTCCACGTTTACAAAATGCCTAAACGTTAAGGTTTTACTTTATTGAAACGCAACTAAGTGTGATAACGACGATGTGAGTATTTTTTGTCACTCTTTTCAGCTAGGCACATCAGCCGATGTTGTTGCTGCACATGTCTGTTGAGCAGTCAATTACATGTATTATTCTGTCCACAATGAACAACAGAATCAAGTTTCATATCAAATTACGATGCACTTTTTTACTATTTTGCTTTCAAAGTCACTTAGGCGTTAAAACGATTTATCTGGTTGAAATACTTCACTAATGTGCAAATTCTAGAAAAAAAACCACTCAATTTGCAGTAAACGAAAACCATATACATTACTGGCCATTAAAATTGCTACACCAAGAAGAAATGCGGATGATAAACAGGTATTCAATGGACAAATATATTATATTAGCACTGACATGTGATTACACTCACGCAATTTGGGTGCATAGATCCTGAGAAATCAGTACCCACAACAACCACCTCTGGCCGTAATAACGGCCTTGATACGCCTCGGCATTGAGTCAAACAAGGCTTGGATGGCGTGTACAGGTACAGCTGCCCATGCAGCTTCAACACGATACCACAGTTCATCAAGAGTAGTGACTGGCGTTTTGTGACGTGTCAGTTGCTCGGCCAGCGTTGACCAGACGTTTTCAATTGGTGAGAGATCTGAAGAATGTGCTGGCCATGGCAGCAGTCGAACATTTTCTGTATCCAGAAAGGCCCGTACAGGACTTGCAACATGCGGTCGTGCATTATCCTGCTGAAATGTAGGGTTTCGCAGGGATCGAATGAAGGGTAGAGCCACGGGTCGTAACACATCTGAAATGTAACGTCCACTGTTCAAAGTGCCGTCAATGCGAACAAGAGGTGACCGGGACGTGTAACCTATGGCACCCCATACCATCACGCCAGGTGATACGCCAGTATGGCGATGACGAATACACGCTTCCAATGTGCGTTCACCGCGATGTCGCCAAACACGGATGAGGCCATCATGATGCTGTAAACAGAACCTGGATTCATCCGAAAAAATGACGTTTTGCCATTCGTGCACCCAGGTTCGTCGTTGAGTACACCATCGCAGGCGCTCCTGTCTGTGATGCAGCGTCAAGAGTAACCGCAGCCATGGGCTCCGAGCAGATAGTCCATGCTGCTGCAAATGTCGTCGAACTGTTCGTGCAGATGGTTGTTGTCTTGTAAACGTCCCCATCTGTTGACTCAGGGATCGAAACGTGGCTGCACGATCCGTTACAGCCATGCGGATAAGATGCCTGTCATCTCGACTGCTAGTGATACGAGGCCGTTGGGATCGAGCGCGGCGTCGTATTACCCTCCTGAACACACCGATTCCATATTCTGCTAACAGTCATTGGATCTCGACCAACGCGAGCAGCAATGTCGCGATATGATTAACCGCAATCGCGATAGGCTACAATCCGACCCTTATCAAAGTCGGAAACGTGATGGTACGCATTTCTCCTCCTTACACGATGCCTTGCAACAACGTTTCACTAGGCAACGGCGGTCAACTGCTGTTTGTGTATGAGAAATCGGTTGGAAACATTCCACATGTCAGCACGTTGTAGGTGTCGCCACCGGCGCCAACCTGGTGTGAATGCTCTGAAAAGCTAATCATTTGCATATCACAGCATCTTCTTCCTGTCGGTTAAATTTCACGTCTGTAGCACGTCATCTTCGTGGTGTAGCAGTTTTAATGGCCAGTAGTGTATAAACTAGTAAGAGTTATCAAGTACCTCATTACAGTAGACATCGACTCTGTTTGATGTTTTTACAACAGTTTGCACAAACATTTCGTTTTATTAAGTTATGTAGGAAGTTTCGAAACTAGATATCCATGTAGTTCGAAGAAACATCAGAAATATGCCAAGATAAAGACGACCAGTTTTTGAAGTGAGTAAGATACCTTCAACAATGAACAGGTATTTCCAGCCTCATATTACCTCACATCTGGTGTGAATTTAAATGGTATAAGTGAACTGTTCGAATTATTTAACAGGTATAAAGGAAAAGAAACTGTGGTCTCACATTCTCTCTAAGCAGATAACAAAACATGACGAAGCAGAAATCTATGATATATTGCAGCGCATATATGCCGTATAGTCACGAAAATGATATCAAAGACACAGTAAAAAATTAGCAGTTTGTATAGAAATTATGTGGTCTTAGTGTAAGGAGACAGTATTTTCACGATGGGGAGTGTTACACCACAAGCAGATTTATGTTCTCGGCTACATGCCGTAGATCGGGACTCTGAAACTTACACAGCACTATCGCTAATGAACAACCTTAGAAAACCTGTTGTTACATGCTCTACTGTCGTTATAGTCATCATTGTGTACTGGGCTCAACATTTAATTTGCTGCTACTGAAATTATGAACCGCTGTCAAACATAACCTTGGACGGTTAGTGACTCGCAATTGAAGACAAAAAATCAAATTCTCCTAAATATTAAATCTTTCTACGAGATGGGTAAAAAGTGAACTGGGCTATGCCACGTTGACACATGTATCTGCTACCTTCGTATCTGTTCCGGTAGTTTTCGAAATGGTCGCTATTCGATAGTAATTCCTTTATTTTTTGCCATCGGAAATTGCTATGAAATATGAAGCATAGTTTAGGATGTTTTAATACCTTGAAATTTCCCATGAATTAAATTCAAGGATATATTTCTTTGGGGCTTTACGTGTTGACTAATTGTCAATTGGCATGCCAATTAACAGCTGTCTTCACGCTGATTCGCACTCACTTCACTGGACAAACCGCCTTTCATTTAACCGCCACACCTGACGCTCAAGGCTGATGGAAGTGTGGGAACATTTCCGAGCGCTTTGCAGCTGCGTCCTTGCCATCACGATCTTAAATGGTTAGAAATACCATGTTCAGGAGAGGTTCACAACTGAGTGAGAAAATAAAATAAAGCGAACCTGCTGTGACAGGACATGGCACAATATATCGCCCGAGATTGCTATCACAGCTTCTCACTTCGCTCTCATAAAAAATTACCTTCGGATAAGAGCCGTGATGCATCCATATTCGCAGTCCAGAGACATGATTCAAGGGCAAGCACAGCTGTGTAAGACACTGATATGACGCGAAGAGAGCCCATTTCGTCGGAATGCAAGACACAGGTAGAATTCTCACCGAACACAACAACGTTTACAAAAACAAGTACACCAAAAAAGAATAGCATAAAAGAATCCAAACTGCGAGAACGTGTAGAACAAAAATCACTGATTAAGAATAAGCCAAAATGGTGTACTTAAAAGATCAGTTACGATCGGGACAGGAAATGTCAGTATTATCTTAATCTCAGGTTATAGAAATTTATCAAATGAAATACACGGTATGACAAAACAGCAACAAACCACGGAGGAATTATACGAACGGGACGGAAACTGGCAGATGTGATTTACATGTACAGACAAACAAATGATTTCAATTTTATAAAAATTGAATGATTTATTCAACAGAAAGAGCTTCACAAATTGAGAAAGTCAATAACACGTTGGTCTACCTCAGACCCTTATGCGAGCAGTTATTCGGCTTGGCATTGGTTGACAGAGTTCTTGGGTGTCCTCCTGAGGGATATCATGCCAAATTCTGTCCAATTGGCGCATTAGACCGTCAATACTCCTAGCTGGTTGGAGGGCCTTACCCATCATGCTCCAAACGTTCTCAATTGGGGAGAGATCTGGCGACCTTAGGTAGGATTTGTCAAGCACAAAGTCAAGCAGTGGAAACTCTCGCCGTGTGCGAGCGGGCATAATCTTGTTGAAATATGAGACCCGGATGGCTTGCTGTGAAGGGCATTAAAACGGAGGGTAGAATATCATTGCCTTCCCGCTCTGTTATGAGGGTGGCGCGGATGACAATCAAAGGGGTCCTGCTATGAAAAGAAATGACACCCCGACCACCACTCCTGGCGACAGTCAGGTTGCTACTCCACCGCTGCCCGGAACTTCTCCACACACGTCTCCGCTACTCATTGAGATTCACGTCGAAGCGAGACTCGTCAATGAAGACAATTCTACTCCAGTCAATGAGGTTCCAGGCCGAAGACGAGTCTGGAGATGCCCCAGTTAGCGGCTGGATACCAGCCTGACTGCCGCCCGCCGTAAGTGGTGGTTGTTGTTGTTGGGATATTGAAGGGGACTAAACAGCTAAGGTCATCAGTCCCCCGCCGTAAGGTCTGACAGCCAGGAGTGATGCTCTGGTGTGCCATTTATTCTCATAACAGGATCCCTTTGGTTGTCATCCGTGGCACCCTTACAACACAGCGGTATGTCGACGATACTGTACGCACAGTTTTGTTGCCCTTCATGGCAAGCCATCTTGGGCTTACATTTCAGCAAGATAATTCCCGCTCGCACACGGCGAGGGCTTCTACTGCTTGTCTTCATGCTTGCCAAATCCTACCGTGGCCCGTAAGGTCGCCGGATCTCTCCTCAGTTGAGAAAGTTTGGAATATCGTGGGCAGGACCTACCAACCAGTTGGAGATTTTGACGATGTCACACACCAATTGGTCAGAGACTGGCACGATATTCCTCAGCAGTACATCCAACAACTCCATCAATCAATACCAAGCCGAATAACTGCTTGCATAAAGGCCAGAGATGGACCAACACGTTATTGAGTTTCTCAATTTATGAAACTCTTTCTCTTGAATAAGTCATCCAATATTTCTAAAACTGTAATCATTTGTTTGCCACTATACGTACCCAACATCTACCGATTTCCGTCCCATTCGGATAATTCCTAATTCCTTCGTGATGCGTCTTTTTTTTTTAAGTGAAGAGTAGTGAAAGCAATTCCAATGTGCCTCATCGACGACGAAAGCGCAGCATTAGCGCGAAATTGGGGCCGAATTGACACAATGGTCCGTCTTTGAGACAAAAATTTATTATACTGTAATATTTTGGTTCGTACGGAGCATGCTGGTAAGGTAGTGATGCATGTCTGGAACTAGGGAAAGGAGAGCCTCGTACACAACGACGAGCGAGTGGCTAAACACGCAATGTGATCGCAGCATGGGTTGACGGCCATCACGTCTGTGTACTATAATGTTTCATCGAAAATGAGGGGTCGACCCTAGAACATAACAGCTGGGGTGAACCTGTCTGCGTCGACAACTCGGCATGTTTTATACAGGCTGGGCTGGTGATACGCTTGCCGATTTGACGACTTTAGTTGTCCGGAGCTCACGAACGTCTTACACTTCAGTTAGTACGCGTACACTGTTGCTAGCCTATTGAGGGGGGAAATGTATTGTTTTAGAATGAGCTCTGTATCAGTCTTCCCCACAGTAATGGCCGCATAGATATTGGAGGTTATGGTAGTTATTGTAATTTATCAGTCTGCATTTCTGAGTGGCATAGCGAGCATATCCCAAGCCTGAGGCACTACTGGATACAACACGAAATTTCATCTACATCACACTGAAGGCAATAAAATCAGCAGCTGCTATACGAGGCAGATCTCAGAAGCCCAGATACTGTCATTCTTCAGGAAACTCCATATGCCACAATTTCAGCAACACAATGTCCGGTCACATGTGGAGACGAATGAGGAAGATCTCTTAGAAAAACGACCAGTACCAACACCTCCACATTTTTCTCACCTAACGTATCATCAATCGTACTAGTCGGGAACATGGTTGGTCTGCAGCTTCTTCGTTGCAGTCGTCCAGCACCCACGTGTTATGCTTTGTGGATTCGCATGCTTTCGCACCTGTATGGAGATTTCTCATGAAAATATTCAAATGCTCTTCGAGTACAAGTCGTGACGTTTTGGGGGTTCTGCTTGCAACACATATGGCCTTCCAAAGAGAGAGATTATCCCAATCATTTGCATATTTTAATGAACTTCATCAGCGTTACAAAGGTCATTTAAATCAACGTATATTTATGCTATTTTGTCAAAAACTGTCATTTTGAGACCGTGGCTGTGTGTAAAATGCCAGTTGATTCTTTCAAACAAGAAAACACCAACCAGTCACTATTCATAATGCTATTTATTTACACAAATAGCGCCGTTACCGATTTCGAACCTACAGGTTCATCTTCAGAGGCTCTTCCCGTCTAAATACATATTTGCTGACGCTTACATTAGTTTTCTGTTCTTTATTAGCCCTTGTGGTGAAAGTTCCTTGGAGCTTTTTGCAAAAGTTAAGTGTTTGTTTTGGATCTCAGCAACCAGATCGTACTCTAAACAATGAATGTATCATCTCTCTTATACCGCTGATGTTTTGACGACTGACAGACGAAGAGAATGCAGAATTACTATTTTAGAGATGAAAGAAGGAAGAAAAGTTGAGGTGTAACTACTCTTCAAAGTCGGGGAAATATAGACAAAACACAAGGGCATCTGAAGGCGGATGGCGTAGCGTTTTCAGACGATCTGTCCTGACAGCAGTCTGACAGTACAGAAGGAAACTACGGAAGCCCTATATTTTGATAGTTTGGTGTGGATTTGAGAATCATACTTCCCGAATAAGTGTCCGTTCTGCCAGACAAGCACGACTAGAGGAAATGGCTTCCGCATCCGTCATAGAGCCTTATTATGACACATTGACCCTGCCTGAAGCATTGCTTATATTTGACAGAGGCAATCCGAAGAAAACTTTCAAACTTCCTCTACTAAGTGATCATTTGACATCATGAAGATATGGCACCATTCACTTCTTCTGTGAAAGCAGTGAACTGCTCAAGGTCCCGGCGGAGGTTCGAGTCCTCCCTCGGGCATGGGTGTGTGTGTTTGTCCTTAGGATAATTTAGATTAAGTAGTGTGTAAGCTTAGGGACTGATGACCTTAGCAGTTAAGTCCCATACGATTTCGCACACATTTGGACTTTTTTTTTTTTTTTTTGAACTGCTCAAATTCCGCATCATTACTGATGAAGTCACAATGCCTATTAACTATTTGAATCAAGCACAAGCGTTTATTATTTCCAGTCACAACTATGTATCTTTTCCTCCATCGGTTGTACAACACACAACCCTGGCATATTGCTTCACTGTGCAACGTACTCGCCCGCTTACCTACCTCTGGCAAGCCTTGAGTACCTGTAATACTGGTGCTACGTCACTCAATAGCTGTAAGAAAAGCAGTAATAACTGTACTGCATATCGACGCTGCTCTCCATTTGCTCTTGTGGACTTATCAGGGACTGTCGATAGATCGTAGCGTCGGTCGCGTCTCCTAACACATAAAACTAGCGAAAGGAGGTAGGTCAAAGAGGGGAGACATGTCGTAGCAGTTCAAGTGCTATGTGAACAGTCATTTATTTAATAGAGGAGAAGGTGCAAAAACTGGCACAGGCGTAAATATGGGCACCGCTACCCATGGCGGTATGGAAGATGCTGCGGATTGGCTTCCAGAACCGTCAACACTACCGTTTGTTGATGGATTGTAGTGGCGAGCAGTTGGAACTTTTCCTTCAGGAGGTGTCATTGTAACGTCGGTATGCGAATTGGTATTTGTTCTGGAGTACAAGCCTTTGACGAGTTTGTGAAATCGTATCTTTTCCATATCCTTACAGTTAGTTTAAAATAATTTCATAGTGACATCTGGAAAGCAGAAACCTAAGCTACATTTAGGAACAAGTCTTTAGTCACCCACATCCTGTGGGTGATGTGGATAGTAGACACTTCTTTGGGTGGGATTGGTGTATATATAGGCCCCCATTTAAAGACCACATTATTCCCTGGGGACTTCAAGTGCAGTTTCTCTGTTCGGCAATATTAAGAAGAGAACCACCACTCGATGATCCAAATCAAACGGTGTGCAAGGATCAATTGACCAAGTCGCTTGACAAAACTATTGTGAAGGAAAGATCGTTCGGTTGGATGCCAGTTACAAGACAGGGTTGGTAACATTAAAACCAACAAACAAACTAACACCGTCCGAACAGGTTATGAAGGCCCAACGGGACCGACCGGCCGCAGTGTCATCCTCAGCCCATAGGCGTCACCGGATGCGAATACAGAGGGGCATGTGGTCAGCGCACCGCTCTCCCGCCCGTTGTCAGTTTTCATGACCGGTGCTACTACTTCTCAATCAAGTAGCTCCTCAGTTGGCCTCACAAGGGCACCCTACTTGCCAACAGCACTCGGCAGATCGGACGGCGACCTATCCAGGTGTTAGTCACTCCAGACAGCACTTAACTTTAGTGGTCTGACGGGAACTAGTGTTACCACTGTTGCAAGTCCGTTGGCTAGGTAGGATTAAGGGCCTTCAGAATGGAAAATTCAACCCATAAGATGATCTGATTGCTCATCAAACTCCTGGAATCCTCCCTTTGTGAAGAGAGATAATGTCCTGGACGCCAGCAGTGGTGATACTCCAGACCAGAGCGATGCAACCTGCATCTTTTGTGAAGAAAAGTTATTCAAGCTACTCGCAGGGAAGTGTGGGTTAAATGTGTTATGTGCCAAACGTAGGGACACAGACTGAACTGGGACGAAAGAGCCATTACGTATGCGATCTCGGCAAATAATTTTTAATTTGATGTTAATTTAAAATGCTTAAATACACAAGTTGCTCTGGTAGACTAGTCTATCGTTTTATCCAGTTTTATTAAAGCATTTTGAAAGATCTTATAGAACAGGAATGTAATGAGCAGAACTAAAAAATTAATATACAAATCCATATTAGAGAGTGTGGTTCTGTATGGAACGGAGACCTGGACAATTAACATGAAGCACATATGACGTAATGGATAGGAAGAAATTACAGTGATACGGGCATGTACGACTACTGGAGAAAACCAGGATACCAAAATTGATACTGGAGTGGGAACCGGAGGGGAGAAGAAGAAGAGGACGACCTATGACCACCTGGCTCCAAAATGTACAGCACACAGTGTGGAGAATGGGCGCAGAGGAAGAGGACACAGAAGATCGAAACACCTGAAGGAATATTTTGAAAATATAGGTTAAGAACGTTTATTGTTTGTATTGTAATTTCCAAGTAAATTATTATGTTGGAGATAAGCCTCTGTAATGAGGAAAAGCTCAAAAATAATAAAAAATAAAAGATTTTTTGTGACTTTTTTGGAGGGGCCATATTTACACTCTGTTTTAGTGCTATTTTAATAGTTTTTGTGAATCTTAGTTTCTGAATAGAAATAACTGATATTAATCATGGTTTTGCCTCTTATCAACTAGTAAACTTTGTATTGGCGTGTTTGATAACGAATATAAGAAATCTAGACTTTTTTCTAAAGAAAGTATCTTTAAATCGAAAACATCTTTCTCTCTATCATTAAATAGAAATTCCGCAAAAGACAAGTTGCTTTAAAGTGCTTTGGCATTTCAATTATGGTACCCTAACGGGTATCATAACCGTGAGTTCTCGGCTGTCAGCTTACGGTAGGAAGGTTACCAAAATGAGAGCTCACTCTAGCTTGGCTAGAAGCAAGAGATTTGCTCTTGTGTTGTTGCCACGCGGATTTAGTTAATTTCATTAGCAAATAGAAGAGTATAAAATGCAGTCGTAGGTAGAGTGCACTTACTCAGTTGTGAGCCTTTTGTCCTAGCCATTCGGTCAAACAGTGATTACAGAAAGAATGACATTTGTGGAAAACGGGTGGAAAAGGAGTTCTTCATTCACTTGTAGTGAATTCTGCAGGTGCGCAGGCTCCAGTTGTTTGCTGTACTCGCCCCACGTGTTGGTGGAAGGCCTGGAACAGTTATACGAGGGGACTTCATAAAGTAAGTTACGCATTGTTATGGCAGGCTAAGTAACTTTTATTGAAAGTTGCACTACACTCCGAAGTAACACAGGTACATGAGACTATTTTTCAATAGAGTCAAAAAGTCTCTTTAAACAACGGTCGAGGCATTCTACTAACTGTTCAGTTCCCCGACGATAGAATCCGCTCCTTGGTCACGTAGCCATTCGAAAACTACTGTGTGAACGTCCTCGCAGTTGGAAAACATCTTTTCTCCTTCGACTGCTTAGAATCAGTTCATCGATTACCTTGATACTGTCGTCTGTGGTCGATGTCGATGACCTTCCTTCCCGATCAGGATCACCCACGTCTGTGCGACCTTGGTAAAACTG
This sequence comes from Schistocerca piceifrons, assembly GCF_021461385.2. Taxonomy (NCBI): domain Eukaryota; kingdom Metazoa; phylum Arthropoda; class Insecta; order Orthoptera; family Acrididae; genus Schistocerca; species Schistocerca piceifrons. The sequence continues at coordinate 275,886,195 of NC_060149.1, forward strand.
TTGGCACCATTTCACTATGGCTAGAGGCGACATTGCTTTTCGTTGATATATAGCTAGAGTTTCATGGTGAATCTATGTGCAATTAAGACGTTTTGCCCACAAGAATCGAACTGTCCCGCGTGCTTCAAATTAGGCGTACGTTTCCAGTTGCCGCGCCATCTTAGCAGCACACTTTGATGCACCTGTTACCCATACAACAGTTGGAATGTCTCTGCAAGAAACTCAGAAGATGTAGTATCTTCTGACAGAGCGCCACTATTGTTGCACAATGGTCTTATAGTGGGACAACATGATTTCTGTGTCCCTACGTAGCAGAATCCTTTCGCCGTTCCTCAGGCTCGTTCTCCACCATCTTATCGGCATGTTCACATTCCTTACTGTTTTGTGTTTTTCAATATTTAATACTGTGTTTAAAGTATGCTAGTAATGCGGAAACCTTTCGCAGCCCAAGAAATATAAATCGTTTCCTGCAACGATCATACCGTGATTAACAATATTAGATGGCACTATTTCGACACACAGGGTGGCCTCGTTCTTTCTAGGGGGGCATGCTGGCACAGAAACTATACAGTATTCTTCTCTTTCCAGATGTAATGTTCAGACAAAGGCTGCAGGTCTCTAAATACCCATGTTGGACCCTTGTTTTCTCGGCCTGCTTGCTATATTGGATAATGAAAACTAGTCACTAAATGGAGGTTTAAAGTCTGAACGTTGCCTACTTGAATGGTTTTCTTCACTTGGATGCCAATTAAAATTACAACACATCGCATCTCCTATTTAATTTACTTAGAAATTAGAAATACTAAAAGTGTGATTTAGAAAAAAAAATATTAGGTTACACAGTAAGTACATATGCCAGTTCGACACAAGTGGTTAAAGTCTGTGACATGACACATACGCTGGTGAGCTCTAAGGTGGCTAAAATTATTGACATCATGGAATTGTAAGTATTGGCTCGGATGAGGGACCGAGGCCACGGAGGTGCTGGGCATCCATGGCTGGAGAGGAGAGCAGAAGTGAGAGGCCAAAGGTTAACGGGTTGTTTTTCCATGCCTCCGGGCTTGGGGGAGTAGGTTAACCATTGCGGCCAGATGGGTTGAGACTGTGGCTTTAAACACGGCTTCAGAGTTTCTGTCTCTCTTGAGCTTCCGATTGCCAATTCAATCCAGCTGTCTTTCTTAAGTCTCTGTCCCATCTGTCCAGTGTTTTCCCCTGTGGTCTTTTTTGGTAAATTGTGCTCCAATTTGGTACTTGTTTTGACCACCTGCCATCTGTTCTTCACCGAGCGGGGTAGCGCAGTGTTAGGCCCAATGGACTCGCATTCTGGAGGACGACTGTTCAAACCCGTGTCCGACCATCCTTATTTGGGTTTTCCGTGCTTTCCCTAAATTACTTAAGGTAAATGATGGGATGGTTCCTTCGAAAGGGCACGGTCGCTTTCCTTCTCCATCCCTCCCTAATCCGAGCTTGTGCTCTGTCTCTAATGACCTCGTTGACGATGGGACGTTATACACTAATATCCCCCTCCTCCTTTTGCATCTGTTCTTCGAGTGATATTACCACCACACTGCCGTTTCAAGGTATTCACTCTTTCCATGTCACTGACTTTATTGTCCACCTGATATCAGTTACTTTCTTCCTGTCTGACTTTGTGTAGCCCAACACTGATCTTTCCATTTCGCTTTCGTTACTACAAGTTTACTAACAATTTATTTATTTAATGTCCAAGTCTCACAGCCATAACTTATGACTGACAGTGTACGTTGGTCAAAAACTGTTTTCTTCAGTTCAGCCAACATCTTAGACTTCAAACCCGAAGAATATCTTCCGTAAGCTTTCCAGTGTAATCTAGTACGTCGAAAGAATTCTGATTTTAAGTCTACTTTCATATTTACAAGTTGAGCCAGGTAGACATATTCTCTAACCCTTTACAGACGAGTACTTCGAACAGATGTAGTTCCTTCTGGTATCCATTCACTCATCAAGATCTTGGTTTTACCACAGTTCACTTTCAGATCAACTTCAGAGCAGACTAATTCAAGTTCACTAACCAATATTTCATGTCCTTCTATTCTATTTGAAATAACATAATCTTTCTCCCAAAATTTGGATTCTTTTTATTTTCCAATGCAATTTAGACATTTCTTTTTCTAGGACTGCTGAAAATAGTTTTGGAGAAACAGAGCCGCCTTGTTTTATACGTGTTTCAATGGGAAATTCATTGATTTGCACAACAACACTCATACGGTACAGAGGTTTTGTATATGTTGTATATGATTTTGATTTAGCCCTTTAGAGACTCAAACATAGCAAGGTAATTCATCGAATCGAATTCCTTTTCAAAATCTATAAAGGCAAGGCAAAGAGGTAGATGGTAGTCATTTGTTCTACGGATTGTTTCGCATAGAGTGAAGATATGATCAGTTGTGTTAAATCTTGCACGGAAGCCATCTTGCTCAATGCGTAGACTCAGGTCAAGTGTCGTGCTGAATCTGGTACTCAGAATTCTAGTGAAAACAGTATGATCAGAAGGCTGATAGGGCGATAGTTCTCTATATCTTTAGTGCTAACTTTCTCGTATATAATATTAGGATTATTTTAACTGTATTCCAATCTCTTGGTAATTTTCCACTCTGCAAACAACTTGAAAATATTTTAGTAAATGCGCTATAGATTCCTCATCTATCAGCTTTAAAATATCGACTGAGACATCAAGACCTTATTCTCAGGTATATTATAAAATATCTTACAAAACTGACGAAGTTATGCTGTCACTAAAGAAGAAGAATATTGCACAATGCATTATAAATTAATAACTGTTGAACGCTTCACGCGATCTTTACAAACAAGGCGGAGAACACTAGCCATCATCATTGCAAGCCACACGTCTGTACATGTTTTATTTATTGAGTTATACCGTGTTTTATGGCTTTTTATTTATGTAAATGTTGCACAACATCGCATTCTCCACATTTACACAGAGAATAAACGCAGCATAATATCTCTTGTACCTTTCCCTATTGAAGGTGATCCGATGAACCCTCTGCCAGGCAATTAACTGTGAATTGCAGAGTAATCATGTAGATGTAGATATGTGTAGTTTATTAAGTGGTTTCTTATTTAATTAATTAAATGTGAATTCAGGCTATTATAAACACTCTCACCATTTGAAAGTGGAACTTCGAATATAATATCTGATACCAAAATTGAATAGAGAGCAAACAGATGCTTCTGTTGAGTAGGCCATCTTTACTGTTTACCATTAACAGAAATTTCTTTGTCATTGATATGTGCGAAAAATTAATTTTTTAATTAAATGTGCATAAACTATTAGATATACGACATTGTGTAAGGCCTGAGAGAGACCGTCTGAGACTAACGCTCCTTCTAACATATACGATGTATTTGTGAGTTATGTATATTGTAAATGATGGTCAATTTATGCACTGAGTGTTATTTGCAAGATTTGTTGGGTTAACTTAAACCTTATAAGAAAATGCAAATGGACGCTCCTGGTCGTTCTTCGCAGGACAATCTTTGAGATAACGTGTGTGTTGGTGAACAGGTAGCGTGGTAGATTTTGGGTGACAAGTGGCTGCACGAATATTTTGACATTCGTTCTTAGGAAATTTATCTTTTCGTATGTGTTAGACGATGAGTAGCTTTCACCTTTGATTTATTTCGGTTGCATTTTGGAATGATTACTGGTTAGCCTGTTGTAGAGATGGGCAAACTGAAACACGTAACTGTTTCGAAACAAATGAAACAGTACAATGTAATGTTTCGATACGCTGTTCAGAAACAGTGAAACAGTTTGTGTTTTGTAATCTAATAAACCTAGACATTTTATCATCTTGAATGTCTACTGTATAGGTATGTCCATAGAAACACAAATGAGGTGCGAGAGCGCTAATCATATCGCAGAAAGTATGAAACTATCACTTAGGCGTCTTGGCTGTTTCGTATTTCATGCAGCAAATGCGCTGCTTTCGTGTCGTGTGACTTTCATACTTTTCAATTGGCTGAGGACAGCCATAGCTGAAGACAGAAGAACCACCACGAACGGAACTGGAGGTGGGAGCGAACTGCAGAAACAACGGATATGGTACTGAGATTCCCACATTCCGCTAGTATGGGAATATACCCATCCTGCTAATTCCCATGCACACAAAGGGAATCATTGTGGATAATAGGCACAGTGACTATAGACTCACAAATAATGCCAAATAATTCGAATAAATAACAAAATATAACAGAAAAAAATTTTGTCTTTCAAGGTGTTTCGAACCGTTACTATAAATTCACCATGCTTCCCAGCCCTTCCCGTTCAGTGATATGTCAAACAGATTGCTTGCAATTATACCTACATTAAATTTATGTATATGTATAATAACTGTCACTCTACGCCTTTTTTATTCAAAATGTTCCATGCTTACTTGCGTTTCTTAATATGATTACTGTACTTGAACAGAGAAACATATGTTATAAAAAAAGTGTAATTTAACTGAATGATTTTCACATATTTATTATTTTGAATGTGAATAGTATGCGTTGTTTTATTGTTTGGTTAATGTTTATAAAGCAAATGTTACGCCATTTCGGAATAGGACAGTCATCTAGAAACGAAGCTTTATTTTCGGATATCTTAAGCTTCATGCTATTGCTTGTCAAAACGATTTCGACACTCTTGAAAGTGTTTCACGAAGTGGTATGTTGTGTTTCAGTACCTGTGCCGAGCCCGAATCTCGTCCGACACAGAGCGGAATGAAACATCACTGTTTCGATACAATCAGTCCGTTCCAAGCACAGGTGGACTGAAACAGCCTTATTTTGAAACAACGATACAGTTTCTGTGTCTGGCTCGAGATCGAATCTGGTCCGGATATCCGAGACAGGGGCGGAATGAAACACCACTGTTTCGAAACAGTGAACCACAACCGTTCCGAAACACTGAAACAGTTCCACGTATCGATACACTGTATCGAAACATAGAAACAGTGGCCAAGTCTAGCCTGTTGAAATATACTCATCAGTACGCAATTTTTGATGTGGTAGTTAATGTATTGAACTTTATTTATTTGAGAGCTGGTTATTATTTTGTAAATATTTTAAAGGAATGGGGTTGTGTTTTTCGCGAACGAGAGAAGTTTCATTGGTATTTGGGGAATCTGTTACGACTTAAATTTTCAAACCGCAATCTTTACTGCTACTCATTATTATTATTTTATTTCATGCGTAATCGCATATTTGTAGGACCGCCATTTTAATTATTTATGTGCTTCATTACACTGACTGAATAAATCGTCAGATCGTTCAACATAAATACTTTGCTGTTGCACACAATCAATTACTGGAAAAAATAAAATCCTTTTCATAATATTTTATAATATTATACTATTTTAGAATTTTTTATTTGTTTACACTTGTCCTTCATTTAAATAACTTGCCGATGCTTAGATAATTTAGACTGAAAGAGTACGAGTTAAACCAATTTTGCTGCGAGTTTAGCTGCTGGACATGAAAGCAGGTGGTACATGGTTTTACCCTACGACGATATCGACCCAGTATTTTAAACAGAGTCGTGCGTTTGCTGAACTGTGTGTTCCTGTGTATGTGTGTGTGTGTGTGTGTGTGTGTGTGTGTATGCATCGTCACACTTGTAAGCCTCATTTGGTTTTCTCGGCTGGATAATCATTTGCTGACGCAAAGATTGTAGCAGATACGAGTAATGTCGCAAGTTACTTCTTTTCCTTCTGTGGTTTCAATGAGAGAGAAATCTTACGATTCATCTTGCATAATAATAAATAATTTTGGATTACCTAACAAAAAATGGCCTGTTATTGTTACAGCAATGCAAACACTGCTATAGACGCCAAGATGTTTAAGATGTTTGATTGTATCTGGAGCTTAACATAAAAATGAAGAGGAAAAATCATCAATTGAGAAGAGATATGCATTCAATGGTTGATGAATCTTGATGTAATCGATCGAATGTGAGTTGACCTAATGTGACGATGAGAGAGCATTAAGAGAATCTAACAAGAATGCCATTGATAAGTCTTGGATTTGCAGAACTCAACATGGGAGTGACTGAAGCTCAATCGCTACTGGGATTGCACAGCCATTTATTCAGACATGCAGAGTACTAAGTAGGGGTGAAAAATATTTTAAGATGAAACATGTTACGAGAGAAGGGCCCAGCGACTGCAGCGCCATAGGGTGAGTTGACTTGTTTTGTCAGCATTGAGTCTTTCATTTCCCTTTTAATTTATTACAGGTGGCTTATTTTTTACTGTTTTAACTTCATATATTTTGAATTTCTCACCATAGGGCAAAAGAGCTAATTCTGTTATTTTAGGTTTTTACATAACATTAGTGGATTATTTTCTACTCTTTTTATTTTACCACCTTTTTAAATTCAGGCGATTGTCTTATTTCCACCAAATTTATTTTTAAATAAGACAAGTGAGCAAGCTCTGCCACCATGTTTTTTTGTTTCCCACAAACTTTACCAGAGTATATGAAGGAAGTGTCATCGGAAGTGACGTAGTTGGTGATGTAACTGTGAGCCAGAACCCCGCCTAAATAAATACCATAATAAAATGTATTCAAAAACTGCGAATAAGGTACCACCACAGCTATACAATTTACTGGGAACAAATGAAAATTTGTGCCAGAGAGGGAGTCGAACTCGGATTTCCCGTTTTACGCGAGCGGTACCCTAAACAGTTTCGGCTATCGGAGCACGCTTCATACGTCCTAGTGTCTGCTTCCCATAAGCTCGTACAGTTACGTGATTCCCACACAGAGACAGAGTTATTTAGTTAATTCATTAGGCTACCTTGACTTTGGCATGAAATACATTAGTGCAGTGTCTGTATGCATATCCAAAGGAGCGTTGCCTCGACCTTTACAGACACTGTCATATACAACATTGCAGTAATGTACAGCATTTCATGCCACAGCCAAGGCAACCTGACAAGAAAACTAAATAAATCTTTCCCTGTGCGAGAATCATATAATTGTGTGAGAACTATAGAATGCGACATTCAGACAAGTGGAAGTCTGGGCCTGTTCGTAAAGCGTGCTCGGACAGCCGAAACAGTTAAGGCGACCGCTTGCGTGAAGCGGCAAACCTGGGTTCACGTCCCGGTCCGGCACAAATTTTCATTTGTTTCCAGTAAATGGTGGTACCGCATTCGCATATTGCGAATACATTTCATGATTTAATTTAGCTATGAAACATTTGCAGTATCTATTCATTCGGACATGTATGTATGTATGTATGTGCATACAACAGCCGTTGACAATCTAAGTGTGTTTAATCTAGTGGAATACCTGGATAGTAGAATGCTACTTACAGTATGGTAGGGTGAATGCGTACGCATACTCCGCGTGCTAAGTAATGGTACCTTCGAACAGGAACGATCGTGTGACCAATACTCATCTATTCGCAAGTCAAAGTGGATACGCCTCCGCGTGTAGACATTCGATGTGGGTCGCAAGGTTCACCACATTCTGCTAGCAAAATGATGGCAAATAAACTCTGTCCTGGAGCACACAAAGAGTAAAAGAATCAGACAGTGGAATGCAGTCAGCAGTGAGAATGAGGAAAATGCTAACAGCTAGTGTGTATACAAGTTGAGGATAACGAAGGAGAACTTGTTCAGTGGTTTAAAAGTAAGAATCACTGGAGGTCACAAACGCAAGTACAATGCGAAGACAGGGCGACGGAGGGTTTCCTAGAGAAAAATAATTCACCGCCGTACCGCTGTATTAACGGGAAAATATTTGGAAATAAATTGGTCACTTGTCTAGGCTCAGGTTCGTGTTGCAATCACAGTGAAATTTCACACATTTTTGCTAGAAATAAACATTTAAATCAGATTACTGTGTTGGTCCCGAGGCTAGTAAGTCCATATTAATCTCGATTATGAAATCGATACGAGTTGATTAATGGCAATATTTGCGAGCATCGTTTAGATGAAGTAGTCTTTTTTCCGAAAACGCTTTGTTTAGATGTCCCAAGTGGTAATAATTTCACTTACGGAGAGACAACGGTATTCAGTTGCGATATGGAAACTGTCCATAACCTGATTCCAGAAGTGATCAGGAGAGAAAGTAAAGGTGCAAACCTAGAAGTCCACGTGAACGGAAGTGATAAAGAAGATTTAATATTGTTTAGGAAGGTGCGTGACTATTTACACTATCTACATCGGCATCTACATCTCCATCCATACTCCGCAAGCCACCTGACGGTGTGTGGCGGAGGGTACCCTGAGTACCTCTATCGGTTCTCCCTTCTATTCCAGTCTCGTATTGTTCGTGGAAAGAAGGATTGTCGGTATGCTTCTGTGTGGGCTCTAATCTCTCTGATTTTATCCTCATGGTCTCTTCCCGAGATATACGTAGGAGGGAGCAATATACTGCTTGACTCTTCGGTGAAGGTATGTTCTCGCATCTTTAACAAAAGCCCCTACTGAGCTACTGAGCGTCTCTCCTGCAGAGTCTTCCACTGGAGTTTATCTATCATCTCCGTAACGCTTTCGCGATTGCTAAATGATCCTGTAACGAAGCGCGCTGCTCTCCGTTGGATCTTCTCTATCTCTTCTATCAACCCTATCTGGTACGGATCCCACACTGCTGAGCAGTATTCAAGCAGTGGGCGAACAAGCGTACTGTAACCTACTTCCTTTGTTTTCGGATTGCATTTCCTTAGGATTCTTCCAATGAATCTCAGTCTGGCATCTGCTGTACCGACGATCAACTTTATATGATCATTCCATTTTAAATCACTCCTAATGCGTACTCCCATATAATTGATGGAATTAACTACTTCCAGTTGCTGACCTGCTATTTTGTAGCTAAATGATAAGGGATCTATCTTTCTATGTATTCGCAGCACATTACACTTGTCTACATTGAGATTCAATTGCCATTCCCTGCACCATGCGTCAATTCGCTGCAGATCCTCCTGTATTTCGGTACAATTTTCCATTGTTACAACCTCTCGATACACCACAGCATCATCTGCAAAAAGCCTCAGTGAACTTCCGATGTCATCCACAAGGTCATTTATGTATATTGTGAATAGCAACGGTCCTATGACACTCCCCTGCGGCACACCTGAAATCACTCTCACTTCGGAAGACTTCTCTCCATTGAGAATGAAAAAAAAATGGTTCAAATGGCTCTGAGCACTATGAGACTCAACTGCTGTGGTCATCAGTCCCCTAGAACTTAGAACTACTTAAACCTAACTAACCTAAGGACATCACACACATCCATGCCCGAGGCAGGATTCGAACCTGCGAGCGTAGCAGTCGCACGGTTCCGGACTGCGCGCCTAGAACCGCGAGACCACCGCGGCCGGCTGAGAATGACATGCTGCGTTCTGTTATCTAGGAACTCTTCAATCCAATCACACAATTGGTCTGATAGTCCATATGCTCTTACTTTGTTCATTAAACGACTGTGGGAAACTGTATCTAACGCCTTGCGGAAGTCAAGAAACACGGCATCTACCTGTGAACCCGTGTCAATTGCCCTCTGAGTCTCGTGGACGAATAGCGCGAGCTAGGTTTCACACGATCGGCTTTGTCGAAACCCATGCTGATTCCTACAGAGTAGATTTCTGGTCTCCAGAAAAGTCATTATACTCGAACATAATATGTGTTCCAAACTTCAACAACTGATCGACGTTAGAGATGTAGGTCTATAGTTCTGCACATCTGTTCGACGTCCCTTCTTGAAAACGCGGATGACCTGTGCCCTTTTCCAATCCTTAGGAGCGCTACTCTCTTCTAGAGACCTACGGTACACCGCTGCAAGAAGAGGGGGCAAGTTCCTTCGCGTACTCTGTGTAAAATCGAACTGGTATCGCATCAGGTCCAGCGGCCTTTCCTCTTTTGAGCGATTTTAATTGTTTCTCTATCCCTCTGTCGTCTATTTCTATATCTACCATTTTGTCATCTGTACGACAATCTAGAGAAAGAACTACAGTGCAGTCTTCCTCCGTGAAACAGCTTTGGAAAAAGACATTTAGTATTTCGGCCTTTAGTCTGTCATCCTCTGTTTCAGTACCATTTTGGTCACAGAGTGTCTGGACATTTTGTTTTGATCCACCTACTGCTTTGACATAAGACCAAAATTTCTTTGGATTTTCTGCCAACTGAGTACATAGAACTTTACTTTCGAATTCATTGAACGCCTCTCGCATAGCCCTCCTCACACTACATTTCGCTTCGCGTAATTTTTGTTTGTCTGCAAGGCTTTGGCTATGTTTATGTTTGCTGTGAAGTTCCCTTTGCTTCTGCAGCAGTTTTCTAACTCGGTTGTTGTACCACGGTGGCTCTTTTCCATCTCTTACGATCTTGCTTGGCACATACTCATCTAACGCATATTGTACGATGGTTTTGAACTTTGTCCACTGATCCTCAACACTATCTGTACTTGAGACAAAACTTTTGTGTTGAGCCGTCAGGTACTCTGTAATCTGCTTTTTGTCACTTTTGCTAAATAGAAAAATCTTCCTACCTTTTTTAATATTTCTATTTACGGCTGAAATCATCGATGCAGTAACCGCTTTATGATCACCGATTCCCTGTTCTGCGTTAACTGTTTCAAATAGTTCGGGTCTGTTTGTCACCAGAAGGTCTAATATGTTATCGCCACGAGTCGGTTCTCTGTTTAACAGCTCAAGGTAGTTTTCTGGTAAAGCACTTAAAAAAATTTCACTGCATTCTTTGGCCCTGCCACTCGTTATGAACGTTTGAGTCTCCCAGTCTATATCCGGCAAATTAAAATCTCCACCCAGAACTATAACATGGTGGGGAAATCTACTCCAAATATTTTCCTAATTATCCTTCAGGTGCTCAGCCACAACAGCTGCTGAGCCAGGGGGCCTATAGAGACATCCAATTACCATGTCTGAGCCTGCTTTAACCGTGACCGTCATCCAAATCATTTCACATTTCGGATCTCCGTCAATTTCCTTCGATACTATTGCACTTCTAATCGCTATAAACACGCCTCCCCCTTCACTGTCCAGCCTGTCTCTGCGGTATTGTACCCCCTCCCTCCTTTTCTACACGGAAAAATTCGGAGACTTGTACATAGTGTCTGAATATCACATAGGAAAACGCCGTGCCCAAATACATGCTCCAACTCAATGAAGCAGCAAAAAGCGAAAAAGAGGTGATTAGAGTCGTAGAGAGAACGGGGGTATTTGGAGGCCATCGACATAGTACTTCAACCCAACTGCAATCGCATCAAGGAATAACGGAAGTGTATGATGTTGAGTCCACGCAAAGAGAATTATTCAGAGAATAGAAGCCTGAGAGCAAGACTAGAAAAAACACATAAGTTTCCTAGAAAGTCATATCGAAGGATGTTACTGTTGTGACTCTTAATATCTTCTGCGTTCCACTACACCAATATATAAGAATTATTATACGAGAATATCTGAAATACAGTGTGCACAAAGTAAAAATGTTGGTCCAGAAAATATTTGATGCACATTTAGATAGCCAACAGAATTCATCCACATCCATGGCAAATGATGTAGGCTGGGTTTCCTGTCTTAATGTGAATGAAATATTTGTTCTGGGCTTGTTCTATTTTGCCCACCTTGTACCTTCTCATTAGATAAGTATTGAATCCTCGAATGGACTTCATTTGTCTCGATCTGCTCTTTGGTTGTTTATTTGAATAGAAAGGCTATAGGGTTTCTGATGCATTTCCCACGTGACTATCGCGAAAGAGAAGCTGTACAGGTTGCCTACATGTCAGGGTCCATGACATCATCAAGGTGGTTGGTGGTATGAGATTAAAAATTAAAGACAGAGATGGTAGGAAAATTAAAGATGGCAATGGCAATAAAGCTGAGAAATGGAAGATACCCTGATGGAAACATTATTCAGCCAATCACAGTGCAAGACAGCACTGACTGGAAAATTTTTTACAGCCAATCACAACACAGTGTATATTTTTTTTCTAAAGCCCACCATGTTCAAAAATATCCACAGTGTTTCCCGCTGCAGTAGTTATCAAAAAAATCTGTAAGCAAGCACACGCACAAGCACGCACATATATATATATAATGAATAGTATCTAATGAAAATATTCTGGCTGTTATATAGTGATGACAGGACTGTAAGTGCCTAACATACTCATGATTTCGTTTTTGCAAGTATCATTGTGTTTTCACACAGCTGAATAACAATATTAATTCCTAGAAATTTTATGTTTGTAATGCATCTATAGAGCTAGCATCTACATTTAATTTAACAGCATTATTTTCACCTCTTCAGGCAATATTTATGGTTTTATTTCTTAATGTTCAGTGTAACATAATTGCATATTGACCAACTGTAAACTTTGTTGAGGGTTTCATTTGCTTTCTCTGTGTGGTTTTCAGTTTTCTCGATGACTGTAATAGTGCTATCATCAGCAAAGAGAATGTTTTCCCCATGAATAACATTATTTAGAGAGTGGTTGATACACATCAGGAACAGTATTGTTCTTAACATGCTACCCTGAAGAAATCCTATATTAATGTATTTTGCTTCTGATAAGCGTTTTACTGAAGTATAACCTTATTTGAGAACTTTTTATTTCTACTCTTTGTACTGTATGTGCCAGGCATGATCGAAAACAGTCGTTTCTACCTTATTTAGTTGAATTTTACAGTCAACAGGACCAGAAGGCTCAGATAATTCAAAGAAACCGCATGTGACATCCTCATTCTGATCAAGAACACCTATTAGCACATTTGTGAATTTTACTGTGGCTGATTCTGTACTTCACAGCCCAAACTATGAATCAATTAGAGGGTGATATTTATTCAAGTACTTCTCAGCATTGTCTTTCATAAGTGATTCCATTTGTTTGGAGAATAATGGCAGCAGTGAAATGAGCTTACAGTTTTCTGTGTCTTCTGCCTGTTTTAAGAACCCTAAAATGTTTCCACATGCGAATGACTTATTCATGACGTTGGTTAAGGGAACTTGAATGTTATGATACTCTGTATGCACTATTTTAGCACACAGATTGGTGCTTCAGTTGAGTCCGCTAGGTTTTGTACAGTGTAACTGACTTCATATTCTGAGGTTGGTAACAACTTCATTGTACTTAGAGAATGATAATTTACAGATGTTATATTTGTTCCCGAAAATTTTTGTTGTAATTTCTGTGCAACGTTTGAAAAATGCTCATTCACAAAGTCTGACAGGTAGTGTGAATCACTTATTATTTTAACCCTTCAGTTATCTGTCTACTTTTGTTTGATGATAACCCAAACAGTTTTGCTTTTGTTGTCTGCATTGTACATAAATTATAGGTGAAATGACTTTTTTGTAGCAATCAGCACTCTCCTATAATTTTTTTGTTATGGTAAAATTTTAATAACTGTGTTTTGTTACAACTTGTTCTTGGAATTGATACTCTTAAGGGTCTGGGAGGACTTTTCAATTCTCATCCGCTTGTTTTTGTGAGATATTGATACTGATTTATGCATTTCTAGAAACGTTTTTTGAATGTCTAATTTAAATAATGTGTAGAGCTTAGAGAATTTCACAGTTTCATTGGTTTCTCTACACACGTAAAACCAACTTTGGTTTGCTAGAGTCCCTGAAAAATCTACCACTTTGTAATCTGATAAAATGTTTGCATTTTAAAGCTTTTTTCGGTACTTGCTTATTATTTAGCAGATATGGTTTGAGAGTTCAAGATTTTTTGCAGATACATCACAATTTTCTCTGTTCATATTTTTAGCCACGAGGTCATTATTACCAATGCTGTTGTTGTAGTTTTCCTTTGTAATGAATTCAAATTGACTGATGGATTGAAACGCAAATGGCTCCTCATTGAATGCCAAAAATGTAATGAATTCAGAGTCATAGAGGGATTGTTGCACAAACGGCTCCAAAACTGGGCCCCAAAAATATAATAAATTTAATTCAGAAATTATAAATACTGGAAACATTTACATTATTTACAATATTGTTATCGTTCACAGGCCAGCAACGCAAATATCATCTGAGGGCCGATCTGACTGGGAACAGACAATAATCATTAATTTATCAAGTTGACCGGCGGGGGAGTTAACAACTTTATGTCATCACTTTATTGAATCGATGTTACTTGCCGGCGTGTGCAGCTGATGCGATATCGGTGCGACGTGTTGATCTCCTTAGGTGGTTGTCATGTGGATGCAGGTTGAGAGACAGCAGCCTTCATATCTCGTGTTCCACGGGTCTGAGACGATACTCTGGGCTAGCTTGAACTCGCGTTTCCTGTCCAATCCGTTCCCTGAAGAAACATTAGCCTGCAGCCGATGCGGTTTTGTTATCTCCTTGAGCAGCATCTACTGTCTGCAGCGATTATCTCACAGAGGCTGTGATAAGGTAACAGTTGGAACTTGAGATCAAGCAAGAAAAATGCAGATGGATATTTAAAGATTCAAGCATCGGACTACAAAAAGGACCATTCAAAGTGGAATGGAAAATGAGAATGTCACAAAGTGACAATATACATCACAATGAATGCAGGATTCTGAGTCAAAATCTGAAAACTGAATCGACTAAGCTGAAATGCCTCCAGAAGGCAAAATCAGAACGCATTGTGCGAAGAAGAATACAAATCACCTCTTCCTATCACAGATGGATCACTTATTATCCTCACTCACTGGCTATCTGATCTCGCGGCTGCTCCTGCTTGGCAGCATTGTTTATTTTTCCTCGCCCTCTCCGCCAGGGAGCTGAATTTCCGATCGTATCGTGTGCGTCATTAGTGGGCTCAATTTGCAATCTCACACAATGAACGATCGACACAGCGTAGTCACTGCTCCTCATCTTAGTTAATGGCAACGAAGTTTTCGACCTCATGAGTCGAAAAGTGGCATGTGACATGGACATTCCCAGGTCGCTCTTAGATATTTCTCGTTGTGGCACTTCGTAGCGCTGGATGTTACCAGGATTTTCTTGTGAACACGTAATAATTCCTCCATGCGTGCTGTAATTAATCTAATCTTGTCCTCATGATCCCTACTGAAGCTACACGTAGTGGACTGTAATATATTCTCAGATTCATCACTTAAAGTTGGTTCCAGAAATTATATAAGTGGGTTTTCACGGGACACTTTTCATATAGCTTGAAGCGTCTGTCATTTCAGTCCTTTCAGCATCTCCAACATAGTTCGAACATCTCTGTGCCAATTTATGTTACCATTCTTTGTATCCGTTTAACATTCCCTGTTACTCCTATTTGGTACAGGTCCCACACACTTGAGAAATACTCTAGTATGGGTCGCACGAGTGTTTTTTATGCAGTCTCCTTAGTAGACTGATTGCATTTCCCTACTATTCTACAAAATGAGCCGAAGTCAGCTGTCTGATTTATTTATTGCTGAGACTATGTGATCGTTCCATTTCATATGCCCTCAGACTGGCATTCACGGGTATGTGTATGAATTGACCGATTCCTACTGCAGCTCAGTGATATTACAATAATGATATACTATGCTTTTTCGTTTTGTGACGACACGGTTTTGCGTTTCTGAACATTTAAAGGAAGTTGCCGAACTTTGCACCAATTTGAAATCTTATCAAGATCTGCCTGAATATTTCCGCAGCTTCTTTCCGAGAGCACCTCATTATACTCTGCGCAACATAGTTAAAGCGCCGCTTTTTACCCTTTAATTGTTTCCCTTTGCCACACAGAAATTTGAAATTTGGCTCAAAGGTGTCTACAATTTTCCTCTCTAATGCTGAAAAAGTGTGTCACCTTGGACATGACTCTCGGGCTCCGCGACGCTTCAAACAGCAAGGTGTCGACACCTGCGACAAAAAGGCTAGAGCTCAGAAGTTTATGTGAGATGTAAGGTGAGTTAATGACGTCACAAAAAAAAAATGGTTCAAATGGCTCTGAGCACTATGCGACTTAACTTCTGAGGTCATTAGTCGCCTAGAACTTAGAACTAATTAAACCTAACTAACATAAGGACATCACACACATCCATGCCCGAGGCAGGATTCGAATCTGCGACCGTAGCGGTCGCTCGGCTCCAGACTGTGGCGCCTAGAACCGCACGGCCACTCCGGCCGGCAATGACGGCACATTTGCACCAAATTTCACCACAGTTCTCTCCAAAGATACCTTGGACGTGTCACACGATTTGAAGATGGTCACACACTCTCTACATCTACATCTACTACATCTATTTGATTACTCTGCTATTCACAATAAAGTGGCTGGCAGAGGGTTCAATGAACCACCTTCAAGCTGTCTCTCTACCGTTCCACTCTCGAACGGCACGCGGGAAAAACGAGCACTTAAATTTTTCTGTGCGAGCACTGATTTCTCTTATTTTATCGTGATGATTATTTCTCCCTATGTAGGTGGGTGCCAACAGAATGTTTTCGCAATCGGAGGATAAAACTGGTAATTGAAATTTCGTGAGAAGATCCCGTCGCAACGAAAAACGCCTTTGTTTTAATGATTGCCACTCCAATTCACGTATCATATCTGTGACACTATCTCGCCTATTTCGCGATAATACAAAACGAACTGCCCTTCTTTGTACTTTTTCGATGTCATCCGTCAGTCCCACCTGACGCGGATCCCACACAGCACAGAAATACTCCAGAATAGGGCGGACAAGCGTGGTGTGAGCAGTCTCTTTAGTAGAGCTGTTGCACCTTCTAAGTGTTCTGCCAATGAATCGCAGTCTTTGGTTTGCTCTACCCACAATATTATCTATGTGATCGTTCCAACTTAGGTTATTTGTAATTGTAATTCCTAAGTATTTAGTTGAATTTCCAGCCTTCAGATTTGTGTGACTAATCACGTAATCGAAATTTAGCTGATTTTAGAACTCATGTGAATAACTTCACACTTTTCCTCATCCAGGGTTGATTACCACATTTCATCCCTTCTTTTGATTCCTCTGCGATGGAAGTCAGAACCGCGACGCCCAGCGATCGATTCACTGTTTTCTTATGGATGGCCAAATAAAACATTTCAGACACACTACTGCTCAGAATCGAAACGAAAAGGCCTGAGGGCGATTGGCGTACAGAGTGTCAATAAATCCCCCCTTTCCCTTGGGGCACCGATTCTCGCATATTTTGCGATCGAAAACAGTAAGACGTTCTTCACAACCTTTGACACTGCTGGCACCCATCGGACAATTCAATCCTTCTCTAAGGACACTGCGGTCGAGCAACCCACTGAATGTGATCGCACCCCTTTGGAGTGCAGTGCGACTGCAATTTTTGCTCTGGTGTAAATTGTACAGTTTACAATGTACAGGCTACACTGCTGGTCTTGCGCCTGCTAGTAGGCATGCGGGATCGGAAAGGTGTCGAGGGGTTGTCTGTGTACAAGCGTCTAGGACTCTGTGACAGGTTGTCTCTGTAAAGGAAAATTTTTAAATTTGTCGACAAAGGCTGGAGATCGACACCGGGGGTGTTGCTCAACTTAGGTGTCTCAGAGGGATCCCTTCCATTTTTTTCACGCATGTGTCAATGTCGCACAGCTCCGTGATCATGACACTGGAGGCCGCGAAGCAGAAGGAGTGCAAAGTCACAAGCACCCTTTGCTGCTTCGGGTCGCGTTCAGCTTTCGTGTAATGGTTTTGAATGGTCCCTAGTGCTTTTACACTGTCCACCAGAGCGTAAGCAGCACTACGCCCCAAAGGGATGCGATCACGTTCAGTGGTGTTGCTGGCTCACAATATCATTAGAGAAGTTTTGAAACGTCTGGGGGTGTCAGCACTGTTAAAGGTTGTCCAGAACGTCGTCCTGTTGCTCATCACACTGCGAATCGTCGTTTTCGACCGCGAAATGTGTGGGGATCAACCCCCTAAGAGAAGCGGTGGTTACACTGACCCTATAGGCCAACCCCCTAAGGCATTTTCGTGTCGATGCTGAGCGGCGGCGTCTCTGAAATGTTTTGCTCGGCCACCCATCAGAAAATAGCGCGATTTAAACGCCGGGAGTCGCGGTTCTGACCTCCATGGCAGAGGCGTCAAAAGAAGGGGTGAAATGTGGGTTGGAGAGTTTGTGACGACCTTCGCATCTGGTGTTACGTCCACGGTGCCAATCGGCAGAATTATGATGAAATTTAGTGCCAATGTCATATCATTAACCGACCTTACACATCACATGAACTTCTGAGCTGTGGTCATTTTCTCACATGTGTCGACACCTTTCAGTTTGAAGCGTCACCGAGCCAGAAGGTGACGTCACAGGTCACCACGCTTTTGCACCATTACAGAGGAAGGTAGTAGGCATGGTTGAGTTAAATATCAGTCTTCTACATCGCAATGGGAGACAATTACGGCGTTTCTAAAAAGTCACCCTTTAATTAAAAAATTTCCCTAAGTACTACGGGATTTAACATCTGAGGTCATCAGTCCCCTAGACTTGGAACTACTTAAACCTAACTAACCTAACGACATCACACACATTCATGCCCGAAGCAGGATTCGAACCTGCGACCGTAGCAGCAGCGCGGTGCCGGACTGAAGGGCCTAGAACCGCTCGGCCACAGCGGTCGACCACACTTTAATTGCGTTCCGCACTGCAGAGAACTGCATCGACTGCGAAAAGTCTGAAATTTCTATTGATATTGTCCGCAATGTCATTAATATATAACATAAACAGTAAGTGTCCCATCACACTTCTCTAGGACACATTTGTCGACGACACGCCATTGAAGATAACTTGCTGCGTCATCCCCACCAAAAAGTCCTCAGTTCAGTCACAAATTTCGCTTGTTGCCTCTTAATCTAAAATGTAAATCCTTCTACTTGTTTTAGTTGCCCTTTGTACTTTGGTAATCATTGTCGCTACAGCTGCCTCATGGACACTGGTACCAGTTTCTAAATGGACATCCACAAGCAGGTAGGGTTTATTTGTTGCCATTAGATCTAATACATTTCCATCAAGAGTGGGAGTCCGAGCCATTTGTTCAAGGTAGTTTTTAGAGAAGTTATGTAGTAATGTTTCGCAAGATGTCTTGTCAGTCTCGCCACTAAGAAAACTGTAATTATCCCAACTGATTGCTCCATGATTAAAAAAGTCTCCTCAGATGATTACAGTGTGAAGGAACATTAGTGTTTAACGTCCCGTCAACAGTGTAGTCGCTGGAGACAGAGCACAAGTTAACATTACGAAAGGATGAAGGAGGAAATATGCTGCGCCATTTTCAAAGTAACCCACCTGGAATTGGCTGGAGTGGATTAGGGAAATCACGCGAAAACCTAAATCTGAATGACCAGACGTGGAGTTAAAACTTCGTCCCCCCGAATGCGAGTCCAATGTGCTACCCAGTGCGCCACTTCGCTTATTGAGGAAGTGAATGAGGTTTTATCTAACGTTTTCTCTTAAATCACAAGATGACTCTGATACTCGACAAAGGATCCAGTTATAATTTTATGTCTACCTCAGTATCAATACTGAGTCTTGTCCAAATAATCTCGCATGCAGTTTCAATTTATACCTCGATAAAGTTAGTTTCTTGTCTACTGCGACAAATATACTACCTTCATTTTCCATTAGCCTGTCCTTTTGACATACACTTAAATTTTCCACATAAATTTCACTGCTGTCAACTTAGGGTTTCAATCACCTTTCTGTACCTAGTATCTTGTGAGATCCACTGATGTTTAAAACCGTTTCAAGGTCTGGCAAATTTATTGTGAATGCTTTTTCTGGTAATCATTAGGTTCTTAATACTCTCATTTTGGGGGGAGGGCATTTCTTTGGATCTTACACTGATGCTTACCTTTCTCTCACAGCTATCATTATCTGGATTGGATGGAGAGTCCCTTAATCTAAAAAACCCTTGGGCACATCCCACACACAGTCACCTACCTCGGTTACAGCCTCTGATGTGTAGTTTACACCTGACCCACTTAGGGGGACCCTACAGTTCCCACTCCTATGGAATAAGTCCAGAACACCACAGCCTAGCTTGTCAGAGAACCTCACCGTCTCTGTTTCAAACGATCTACAAGATGTCTAAAAGCTAATTGAAGAGGAAAATACTCCTTAATTTTTAAAATATTGTAGAGTGTAATTGTCTTGAATGATTTTATTGATCACAGTCTGTTAATATATGTACATTGTCCTCATCAATGGGGCAGGATCACAGCTTGAAATGTTTCAAATGGCTCTGAGCACTATGCGACTTAACTTCTGAGGTCATCAGTCACCTAGAACTTAGTACCAATTAAACTTAACTAACCTAAGGATATCACACACATCCATGCCCGAGGCAGGATTCGAACCTGCGACCGTAGCGGTCGCTCGGCTCCAGACTGTAGCGCCTAGAACCGTACGGCCACTCCGGCCGGCAATCACAGCTTTGAGGAGGAAGTGATTTTAACAAATTTCTCGTTTTATTGGTATTCATGTGAGCTGCTCTTAGTCTGTTAAGAGTAATAATTTCTCTTCTCGTGAGCACCAAGTTGAGAGGCCAAGGGTGGCTTCAAATCTATTGCTGAATCATCCAATACCATGTGCCTTTGATTTGATAGTCAATGACCACTAACTTTGTCCATTCCGCTTTTGCTTGGCGAGGCTACTAAGAAGGTTGTTCAGTTTGTTTCCCTGTCGTTGTGGTGTTGCCTCTCTACGGCATTCTGTCTCTTTGGGTGGGCTCTCTCCTCTCAGTCGGTCTTTAAATGGGACAACCCTTTGATAGTGATGCAAACACTTCAGTTAAACCTCAGATGTCTGTCTTTCGGGGAAGTTTCACTACATCCAGGTGCAGCTTAAGTGGAACCCTCGTGTCCTGTGGATGCTACTCAGTTCATCTGTAATACTTGTGTTTATGTCTCCACGCAGAATTATAATTGTTTTTTTATTTCACATTTTATCTAAAACTTTTGTTCGTTTGTTAAAAAAGTATCTAAGCTACCGCTATATGATCGATATACAAACATATACAGACAAAATTATTAATTTCTTGTTGACGTCAAGCCTCTTGTTAATTCAGCTGCTGATATTTCAAGGTGTTTATCTTCACCAGCAGCACTCATATCATGTCTCGATTTAAACGCTGTGCCTTTTGTGATAGATTTGCATGGTACCTAACATCTTCAAGAAGTTCTACAGTAAACGTCTGGTCTTTCAATACAAAGATAATACTGCGTGCAGTATCTTCACCAACGCTCAGTGACAAACTCTTGTGCAGTTGAAGTATTGGAGCTCATCTTCAAATTTCCGTATTTTATTCTATATTGCCTGCATATTTTCGTGAAGGACTGTTATGTCTGCCGAATGTCCAGTGTTACTTGTGCCAACGGTTTCTGTTCCTTTATGACATCTAATAAGTGTTCCTTTCACCGTATCATAATATATCTCGTGAATGCTTATTGTAGTAATTTTTAAACCGACGGAAATGTTCTTTAGACAGGAGCATCTGTTGTCTACATTTATCTTAAGAAAGACCTTTTTCTCCTAACGTAACAATAAGTTTTTGACCATGATTGCCTCGAGATCCCCCCCAATACTTTCATGAATCAACTGTACAACTCCTCCCTGTTTAGGTGTAGGCCATGCCTAGTGAAACTGTATCTATCGACAGCCCCGAATAATACCAGAGCAAAATGCGCCAAGTGAACTGCCGTCGGTACCATTTACAACTCTACATTATTCTGCCTCACTCCCCTATTAGGGCGTGGCCGATCATGACGCCAGAAATGCTCGATAAAGTGCACATTGGTGCCACAAGTCAGGGACGCTACATTTTCCAGGTCACCACCAATGTCACAATGCCCCGTCCCCGTCCATACTGTTTCCCTCCCCGTAATCATATGGTCCTCTTTTGTAAAATAGCAAGACATCATAATATATTGACTGATATCTTAACTGTGTCAGCATAAATTATGTCATGTAACTAAGTATGAGAACTACATGTGCTGATTCGATTGCAGACGAACATTCACAGGGGAAAATTTCGTTAATACATTGTAAGGCATTGAAAATTGACGAGGACAAGATTTCATCGGTCTCAGTGTTCTGCGTAACAAATTATTCAAAATCTATACTAACAATGACTTTGAATGTGTTGTGTGGAATCATCGGTGGTCACTTCATTGGCCACTCTGCTGTCGACGACACCCTGAGAGGGCCAACAATTCCTTTCAGCACGAGTTACTGCTACTCCACGTTGACATGCTGGATTGTGCATTATGGAGCGTAATAAATCCAGCATTAGACGTTCTACACGTTGACAGAGGTTTGGATGGAATAGGCCAGTTGCATGAGCTGCTAGTTTACACGTGTGGCATTAGTTGGAATATACTGTGCGTTTATAACTCAAAGCTTACCTTCATTGCATCCATTTTACTCGACGACGAACAGCGAAGCATACACAATTCATCCTCAAGAGCCTCTTCACCTTGCAGCGATTATTCCTGTCTTTTCAATTACTTTGTTTCTTTCCTGTTGCTACTGGTGGTTCGTATCTAGAGCATTTAATATGGCGTCTACGTTTTCACACCCTGTCTCGTATTAAAAGGCCTAGCAAAATTATACATGTGTTGACAATCAACTGATCGTTACTTACAAACTATGTGTTTCTCTTTAGATTTCCGTAGCTCTTTATTTGCTCATTCCAGCCACTTGAAAGTAGATGCAGAGTTAAAATGTCTTATTAGAGGACACGAAATAAAATTGATCAAATTTTCACATTGTGGCCGACATGACCACAAAAATAAACCTTTTTTAGCAGCAACAGCAGTGCCTTGCGTTAGGGAAACAGAATGGAGCAAATTACATTGAAGCATCCCATCCAATGTACGTCAAGATCATTGCTCATGGGGTAATAGTTCTGATGTAGGAGGACACCCTGCTGAAGATCGTATTCTCATGTTCGACTGAAGACACTAACGGAAAACCAAACGTAGGATGTCCAGACAAGGATCTGAACTCAGTTCCTCCAGGATTGTAGGCAAATACATGATGCTACACTCTCGCTAGATCTCAGATGACACTTCATCATCTGTTCTGAGCGTTACTCCAGTTCAAAAGCAACTTCTGATCTATCTCACTCCTCCAATGACTACAGTCAACTTACTAATTTTATTGATGCTGCTTCTTAGCTCAAAGAGTTCTTCAACTGGCTTTACTGATCAGTAGCGCAGTGGTTAGTGGTTAGGTAACTGGCCTAGAACACTGGAAGGTTTCAATTAAAAAATTCAAATGGTTCAAATGACTCTGAGCACTGTGGGACTTAACATCTATGGTCATCAGTCCCCTAGAACTTAGAACTACTTAAACCTAAGGACATCACACGACACCCAGTCATCACGTGGCAGAGAACATCCCTGACCCCGCCGGGAATCGAACCCGGGAACCCGGGCGCGGGAAGCGAGAACGCTACCACACGACCACGAGCTGCGGACATTTCAATTCAAATCCTAGTCCAGCCTACCATGTTTGGTTTCTCTGTGAGTTCAGTAAATCGTTTGAGCGAATGTCGAGATGGTTCCTTCGGAAATCTGGAAAGGATACGGTCGATTTCCTTCCTCATCCTAGTCTAATCTTTGCATACACTCCATCTCTAATGACCTGTTCGCCAATGGGACATTCCATTAACCTTTCTTTCAACTGTCAACTGGCTTTGCTTGGAGAATCAACCCTGTTTCAAATTTCTTCTGTCTGGAAGAATGCAAGATAGGTTCTAGCAATACCCTCAACTGCTTCCACTCACCGACATGTATGCCATACATCGATGGAGGGACTCATCAACGTATTTCGCCAGGTTTCCTAGTTACGGAATACATGAAAATCGAAGTTTGTGGAAGCGCGTTGCTGTGAGCTGCGTGCGTCGCCGTCCTGGCAGGCTACGCCTCCAGGCTCAGACAATAGTGTGCAGCGGCCGTTACACAAGTGTCCCCTGCGCAAGACTCCGTTAGGCAACGGCAGTCACGCAGAGCAGAACCTGTTAGCAGACTGGACCGGCGCAAGGTCGCTGACGCATGCATCCCCCGCCCGGAAAATCCTAGGCCGTTCCTGGCAGCCGTCTGGCTGCCCTTTTTGATTAACGACAAACAACCATTCTGTCGTTGCGAAACTGTTCACAGTTTTTTGTTTATAATCATAAAAGATAGGAGAACCCAGACGGGCCGCCTATTCAATTTTAGTCAGTGCTGTGTGTCGCACTGGTCATCCAAGCACCAAAAACTCGGAGTTGAAATAACCTTCCTTCTTTAAGCCAAGTTTTTCTCGATTTATCATTGACAATGTCAACTTCATCGTGCTTAGGACTTGTCTTTGCTCGATCTACTGTCTTTTTTTAATGTAGAGGTCGACGATCTTCATGCCTATGTCAACAATTTGTTAACATCTCTGTTTCGACTTTTGACATGGCCGCTGGCCATTATAGCCCACTCAACGAAGACCAAAAGATATAGACTTTGCGACAAATTCGTGAAGTCGCAAATTTTGAAGAGTGGTAGTGGATAGCTGTACGATTCACACTAAAAATCCTGACAAGTGGGATGTGAGCATGGGAATGAATGGGCGTGGGGAGAGTAAAGTTAACTTCCTTAGATTTTTTCTTGAATATCTCAAAAACAGCTTCTAGCAAAATTGTTTCCCAGTACAGATTAAACTGCACTAAATTTCTTATAGAAAAGGTCCTATCTATTTTTCTCTAGCGCTAATAGTTCACGCACTGCAGAGGATGGAAAAATCACAGATTATGAAAAATAATATTCTAATGGTGTAAAATTGATGTTTATTGTTAAAGGAATTCGATTAAGAACACATATTAAATTTGTGTACCACATCTATGTGCAGGTCATCAGTATTAAGGGGTAAACTGTGTTCTGGAGGTGTAACAGGGTGTAGTGGTTGGATCAGAGGTTAGAAGTGTGAGGGAAGGTAGGTTGCAACACTGTGGCCATGCACTTCCCTGTTTCAAAGGCCTAAAAAACGAAGAGCGACCAGGCAATTCCCCTTTCTCTCTAGCATACTACGTCACAAAAAGCAACTGCAGTGTGTTTCTCAAAGTTATACCGAGCCTTCTGTTCAAATGTGTGTGAAATCTTATAGGACTTAACTGCTAAGGTCATCAGTCCCTAAGCTTACACACTACTTAACCTAAATTATCCTAAGGACAAACACACACACCCATGCCCGAGGGAGGACTCGAACCACCGCCGGGATCAGCCGCACAGTCCATGACTGTAGCGCCTTAGACCGACCCTTCTGCAGTTCGCCTTATGAACTAGGAGTGACACAGTGTGCAGACATGCCTGTGTGTTTATTTTGCCAGAAGAACGCTACGCCCGCTGTATGGAATGACCAAAAATAAGTTTCCCTCTAGTACTGTAAGGCAGTGTGCAGAAATTTGGGTAGATTCTGTTCATGTGAGTTTCGTGCGTTAGTATTATAAGTAATTCATATGTGTCTTCCATGTAGTGTTAACGCACTTTGTGGAAAATAAACATTCCCAGGCGTCTCTGCATACTTTGTCGCCAGAGATTCGTAAGGTGAACTGTGGAATCGTCGGTATAACATTGTGAAACACCCTGCAGTTGCTTTTTGTGACGCAGTTCGGTATAGGGAATGGGGAATTTCCTGCTTGCTCTTCATTTTGCAGAACTATGAAACAGGGAAGTGTAAGATCACAGTTTGGCTGCCTACCTGGTTCACGCTTCTAACCTTCTGCACCACGCCCTGAACACAATTTATTTCCTAATACGGTTGTATTACACTTAGATGTGGTACACACATGTAATATGTGTTCCTAACCCACTTCATTTAAAGATAAACTTAAATTTTATACCATTACAACAATATTTTTTATAATCTGCGATTTTGCCATCATCTGCAGTGCATAAACTTTTAGTCCTAGAGAAAAGTAAATAGGAATTTTTATAGTTAATTTAATATAGTTTAATTTTGTACTGGGAAACATTTTCGCAAGAATCCGCGCTTTTAGAGATAATCAAGAAAACATAAAAAGTGACCCTTAAATGCCTCTCCCACACCCACCTCTAGACCATATACCACCTGTCAAAAATTTTTAGTATGTTATCCGTAACAATCCTTCCTATCACTGTACAAAAATTTGTGATTAAGCGAATTTTTCCTTCATTTATTGGACTGTCAGTATTCATATTGCACCCAGTTTTGGTCACAGCCGAAGTTTTGCTTTGAGAACACCTTCATAGTATAATCCATAGTCTGTGACGAACCTTTTACACCATATCCTGTACACTTTACATGTCCCAGATGCACCCATTTTCATGGCAAAGTGTTGATCAAGATTCTGTTTGTAATGGAACCTTGGGAACTGTATCAAACTGAGTTTTTCGCCTCAGTTAGTTGAATTACGTAACTCAAGTACACTGGTTGCCATTAATAGTGCGACACTTTCAAGGGTTGCAAATTACAATACTTTACTTGTTTCATAAATTCCGACATTGTTGCAAATAGAGCAGTAATCCAGAAAGTGTTGAATAAATCTCTTTATTTCCATCTCTGATCACAATCTTGTTATACAGGAAACGAATCCAGAATTGTGAATATGGATAGCCATCAGCTGTATCATGGAACAACGGCAATGAAAATTTGCGACGGACCGGGACTCGAACCCGAATTCCTGCTTATCGCGAATAGATGCCTTATCATTAGGCTATCCGAGCACGAACCATGGACACACCCAAACTTCCATATGTCGTCAACCATGTGTCTACAACCTGCACTCGTACAGCCATTGTGTATATTTCTATACAGCTGAGACATTTTACTTGAAAGTCGCTTGCCCGGTGTCGTGAATAAATACGATATTGCAGTGCCTGTGTTATTCCAAATTACGATGAAATATTCATTTGGACATGTATGCATATACATAGTTTACGTCGAAATTATTGGCCACTAAAGTATTACACGGCCAAATTTATTTTATGTGAATTCTGCATACTAACTTGCACCTTGCGGGCGGTGAATTGCCATGGAAAACAGGAAGCATTAAGTGACGAGCGTCTGAAAGGAACCTCCATGATAGTCATCCTATGTACCGGATTATTAATTGAAGGTGAAATCGATAGTTTTCAGAATGGATCTTACTGCTTACACTCACACTGGATCAACGTGGTGAACCTCTGTCAAGACATTCAGGAACATTCGTTCAAATGGTTCAAATGGCTCTGAGCACTATGGGACTTAACATCTGAGGTCATCAGTCCCCTAGAACTTAGAACTATTTAAACCTAACTAACCTAAGGACATCACACACATCCACCCCCGAGGCAGGATTCGAACCTGCGACCGTACCGGTCGCGCGGTTCCAGACTGAAGCGCCTAGAATCGCTCGGCCACGCCGGCTGGCGAAAGGAAAACAAACCCGTAATTTTCGTATACAGCGTTATTAGTGTTCTGCTTGACACAGTCACGTCGTTTAAATATCTGAGCGTAAAGTTGCAAGGGATATGAAATGGAATGAGTACGTGAGAATTGTAGTAGGGGAGGCGAATGGTCGATTTCGGTTTATTGGGATAATTTTCGGAATGTGTGGTTCATCTGTAAAGGAGACCACATATAGGATGCTAGTGTGTCCTATTCTTGAGTACTGCTCGAATGTTTTGGATCCATAACAGGTCAGATTAAAGGAAAACATCGAAGGAATTCAGAGGCGCTCTGCTAGATTCGATACTGGCGGGTTCGAAGAACACGCAAGTGTGACGGAGATGCTTCGGGAACTCAAATGGGAGTCCCTGGAGGGAAGGCAATTTTCTTTGTGAGGTACATGTAGTGTCGGTAGCTGGACCGACACCGTGATGTTGATTGCTGAAAAGGAATGCTAAACTAACGCTGTGGCCGATAGTGCACGCACGGCAATCAGCAGTCGGGCGTGAAGTCTGGAACATGAGAACTTATGAATGAATAAGAAGAAAAGTATGTAGATACTTTGTACTTAACTTTTAATAATTCCTTGGAATACATCTCTCTTGAATACTCGAAGCTATAGGCACTGATACAAATGGCTCCTTGCTAGTTCGTAGCCATTAACTTAGATGGCTATTCTGTCTCTCGGCTAATGAGAGAGAAAGGCTTCGTACAACTGGGCGATAGCTAGGTTCGCGTACAACTGGGCGGTAGCTTGGTTCTCGTACAACTGGGGTCGAGTCCACTCTCGTATCACGAGACCTGCCTTGGTGGTGGCGCTAGGTCTGCGATCACAGTGGCGACACGCGGGTCCGACATGTACTACATGGACCGCGGCCGATTTAAGCTACCACCTAGCAAGTGTGGTGTCTGGCGGTGACACCACAGTACACTATTGAGAGTATTTAGAGGAACGGCATTTGAAGCTGATTGCAGAACGATTCTACCACCTATAACATACATTGCGCGTAAGGACCATGAAGATATACGAGAAATTTGGCCTCATACCGAGGCATATAGATAGTCCTTTTCCCCTCGCTCTTTCTGCGAGTGGAACAGGAAAGGAAATGAGTAGTAGTGTTACAGCTCACCCTCCACCACTCTTCATGTGCTGGCCTGTGCAGTATGTATGTAGATGTAGATGTAGAAAGTTGTTGTGAGAGGCAGTAAAACAGTTGTTATTTCGAAAAATTTGCAATTCAGAATTGAGGATATAGACGTGGTTTAATTCCTCTATAAAGTATTGGTAGCACAATTCGTTATGAACAGGAAGATAGTGAGAGAGTGAATTACTGTGAACAATTCAATGATAGGGTTGTTGTCATCAGATTCGATGGCAAACTGACGTCAAGGTATACAAACCGGCCTCAGAGAAAAGATATGAGGATGTTGAAAGGGTAATTCAGTATGTAAAAGGAGATACAATCTAATAATCATAAGGGACTGGAAAGCTGTTGTAGGGGAAGGATGATGATGATGTTTGGTTTGTGGGGCGCTCAATTGCGGGGTCATAAGCGTCCGTACGAAGTCCCAATTTGTACACAGTCCAATTTTTACACAATCCAATCTAGTCACTGTCACGAATGATGATGAAATGATGAGGACAACACAAGCACCCAGTCCCCGGGCAGAGAAAATCCCCAACCCGGCCGGAAATCGAACCCGGGACCCCTTGATCCAGAGGCAGCAAAGCTAGCCACTAGACCAAGAGCTGCCGACTGTATGGGAAGCGAGAGAATTAAGGGTTACGGGAGGATATGGGATTCGTAACATGAGTTACAGGTGAAAGACTAACTTAGTTCTGCTTTAAATTTCAGCTAGTAATAGCGAGTAGCCTGTTCAAGAATCACAGTAGGAGGACATATACTTGGAAAAGGCCCGGAGACCCTGGAAGATTCCAGCTGGATTACAGCATTGTCCGAAATCAGATATTGGGTTGTAAGGCATACCCTGGAGCAGGTATAGACTCAGATCACAATTTAGTAATGACGAAGAGTAGACTGAAGTTGAAGAGACTCATCCGATAGAATAAGTGTGGAAGGATGTGGGATACTGAAGTACTGAAGAATAATGAGAAGCGTCTGAAGTTCGCCAAAGATGTGGATCCGGCGATAAGGAACATGCAATAGGCAGTTCAGCTGAAGAAGAATCATCTACAAAAAGTGGAGAGACAAACATAGGTACAAGGAAGGTAACAGGAGAACAGAAGAAATACTTCAATTGATAGTCGGAAGAAGAAAGAACAAACAAGTCCAGGGAAAGACAGGAATACATCAATATAAATCAATTAGGAATGAAATAAATGCACGGTCCAGTCACATTAACGTGACCACAGCCTATACGTGCGATAACCACTCACTGACGGCAAGTGGAGGGTACGTAAGGATTGTCGGGACACGCGGAAAATAGTGCTGACGCTTTCGTAATACGGAAACTGACGATGCAAAAGGGCATGATCATTGGCTTTCAGGCCAAGGGTGGAAATATTTTCCAAACGGCTAAATTTCTAAAATGTTCGTGTGCCGCCATTGTTGAAGCATACCATCCACCGTAATCCGGCGCCGAGCTACTGTGGTGCACCATGTGTACAGGCGAATAGACGTGCAAGTGTTCAACAACCTGACGACCCAGATGAACCAAGGGCTACCAACAGTTTCTCCTCAAAGACTGTTTAGCAAACGTTGGTGCGTATGGGCCTCTGCGGTAGGCGCTAGATTCATGCATCCATACTAACTGCATTTCACCGGCTTTGAGGCCGATAATCTGTACGCCAATACCGCAACTGAAGGTTCACTGAGTGGCAACAAATGAATGGCGTTTAATGCTGCATCGGAAATGTGGATACTGGGGTGTACGTCGTGAAACGCCTGAAAGCACACACACTCTTGGAAGGCGCAATGGATTAACAGAAATACGCATCTATCCGTGGGGACCAAATCCACCCCTACATGCAGTTTGTTTTTCCTCGGCATGGTAGCATCTACCAGCACGACAATGCAACGTGTCACACAGCTCGCAGCATACGTGAGTGGTTCGAAGAACAGTAAGAAGAGTTTATCATTATCCCCTAGCTACCAAATTCTCTGGGTTTAAACCCAACCGAGAATCTGCGGGACCACCTCCATCGGGCTGTTCGCGCGAGCCGGCCAGAGTGGCCGAGCGGTTCTAGGCGCTGCAGTCTGGAACCGCGAGAACGCTACGGTCGCAGGTTCGAATCCTGCCTCGGGCATGGATGTGTGTGATGTCCTTAGGTTAGTTAGGTTTAAGTAGTTCTAAGTTCTAGGGGACTGATGACCTCAGAAGTTAAGTCTCATAGTGCTCAGAGCCATTTGAACCATTTTTTTGTTCGCGCGATGGAACATCAACCGAGAAACCTAGGGCAGTTGGCCACGGCACTGCTTTCAGAATGGCTGCAGAGCCCTGTCGATACCTTGTCTCTCCTCCTGCACGTCTGCGCTGTAAAAGGTGATGATTCAGGCTTTTGACAGATGTACTGTTTAGTTCATGGAAGCCAGGGCGAAATGACTGCAGGAAAAATTCGAAGAAATCGAAAAAGAAACGATCGTAGGAAGGACTGTCTCAGCATACAGAAAGGACAAAACAAGCTATGGTGAAATTAAAAGCAAGGACTACCACATTAAGGGGACCACACCGTGGTTCAGGTCGAAAAAAATCGATTTTCGGTTTTCATCATATTTCGATAGTACTCTGAATAAGATTTTGCTGAAAAAATTTTTTTCGGTCATTTAAAGAGCATTTTCCTATCACGTGTGTTTATGTGCCACGCCGACTTTTCTGCATATATTTTAGATCTTTATATCACCTACATTACACGTTAGGGATTTTTTTTTTACTCACGAGTGTGTTGGCTACCCTTGGAACGCAACGGTCGGTATTCTTTTGTTTCTGCTGTTTGTAAACAACACGCTTTCAAACACGTGGTTAGTTTTGTTCAAGTGTATTGCGAGTAGTTGTTTTACTTACGTTTGCAGTGCTTGTTTACGTGTGTTTTGTTGTGTTTATTGAAGATGACGGAACGTAAAGGCATTTTCAAGAAACGACAATTCAGAGAAAACAAGTTTAGAAAGCTTTCTGTACAAGAGGTTATGTCGCCTGGCAACGATGTTTCTAATTGTAATTCCTCAACAAGGGCATCATCAAAGAAGCTCTCACCATTTCAAGAGAGTTACAACGAATTTACTGTAAGTGACAAGGGGTGCAGTAATATTATTATAAAGCTGAGAACATTTTCAGATGTAGCTTCTAAATTTGTACAATGTAGAAAGTGTGGTGAGTCACAGAGTGTGAAAATTTGTGAAAGTGCCAGTGGGACAAAAGGCCTAGCAATTGCTTTGGATTTTATTTGCACTAAAAGTTCAGCTGTGATTTCATTTATGAGTTCTTCCAAACCAGATCCAAATGGCCCTTATGAAATCATTACTAAATCAGTTTATGTCTTATGACCCATTGGCAAGGGCATGGCTGCAGGGAGAACATTTTGTTCAGTGATGAACTTACATCAACCACCAAATAAATTTGAAAAACTGACTGAAATATTAGAGAAAGCTGTATGTGAGGTCAGTGAGGAAAGCATGAAACTGGCTGCTAGGGAAGCAGTGGAAGAATATGATGGCTGTTCGGATATTCCAGTTGCACTTCATGGAAGTTGGCAGAAAAGAGGACATACCTCTCTGAATGGAGTAGTGACTGCCACGAGTGTAGACACCGGTATAGTGTTAGATGTAGAGATGTCTAAATATTGCAAATGGTGTAAAGTCAGTGAACATAAAGAACACAACTGTGTGGCTAATTTTAGAGGAACAAGTGGTGGTATGGAAGTTCATGGAGTGCAACAAATATTTCATCGCTCCGTAGAAACAAGAGGCATACGGTACACCAAATATTTGGGCGATGGTGACAGTAAGGCGTAATACAATGTGGTAAACTCTAAGCCATATGGAGATGCCATTATTAGCAAAATATAATGTGTAGGCCATGTTCAAAAACGTTAGGGAACAAGGCTGAGAAAACTAACTGTTAATATGAGAGGAAAAAAGTTAGAAGATGGAAAATTGTTGACCGGACAAGGTCGGTTAACTAAAACTGAAATAGAAACTTTGCAGGTATACAATGGGCAGGCAATCAGGAGAAATAAAGAAAATCTGGAGGCAATGAAGAGGCATGTTTGGACCATATTCTTCCGTAAGTCCTCTACTGATGATAAGCCATGTCATGGATTGTGTCCATCAGGAGAAAATTCGTGGTGCAAATACAATAGGGCTCAGGCAACTGGAGAATCTTATTCTCACCAGCATTCTCTATCTGCTGCTGTTATTACAGCAATTAAAACTATTTTCAGAGTTTTGGCTCATCCTGACCTTCTAAGGAAATGTCTGTATGGGCAGACACAGAACCCAAATGAATGTTTCAGCAGCATAATCTGGAACCGCCTTCCTAAAACTGTATTTGCAGGCATGCATGCAATGAAACTAGGAGTTCATGATGCTGTTATTACATTAGTTGTGGTAATATTGGAAAGTATTGGATACTGAAAAAGCTGGGAATTAATCCTGGTAAAAATATGATCACTGGGCTGCAACATTGCGATAAAATGAGGATAGCCGATGCAGACAGGTCTGCAACTAATATGCCCAAGAAAGCAAGACAAACATTCAGGAAGGTGAAAAATAAGCTAGAAGACCTGCTAGAGTCCAAAGAAGGGCCATCATATGCAGCAGGACAGCTTTAATTAACTGTAAGTAACAAGTTTCAAAAGTTTTTTCTCTAAAGTCAACTTCCTGCAAACTAAAATTTACAGTACATATGCCCCATTATATCAGAAACTATCACAGATAAATGAATTAAATTTTCAGAGACTCTACATAACATAAAAAGCCACCTCTGGTACTACATTCATTAATATTCCCCCATTAGAAAGATCACAAAAAAATATTTTCTGCAGAAAAAACTTAATATTTTTTGTTAATAAATTTAAAAAAGTATTTCTTAAAAACTATACAATGGATAAAGTAGATTTTAGTACAGTTGACTCTATTATCATCATGCAACATACAGTGAAAATATTAAGGTCCTGCATCAAATAGTGTTTTCAGAAATTGGTCAAATACTTGCCTAAATCAACATGAGTTAGATAGGCAGGGTATGATCCCCTTAAATGTGCTTTGCGAATTCAGTTGTTAAACACAGCGGAAAGAGCACATTGAAGGCCTCTATGAAGGGGAGGAATTGTCTGATGACGTGATAGAAGAAGAAGCTGATGTCGATATGTAAGAGATAGGGAATCCAGTTTTAGAGTCAGAATTTAAAGCAGCATTGCAAGTTTTGAGATGAAATAAGGCAGAAGGGACAGATAATATTCAATCGGGATTTTAAAAATCATTGGGTAAAGTACCAACCAAACGATGATTCAAGTTGGTATGTAGAATCTGTGAGACTGGCGACATACCAACACACTGTCGGAAAAATATTACCCACGCAACTGCGAAGATATCGAGAGTAGACAAGTGCGATGGTTATAGACTTAACAGCTCATGAATCCAAATTGCTGTCTGGAATAATACAAAGAAGAATGGAAAGGAAAACTGAGGACCTGTTAGATGACGATGAGTTATGCTTGAAGAAAGGTAATGACACCAGAGAGGCAGTCCGGACGTTGCGGTTGACAATGGAAGCAAGACTGATGAACAACCAAGATACGTTCATAGCATTTGTCGACCTGGAAAAAGCGTTCGACAGTGTAAAATGATGCAAGATGCTCGAAAGTTTAAAAAAAAAATAAGAGTAAGCTATAGAAAAATATGGATAATATACAATACGTATCAGAACCAAGAGGGAGAAATAAGACTGGAAGACCAAGAACAAAGTGCTCGGATTGAAAAAGACGTAAGACTGGGATGCAGTCTTTCACAGCTACTGTCCAGTCTATACAGCGAAGCAATGATGGAAATAAAAGTAATATTCAAGAGTGAGATTAAGATCCAGGGTGAAACGATATCAATGATAAGATTCGCTGATGATACTGTTATCGTCATTGAAGGTGAAGAAGAATTACTGGCTCTGTTGAATGGAATGAACAGCCTAAAGAGTATAGAATAATGACTGGGAGTAAGCCGAAGAAAGGCGGAAGTAATGAGAAGTAAGAGAAATGAGAGTAGCGATAAATTTAACGTCAAAATTGGTGATCACGAAGTAGACGAAGTTAAGGAATCTGCCGCTTTGGAGTGAACATAATCCATAACGTACGAAGCAACGAGAGCATAAAAAAGCAGAATAGTACTGGCAAAGAGGACTTTCCTGGCCAAATGAAGTGTAATACTATCAAACATTGATGTTTATTTGAGGAAAATCGGAACTTGGAGAACAGCACTATATGGTAGTGTATAATGGAACGTGGGAAAACCAGAGCAGAAGAGCAGCGAAACGTTTGAGACGTGGTGCAACAGAAGAAGGTTGAAAGTTAGCTGGACTAATAAGGAATGGAACGATGAGCTCCTCAGAACCGGCGAAGAGAGAAACGAGTGGAAAAAACTGACAAGAAGAAGGGTAGCACATATATTAAGACATCATGGAATAACTTCCGTGGTGCCGGCCGTTGTGGCCGAGAGGTTCTAGGCGCTTTTGTCCGGAGCCGCGTTGCTGCTACGGTCGCAGGTTCGAATCCTGCCTCGGGCATGCATTTGTGTGATGTCCTTATGTTAGTTAGGTTTAAGTAGTTCTAAGTCTAGGGGACTGATGACCTCAGATGTTAAGTCCCATAGTGCTTAGAGCTATTTGAACCATTTTGAACCAATAACTTCCGTGGTGCGAGAGGGAGTTGTAAGGCTTCCAAACTGTAGAGGAAGACAGAGACTGGAAAACTTCCAATAAATAACTGAGGGAGTAGGGTGAAGTGCTAGTCTGAGAGGGAGAGATTGGCACAGGAGAGGAATTCGTGGCGGGCCGCATCAAACCAATAAGAAGACTGGCGATTAGAAAAACAGCGCATATGAAATGCGCGTTAGGTCACTGTCCACTTAAAAACAGAGAGATCGGGAAGCCCTAAAATGCTGACTTATTTTCCGTGCATTTTAATTTAACTTTTTACTGATACATCCTACATTTGGTCTCCCGTCAGTTTTCCGATTCAGCGCTAATGATACTAAATAATTTCTCAGCGTATTCACCGGCAATAGCATCGTCATCTCTATGAGTACAGATCATGTTATCAAGTGAAGCGCAATTATCATTAGAACTCCGAAAAACTTTTCGAGAGGGATTATTTGAAATCCCAGTCTGGCGGTCATGACTTTAATTTACCTGAGTTTCTCCTAAACATTGGGGATTAATACAAGAATGGTGTCTTTTCTTTCTAAAAAAAGCAACCTTGGTAAGTTGAAGTATTACTCCGTCTACAAAACGAATTATTTTTAAGAAATTCACAGATTACGTACACATCAAGTTTTTTTCCGGATCAAACGCTGCCTATGTCGATTCTCGTGCAGAACATTTTTAATGTCATGTTGTTTGGAAATATTTTCACTATGATGTGAAATATGAGTGGTCAGTATTTTGTTCTCTTAAAGCCTGTTCAGATGCACGATCCGTTCTTTTGTGCTGCTTTCGATCACAGCTCTTGATTTTTCATTGACTACGTGAAAAGCAAACCAGGAACTTCATCGACGAAAAACTTCGTGTGTTCTGAACCGCTACGCTTCTTTCCCGACGACCTTGACGTCAACCAGATGTTGAACGGCGACACACACACACACACACACACACACACAGGCGTACACGGCTACATGTCTACAAAAAGTTTAGCCAGAGCACCATGGGCGTGACTGCCTTGAGCACAAAGGTCATGTGGCGCACTTGCGGATATGAAACAGCTAGAATCTATTTCCGTCTATACTCTTCACGTATCACCAAAGCCTAGATTTTAAAAGTCTCATGTCCAGCAACATTGACTGTCGCGAAGATTTCCAATGCGAAGGAAGAGCAGATCACGACATTCAGTGCTTGCACATCGGAACATTGCTGTTATTCAGAAGGCATAACCACTATGCCGACTGTCATTTTTCTTTATTCGCACACAGTGTGTTGACTACACTTCTCTGAATAAATCAGCAACGATGCTGAAACAAAAAAAGGAGACTCTTATGAAACATTACTCGGTATCCTTTTGAACTACATTAGTTTTTTCTGTGCGCCGGGAACGTCGTTTCAGGACTTCTCCTTACCGATTATTAAGAGCCATTTGAACAAATTCTAAGAAAATCTACCAGATATTTTGTCAGACATAACGAAAAGCTATTACTAAAGAACAATATTCGTCTCCAGCACGAATAAGATGATGTAGGTCACAATGGAGTACTTGTGGTTACAGAAGCTCTGGGCGACCTATAAAACAAACAACGATTCAACAATGAATATCCTCATGAATCAAGATTCGTCAATGAAATTGTTCATGAAAAACAAACCCTCTCTTTTTTGTACAACATTAACTAAAAGTGTAGCGTGGATACATCTTTCTACACGCTTTAATTTTTTCATTTATACAGCATTGTTCACATCGTGATATGTTTGACCAGGGAATTAATATAAAGACTTGTATGTCAACGAACAGTAAAGTGATGCATCCACATTTCTTCTACGTAACTATAAGGTGTAATGAGTAGACTTCCAACGATGTTACCGAAGGAGGTGGCGTAGCGGTTAGCACACTGGACTCGCATTCGGGAGGACGACGGTTCAAACACGTGTCCGGCTATCCTGATTTACGTTTTCCATGGTTTCCCTAAATCTCTCCAGGCAAATGCCGGGATGGTTCCTTTGAAAGGACACGCCCGATTTCCTTCCCCATCCTTGACACATTCCGAGTTTGTTCAAAAATGGTTCAAATGGCTCTAAGCACTATGGGACCTAACATCTAAGGTCCCCAGTCCCCTAGACTTAGAACTATTTAAACCTAACTAACCTAAGGACATCACACACATCCATGCCCGAGACAGGATTCGAACCTGCGATCGTAGCAGCAGCGCGGTTCCGGACTGAAGAGCCTAGAACCGCTCGGCCACAGCGGCCGGCTTTCGAGTTTGTGCTACGTGTCCAATGACCTCGGCGTCGATGAGACGCTAAACCCAATCTCCCATCCTTCCTTGCAGCGATGTTAATAAAGCACATAAATACCAAAATAAGAAAACAAATTGTGGTCCGAAAACGTTAGATTTCCATTATAAGTCAAAATAGATAACTGCGGCAATCGTAAAATCATGACACGCTTCAAACTTCTGTTCGAAAGATGCCAATGCTGTTAACAGGACACTTTGCGGGTATGGTAATACTACACGAAGCCAGTAATCTCGTTTCTCCATTCAAGTGTGTCAATAATTATATGACGACACATTTGGGCAGATGATTGAGTATTAAGAGTGTTGAGCAGTAGAAGCAAATCTTACAGAAAGTTGTTAGGTCATATAGGATCGCTATCGACAGGAGATCTCAAGTTAATTCCGTATTTCTAGATTTCCGGAAAGCTTTTGACACCGTTCCTCACAAGCGACGTCTAATCAAGCTGCTGGCCTATGGGGTATCGTCTCAGTTGTGCGACTGGATTCGTGATTTCCTGTCAGGAAGATCGCAGTTCGTAGTAATAGACGGCATATCATCGAGTAAAACTGAAGTGATATCAGGTGTTCCCCAGGGAAGCGTCCTGGGACCTCTGCTGTTCCTGATCCATATAAATGACCTGGGTGACAATCTGAACAGTTCTCTTAGGTTGTTCGCAGATGATGCTGTAATTTACCGTCTAGTAAGGTCATCCGAAGACCAGTGTCCGTTGCAAAGCGATTTAGAAAAGATTGCTGTATGGTGTGGCAGGTGGCAGTTGACGCTAAATAACGAAAAGTGTGAGGTGATCCACATGAGTTCCAAAAGAAATCCGTTGGAATTCGATTACTCGATAAATAGTACAATTCTCAAGGCTGTTAATTCAACTAAGTACCTGGGTGTCAAAATTACGAACAACTTCAGTTGGAAAGACCACATAGATAATATTGTGGAGAAGGCGAGCCAAAGGTTGCGTTTCATTGGCAGGACACTTAGAAGATGCAACAAGTCCACTAAAGAGACAGCTTACACTACACTCGTTCGTCCTCTGTTAGAACATTGATGCGAGGTGTGGGATCCTTACCAGGTGGGATTGACGGAGGACATCGAAAGGGTGCAAAAAAGGGCAGCGCGTTTTGTATTATCACGTAATAGGGGCAGATATGATACGCGAATTGGGATGGAAGTCATTAAAGCGAAGACGTTTTTCGTCGCGACGAGATCTATTTACGAAATTTCAGTCACCAGTTTTCTCTTCCGAATACGAAAATATTTTGTTGAGCCTAACCTACATAGGTAGGAATGATCATCAAAATAAAATAAGAGAAATCAGAGCTCTAACAGAAAGGTTTAGGTGTTCGTTTTTCCCGCGCGCTGTTCAGGAGTGGAACTGCAGAGAGATAGTATGATTGTGGTTCGATGAACCCTCTGCCAAGCACTTAAATGTGAATTGCAGAGTAATCATGTAGATGTAGATGTACATGTAGATTATCTAAAAAAACTAAACTGTATTTATAAATGATCTGCACAGTTGCATATTCTTACAAATGATACAGCGATGTTAGACCTAGATCTGGGACATATATCAGATTGAAATGGTTGCATTTGTTCTGTTGTTCGTCCTCGCGTAGCTCGAGCACCTATGAGGGATGATGAAATATCTGGCAAAATATTTATCACTTTCTATTGATCACCTGGAGTAAATCAACTTGGGGATATTATTTTACCTCCTGGTGTGGTATGTACGCTACAGACAACCACAATGTTCAGGAAATGACTTCGATTTCGATGATGCAGCCTTCTCCGAGACAAGAGGCGTTACTTAACCTTCATAGTTCATCAGTAATTCGTTAGTGCAGAGCAGCTAGTATGTTTTACGCTTTTTATGACAGAGAGAGAGAAAGAGAAATACGTACACTATGTGATCAAAAGTGCTCGGATATCCCCAAAAACATACGTTTTTCATATTAGGTGCATTGTGCTGTCACCTACTGCCAGGTACCCCATATCAGCGACCTCAGTAGTCGTTAGAAATCGTGAGAGAGAATAATGGGGTGCTCCGCGGAACTCACGGACTTCGAACGTGGTCAGGTGATTGGGTGTCACTTGTGTCATACGTCTGTACGCGAGCTTTCCACACTCCTAAACATCCTTAGGTCCACTGCTTCCGATGTGATGGTGAAGTGGAAATGTGAAGGGACACGTACAGCACAAAAGCGTACAGACCGACCTCGTCTGTTGACTGACAGGGACCAGACAGTTGAAGAGGGTCGTAATGTGTAGTAGACAGATATCTATCCAGACCATCATACAGGAATTCCAAACTGCATCAGGATCCACTGCAAGTACTATGACAGTGAGGCGGGAGGTGAGAAAACTTGGATTTCATGGTCGAGCGGCTACTCATAAGCCATACATTACGCCGGTAAATGCCAAACGACGCCTCGCTTGGTGTAAGGAACGTAAACGTTGGATGATTGTACAGTGGAAAAACTTTGTGTGGAGTGACGAATCACGGTACACGATGTGGCGATCCGATGGCAGGGTGCGGGTATGGTGAATGCCGGGTGAACGTCATCTGCCAGCGTGTGTAGTGCCAACAGTAAAATTCGGCAGCGGTGGCGTTATGGTGTGATCGTGTTTTTTATGGAGGAGGCTTGCACCACTTGTCGTTTTACGTGGCACAATCACAGGCCTACACTGATGTTGTAAGCACATTCTTGCTTCTCGCTGTTGAAGAGCACTTCGGGGATGCCGATTGCAGCTTCCAACACGATCGAGCACCTGTTCATAATGCACGGTCTGTGGCGGAGTGGTTACACGACAATAAAATCCCTGCACAGAGTCCTGACCTGAATCCTACAGAACAACTTTGGGATTTTTTGGAATGTCGACTTCGTGCCAGGCCTCACCGAACGACAACGATACCTCTCCTCAGTGCAGCACTCCGTGAAGAATGGGCTGCCATTCCCCAAGAAATCTTCCAGCACCTGATTGAACGTATGCCTGCAAGAGTGGAATCTGTCATCAAGGCTAAACTGAATTCCAGCTTTACCGATGGAGGGCGCCACGAACTTGTAAGTAATTTTCAGCCAAGTGTCCGGATACTTTTGAGCACATTGTGTAGTAGTGTCATGCCATTCGGTCTAGAGCTGTACCTAATCGAAGGTCGTTCTAGGATTCCCCGTCCATCTAAAAATTTTGGAGACTGGAGTAATGAAAATTATAGAAACGTTGTGAAGCCAGTTTTAACGCTTTAAAAGGTGTCTCGTCCATCCTGAGTCGTAGGTAAATTAAGGTTTTTGTACTGAAATCGCTAACTACGCCCAACGACAAAATCGCCCTTTCCGTTTTACAA
This sequence comes from Schistocerca piceifrons, assembly GCF_021461385.2. Lineage (NCBI taxonomy): Eukaryota > Metazoa > Arthropoda > Insecta > Orthoptera > Acrididae > Schistocerca > Schistocerca piceifrons. Next base: position 275,927,067 of record NC_060149.1, read on the forward strand.
GGAATGTGTTGCAGCTTCCACTTGCCAAAATATTTATCGGAATACTCTAGGTCATAAGAATTTCTACAAACATGGCTGAAGTTTTATGCTGATAGATGTAGAGATGGATGAGTTGCTGAGAATGCTGGATTTTAGGGCTTTGTTTTGACAAAGCCATTTTCAACCTCCTTTCGTGACCAACTCCTCTAAATGGCTGCAGGACTGCTCATCTGATCGTGATTTCCATTTCATGCTAAAAGTGAATCCGTATGACTAAGAACCCATAATCTTATCACCGTCCACACGCGCGAAAGCATTTTCCTGTAGACGTGCTCTTTTACGCGCCAGAACTTGATTAACGGAGCAATTAGCGATACATGAAATGTAAACGAGGTCACGGTGCACCCATTTGCTCCAGTAAAGGCTCGTGCTTCCAGTGAATTAGCATTGCTGTCGTTTCCAAGGTAGGGATAACTCAAACACTGTACCTTGATACAATGAAAATTAACCAGTTTAGGACGCAGTTCAAACGAAAGATAAAAAAGCATTTCCGGGCAAATAATTATGTTCTTACGAGTAATATGTCTGAAACTTACTAAGTGGTTGTGTTAGTTTAGTATAGTATACCTAACATCAGTATTGAGAGTAATTACCCTGAGCAGCAACATTCTTGTCAGCAGAGACTATGACGTTTTGCACAACCAATAAGGACATATACAGGGTGCTCAAAAACGATAATATGATTTTTACAACATTGATCATATAAATTTCAGTAATAGGGATATGCACAAATGTACGCTTTGTGACATAATGTTCGCACATACCTAAAGCTTTAGCAGCCGTTTAACAGACTTCAATGTGTGCTCCATCTGCAGCACGCAGGATATCTAAGTTATGTTCCAGTTCCTCCAATAACCGATCTACCGTGTCTCCATTAACGTGTACAAGCGTCGTCCGTGAATATTACCTTCTTAATAAAAATTTTTAAAAAAATGTTCAAATGTGTGTGAAATCTTATGGGACTTAACTGCTAAGGTCATCAGTTCCTAGGCCTACACACTACTTAACCTAAATTATCCTAAGGACAAACACACACACCCATGCCGAGGGAGGACTCGAACCTCCGCCGTGACCAGCCGCACAGTCCATGACTGCAGCACCCTAGACTGCTCGGCTAATCCTGCGCGGTCTTTCTTCTGGGTCATCGTCGATGTGACTTAAAATCTCATCTGCAAACGCTTTGCTGCTTGGCCTGCCATCAGATTGAAGCGTACGGGGCAGCTGCACTTGTAGGCTTGAAGCTTCAGTCTTTTGTGAAGCACCCTGTGCATCGTGGTTGGTGGTATTTGTAACTGTCGAGACGACTGACAGTTTGATTTCTTTGGGATCCGCATAAATGCCTGTTATATCCGTTCCACATCGACATCACTCGTTCTCGAACGCACAGAACTCGCTCTGTTGATAAGACTTCCGAATTCCCTGAACCTGGTCTAAAGGTAGGACTTGATGGTGGTGTGTTTCTGTAACGTATACGGAAAACCCGCAGGACTTGGGTGTCAGGTTTGGTCTCTATCAACCATTCCACACACTGTGCCATCTGCTGCGGGTTGATCATTTTCGTCAATAACTTACCTAAAAAAATTAGTAAAAGCTTTAGTAGTGTGTGAATATTGTGACATAAGTCGCACCTTTATACCGATCCCCATTTCTAAAATATACGTGATCAAAGTTGTAAAGACTACTTCGGAACATCCTGAATAAGCATCAAGAATACGATCTCTGTTTCTTCACAGACATAACACGAAACATGCTGAGCTCAGTGCGTCTACCCTTGGATAGTAACATTCATTTCATGGATGCATGCTACAGGTTCACACTTGCACCCAATTAAAGCATTTATGCCAGCACCTTGCAAGTTGAACCTGGACTAAGTTTATATACCACGTTCATCAAACTTTCTATGTTTAGTCCTTGCTTATATTTAGCTTCCTGAGGCAGGAACGAGGGTAGACAGCGGTCAGGATCGAGGCTCAATCTTATTCCTTAGAGTATATAATAGCAAATGTCAGTCACCTAAACACGGCGTATCCATGCTGAACTTCCTAGATGCCAAAACAGTGATTGCAAGTTGGTGCCACTTTTTATGAACAGCAGGACGACAAACATTTAACCATCTGACCACATCTGTCTTAGTTTCACTTGTTTCAAATCTGTTAATGGCTCTCTAACGCAGTTAGCAGACTGGATATTCCATCTATCCTCTTTCGCATTACAGCACCAATTCAGTTGTCTGCAGCCTAAGAATGACACGAACGAATTTTGCAAGTGTTGATTTCGTGCAGTACTGCTTTGGTAGCAACAAATCCAGCTGTCGTGTCGATTGCTTTGTGTTTACCGAAGTAGCTGCTATTTATTGAGGTTTTTAAATTAATTATTTGAGCGCTCTGTGATCTGATATCCACAGAAATTCGCAGATTGAGTTACTGCAGTGTCGCTGTGATGATCTTTGACCCTATCATGCTGTCGTTGCATCTGGCCTATTAGGCTTATGGGGCGTGCAGCGGACAAGGGAATCAAGTAACAATAAGAAAGTGTTGAGAAACAGAGAGATAAAGTTTTTGCTAGATAATTAATTACAGGAAAAAGTTTAACCATTTTAAAATGTTTGAATGATTGAAGATATTTTGTATCATACATTCTCATGTTAAAAAAGGGTAAATTAAAGAATACATGTTACCTTGAATTTAAAAGTAAAATTGTAGATCCGATTCTTTTGTGCACTGAATGCCTTTATTCTAGTCTTCAGGTTTTATTAAGGAAAAAGTAAAGAAAAGACATTAATTAATTTCCTGTGTCTGCTTACAACAAATATATCGAAATAGGTAATTATGTAATTCAGATTCAAGGAAAAACGTATTCACTTTCGTCTGCCTGCTCTTGAAAACCTGAGGAGGCTCTTGTGGCAGTGTCACACGGTAGGATCTTGAAAAAATGGTGATGCAGGGATAGAATGTACAGCAGTAAATCCTCCACATTCTTTTTCTTCGTTTTTGTTTCTGGTTCACGTTTGGTATAAACAAGACCCTGTTGGGTGTTACACAAGTATGACATGGGATGGCCAGGCTTTTAAGTCATCTTCCTCAAATTGCACATCACCGTTCAGAGTCTGCTTGAACGTTAGGGTAAAAGGAGATTCTATTTCATAATGTAACCATCTCATAGTCAGCCAGCTCATACCATAACCATCAATCATTTTTTCTGTTTATTACCGAATTCTTCAAGTTCCTGGAGGATTTGAGTCTGAGAATTTCATTTTAATGACCTCAAATCGGGGAACGTTTTCTTTGCTTCTCTAACGATATCCATCCGATCATTTGGCATGTAAATGTGCGAAATTTTCCTAATGGATTTCTCAAATAAACTAAAATCACTGTCATTATGTAAGTAAGAATCTCCCAGTACCTAGAATTTGTGATCAGTAGCTAAGACTTCAAGCTCGGATCTTCACGTAATTTCATGAGAGACAATGGCATTTCAAAGTTCCTATTTTGGCCGGTACAAGAGACTGAATATAAGATTATTTTATTATGTGTAGAGGTTACACACCCTTACAGATCTCTCTTCAGTCCTTACGAAAAATTTGAACCTAATGTCTTTAGGATTTCTGGAACCAACTCTTTCCCCAAACCTTATAATCGGACCTGACTGTAAAAGTCCTCGATGATACACAAGTTCCAGACTGTAATAGCTAAGTTTCCAGAATGACTGAAATATGTTTTCCCACTCTTCTTTTTTAAGTTGATTGTGGCATTGTAACTTGGAGCAGGTGCCATTAGCAGAAAAGCTTTTAGCTGGATCACTTATGCCATTCCTTGTAGTAGATTCCTGTCCAAGGTTCCGCTGCCGTTCCATTATACTCCTCTTCCACTTCCCAAGGTTGTCGAGAACATCTTCCTCTGCTCTCTGCTTTATCTTCATTGTAGATAATATTGTCAGATTTTTGCATAAACACCACCTTCCTCAGCAGCTGTGTCCTCTCCTGCATTAAAAGGAAAATGTGCCATTACAAAGTACAGTGATTGTGAAAGTACCAAAAAATATTATCATACGTTTAAGCTCAACAGCTCAGTCTGGTTATTAACTGGTTATTTAATTCTCACTTATCAAATTTACGAAGTAATTATTAGTTTACCTGAGCTCGAAAGCCCATATTACGATGTATTGTCTTCCATATCTTCAGACTAATCAATCGTAATCATCAGTCAGCTTTAATTGGAACTCACACACCGACAATACGAATCACGCAAACTATGACTATGGACATTGTGCTCTCAACAAAGGACTGCTCCCGGTGCTCAATGGTATTGCCAATCTTAAGACAGTTATTTACAACATCTGGACACGAATCTTATATGCTCTGAAAGCGGCTTCAAAAATAGTACTTAAAAGTGGAAAAAGTCCAAAATGACCAAAAATGGACTTGATTCCCTTGTGCTCTGAACGTCCCATATGGTGGTGTCCGGCTGTCAACCACAGATCCAATTTATCTCAGAGAGGCCCAGTTATTAAAATCTGGCCTCTAAGCCAGTTATTCGATGACATTTATTCCAGTTTCGTCATACCATTCGGTTATAAACGTCTCTTTATTAATGAGTGATTTGAAGTACTCAAAATAAGTAGGGCCACATCCAATTTTGTGCCACTTCGGAAATCATAGGTGGAGATGCTAAAACAATTGGATCGAGACCAAATAAAGGAAGACAGGCCAATACCATGATGTCGATTCGGTCAAATTTCACTGTGGGTAAAAATCTAATTCAGTAAGTGGCACTAATGTGACATGTCACTAGGCCGATACATCTCAGTGGAGCCGGCAGAAGAAGAAAAGTAGTTATTCACTCCAAATAATGCCTGTCTATTATTTCTGAGTACATCGAAAATTGTAATTAGAAGTGTTCAGTCTCATGAATCTCCGTTCGTGTATTTCAATTTGCGCATGAGACCGAAATCCAAAAAAATCTCGACGAGGGATAAAAACATGCTGTAAGTAGGCTGTTTATGTTTTCTTATTGGCAACGTTACGTAGCGCTCTGTATGAAAATCACTGGCTGTGCTGTGTGCAGTCTGTGGCTAGTTTGCATTGTTGTCTGCCATTGTAGTGTTGGGCAGCTGGATGTGAACAGCGCGTAGCGTTGCGCAGTTGGAGGTGAGCCGCCAGCAGTGGTGTATGTGAGGAGAGAGATGGCGGAGTTTTGAAATTTGTAATACTGGATATCATGAACTGCTATATACATTATGACTTTTGAACACTATTGAGGTAATTAAAATCTTTCATTTGCTAACTATGCCTATCAGTAGTTAGTGCCTTCCGTAGTTTGAATCTTTTATTTAGCTGGCAGTAGTGGCGCTCGCTGTTTTGCAGTAGTTCGAGTAACGAAGATTTTTGGTGAGGTAAGTGATTTGTGAAACGTATAGGTTAATGTTAGTCAGGGCCATTCTTTTGTAGGGATTTTTGAAAGTCAGATTGCGTTGCGCTAAAAATATTGTGTGTCAGTTTAAGCACAGTCATGTACAATTCTTCTAAGGGGACGTTTCATATGTCGACCCTTAGCCGAGGATACCTCACTGGAATCTTCTGATTTTTTTCTTGTAGTTTGTGTAATTAGTGTAGCTATTGTTTATTGCTAGCGCGTAATTGTAGAGAGAATCTCCTTTGTAGTTGCAGTCTTTCATTGTTGTACAGTAAAACAGTTGTGGCATGCATGTAGCTTTGCACCAAGTATTTCGCAGCTGCGCTTGCAATTAACTAGATATTATTTTCAGTGCTATGTTAATGTGTTCTCTTATTTTTGCTCTTCAAATTGTGCTTTTCTGTGTTATCGTGACAATAATGGCGTGTGAAAAACGTAACACTAGGCTCCAAAGTAAACTGAGAAATAATAGTGACGATGAGCGTAGCTTATCAGCACCACTGTGTAGTGAATTAACAGACATTCGAAGTAGTAATTTGGTAATTGTGCATAGGGAAATGGAGCGGGCGGCAAATAATGGTGTAGACAGTGAAACAGGTAGTGAACAGGGAAGCATTATCGATCGATCGGTCGGCAACAGCTCGCCTCAGGAATCCGAAATGACAGAACACAATATTGCAAATACTGTAGACTTAGGTTTTGGGTCCTCACCGTTTTCTCAAATGAGTCAAGACACATTTTCTGCTTGTCAAAATGTGAATGTTGCCGGTAAAAATGCACTGCCAAAAAGCATAGAGAAACAGATTCCGGACATTAATACATTATTATTGCAATTAATGCAACATATGGAACAAAATCAAAGACAAACACAGCACAGCGAGTGATTTTCATACAGAGCGCTACGTAACGTTGCCAATAAGAAAACATAAACAGCCTACTTACAATGCGAATAGTACTTTTTCGATAACAAGCGAAATAACAATGACTTCTAACGAAGTTCTCCAATATAACTTCTGCAAAAATTGAAGGATCTACCTTCCCTATCTGTCATTCTTTCTATTCACTTGGTGTATGTTGAGGTTCTATTACCATTACATCTTCAACTCTAAATATTAAATTTCCTTGACATCATACATTATATATAACGAAATTACTGGGCATCAATAACCACCGTGTTTTCCAACTGTACTCTACTCTCATCGTATAATGATTTAGACCGTTGTATCTCGTTCTAACACGTGCCTTTGAATGATTCTCAGGAAACAATTGAGTTACGTATAGACGGGGTCTATTTCACTTTTATGCCGGTGCCCATACACAAGGTAGGGTATCTTCCCACTAGACTTCGTAGTCGAAGTCGCTAGCTCCTGCTAGTGCAAAGGCAATCATCTTGCTCATTGCGACTCGAGAGTTGCTGGCAGTTGCTGGCCTGTTGTGCTGGTAGCGGCAGTATCAAATTTTTCTCCTTCACCAAAGCCTTCTCCATCTTGCTATTAAGCTTAAAACATTGAAAAATAATATACAATTGTCATAAACGCTTTTAGATTCACTCTGCGTCCCTTAGACGTCATCTATGCTCGATATCGCTTCATGAGAGTCCACATCCAAATCCCAGATTTTTCGAGTCCCAACCAACACAAAAAAGAGTCGCTAACTACTCTTTCAGTTACGAGAAAAACTTAAATAGTTACAACTCTTATACTACTGATTTCAGTCGAGTTGCGATCTGACAGTACTTACATCAACGCCGGATCCGAACAAAAGACTGGATATACTACATAGAAAAACTTGCATTTAAACTCCTAAATGATTTTCTACATTGTCCTTGGATCTCTCAAAAGAGAAACCTCCACGTAATAATTACAAGATGAAGGAGTCAAACAATCATGCAAAACAGAAATAATATAGTT